>NC_052051.1:21813272-22447272 GCF_903992535.2 Arvicola amphibius | reverse complement strand
AGTAGAAATGCACTGAGGAACATTCAACAGCACCTTCTTTATAAGACTTTTCTAAAAGTTAATCAAATTGTTCTTGCCAGCCTCTCACCTGAAAAGACGCAATGTGTTTTGATGCTTAAGTGTCATAGGAGGCCAATTCATCAACAGCAATAGTGAGGTAATGGAATTCTTCATTTATTTGAAAATTCTGTAGTCTGTTAATACACCTGCCCTCTGGGGTTTAAAAGGCACAGATTTTTTCAGACCATAAACTTTCTAACTATATCAACATGAAGGGAGGCATCTGGGGTTTCACAGCACGGCCTGTTCTACAGCCATTATAAGATAATGGTCAGCTCAGTGGTCATCTGGGCTAAAAAGGAATACGACATGAAGTACTCTCAAGCTGATGGACAGTTTACCCAATGAACAGAAACTGAGCTGCTCCTGTATGTAGATGATGGTTGAATGGCTAGGTATTACAGTGATGGCAGACATGAGTCTGGCTTTCAAGCCATGTGTCTCCTAGGAGAAGCAAAACAAGGCACATATAAACAAACAAACAAACAAACAAAAAAAGGACTGGCAAGATGGCTCAGTGGGCAAGGGCACTTGCTGCCAAGCCTGACTCCCTTGAACCCACATGGTAGAAGGGGAGAATCAACTCCCAAGAGCTATCCTCTGAACTACATACACACCATGG
The DNA here is from genome assembly GCF_903992535.2 of Arvicola amphibius. NCBI lineage: Eukaryota > Metazoa > Chordata > Mammalia > Rodentia > Cricetidae > Arvicola > Arvicola amphibius. Next base: position 22,446,590 of record NC_052051.1, on the reverse strand, counting down.
CACACATGCATGGATGTGTACATACACATACAGAATAGATAAAAACATGTAAAACAAAAGAAGGAGTATCTCAAGAAAAATACATGTTGGAGATTGAAGGATTACTTTGGGATGTATGGGATCTGAGAAAGTTTGATGGGAAAGGAAACATTATATCTGAGGCTTGGAAGGATGGGTTGAAATGAGAAAGAAAAAAAGGCAAAAGGGCTTTCCAGAAGACGGAACGTGAAGAGCAAAGGCAGGGCCGTGGAAGAAGTCAGCGCATGTTAAAAGAACAATGACTACCTAAAGTTGTGATGAGGTCGGGTATAAGAAGCAGGAAAGTGAAGCCAGAGGAATCCTGAGTGGCTTTGAAATGTCATGCTCAGTAAGTCTGAGCCATTCTGGGTGCAGCAGCCAATGACGAGCCACTGGGAAGAAAAGATGTAACGCGATCACCATGTTGGCACTCAGAGCAGGTGAGTCATTGAGAAGCTAGCTCTTCCTCCAGTCTTAGTCCGCAACTACACATCGACAGCACCCAGGCTGGAGAGCGAGAAAGTGGAGGAGGTCTTTCTTCTGTGCAACCAAGGTCACTGTCTGGAAATACCAGACTGCCCTGCCTTTTGAGAGAAATATAAACAGTGGCGTTTGTTAGACACCGCTATCTAACTTTGGTGTTCCGAAAAGTTTAGGAAATAACTTAGTTCAAAAAAACTCCTAAAATACTGCATCAAATTAGTTCAGTGGATATGTGGCCGATGCAAATCATTTTACGATATAAAGTTCAACAGCAAATATCTACTTAGAAAACCAAGAGTCAGTTTTCCTCTCAACAAATGTACCAAAGGCTCCTGTGGTGTCAGGAAAATGGAAGATTTGGACCCACAGGGTCCTCCCGCCACCACACTAACTAAAAGTTAGTCAAAAGAAAAACTTAGTTCATCCTGAGTTCATGAACCAAACTCTACAAGAAGAAAAGTAAGTCCCACTGTGAAGAACTTTTGTACTTACTCTCTTAAAAGAGAAAAAAAGCACTGAGCTGAATGAAGGCCATGCCCACATGGTAAAGCAGGCAGCTGCCTGGGATGTCCAAAGAGCAGCTAAATCAAGGCCAGCTACTTCACAACAGGGTGCTACCCTGAAGCTCACCATATTCAATTCTGCTTCTTCCCCTGCTTAACTGGTTTGAAGCAGGAATGAAAAGGAAGACCCTTCCCACCCCTTCGCAAGCAGTCTTCTCCCGGCAGTAGTCCACAGCAGCTGATCCTCCGAGTCCATGGAATCTGTACACACAATGCCAGGGCCTGAGCCTTCCTTTCTGCAGATGGCAGCAGCTTTTCCTTTCTTCACATGGTGACGTCTACACACACTATTCTGACACTGAGGATCCCTGGAAACTCACTGGCCCTCTAGCCTGGCCTGCGCAGCACAATGCCTGGAAGACTCCATCTTAAACGAGATGAAAGGGGAAGGCCAACACCCAGGGCTGACCTCCACCCAGACACAGTGATGTGCGCACACACACAAAGATCCCAAAGATCTGACGTAACATCTGCTCTAGGTGGAATTCAGCTTAAAAATGACTAAGAAAGAAAAAAAGAGAAAATGCCATAATTAACAGTAGATTCTACTACATACTAAGCCCCCTGGCTAAGTGCTGTAGGTGCATTTCTTTCTTGTTTTCAGAGCACATATATATATATATGAGAGACAGACAGAGAGAGAGGAAACCCTCAAACTACCTCATACCGGGCATGGTAGCTTACGCCTGTAATCCTGGCACTCAAAGAGACTGAGGAGGACCTCCATTAGCTCAAGTTCAGAGCCAGCCTGAACTATAGTGATAATTTTGTTTGTAATCTAACAAATAAAGCTTGCCTGAAGATCAGAGTATAGAGCTAAGCCACTAGTTAGCCATAGAGGCCAGGAAGTGGTGGCATTCTGGAGGCAGAGGCAGAGGGTTCTCTATGAGTTCAAGGCCACCCTGGGCTACACTAGATTCTAGTCTAAAAGAGAAACAGAGCCAGGCAACAGTGGCTCACACTTTTAATCCCAGCACCAGGGAGGTGGAGATAGGAGTGAGATGGCTGGGCAGAGAGAGGAATATAAGGTGGGAGGAGCCAAGTGCTCAGTTGCAGTCTGAGGATGCAGTCTGAGGATTTGTAGAGACAGATTACCCCTTCAGTCTGAGGATTCCGTAGAGGTAAAACATCTCTCTAGTTGCTGGCTATTCTGCTTCTTTGATCTCTCAGCTTTTAACCCTTAATATCTGTTTCGGGTTTTTATTATTAAGAAGAATTAGAATTCGTGCTACACTGAACCACATATCAAGTCACAGATCAGCCTGGCAGAAGTGTGAGACTTTAACACACACACACACACACACACACACACACACACACACACACACACACACACACGGAGGGCAAGGATCCTCCTGTCTCAGCCTCTGCAACTCTGTCTCGATTCTACTGCTGAAAAGCTCACAGCTGCGTCTGGGGTTGGAGAGATGCCACAGCAGTTAAAAGCCCTTGTTCTCCAGAGGACCTGGGTTCAATTCCTAGCACCCACACAGTAACTCAGAACCATCTGTAACTCCATCCAGTTCCAGGGGATCAGATGTCCTCTTTTGACCTCCAGGGGTTCCAGGCATGCACATGGTACACAGACATATAGCCAAAACATGCATACACTTAAAATAAGAATAATTTTTAGCTGGGTGGTGGTGGCACAGTTCTTTAACCCCAGCACTCAGGAGACAGAGGCAGGCAGATCTCTGTGAGTTCAAGGCCAACCAGCCAGCCTGATCTACAAAGCAAGTTCTAGGACAGCCAGGGCTACACAGATGAACCCTATCTCGGTGGTGGGGGAGGGGGTTAAACAATCTTTCAGGAAAAAAACAAACAAAAACAAAAAAGAAAACCCATATCTAGAGCAATAATCCACCCAAAGTTACAAACCTACTGTCAACACTGAGACCTGAATCTAGAGTTACAATAAGGCAGGTTCAGTTGCCTCCTTCACTGACCAGAACAAGCCCTCCATAATATACTGACCCAATTTTCCCTTTAATCCTCACAGGGCATACTTTAAGTTTTAAAACTAGCATCACATTAGAAAAAGCATATTGGTGGCTGGAGAGATGGCTCAGTAGTTAAGAGCACTGGCTGCTTTTACAGAGGAACAGAGTTCGATTCTCAGCGCCCACAGGGTGGCTCACAATCACATATAATTCCAGTTCCAGGGAATGCCCTCTTTTTACCTCCGAGGGCACCAAGTACACATATATACATGAACACAGGCAATGCATTCATACACATAAAATAAAGTAAATCTTTAAAAATTGTTTTAAAGAAAAAGCATATTGGGGGAGGGGAGAGATGGCTCAGTGGTTAAAAGCGTGGTCTTCAGTCTGCTCTTTCAGAGGACAAGGGGCTGACCTAGATATGAGGTTTTTGAAACTGCCTACTGGGTTACCACAAAGCTACATTTGGGTCCTTTTCTGCAGGCATGTTATGCAGATAAGGAGTGACCAGGTCATTCCCACACCCCTCAGTCTAAGTAGCAATCCTCTCACGCATTTACACAGTACGGCTGAGGATGAGATTTACTGTGTGTGTGTGCGTGCACAGGGCTTGGCATTAAGAGTGCATACCAATCTTGCAGAGGACCTCAGTTACAGAAGTTCAAAAAAATTTACAATGAAATAACAAACGATGAGATTTATAACTTGAATCTAATTTAAACATTATAAAATGATGGGGGCAGGGAGAGAGGTTGAGACTAGAGATGGCTCAGCAGGTTAGCACCATGTACAGACAGACACACACATGTCTTGGTTTGGTTTTTGTTGTTGTTGTTGTTGTTGTTTACACAGACAAGGTTTCTCTCTGTAGCCCTGGCTGTCCTGGAAATTGCTCTGAAGGCCAGGCTAGCTTCAAACTCAAAGATCCACCTACTTCTGCCTCCAGAGTGCTGGGATTAAAGGTGTACACCATCCCCGCCCAGCTTGGGTACTGTCTTAGTTAGTGTTTCTATATCTGTGAAGAGACACCACGACCACAGTAACTCTTATAAAGGAAAACATTTAATTGAGGTGGAAGCTTAGAGTTCCAGTGGTTTAGTCCATTATCACCACGGCAGTGTGCAGGCAAACATGGTGCTGGAGGAGTCTACATCTTGACAGGCAAGAAACAGGAAGTGGTCTCAGACACTGGGTGTGGCTTGAGCATATATGAGACCTCAAAGCCACCTCCACAGTGATACACTTCTCCAACAAGGCCACACCTCCTCCAAAAAAGACACACCTCCTAATAGTGCCATTCCCTTTGGGAGTCATTTTCTTTCAAACCACCACAGTTATTATAATATTATTAAGACAAAGAGTAATAAAGCAGGACATCCAACACTCTCTGCACACAAAAGCACATGCAGACAGACACAAACACATGCAAAAATGCAAATTATATAATGTACATATCTATGTATCAAAATATTACACAGCACTCCATTAATATGTATAATTTTTATGTTTTATGTATCCATACATTTTCAAAATTTTAAAATGTGAGCAGGGCAGTGGTGGTTCATGCCTTTAATCCCAGCACTCGGGAGGCAGAGGCAGGTGGATCTCTGAGTTCGAGGCCAGCTGGGTCTACAAGAGCTAGTTCCAGGACAGACTCTAGAAACTACAGGGAAACCCTGTCTCGAAAAACCAAAAAAAAAAAAGAGCTAGTTCCAGGACAGGATCCAAAGCTACAGAGAAACCCTGTCTCAAAAAAAAAAAAAATAGGAAGAAAAAGCAAAGGGACACAGAACTGCCTTTAGAGGAAGAAAATGCTTATGGTGAAAATAATGGCTTAATTAGGTATGGAGGTAAAAACAAGAGTCTGTCCAGCAGTAAGAATGATAAATACCTGAGACTCCACAGAAGAGTAGCAGACAACAGAAGTAAAAGCATCTTTACTGCTGGCTGCATCTTTTTATGTATTTATGTATTTATTTATTTATTTATTATGTATACAATAATCTGTCTGTGTGTGTGCCTGCAGGCCAGAAGAGGGCGCCAGACCTCATTACAGATGGTTGTGAGCCACCATGTGGTTGCTGGGAATTGAACTCAGGACCTTTGGAAGAGCAGGCAATGCTCTTAACCTTTGAGCCATCTCTCCAGCCCTGCTGGCTGCATCTTATAGCACATGAACAGCGCACTAAGAAACTTGAAAGCCAAGGTGGGAATCCAGTAGTAAAATGGATTCAGTGGCAGAAACCTTCAACTTCTGTTTAAAATTAGCTCAAATAGAACAGAAGTATCAGATATTTACTGATACTGTAAAGACAACATTTATTTAATGTTTGCATCCAATATAAGCATGCACACTGGGTTACAAAGTAAAACTCCTTTGTTTCTGTTAGGTCAGGGTCAAGGGTTTGAGCTCAGCAACTAATGTCTACTGAACAGGTTAAACAAATGCAGGACACATTAAGAGAAGCTCTCAGGTTTCTGGTACAGGTACCTGAATGGACTCCTAATGGATGGCTGGGATAAGGAAAATTAGGAGGGCTGCTTTACCAAGCCCGTGTTGGGATGCTGGGTATCGCCAACATCTTTTTCAGCAGCTACACTCAATACTGACCTTGTTAAACAAAGACAACAGACACATGGTCAGTGCCACTGCAAGCCCACAGAACAGACAACTAACAAAGGTCTTCTAGAAACAGAGCATACAGAAGTATAACATCATCAGTAAACGCACAGGACTGTTCAGTATCCTGTTCCTGTCCCAACTACCAATAAGGATCCATTACCTACGGGACCCAGGCAACGTCTCGGGAGTAGCATCAGGCCACTTTCATGTCCTAGGAGTGTGTCTGGCTTTGTTTTGTCTTTCTTTGTGACTCCCTCCTCTTTCACAGTTCTTATTACAAGAACTGTTTCAATTCGTATTTCTCCAATGGCTTGGCTTACTGTGCTCTCTGAATTTGAGATTGGCTGTCCCTCAATTTATACTCTTGGATCTTCAGGCAGAGAGACCAGGACTAGAAGAGCCTTACTTTTCTATAGACTTGGGGTGGATCCATCCCTCTCCCAGCTGTTCTACCCCTTAGGAGAGGGGGTTCCCGATTCTGGGAAGATCACAGCACAACTGGGCCCAAAACTACTTCTTTTGTTTGTTTGCTTTTTGTTTTTATTTTTTAGACAAGGTTTCTGTGTTGCCCTGGCTGCCTGAAACTCACTCTGTAGATCAAGCTGGCCTTGAACTCACAGAGATCTGCCTGCCTTTGCTTCCCAAACACTGGAATTAAAGGCGCTTGATGAGGATGCCGCTGCTGACACCACCTGGCCAACTACTTTTCTGGTGACCTTCGGACTACATTCCTCTACAAACCTGCCCCAAACGCTTCAGCCATTGGCTGTCCTCCAGGACTTGGATCTCTGTAGGTGGTCTTTCCCTCCGGCCACCCTTCAATGTAAAGTGCCGGCAGTCATCTTACTTTCCCTTCAGGATGTCCCTCAAACGTTACCTGCCCTACGCCATCCTCACTTCTACCTTTGTGCTTCCACAGCATCCCTTCGGGCTCTGAGACAAACGTTTCATTCTTCATCATCTATTACAGACAACAGCACTCAAAAGTCCGTTTCCTCCACGGTGTCTTGAATGTGTGGACCATATCACAGCCTTCTCTCCAGCAGCCCATGGTCCCGAACACACAGTCGGTCCTTGGCAAGGATTTACTCGTTCAATAAAAAGGCGGCTGAGACATTCTACCAAACCCTACATGGATCATGGCAATTAAGAGCACAGAAGAGGCCAGGAAGTGGTGGCCCATGTCTTTAATCTCCCCAGCACTCAGGAGGCAGAGGCAGGTTGATCTCTGTGAGTTTGAGGCCAGCATGGCCTACATCTATAAAGCGAATTCCAAGATAGCCAAAGCTATACAGAGAGACCCTGTCTCAAAACACTTAAAAAAAAAAAAAAAAAAAGAGCAAGGAAGAGGCTGGGGAAAGACAAAGACTAGATGGTCCCCCTCTTCTACTTAGTTGGTGGTGGTACACCCCACTCCTCACTTAGCTGCTGGTGGGAAACCCCATTCCTCTGAAAACTTAACTTCAGCAAGAAAGGTCGGGTAGATGTTTGGAAAGTTTAAAGAAATACAAATAATTTCAAGGCTCTCCCCACTATTAGTCAAGTACTGACCTTGGGATGTGGTCACAGGGATTAGATATTTCATGTTGCCGTCCACTCTCTCTACCACTCTGATGCCTCCAGCTCTATGGGCAATAACGAGTCTTTCATACAGGCTCTGAATATTACCTTTGAGCTCCTCTGGGAACAGCTTCGCTGTCTCTCAACCCTCCCACCTTCCCAATGAACAATTCTCCCATACAGTCCTCAGCTCTTAAAAAAGTAGTTTGCACCCTCTCTGCACCCCCACCACGACAGCAGAGGCAGACAGTGTGCCTTCTTAGCTGCCTGACAAGGAGCCATGGTATGTATCTCAGAGAACAGGGAAAGGGGTAACACTTGCAGCACCCTCTTCAGTCCTATAGGTGTCGTTTACACTGTCCCAGAACTTAGCAGCCTCGTTTGTAACTGCCCATTTATGAGTCCCATCTCCCTCACTAAAACGAGGCTTCTTGAGAACTAGCCCTAGTTCCCAGCAAAGGCCCAGGACACAGTGTGCCATCTATAAACTACTGGTTTAGAGGGTTTAAAAAAAAATCCATAAAATAAACTGCCCCTTCAGGCTCCTTAGCCAAGCAAGCGCAGTGACGATGTGAATTTGGAAGAAGAAACGCTTCAGAGGTGATCATAACTAAAACATCTTTATGTAATAGCCAGGTGATGCAAAGCTCAGCTAAAGACAGTCTCAAACAAGGGCCCTTTGACAGACAGCCATTCCCCACGTAGTGAACCCACTTCTCTGGAGTTTACTTTCTACAGATACGGTAGCTCGCCCACCCCCACTTTGGTGACCCCCATATCCCCCTTTGACCTTTAATGCTGTGTAACAGTAGATGAAAAATGGATTTTTTAGGCTACTTTACACTGAAGAAAAAATATACTGTTTAAGGTGTTAAATATTTCCACATGCAACAAATGTGGCTTGACTCTAACCTGTGCACACGCTTAGAGGCACAGGCATAAATGTCAGTGGTGTAATTTGTTATAGGTTTCTGATGACCAGAGATGGAAATGACCACGGAGTCTCACAATTCAAACCACTTTTACGTAAATGTGAACTTTCCTAAAACAGCCAAGGGAGAAAACTTTCCACCCTACCTCAGAGAGTCTCTTAGAGATACTGATAGTGTATTATTCCTGGGGTTAGGTGTTCTTTGAAAAAAAAAATATTACAAATATTAGTTTCTTTTTGGGTTTATGTTTTGACCTTTAATAAAAATATCCTTCAAGGCACCAGTTATAAAAATGAAAGGAGCATGTTTTCATGCTTGAACAAGTGCGACGTCATAGAATCAGACCTGAAGACATCTGTGCCTTACAAGGCACACACGTGCACACACACACACACACAAGCATTTGGTGACCTCACTTAAAATGGCTCACTTACCAGACGTGGAGCAGGGTTATAAGAAACCATGAGTTGAATGTATCAGGCATCTGACACCCTGGAAAATGACAATAAAGTAAATACGTGAAGGTGTAGAAGAGGCACGCCGTGTTAGCCCCTGCTGGGAATCTGATCAACTAAAAGGAAAGGCGATACAGTATTTCTGATTATGCTTTGCAGAAAAGATCAGCAAAAGCACAACGGAAGACCATGGGCTAGAGCACTGAACGTAGCCAGACAACCTTCAATTCCAGCCTGGCTACCACCTTGTGGCCTTGGGCAAACAGCGTCTTCCCTCTGAGTCTCAAATCTCTCTCTCTCATTTTACAGAATGTGGCAGAGATGATTTCTTATGGCTCTAAGCTAGTTTCCCTTTCTAGGCTTGAAGTATAAAGAGCTAAGTGAATACAGCTCCCCTGCTCCCTCAGCATCAACTGAGCCCAACTGAAAAGGTTAAGCCTTTCTGGTCTCCCTTTCCAATTTTTGTTTGTCTGTTGGATTTTGTTTTGTTTTGTTTTTTGAGACAGGGTTTCTCTGTGTAGCCCTGACTGTCTCTGGAACTCACTCTGTAGACCAGGTTGGCCTCAAACTCACAGAGATCCAGCTGCCTCTTTCTCCCAAGTGCTGGGATTAAAGGCGTGCGCCACCACCGCCCGGTTATTTTCCAATTTTTTTTTTTAATTTTATTTATTTATTATGTATACAATATTCTGAGTGTATGTCTGCAGGCCAGAAGAGGGCACCAGACCTCATTACAGATGGCTGTGAGCCACCATGTGGTTGCTGGGAATTGAACTCAGGACCTTTAGAAGAGCAGGCAATGTTCTTAACCTCTGAGCCATCTCTCCAGCCCTATTTTCCAATTTTTTAAAAGACAAGCCATGTGGTATGGCCATGAATGTGCCAAATGATTTACTCATAACCAGGAGGGATAAAAGTAGAACTCTTAGGAGCTAGGGCTGAATCAGGAAGTGAACTGCACCCACAGAAAGGCCAGTCCTTGGCTACAGGGACAACACTCACTGAACAGGACCTCTTAATTTCAGATCCTGAACATCAGATCTCAGCTCAGACATCCATGCCTCTCCGTTCTCAGATTTCTACGAAATCCTTCAGTTGGCTGAGGAATCCCCACTATGTGTACCCTCCTTATTACATGACAAAGAGAAAAGTTTGACAAGGAGTAGGAAGGATAAAGGGAAGGAAATTAGTGGGGAACATAAGCCCTTATGGTAGGACCAATCTTTTGGAGCAATGACTCAAAAAAAGAATTAAGGCATGGTAGAACCTGCCTAGAATTCCAACACACATCCCGTGATCTTGTGAGGCAGCAGGATTGCAAAATCCAAGCTAGCCAGGGCTATATATAATCTGCATGCAAAACAAAAAACTCAAAAGTATCCCCTGCCAATCAACATTCAGTGAGGTAATGGTTAACAATGAGGATCACTAGGAATGAAAACCCATGGCAGGACCCCAGGAGACTACAACCCACACTAATAAGGGAGCCCTAGCTGGGCTCCTAACATCCCAGATATAACAAGTGCTTCACAGCCATTAGCTCAATGCATCTGCCCAACAACCCTAGTAGGTTGGTATTCATATATCCCTGAGAGTGTCATCAAGACAATTGCTCAAGGCTCCAGAACCACAACACCAAGAACGAGACTAAATTCAGACTTCCTTGATTCTCTGTGCAGCGTGAGGACTGCTATTACAGTACCTCTCTAATGCTAAGATGTGGACACTTCGTGAGAAAAGGCTGTGCTCCACACCCGGCCTACCGCTAATCATCTTAATACAGTATTCCTCCCAACCCTTACTTTCCCTGGGAAAGAAGCGCTAGCACCTACTTTAGGGGTAACGAGGAAGAGTCAAAAAGGTCAAGTAACCATGGGCAAGCCACCACGTTAAACCAGTGGCAAGGCTGGGGTCTGAATCCAGGTCTGTCACAAAAGGACACCAAAAAACTCGGGTGAGCTTACTGGGTGGTGCCTAGCAGCTGTCAAGTGGACTTCCTCTCTGAGCCCAGCAGGAGGGAGCTGGAGGCCAGCCTCACCTGCCATCCAGCTATTAAGACCAATGCCATCTGAGAGAGAGCCAGCCGTTCCCCGCCTAGAACAAGAATAGCCCCGAGAAACTCTCAAGCCCAGATCTCAAGTTGGGTCTTTTTTTGAATGTTACAACAAAACATTTAAAAAAAAAAAAAAAAAAAAAAGTTTTCTTGGAAGTCTGTCTTTCAATCTGGAGAATGAAATCTGGCTGCTTCGACAGGACAGGCTGCCCAACTGCTGCCTCTACATCAAAGCTTCCCAGCAGCCTCCAGGAGCCTGTCCAGTTTCCTCAGAGGTGGAACCAGTTCTTGGGCTGGAAAGCACAGACAAACAGGTCAGCAGCTGGCCCTGGGTCACAGTTTTCCCTTCTGGGGGTCAGCTCAGGGCTGATGAGAAAAGAGCTGGCACATGAGCCAGTCCCTGTGCCTACGGAGGTCAGAACAGAAACCCACAGAGTAAACCTCAAAAATATCAAACCAGCGACTGAATGTTGACTATGAGCAACACAAAAATACAATTCTTAGCTCAACGAAATGTGTTTACAAACTGCAGGGCTAAACCCTGGGGCACTCCGTCACAATCATACTCTTGCTCCCAATACACACGTAGCATATTCTTTTCTGAGGCTAGACTCTTGACACCAGGTTCAGTAAAACCAAATAATTCCATTACTGTCATTGGAGAGTCATACTATCATATTTTAATATGAGGTCAGACTACTTAATTTAATTAATTTAGTTTAATTTAAGCAGATCTAGGTAAAGCTTCTGAATTTCTCAGAGGCCCAGTCTCCTTCTGTCTATATGTCAGTGGGCAGAACAAGAACCTTAGAGTTTCTGTGATGATAAACAAGAGATCAACGGCCTATAAAATGCTTAGTAAAGCCAGGTATGGTGGAACAAGACTTTAATCTCAGCACCAGCCCTTGGGAGACAAAAGAAGGTAGATGTCTGTGAGTTAGAAGCCATCCGACTCTACATAGCGAGTTCTAGGCCAACCAGAGCTATGGTGATAGTGCGATCCTCTGGGGGGAAAAAGCTTAACAAAATGATTACCATTCAAAATAGCAACTCAATATTCATTATTGTTGTTTCCACCGAATCAAATAAGAGGGTCCAAATTATCTTTGAAAAGCGTCATCAGTTAAAACTGTGTCACCAAGTAGAATGAAACCTCAACTACAGACTCCGAATTTCTTCCTTAAGGAGCCCCTCCTCTCCAAAGTAATCAGTGTCTTAGAGGGAAAAACAGTCACAGATGAGAATGCAGCCATGTTCATTATGACAGGCAAGGGCATTACCAGAGCATGCTAGAAACAGCAGCTGCGAAAGTGTCTGGCCACACAGAAGAACCGAGAGTTCTAGATCTCAGCCTTAAACACGCTGGCTCTGATGTGACTCGGGCCTATACCTGGCAGCTTCCAAGAAGGACTGTCCAAGAAGCTGAAGGCCCAGCATGCTGTGACCCAACAACTCGCTCACACACTGTCGTTGAGAAGCGTCATCAGCCTCCTTTTGCTGGGGAAACATGGCACCAGATGTGCACGCTTTCTGTCCTCAGGACTCTCACAATCAAGACCTATTGCAAAGATCTAAATGGCACGGCCACTTTAAGGTCTCATCTTAGGAAGCAATACATAAATTCCCTCATTTTACTCCAATCCCCACTAACCTCCTTAGAATACAAACCACAAGAAAGTCAGCCTCATTATTGTATAGATTTTTTTTTTAATCTTTTGCCTCCAGATGGTACTTTCCAACCTGCTCTTTCTTCACTAGCCACTTTGGTTTAATTCTAAAATGTAAACCTAGCAAAAAAAAAAAAAAAAAAGATAAAGAGCCACAGCAGAACAAATAAAAAAACATAGGTTGGTTTGTTTGTGACAGAGTTTCACAACATACGCCTGGCTAGCCTACTCAGTATATAGAACAAGTTTACCTTAAGTTTACCGCAATCCTCATGCCCCTGTCTTCTGAGTACTGGAATTACAGGCATGTGCCACCATGCCAGCTTAGCTATCGGTCTTTGTGGTGTTTTTTGTTTTGAAAGATGATTTTTCTATGCAGTCTTGGCTGGCCTGGAGCTCGCTACGTAGAACAGACTGGCCTGAACTCAGAGATCTGCCTGTCTCTGCCTCCCAAGTGCTAACACGCGCGGCCTATGCCACAGGTTTTAATAGGCAAATGCCTGACTAAGTCTTAGAAAATCTAAAGGGAGAGTGTGATCACTAGAAAACTCACTGCCCTTTTTCCTGAAGGACAAAGTCAGGAAAAACTCACCAAGATATATCCCACTGTGTGTATAGACATCATTGTCCAATACTAACACAACGTCTCACAAAGGCAATTCTCATCAAAATAAAGCAAAATCCGAGTTATAAAGCTGCATTACAGTTCCCAGTCTGTGGTTACATTCCCTCGCATGAAGCATGCTACAGTGGGAAAACCCCAGAGGTGTAAGCCAGACAACACAGGTGCCAGGCTTGGCCAGGCAACCTCGGGCAAGTCACTGAGACGCTCTAAGCCTCAACTGTTCCTAAACACAAAACAAAAATAAACAATAATACAAGCACTTACTATCCCACAAGATCGTGAAATTCCTAAAGGGGACAAAATGAAAGACAACAAATGTGGGTTATCAATATGTAATTATAACTTTCTGAAGCTTTTCTTAAATTGGTAATCTGCAAGCTATGCTTAAAATATATTCATATTAACTATCTATGTAATAATAGTCTTTTTTGTTTTGTTTTTTGAGACAGGTTTCTCAATGTAGCCCTGGCTGTCCTGGAACTTGCTATGTAGGCCAAGGTGGCCTCGAACTCACAGATTCCCCTGTTTCTACCTCTCAAGTACTGGAATTAAAAGCATGTGCCACCACTGCCCAGCATAATAACAGTCTTTAACTTGAATGTACAGTATTAATAAAACTCAAGAACTTTCAGCAGGGTGTTGAGGAATATTATTTTTAGATGTGTTACATTTGTTTATGCTGTGAAACATTTGTTTAATGATGCAAAGATGTGTAGCATTCTTTTATGTTACATTTGTTTAACTCTGTGATTCTTTGCCTGTCTAAAATACCTAATGGTCTAATAAAGAGCTGAATGGACAATAGCAAGGCAGGAGAAAGGATAGGCAAGGCTGGCAGACAGAGAGAATAAACAGAATGAGAAATCTGGCAAGAAAAAAAAAAAAGAAGCAAGATAGAACAAGGAGAGAAGGACATCAGAGGCCAGCCCCCAGTCCACAGGCCCCCAGCCCCCCCAGTCCTGCCCCCAGCCCCCCAGACCTGCTCCCAATCCCCAGCCCCCCAGCCCTACCTCCAGTCCCCCAGCCCCCCAGCCAGTCACCAAGTAAGAGTAAAGATATACAGCAGTAAGGAAAGGAAAAAGCCCAGAGGCAAAAAGGAGTCGAGATAATTTAAGTTAAGAAAAGCTGGCAAGAAAGAAGTCAAGCTAAGGCCTGGCATTTATAACTAAGAATAAGCCTCCGTGTGCAATTTATTTGGGAGCTGGGTGGCGGCCCCCACAAAAGAGCCAAAAGAGTAAGGAGCAAAAAAAAAACAACAACGTTCTGGCTTTCCAAATGGGATTACAGTGAAAGAAAATCCAACAACAGTAGGGGCCTAGAGAGATGGCTCAGTGGTTAAAAGCATTTACTGCTCTTACAGAGGACTCACGTTCCCAGCACCCACTTCTAAATAATCACTCAGAGGCTTAATATTAACTATAAACTCCTTGGCCTATAGGTCAGGGCTATTATAACTACATCTTACATTTAAATTAACCCATTTCTATTAACCTATGCATCACCACATGATCATGGCTTTTACCGGTCTGATGGCATCTTGCTTCTTTCTTTCTCCCTGTATTCAGTTTGGCTTTCCCATCTAGCTATATTCTACCTTGCTATAGGCCAGAGAGTTATTATCAACTAATGAAAACAACATATATTCACAGGGTACAGAAGGGTTATCCCACAGCACAGAGGAGACTATCAAGTGTCTTCCCCTATGGCTCTCTACCTTATTCCTTTGGCAGGGAGAGTTCACCATTCTGATTGAGCAGCAAGCTCCCAGGATCTACAGGTTGTCATCTCCCCCCCCCCCCCCCCCCCCCCCCCCCCCCCGTGCTGAGCTTACAGGCTTCCCTGGCTACTGCATCCTTGCATGGCCCAAGGGACTTGACCTGAATGGTGGTAGTGAAATAATGAAGAAAAGGCAGACACATGGGCACAGGCAAAAATGCTGGGTTCAGATGGACTGGGGTCTTAGAGAGATCACAACACCCAGAAGTCCAGCTTGCTTATTACAGAGATTTAGCAGAGACAGGTTACAGCATACAGCTGAACAAGGAAGTGGAGTTTAAGGCAAGAGTGGCTAATCATGGCGGGAATAGTCTCTGGATCGGAGCAGTCATTAAGAAAAATATGGCGGACAGTTTCTACACACGATGTCAACACTTACGCTTGGACCCCCGAGGGAAGCTCTGCCACTCCCCTGAGCCTCATCCTATGAGGCTTTGTCATCTTCCCATCAGTCTGAGACTATGAGGTCCTTAACATGGCCATGCCCACGTCAACAACACACATTCCCTGAGGACTTCACTCACTCGGGGTTTCCTCCACTCCTAACAAGGGGCCATGCACAGTTTTTCCCACGGCTGCCGATTCACACTCAGGCCCTTATGCTTGCACTGTAGAGGATCTTACTCCCCGAGCTATCTCCCTAGCCTCGAGGACAGCACTTCTATGAGAAGACATGACGGCGGGCTGGAGAAGACCTTACCATTAGTTTCATGTGTAAGATCCCCAGAACTGTAAACACAGACAACAAGATAAGGTGGACAAGTTAATTTAGTGTGTTTGCTTTTCAGACTTTTTGTTTTTGTTTTACATGCATGGGTGTTTTACCTACATGTATGTCTATGTATCACACGCGTGTTATGCACACAAAGGCCAGAATTGGAGTTACAAACGATCGGGAGCCACCATGTGAGTGCTGCGAATCAAACTTGGGTCCTCTGGAAGAACAGCCAGAGCTCTGAATTTCTGAGCATCTCTCCAGCTCCAGATATCGTTCCTTGTTTGCATGTTTGCCTGTTTTGGGAGGTTGTTTTTTAATGTTACTTTCTAAATTAAAATTATACGAAAAAATCAAGTAAACTAATAAAATAAGGACAGGGTGAAATGTACATGGATTTAAGAAAAAAACTCAATATTTTCTTTATCATTTGAAGAAAGTATTTTTTTATTTTGGACTAATTTCTTGTATGATAAGGAATAGTTTTGGACTGGCAAGATGGCTCAGGAGATAAGATGTTTGCCACCAACCTGACAATCTGAATATGATCCCAGAACCCACATGGCAGAAAAAAATAGTTTTCATAAGTTGACCTCTAACTTCTACATGGGCCCCATGGTATATATGCTTATACATATGTGCAAACACATACACACACACATACATGACAGCAATAAATGTTTTTTAATAAATACTAAAAGAATTCCTTGTGTACAAAGAAGCAGAGAAACTGTCTTTTCTGATGAACAAGGAAATAGAAAGTAAAAAAATAAATTAGAATTATAACTCAGCATAGCATTTTAAGTCCCTACTATTAATTTGCTGAAATAGTGAATTATACACTTATATTTGAGTTTTAAGTGACCAAAATAGTTATTAAGAAATCAAAACTGCATAATAAACGCTCTTTGTTAGCTTCACTGAGTCCAGATATTTGTTGCAAGAGAAAAGCATCAGTTGTATGAACTTATTAGGCGCCAGGCTCTGTAAGGGGACGGCTGTTGCTCTAAGTCCCAGAGTGCAGGCTCCCTTCTACAGTCTGTGGACTTATTTTTTCCAATAACCTTACAAATACTTATTTTAGCTAACCATGCTAATAATTGTAATTTACAGTAAAATCCTTCTGGAATGCAATTTATCAATGGGCTGTAGTAATAAAACTGTATAAACCTTTGAGACCAACAGCCCTCTAAGAAAAAAAAAGAATCGGGCTGGAGAGATGGCTCAGTGGTTAAGAGCACTGCCTGCTCTTCCAAAGGTCCTGAGTTCAATTCCCAGTAACCACATGGTGGCTCACAACCGTCTTTAATAAGGTCTGGTGCCCTCTTCTGGCCTGCAGACATACATACAGACAGAATATTGCATACATAATAAATAAATAAATAAATAAATAAATAAATAAATAAAAAAAAAGAATCACTGTTGTGGAATATTTGTCCACTGTGTGAAGATGTGTTGCTATGACTAGTGTAATAAAAAGCTAATCGACCAATAGCTAGGCAGGTGGTCTAGGTGGGCCTTCTGGGCAGAGAGATGAAGAGGAGATAATCGAGATGCTGAACGAATCAGACACACAGAATGGGAGAGAGGTAAAACTCACGTGGCAGAACCTAGATTAATTAAAAATATAAGTTAATTTAAGTTATAAGAGCTAGTGAGACAAGCCTAAGTTTTCATAATTAATAAGTAAACTGGCAACCCGAAGGAAAGTCAGACTACAAATCGTAAAATTTATTTCAAGATTAACTAAAACAATCAAAAACTAGAAACAAAAATAGAAATGATTGACAAAAAGTCCATGTCAAAATGCTAAGAGAGGGCACAGTGACACAAGCCTGTAAACCCTGCCCTTGAGAGACAGACAGAGGATCAAGAATGCAAGGTCACCCTTAGGTGCACAGCCCCGAGAGAATATCTTAAGGGCTGGGAGGTGCAAGCATGATCCTATATAAAAATACGGGGCTCAGTGGCCTGTGCTTGTGATCCCAGCAATGGGGAGGCAGAGACAGGAGGCTCGCTGGGGCTCACCAGTCATGAAGTGTGGCCTAACTGGTGAGCTCCAAGCCAATAAAGGGCCCTGTCTCAAAGGAGGTAGACAGTGTTTCAGGGGATAACTGTACGGTAGACCTCTGCGCTATACACACATGGATAAACATGTACAACATACCCACACAAAACAAATGTTTAAAAAAACTTAAAACACACAGGCACAGAAACGAACAGAAACCTGAGCATCACTTACTCAGAAAGAACTCTTCAAAGTCCGTCTTCTCCACACAGCTCGTGTACATACGCAGGGCTGCAATCTTAATCTTCTAGACAAAGAGAACAAAGCCAAACTCAAGACAGGACCAAGAGGATGCGCTAGCATCATTACAGATGGAGGGCATGCAGATCTCATGGTTCTTGAGCTAGCAGGAGGGGTACAAACCCATCTGCGGGCTGGGTACTTTATTTTGCTTTTGGGACAAGACCTCAAGCAGCCCATGTTGACTGGGAACTGGCTCTGTAGTTCAGCTCACCATCTCTACCTTTAAAAATAAATAAATAAAACTTAAAAAATTTTAAGGCCCTGAAATCCTTTAATTTTTGCTGAGGGGCTCTACTAATTAGTCTATGATTGGAGGGGAGGGGAGCAAGTATTTTCTGCAGACTCACAGAATCTAACAAATATGAAATACTTTCCATTATGCCTCAAAGTATTAAAATGAAGTACTCAGCATACAGTATTACGGAATTTCTTCGGGGGCTGGAAACGTGGCTCAGTGGTTAAGAGCACTCACTACTCTGCTCCTGCACAGGACCAGCACCCACACTGAGGGTCACAGTCCTCAGTAATTCCCGTCCAGGAGATTCAATGTCCTCTTCTGGCCCCCAGAGGCAACGGGCATTCATGTGGTACATATACATACATATACACAAGCAAAACGTTCATATACATAAAAATAAATCAAGCTTTTAAAAGAAAAATTTTAATTCCCTTGGATCTTAATGACTGGAGCTTTTACTTAAGCTCTGTGCTAATGTATTGTATTTTATGTATGTAAACTACGTCTTGAGATCATATCTAAAAACCACTTTTTTTGTTTTTTTTTTCCAAGACAGCATTTCTCTGTGGCTTTGGAGCCTGTCCTGGAACTAGCTCTTGTAGACCAGGCTAGCCTCGAACTCAGAGATCCGCCTGCCTCTGCCTCCCGAGTGCTGGGATTAAAGGCGTGCGCCACCACCGCCCGGCTACATGATAAATTTATCTCCAAAATAAATAACAAATAGAGCCCATCAAGAGTTAAGATACAAAACAGCACAATCAAAGAGATTTATACAGAAATGCAAAGTTAAACCCAACACTGCCAAGCAGAAGAGAGGAGAGAGGAGCTGCCTGTCAAAATGCATCAAGAACTATGATTCAGCCAAGCCTGTCAGCATACACCATTATTCCCAGCAGAGGCAGGTGGATCTCTATGAGTTCAAGGTCACCCTGGTCTACTCAGTTCCAGGACAGCCTAGGGTACATACATAAACCCTGTCTCAAAAAAACAAAAAAAAAAGAGAGAGAAAGAAAAAAAAAAAAAAAACAAGTTCAATTTTACTAATTTTAACTAAAATTCCTAGTTACTTAATTCTTGCCTCTCCCACCATGCTTGTAGTTCCCTTCTGGGTCTTCTGTATAAACTCCTCTCGGGTCACAACTAATCACTCTGCCCTAGGAAAGGCAGCCCTGTCTCCAGGCCCAGGGCTCCAAACACAACCACGAAAAAGCATTCATTACAAATAATGACTGCTTGACCAGATTGGCCAGCATCATCAACAATGCTCACACTGTGGCAATCAGAAACATCTTGGGTGAGCCACTTTCCTGGGCAAATCTCTGAAGCCAGTCCCGGAGGACTATTGTGCAGGGACTGGAAATAACAGCTGGAAAGACGCTCTTTGAGAACTGTGCGCTAACGTGAGTGAGGGAAGGAGGCAGACTGAATTTCCACTCACTCAATACAAGCTGTTCTGGTCCCTGGACGGCTTCATGTTTATTTCACTCTCGCTTTGGGAGTCCTTGCCATGATACTTGGCTATGACAGGAACACCTAGGCCTGCTCTCCCACCTGCTGGGACATGTGTACCCTCCTGCAAGATGAAGAGTGCATGGAGGGAGAGGACTGCGCTGAGGGCTGTGTGAGCTGCACAGGGGGTGGATGCAGTGAACAGAGGGACAGGACTGCGCTGAGGGCTGTTGAGCTGCACAGGGACACAGTGAACGGAGGGACAGGACTGCGCTGAGGGCTATGTGAGCTGCACAGGGGGTGGACGCAGTGAACGGAGGGACAGGACTGCGCTGAGGTCTGTGTGAGCTGCACAGGGGGTGGACGCAGTGAATGGAGGGACAGGACTGTGCTGAGGGCTGTTGAGCTGCACAGGGACACAGTGAACGGAGGGACAGGACTGCGCTGAGGGCTGTGTGAGCTGCACAAGAATTTTTTTTTGTCCCTTGAACCTCCTTCCTGTTCTGTGCTGGAATTCTCTTTATGACATTCTTGATTCATGTTCAACAAACTGAGCCCCTATTCAAACAAAAGCAACCTTGTAAGGCTGCCTGTAAGACTTTCATTATCCACCACTCTGAGGACCGCAGGTAACACGTCTTCATCCATTTATCGTTGATTTGTCCCTCAGTACTGCGAGACTCACAATGCCTTCTCTTTTCTATACTAAACATTCTATTTCTTTCAACTATTCTTCTTCTATTTTTTTTTTTTTTTTGGGTGGTGGTGGGGGTCTGTGTTCCCCGAGCTAGTCTAAAACTATCTATGTAGACCAGGCTGGCCTCAAACTCACAGAGGTCTGCCTGTCTCTGCCCCACAAATGCTAGAATTAAAGACCTATGCCACCAGTCATGGTTTTCTTCAAGCGCTCTTTAGTTCTTACCTGATTCTGCTATGTAAGCATAATAGGGAAAGGCTATTTCAGAGCTGGCCATGCTGGTGCACATCTATAATTACTTTCAACACTTGAGAATCAGAGGCAGGCAGATCTTTGTGTTCAGCCTGGTCTACATAGCAAGTTCCAGGCCAGCCAGGGCTACACAGAAAGACCCTGCTTCAAACAAAACAAAACAAAGAAAAAAATGTTATTTCGGAATGCTCAGATAAGTAAAGAAAAGCTACATTTAACATCTTAAATATATGCTAGGGACACTGTTCTATGATTGACTAGCGTGAGAAAGACCCCAAGCTAGATCCTAGCAGCAATAAAACCTAAATACGATTCTGTAGGAATCTCCATATGAAAACATTCAAGAAAAATACAGAAAAGGCAGGTCATAAGCATCAGCAGACAAGTAAACATTTTGCTCTCTTACCCATCCATGTGAAAGCACAAACAAGGGTTTTGCTGGTGTAAGCCAGCGCAAATGTCTGGCACAGGCTTCTGAGTTAACAGTGCTAAAAAGGGCTTACCTATAAGCCTTCTAAAATGGAAGGTCCTAACTACACTTTCCCACCAAAATCATACCAGAATATCATACTGGTATGTGATATTTTCATGTGACAGATTTTAAAATAAAGGCTATAAAAACTGCCACATCATAAAAGAGTTTTTTAATGCAAGCATTTAGTTAAGGTAACAAAGAGAACCAAGAAAAATCAGAGGTTAAACTCAGCTCTAAAAGTAAGAATTCTCCCACCGGTCTTATAATCCTTCAAATGGTGGCCAATTTGCCCTCTGGAATCATTTAAAAACAGAAGAAAAACATAAGACTAGACAAAGCATATGGAAGCGACCAAGCGGAACCCGATTACTAAGATGAACAACAGCTACTTCTCCTCTGTTCTTCCCTGCTTCCATTCACTCTTTTTCCTTTGGGGGTGAGCGGACAGGCGGAGCAGCGCGTGAGCGGACAGGCGGAGCAGCACACGCCTTTATTCCCAGCCCTTGGGGAGGCAGAGGGAGGTGGATCTCTGAGTTTGAGGCCATTCTTGTCTAGAACTCACAGAGATCCATTTAGATTAAAGGCATGTCACCACTCCTGACTTAATTTCTACTTTCAAACAACACATATTTTTTTTATTTTACAAATGTCATAATCACAACTTTGTTTTAAATAGAGGGGATGGCCAACAAATGGCTCAGAGAATAAAGGCACTTGCCACCAAGCTTTATGATCTATGCCCAGGACCCACACGGAAGGAGAGGACTGTCTTATGACCTCCGTAATTCTCCAGGGCACACAGGCAGCTGTATATATACACACATGCTCGTGCGTACATGAACACGTGCACGTACAAATAAGTGTAATTTTAAAAATTATAAATGGGCCAGAGGTGGTAGCACGCCTCTTTAATTCCAGCACTTGGGAGGCAGAGGCAGGCAGGTCTCTGAGTTTGAGAACAGCCTGGTTTAAAGAGCTAGTTCCAAGACAGCCAGGACTACAAAGAGAAATGCTGCCAGGAAAAAAATAAAACAAAATAATAAAAAATATATGGAGGAAAATCTAGGCAGGATAGTTTACACCTATAATCCCAACAACTGGGGAACAGAGGCAGAGGACTGCTACGAGTCCTTGGACAGCCTGGGCTACAGGATGATGTCATGTCTCAAAAGAAAAAAAAACACTAAAATTTAATAGGGAGAAAAGGTCTGGTTAGTAATCAAATATATCAACAAGTCATCAATTGTTAAGAATTTTACACACATAAAAGAAAACTTTAACCAAAATAACTATTTCCTTGAAGATTTAGGAGAGACTACAGGGTCACTTAGCATTTGTAGCCCCTTCATATCCTGGAAAGCCCTTATCAACAAAGTGTGCAATCATGGGGATGTCTCAGAATTTGTGTACAAAAGCTTGCAGACAGAAACCTGTGTTTGCTGTTATGAAAATTGCTGAAAAAAATGAACTAATTTTAGAAAGCAAAAGTAGCCAGGCAGTGTTGTACTCCTGCAATTCCAACATGTTGTGGGGCAGAGGCATGGGGATCTCTGTGAGCTCGAAGCCAGCCTGGCCCACCAGAGTGAGTTCCAGGACAGCCAGGGCTACACAGAGAAACCCTGTCTTGGAATGCGCCCCATTGGATTCCCCTTTAAACTCATCTAGATGATGTTCCCGTGCCATAAAGCAAGGGCCTGAAAACTTCCGCCTCATTGCCCTGACAACAACTGCAGACACTTCCAAGGAATTGGGCTGAAGGAGTACTTTGGTCTTACCTATACATTAATGTGACTAAGGGTAGAGGCATGGATGCATTCTGGAAGAAATTCTCAAAAGAGCGTATTAAGTTCTCAAAGCAGAAGCTTTAAAATAAATCTGTGAGCCACAGGAAGGACACAGACCCAAAGGAACATAAAAGTCTTTACCCATTTACTGTATTTCAAAGGTCCAGTGAATCCCATGGCTTCTATTATCTTCGTGAAGGGACCAACCTTCTCCTCAACAGGCTTCGGGAAATCTTGGGTAGTAGGAAGCTACTTAACCAAAGAGAAAAAAATCAAAATTAGTTACAAGAAATTTTTCTGAACAGAATGCTGTTATTTATTCGTTCTAAGGACATTTTTATGGCTTACATTTCTTTTTACTTTGATTTTTTTCTGTCTGATTTCTTTTTAATGATTTTGGGGACTTTGCTTGCTTTGAGTGTCCTGTTCTGTTTTAGTACAGTGCTAGAGATCAAACCCAGGGATTCACACAAGCTAGGCAAGTGCTCCCTCACTGAGCCAGACTCAGAGGCCTCACCTAGGTACCTAGGTATCTAACAGACATCTTCCAAATTATAAAGCAGGACACACCCATCTCAGTACCTGTGGTCCCGTGACTAGGAAAGGTTGGGCTAGAGGCACTGGAGTAAAGGAGACATGAGAAAGAGTGTGATGGCTCAGAGGCTCCCCTGGCTGCTCTTCCAGAGGACGTGGGTCAATCTCCAGCACCCTCACTGAAGCTAACAACTGTCTGTAACTCTAGCTCTAAAGGATCTGATGCCTTCTGTCCTCTGAGTGCACCAGGCTCACACATGGTACAAAGACATACAGGCAGGTAAAATAGAAGGGAACGGGCAAGGGGTGGGGGAAGGGAATGAGGGGAGGGGACAAGGAAAGAAAGAAGAGAAGGAGGGGAGAAAGGAGAGAGAGAGAGGAAGGAGAGGGAAAATATTCCAGGACTGCATGGTTTATGACTGTCTTAAACTTGTACAAGGTCCATAAAAATTGTTTTTCTCTAAAACAATTTTTAATTTCTAGACAAGAGCCTACAGTGGAAGAAGCAGGATACGAGCTCACAAGCTAGGCTTCACAGTCAATTAGCTTGTCACTTACCGCCCTCTGTAAACTTGGGAAAATCCCTTCAAACCCCCGAACCTCACCTTCCACAGTCACGGAAGCCAGGCTATGGCAGAGCACACACTCACTCTACACTCCATAAGCCAGGCTACAGGAGAGCACACACTCACTCCACACTCACGTAAGCCAGGCTACAGGAGAGCACACACTCACTCTACATTCACATAAACCAGGTTACAGCAGAGGACACACTCACCTTACTTGTGATGTGGTATTTCCGACTCTGTTGTGTGCCCATCCCAACAGTTTGTTGTGGTTCTACCCAGATTCGAGACGGGCTCATCTGTGGCCTCTGGAGGAACAGACATATGTAGTGACATTGAGCATTACTTATCAAAGCCCAACGGGAGCTGCTCTGGCCGGTTTGACCCAACCTTGCCTGCCCAGCTACTGGTGAAGGATCACCGAGAGGACCCAAGACAGCAGTCAGAGTAGTATCCGGTACACGGCAGGTGCTCACCAAATATCTATTAAATACATGAAGCTGGATGCAATGGCTCACACATGCAGTCTCCTGAAGGCTGAGGCAGGAGAACTGCTATGAGTTCAGTACTAGTCCAGAACATAGCGAGAGATAGTCCCAAACAAATAAAACCCCCAAATTCATTAATTCTTGAAGAAATAAAAGGATTCAGCCCTAGAAATATCACCTGAATCTGAGTCAACTCAGAGATATAAAAATATAATAGGAGAGAGAACTGCAGTAAGTTTCCATGTAAATTCTGACAACACTTGATGTGTGGAGGAGGGAGCATCAATTTAAAGTTTAAAACTTGCTACTGCTGGCAGGCAACACTCTATGAGTTTGAGGCTAGCCTGGTCTACAGAATGAATTCCAGGATAGCCTGGGCTACATCAAGAGACTCTGTCTCAAAAAAAAAAAAAAAACTTGGGGCAGCCAGGCCATGGTGGCACACACCTTTAATCCCAGCACAGGGGAGGCAGAACCAGATGGATCTCTGCCAATTTGAGGCCAACCTGGTCTACACTGTGAGTTCCAGGACAGCCAGGGCTACAGAGAGAAACCCTGTCTCAAAAAAAGCCAAAAAAAAAAAAAAAAAAAACAAAAACAAAAACAAAAACGACAACAGCAAAAAACTTGGGGTTGGAGGTGCATCTCACAAACAGGTACTTAATAAATAAACGAATCACAGTCACCACCAGGTCACACTGCCTTTAACAACAGTGTGGCACTACAACAGCCAGTTATGACCAGGGCTACGCTAAATGCAATCCAAATTCCCTCCTTAATCCACCTACAACTATTTGGCTAGTATTGCTATAATCAAGAATATAGTCTGGGAAATAAACTTCTCAGGAGAAGCTATACATAAGCACTACAAGAATGAAGACAGAAATATCCAGTAAGGGACAGTAAATTAAGGTATAATAGCTTACAAAATCAAATAATTAAGGATTGAACCCAGAGCCTTGTAATTGTAAGGCAACCATTTTGCCTCTGAATTAAATTTTCAAAATCTGATTTTTTTTTTGAAGACTTGGGGTCTTGCAATGTTGTCCAGCCTGTGCTATGGCACCCCACTGATATTTTGCTTTACTTCTTTTAAATTATTTTTAGGGTGAGTCTCATGCAAACCATACTAGCCTCTAATTCACCATGTAGCTGAGGCTGGCCTCTTCCTGCCTCTGCTTCCCAAGTGCTGAGATTACGGTATTTTGCTGTTATTGAGACAGGGTCTCACTACGTACTCTGGTTGTCCTGGCCTTGAACTAAGTGAAACCTGCCTGCCTCTCCATCCTGGGATTAGAGACACAGGCCACCACACCTGGTTTAAGCAGAAAGCACAGGGTTCCCATACACATTTCCTCCTTTTCCACACACAGCCTCTGCCACGTCAGCATCCTACACACACAGAGAGCAGTAATTTATTAGAATGACCCTATCCACCCCAAGTCCATAGTTTATACCAGCAATTAACACGAAAAACACAATATTTTAAAAAATTTCAATTTTAAAAACACAGGTAAAATTACAGAACATGAATGATGTGGGTAAATCTAGGACATAACAAACAGAAATGAAGGGTTATTTGGTTAAACTGGAATTGTGGGTAGCAGATTAGGGATGTAACTCAACAGTAGAACGCTTTGCCTAACATGGGCAAGACCTTGGGTCTGATCTCCTATACCAGAAAAGAGGGTGAGCAAGGAAGGAAAGGAAGAATGAATTATGGATAAGTTTGGGAATTCAGTGTACAAATTCCCAGTAATTTTTTAATTGTTTTTAAATTAACTAAAAGGGAGGGGGTAGGAGCTGGGCATGGAGGCACATGACTTTAACTTCATCCCAGCACCGAGGAGACAAAGGCAGGTGGATCTCTGAGTTTGAGGCCAATCTGGTCTACAGAGTGAGTTCTTCCCAGGACAGTCTCAGGACAGAGAATTAGTCCTTCAATTCTGTTTTATTCCAAAAAGAGGAGGGATAGATGGGATTAACAATGATTTTACTGTTTCATCTTAATAAAGGAAAAATAGTTCCTCATTGTGGAATGGTGCTGTCCGTATTTCTTTCCAAACAAGGACATTAAACGATTAGTCAGAACTCCTCTGCAGTCCCGGGACACTTATGCTTTGATTCTCAAGTACCAAGCAGGCTTTGTAAAATACAGACTAAACACAGGACACCTCCCATGACATCACATACATCAGTGTAATGGCCCATCTAGAACACAAAGCACTTAAACTGCCTCCAAGAATGCCGCGTAGCCTGAGCGAGTGTGCTGGGCTTCTCTGCTGGTGCTAGCTCAGACACCTTTCTCTGTGCCCAGAGCTCCACAGTTGTCATAGATTCCCTCTACCGTACTTCACTCAACTGCGAAGTACCAGGGTAACACCCAGCCTTCCCACTCCTCTGCTCATCCATAAACACACAAGTACTTTGCAGGCCACCCTCCTTGCCTTTGCTTCTTTCAAAAGGGCCTTTGAACACCTTGATTTTTCATCTTTTCAAACTGAAGAGACAGCAACAAACAAAACTGCCCAAAATAGCTCAAGTATTACTTTGTCAAAGAGACCTCTCTCTCTTCTTTAGGTTTTTGTTTTCTTGGCTAGTTTCCTTTTGTTTTGTTTTGAGGCAGGGTCTCATGCGGTCTAGGCTTCCCCGGCACCACTCTGTAACTGAGGAAAATCTTGGTTTGTCCAGCTTCCACCTCCCGGGAGCTGAAAGGACAGTGCCCAACTTCCTAAGGTGCTGGGATCCAATGCAGGACTTGGTACATGATGGACAAGCACCAACTGAGCTACACCCCTAACTACCTTATCAAAAAACCCTCCTTCACATCCCATCATTCTCTCCAAACAGCAGCCAAGTCACCTCCTCCACGGTACTCATTATGTGCACAATTAAATATTCACATAAGTATTTGCTTATTTTCCATCACCACAGTCAAAAAGACACAAGATGGTAAGAACTACACCTCTCATCAGCGGATGGCACGTGGGAGACACGGAAATAGTTGTTGACAAAACAAATCCTCCGTTTGCACGATGTTTTAATTACCCACCCCCATCATCTTTGACCACATAGATACCACAGACACGCACTTCATTTATCCGAGCTCCATTAAATGCTCAAGATAAACCAGCCTTCATACAAGTTTTGGGATAGAAGTCAGTCTGTGTCCTCTGGGAGCTCACAGTCTTACAAAGAAAAGAAAACCAAAAGGAATTTAACATAAAAAACCAGAACCAAGAACCACAATGAAAATGTCACTCACCAAAAGCAAAACACCCCAGTGCCATGAAGGATGGAGGGCACCCAGAACACTGACACATGGCTCATGTGAGGACAAAGAACAAACGCCACTGGGAAATGTATTTGGGCATATCTAGTTAAGATTAATGCCCAGCAAGCAAGGCTCAGGAATTCTACATCCTTGCCTCAACAGAAGTGTAGGCATGCGCTCACAGGTGCAGTGTCAGGTAAGGCCCCCAGGAGACACACCCCAAACCAGCAGAAGAGCTCATGAATCAAGGCATGGCCATATAACAAAATAGTGTGCACTCAAGCCCCAGACAAAAAAAAGTAAATAGTATATGAGAACTAGTCAACCATCACTACAAAGAACAGATTTATTAAATCTCTCAAACAAGGCTGAATGACAGCCGACGAGCACAAGAGACAGCCTAACAGGTGTTTGAAGGGCAAAAGAATCTACAGGACACGAGATAAAGCTTTGTTAACCCTGGTGTGGGTGGTGGCAAAAGGGAATCATAGAGACTTTTGCAATCTTTTTGTTTTGTTTTGCTTCTGTTTCTCTGTGTGACAGTTCTAGCTGTCCTAGAACTGGCTTTGTAGACCAGGCAGGCCTTGAACTCAAAGAGATCCTCCTGCCTTTGCCTCCTGAGTACTGGGATTAAAGGCGTGTGCACCACCACTATACAGCAAGACTTCTGCAAACTTGGTAATGTGCTTTGTTCTACTGTAAGACAGTCTCACGTAGCCCAGGCTGGCCTCGGGTGCACTATGTAGCTAAAGATAACCTTCTGATCCTCCTGCTTCCACTTCCCAAGTGCTAGGACTACTGGCATGTGACACCACACCTGGTTTATGTGCCACTGTGAACTGCGCACAGAGGTCATGAATGTTAGTCACTCTACCAGCTGACTTATGTCCTCAGCTCCTGTTCTACCCTTGACCTGGGTGCTGGGTATAGTTAGGCTGTAATAATTCACTGAGCTGTATACTCGTGATTTGTGCCTATTCTTCCATTTCTCTCTCTCTCTCTCTCTCTCTGTTTTTTAAGACAGGGTTTCACTGTAGTTTTTTTTAGACCAGGCTGGCCTCAAACTCACAGAAATCCCCCTGCCTCTGCCTCCCAAAACTCAGCCAAGGTGGGAGCAGGCAAAGCAGCAGCAGTTCAAGGTCATCCTCACCTAGGTGGTAACTTAAGACCAGGCTGGGACACAGGAGTCAACAAATAATATGTAAGTAAATAGTTAAAACAACCACCACCCAAAGGTCTTGAAAGTGAAGAGGCTGCCATGATGGGGAGGAGGGGTGGGACGGAGACAGCCTCAAACAGTTCTTGAATGCTGAGGGCAAAACTGTAAGCTCCACCAGGGCACAGCCCACTTACACTCCTTTTATTCTCTGCCCCAGCGCTCAACACCATTCTGGGCATGGAATCAGTACTCAATAAAAACTAGGTAGAGTTTTTATTCTTCAACTTTGTTCAAAGAGAAGGACAACCTGGAGGAGGTCCAAAAAAAGAACCACAGACTGATCAAAGGGAGGAATAAAAGGTCCTGGAGGAAAGGTTAAAATGAACTGAAGTTGTTTGGCTTGGAGAGAAGGCAACTGGAGAACTAAGGAGTAACTTAGAACAACACTGGGGCTGGAAGCCATTGCAGAGGTCTCCCAGGCCAAGGTCTGCACTTTACAGATGAGGAGACTAAAATCGAGGGAGAGGTTGCGACTTGGAGAACGTAGGATAGAGAATTTTTTTTTATTTTTGCTTTATAGTGAGGATTAAATTTACTCAAGCAGTATGAGTTTATATGGTAATAAAAACAGCAGCTACAGACTGGGTGTGGTGTCACACGCCTCTAATCCCGGCACTGCAGAGGCAGAGGCAGGTGGAGCTCTGAGTTGAAGGTTAGCCTGGCCTATAAAGTAAGATCCCGTTTCAATAAATAAATCCTCAGTCACTAAATGTAAGACAGAAAGAGGAAATCAACACAGGCAATACCACTGTCATGATTATCAGTCAAGAACCATCAAGAGGATCATATCTAACAGTCCAGTTTGGACACATATCCAAAAGTCGGGTCTCAGAGAGATCTTTGCACACCAGTGTCTCCATCACGTTACTCACAACAAACAAGAGATGGAAGCAATCCAAACATCCAATGAATCACGTGAATAAAAAAGTACGGGATATTATGCAATGGAACATTAGGCCAGCCCTCACAAGAAGAAATCTTGTCACATGCTACAATATGAATGGACAAAGAAGATCTTAAGCTAAGTGAAGTGAGATGATTGCACTTATATTCGATAATTAGGAAAAGGTCTGCTGGGTGTGGTGGTGCACTCCCCTGATCCCGGTACTGGGAGGCAAGAGGAGCTTGGTCAAGGCCAGCCTGGTCTACAGAGCTAGATCTGGGACAGCCAGGACTATACAGAGGAGGGGAAAATACTAAGAAAATTGGAGCCTATAATGCCAAAAAAAGAAATAATTTACAATTTATTTATTTACAATTTCAATAATAAAAATAAAAATAAAGACTATCTAAACATGAATAGCCTCTGTTCCAGTAAATGAAAAGGCGTCAGATATAATTCTATGTATATTTTATATTTGTTAAGGTACTATTTCTTTTTTTTTTTTTTTTCCAGTGCTAAAGGCTGAACCCAGTCTCACATACATGCAAAGAACTGAGCTATACCTCAGCCCTGGCAGGGCACTTACGGGAAAAAATTAATATGCACACATTTCCATAAAGACTGGACGGGAACCAGCAGAGATGAAAACACTGACATTTTCAGAATTGAAGTCACAGGTGATTTTTATTTTCTTTATCACTAAAGTATTATATAATTAAGCAGGGTGGTGGTGATGCACACCTTTAATCCTAGCACTTGGGAAGAAGAGGCAGGCGGATCTCTGTGAGTTCAAGGGCAGCCTGGTCTAGAGTGAGGTCCAGTACAGTCAGGGCTACACAGAAACCCTATCTCAAACACCAAACTAAAAAAAATTGTATGACTTAAAAAGAATTAAGAAACTAAAATCCTTTAAAGAGCCTCCAACATGGTCGACTAAATCCATGTAAAACCTGAGAAAGCTTAAAAAGGAATTCTAGACACACACACACACAAAAAAAAAAAAAAATAAGCATTTTCTCGGGTGGGCTCTGTTTGCGAGAAACAAGCAGAGGCACGATTCTTTTAAGAGAAAGTTTTCTGACTCAGCGGTAGTTTTGAAACTGTGCAGTTTCAAAACAGTGGCTTCCTGGTTCCTCAGAACAAATGGCTCTGACTCTTTTGGAAGGTTCAAAAACAGAACACTTGAATGGGGTTTGTAGGCCCAGGTGATTGTATGCCCGCTTGGGGTTAGGAAGAAAGTAGCTGAGACCATGCCTGAGGCTCAGTGCTTCCCACCTGGGCAGGCAACGGGATCAGGTCTGCTAGGAGTGCACAGGCAGGAGAGCATGGCGGATTCTCACCACCGTACACAGAGATACTTCCAGGCCATGCATTACACTACATGGCAGATTTAGCTTTTACTCAGATAAAAAGGGTTTATATGCTGCACACTGCTTCCCAGAGTTGAGATGGTGAGGATGGCTCCCACTTGGCAGTCTCAGACTTCCGCCATGTTGGACTGGGCGGAGCAAATAGGCAGGGCCATGTTTGCCCTAGCAATGCCCTCATTTAGGTTTTTAAGAAGCACTTAGCATTTTAAGAAGCTGTCCTGGTCAGAAAAGTATTACAGATATGCAATAAGGACAGATTCAGACATAAAAGACCTCTAAATGAGACACAGTGTATTTCTTTTAAAAAGTACATAGGCTTGGGAGAGAGAAAAAAAGAGTATAAAGAGCTATAAAAAGAAGTACATATTTTTTAAAAAAATAAAAGTCTTTAAAGAGACAGTACAGAAGCCATAGATTAAAGGAATAAAGATAATAGAATAAATATTAAAAAGTAATAGACTAAAAACAAGCCACATAAAGATGGAATATACATAGAGTCTGGCTTATGTATATTATCATGTTTTCTTTGAATTATTTGGCTGTGAAGGAACTAAGTACAAAGAGACACTTCATTGTGTGGGCTGCTAAAGATAAACAAACATAAAGGTATCTTGACTTCAAAATTTGGGTCTAAGGATTTGTTGCTTTGGAAAAGAGGTTCTGCTTTTGTTTCCACAGAATATGAGAACCTGTGGATTAATTCTAGACTAATGTGGTTTGATAGACCAAGACACCCCCCCCACAAAGGTTGCTGTGAACACCTACCAAAAATACTTCACCCAACAAAAGCAGGAAGCAGTTTGGAGAGAACTACACCCAAATTCCCAAATACTGTTTATAAATGTTGGTTTATATTTAAAGGGAGATATGCTATAGAGATTTACATTGGTATAGATCTTGGTTTATTGATACAAATTTAAGGTCATTTTTGTTATATGTACATTTCTGCTCTTGATTAAGGTATTGTGTTTGTACAGCTCATTTAAAAATTATGTACAATTTTTAAATTATACATGTGCAATTAAATATAAATACATTAAAATTAAATTACATATAAATTAAAATGTAATGTATAATTAAGAAATATAAGTTAAGTGGAGACAGAGTTGACTCTCTTTTTGTGGTGGTTGCCAGTTTGCTGAAAATGAACTCTGCTTGAAGGTATACTGCACTCCTTGATTAACATATTCTGATGCTCACCAAACTAGAGAAATACACTGAAGTGACTGTGACTCTGAACTAGACCAGGCATTTGAGAAAACATTAGAAGATCAAGGAGAATATGAATATTCAACTAGAGTTCGAAAGGTAAAGAAATGCATTCATTTATAGTTGAGGATCCTGAAATCTGTAAGTTTTGAAGAGGAGTACTGAGTCCTTGCTGCTGCTGGTGCTGCTGCTGCTGCTGGAGGCAGGAAAGCTGGCTGTAAGGTGACGATAATGGGCAGGCAGGTGGAAAGTCATTCTTTACAACTGCAGTTCTAAAACAACTCGTGTAGTCATCCATGGAATTGCTACTAGATGTCTCAAAGACAGACTTAGGATCAATCTGTATAGGAACTGACATCAGAGGTGACTGCTTTGAAACTGATAAGGCAAGTTGCTCAACAGTGGAACACTTCTCTTTTAGTAAAATATTAACTAATTAATTAATTAATTAATAAAAAGAAATATAAGTTAATAGATAATCATCTATAATAGTCAACTTTCTAGTCATGATAGTTAGGTTTTCTAGATATATAGAGATATATTTGTTTAGATAGGTATTCTTCAAATCTTTCAGAGACCTTCAGAATGTGGCATTTAAAATGTTTTAATAACTTAGGACTTTTTATGACATGAGACACATCTGCTCCTGGCAGCACCAATTACTTGCACCAATTACTTCAAAAGGATGATGGGCATCGAAGAGACTACTTATAGAGTTTGTTAGCCATTTGAGCAAGAAACTGTTCTTGCCTGGACTGCTTGATGTCATGCTGTATGAACTGGACAAGCAGGACCCACAGAGACATGACTACTGAACTTGCCTAAAGGTGAGACAATTCTTCAGGGTTCCTGCCACACAAAAAAGTCTCTCAGACATTCTGCAGGACACAGAAGAAAGCAACTGATGGACTTTGACATTAGAAGGCAGAACAGATCTTCAAATTTCCTGCTTCATGCAAAAGTCTGCTAGTTACTATAGCTCTCTATACACTGAAGATGGATGCCCCAATGGTACAGAAGAAGTTTGGGTGACTGTCCAAGCAGCACGATGTCTCTGTCAATTCTAGAGTTTTAGAAGTTGCTGACAAGCACTTCCTGTTTACTTAGTTAATATTATATTCTTCTGGAATCTTTGATGGAGTTTAAAAATAGATATAGTTTTCTTTAGTTATGATAAAAGATAAAGTAGATATAAATATTGCAACTGTAATTCTTGCTTGATACCTGTTTTGTTATATGTAATTTTACTATGTTAAAGTGAAAACCTTCTTTTTTATTTAAACAGAAGAGAGGAAATGATGTGGGAAGTCCTTCTGTATATGTGTTGCTTTAACTGATTTTGGGGCTGAGCAGCCGGGAACTAATTGGTGGTCTCATACAACAGTCCAGAGTTTAAGACATCACAGCAAACCATCTGGTCAAAGGTAAACTAAGCCCTTAAATAATCGTGCCTTGGACTTTAAGTTCATAAAGAAAAAGAAATATGAGGGCTGGAGAGATGGCTCAGTAGTTAAGAGCACTGACTACTCTTCTAGAGGTCCTGGGTTTAATTCCCAGCAATCACATGGTGACTCACAACCATCTGTCATTAGATCTGATATCCTCTTCTGGTGTGCAGGCACACATATAAATAAATAAATTCTAAAAAACAAAGAAAGAAAGAAAAAGAGAAAAAAAAAGAAATAAAAGGAAATGTTTTGTCACCCAAAAAAAGTAGCATGAAATAACTCTACAATGAATAACTGGAAAAGGTCCCTAACAGTAAAAAAAAACCCATCAGGCTGTGACATGGTATCCCAAGCTAAGTTCCTCTGCTGGGGTATTTAGAAGCAACGCCTGTCTTGAACCGACACCATAGAGACCCAGAGGGGTCTCACGGGCTTTTCCATCAGTGTGGTTTGTACATAAATAAGGTTTCATACCAAACAAAAGAACAAACTTTACCTGGGAAGTGCTGGAGAGAGTCCTGTCCCACTGTCTTGGGGTAGGAGATACTGATACCAAGTGGCTGCATATTGGAACCCACTGGGAGATGCTAGTCTGGTTCCTCTGGAAAAGAAAAACGTTATCAGGAATCGTGGAATACACCTTTAATTACCCCATTTGGGAGGTAGAGGTGGAGAATCTTCTAAGGCCAGTCAGAGTGACATAGGAAATTGGGGGAGAAGAAATACATATTCAGCCTTCAAGTTTGGGTCCTAGCAAGAGCTCCTAGACCTCCTGGGATTCAGATATGAGTGTCTTGTCCTTCCCAACAAGTACTTTCGAACTTTATGCCAATGACTTGACTCTAGGACAGGACTGGTTGGGTGAAGGAACCAATCTCTTAAAGCTTAGAATTGCCAGAGTGCCATTGAGTAAGCTAAGTGTATTGTTACTATCCTATTCATACAAAAAAAAAAGTATGTGTATCAACAACTCCCCAATGTCACCAAGTTAATAAATGGCAGCTTTAGTATTAATACTGGAACCCAGGTAGCTACCTCCAGAACCCATGCACATTTTTTTAAAGATTTATTTACTTATTATGTATACAACATTCTGCCTCCATGTATACCCACGTGCCAGAATAGGGCACTGGAACTCATTACAGATGGTTGTGAGCAACCATGTGGTTGCTGGGAATTGAACTCACAACCTCTGGAAGAGCAGCCAGTGCTCTTAACCACTGAGCCATCTCTCCAGCCCCAACCCAGGCAAATTTAAGAAACCAAAAGAGAACAGTTTACCTTGAAGTCCTTCTAATTCTAATCTGGAGGTAGAACCATTAGTAAAGTTTCAAACC
The DNA here is from genome assembly GCF_903992535.2 of Arvicola amphibius. Lineage (NCBI taxonomy): Eukaryota > Metazoa > Chordata > Mammalia > Rodentia > Cricetidae > Arvicola > Arvicola amphibius. The sequence goes on along the minus strand of NC_052051.1, from coordinate 22,411,643 downwards.
AATTAAAACAGCATATTGGGGGTGAGGGGGTGGCGGGGTGGCACTAAAGAGACATTCAGTGGTTCAGAGCACTGGGTGTTAAACACTTCTAGGGGTCAATTCTCAGCACCCACATGGTGGCTCAGAACAGCCTGTAACTCCAGTTCCAGGAGAGCTAATGTCCTCTTCTGGCCTCTGTTGGCACTTGTACTCCCCCATGTACTTACACATGAATATAAAAAAAAAAGATCTTAAAAAATATATATCATATTTGAGCTGGCACTATGACTTGCTGCCATGCCTCCGGAGTGGGGTGCCCTAGCCCCCTTGGTGGAAGCAGAGCCAACCCCTTTGAGTACTCTTCGGACCTCTCGACCATGGTGGGCCTGCTCACAAACATGAAATTAAGCAAGTAAGCAAATAAATATAAGGTCTAGAGTCATCCTTTAAAAAAATTAAAATTAGCCGGGCAATGGTGGCGCACATCTTTAATCCCAGCACTCGGGAGGCAAAGGCAGGGGGATCTCTGTGAGTTCGAGGCCAGCCTGGTCTACAAGAGCTAGTTCCAGGACAGGCTCCAGAGCGACAAAAAAACCCTGTCTCGAAGAAAAAATAACAAAACAAAAAAATAAATAAATAAAATTTTTAAAAAAGGCAGGCACTGATGGTACATGTCTTTAATCCCAGCACTCAGGTAGCAGAGGCAGGCGGATCTCTGTGAGTTCAAGCCTGGTCTACAGAGTGAGTTCCAGGACAGCTAGAGCTATACAGAGAAATCCTGTTTTGAAAAACAATAAAGAATGTATAAACTACAAACAGAACTTCCAAAAACTATTCCTTCAGAATAAAATGAAAGGATGCTAGATGGGCTGACAAGCTGGTTTAATAGTTAGAAGCACTTGTTTTTGCAGAGAAACGTATGGTTGTGAGCCAGTTCCCAACACCCACATGGCAGCTCATGGCTGGCTGTAATTCTGGTCCCAGACTTCCCCTCCTAGCATCATATAAACCAGACATAGTGGAGAGTACCTATAATCCCAGCACTGGAGAGGTGAAGGAGGATCTGAGTTCTAGGTTATACCCAAGTTCAAGTTTAGCCTGAGGCACTTAAGACACTGTCTCAAAAGAGAAGAAATCATCACCATAGAAACATAGTTTTTATTACTTAATTCTTGACCAAATCTAACAAAATCACTAATTTTAATAATCTGGGGCCAGTGAGATGGCTCACTGGGAAAGGGCAACCAGATGGCCTGAATTTTAGCCCCAGGACACACAAGGTAGGAGACAACACCCACAGTTGTCATTTGACCTCCACATCCAGTGCAGCATGTATGCCCGGGCGTGTGCACAGTCACACACATAAATAAATCAGACCTCTGAGGTCAAGGTTAACCTAGTTTAAAGGGCAAGTTGTAGCCAAACCTACACAGAGAAACTCTGTCTCGAAAAACCAAAAAAGGAACACAAAAAGGAAGGAAGGAAGGAAGGAAGGAAGGAAGGAAGGAAGGAAGGAAGGAAGGAAGGAAGGAAGGAAGGAAGGGGAAAGAGAAAGAGAAAGAGAAAAAGAGGAGGAAAAAAAAAAGAAAATCTGAGGCACCAGGCAGTGGTGGCACACAAATATAATCCTAGTACTCAGGAGGCAGAGGCAGGAGGATCGCTAAGATCAAGGCCAGCCTGGTCTACAGAACAAGTTCCAAGACAGTCAAAGCTAGACACACACACACACACACACACACACACACACGACTCAAAAAAAGAAAGAAAGAAAATCTGAGGCTCAGAGAAGTCAGATGCTTACTCAAGATTCCACCTATAGCAGGTAGTGGAACCAAAACTCCCCTTGCTACTTTCCAGATCCTGAAGAGGTTCACGTGTGAGGATCTGTGAAGGCCTTTCCAATGGCAGCGCCCAACCCAAATCCCCAGCCCAACCCTGTGAGCAATAAACACCTGCTACTACTGATTTCCACTTTGAACTAGCCCAAGGAGAATTATCATAGTGGCATCAAGCTCTATTACAATGTATAAGAAAACCTAAAGAGATTTTCATTTGTTTTGTTTTTCGAGACAGGATTTCTCTGTGTAACAGTCCTGGCTGTCCTGAAACTTACTTTCTGGCCTGCACCTGCCTCTGCCTCTGCCTCTGCCTCTGCCTCTGCCTCTGCCTCTGCCTCTGCCTCCCAAGTGCTGGGAATAAAGGTGGGCAACACCACCGCCTGGCTCTAAAGAGGTCTTCTTTATCTAACCTTGCATTTTTGTTCCAAGAAAGATAAGTAGGAAATAAAGAAATAGGCCCAACTAATAGAGGGCAATTGAGAGGTGGTTTTTGTGTTTGCTATTAACAAAGAAGAAATGAGCCTGTGATAATTCCTATGCTCAGGAACAAGAAATTTAAGAGAATTGGGCACAAATCTCCAAGGTGTACATTTCAGGTCTCCAGCCCAATAAATTTTGTTTTCTATTTCCCCAAATTATCTGTCTCCGAAACTAATGTAGGGCTCAATAGTAAATTCCTTATCTAGCATGCGTGAGACCTTGGGTTTAACCCTCAGCACACACACACAATTTCTAATAGACCAATTGCCATTTCCTCAGCCATCCTCAGATCTTAATTCAGCTTCTGTCTTACTTAGCATCTGGAATTACTTCAGCAAATGAATCCTTCTAGGCAACAAGAAGACACCTCAAACAAAATTTCCTGAGCAGCAACTTTGCACTTAGCTAGGGCAGCAAGGAACGTAAGTAGTGAATGTAGTTATTCACATATAAATTAAAAACACATAAACAATTCAAAAGATAGCCAAAGGCAGGAATGGTGTCTGCTACATCAAACAGTGCCCTTGACCAAGTTTTGCAAATACCTGACGAAAATTACAAACTGGCCCATGCCTTGGTGACTAGGAACTCCGTTGTCATGTTCTTGACCCTTACTGGAGGTCAGGATTGACTTTCTCAAGAGGATTTAAGGCCAAATCTCAGGAGGGACGTGAGCTGCCCATAAAGATTAGAAGGAGTCTAGAAATCTTTCTTTTTCTTCATTCATTCATTCAACCAGTGTTAGGTTGCACCAAATATTACCTGTACTAGACAGTTAAAGTTCCAGGGCCGTTTCTCCTGAAGCTTTTGCTCTGATAACTATGCATTCCACTGAACTATAAGAGAATTCATTTAAAGTCTCTGAAACAAACCTAAAAAAAAAAAAAAAAAAAAAAGCCCGTCTGCGCTCTATGCGCCACCATCCAGTTCATGAACCGGGCAAGGGGCTGGGGATTGAAACACACAAAGGCTCACAGAGACAGAGACACAGGTCATCCTTGATGCCAAAATCCTTGAAACAGGAATGCCCCCCTTTATTGTGTCCAGGGGCAGTTTAGATAGGGACAGCCACGCCCCAGCCAAAGCACCAGAAACCATTCCCCTGACATCAGGAACTCTTGAGGGTCTCGTGCTCAGAGCAACTGTAGGCACTCAGATCAGGGGAAAACAAGTTGTTTACAAGAAATTCAGGATCTGGGGGTTCGCAGCTCCCAACAGACTATAAGGAGACACATGTCATTTTTCACGTGGACCTGGAACCCCCAGTATCTTATATTCAAGGTCACATTATGACAGACGTGGACTAGACGCCCCCAGTCCCTCGCGACTCCAGTAAGTGCCCCCCCCCCCCGCGCTCTTCTCCCAGAGAGTGATCCTCATCGCATAAAGATCCGAGGTCACTACCTTCTAAAAAAAAAAAAAAAAAAAAAAAAGCGGAGAAGCCAAGGCCAAATGAGGGAAAGAAGGGTGGGAATCTGTGGAAAGGCGGCCACGCCACCGAGCTGTGGCACAGGCCCCCCCACTTCTCCCCTGCTCTCCCGCCCCGCCCTCTCCAATCCCAACCTGGAGACGCGCGAGCGTCTATAGAAAAGTATTCCTGCACTCACAAGGACTCGCACCAGCAACGCCATGTTCCCCCGCGATCATTTCCGGGTGAAGGGTGGGCTTCCGGAATCCCGGTTGTCACCACCCCCTCAGGACGCTGCCCTCTTGCTAAAGGTAGTCGGGCTCCCTCAGCGCAAGCGTAGATGTCGCACTGCGCACCCGCGATTCTCCCGCCGTGGATCTGAATGGGGTTCCAGGGCGCGCGTCTCCTCGCGGGTCTTCTGTCCGGGCTGTGCGTCACAAGGGTTCACGTTCTTTCCCCACACCGCCTCCTGGACCCCGGCCTCACATCCCACTCACCCTTCGGTAACCCTTGACAGCCCTTCCTTCCCTGACTCCACCCTCAGGAGAAGATTGGGCTGCAGGGGACAGGACCTCGGGTGTCCCAGTAGTTTTAAAAAAGCCCAGAAGTCTGAGAACCTAAGAGCACAGTCCTGGAAAGCCTGGAAAGGAGGTTGTCACTTGCCAGACCTGACGCCTGGCGGAAGAGGGACGTGTGGCTTGTAGTTGGCTAATTAAAAGAAGCGTCTTTGAATATTGATAGGAAAGAATTAGTGAAAGAATAGCCTGGCGGTGGTGGCCCACGCCTTTTATCCTAGCACTTGGGAGGCAGAGGCTAGCGGATCTCTGAGTTCGGGGGTCAGCCTGGTCCTCATAGGGGCTACTCAGAGAAACCCTATCTGGGGTGTGGGGGCAGAATTAGTAAATGAATAGACACGGGAGGCGAAGAGCTAGCGGTTCAAGCACTTCCTCTCCACCCAATCAATAAAGAGCCACTGAGTGTTCCGTATGTACTGGACACCGTCCAGTGCCTAGCAACGCTGTGGCTCTCATGAGTACGGGTAGGTTTGTCCAGGCAACTCCTGAGAAAAATAAAAACTGATAAATAGCTAGTAAAAACAATAATACGTGCAAATACTTGGCCAACTTAGCCAGGAAAAGCCTATCTGAGTAAGTGACATATAAATGGGATCCAGGATGATACTTTTTTTTTCCTTTTAAACAAAATTTCTTGTAGCCCAGGCTGACCTCAGGCTCTCCATACCCGAGGCTGGTCTTGAAGTCCTGACCCTCCCCCGCCTCTGCCTCCCAAGTGCTAGGATTACAGGCTGTGACACTGTGCCCAGCCCCGCAAATTTGCTTTGGTTTTTGGAGCAGGTCTCACTATGTAGCTGTGGCAGGCCTGGAACTCACTGAGAACCAACTAACTCTGCCTCCCGACTGCCTCCACATCTGGCAAAATAAATAAGTAAATAAATATTAAAAAAAAACTTTGAAAATAAAAGTTTTTGTGGGGGGTCTTCCATTTTGTCTCCTCAAGTGGCTATTGTAACTTATATTCCTACCTACAGTATTGCAAGTGTTTCCTTCTCTCCACTTCCCTCAACACAGTTATAACAGCTAGTCTCATAGATGTGATATCTCATTGTGGTTTCAATTTACACTTCCCTGATGATTAATATGAAGTATTTTTCCCATAAGCCTATGACCAATTACATATCTTTTGGGGGAGAAATGACAATTCTCAAAAATCATCCTTTGCCCATTGGTGTCTATTGGTTGGTTGGTCAGGTAGTGTGTGTGTGTGTGTGTGTGTGTGTGTGTGTGTGTATGTGTGTGTGTATACACAATGTTTATCAGATTAAAAATATTGATTATTTTTCCTCAAAGTCTCTCTGTTAACCCTGGCTGTCGTGGAACTCGCTCTGTAGATCAAACTGGCTGAGAACTCACAGAGGTCCACCTGCCTCTGCTTCCAAGTGCTGGGATTAAAGGCGTGAACTTCTGCCAGGCGGTGGTGGCACACGCCTTTAATCCCAGCACTCGGGAGGCAGAGGCAGGCGGATCTCTGTGAGTTCGAGGCCAGCCTGGTCTACAAGAGCTAGTTCCAGGACAGGCTCCAAAGCCACAGAGAAACCCTGTCTCGAAAAACCAAAAAAAAAAAAAAAAAAAAAAAAAAAAAAAAAAAAAAAAAGGCGTGAACTTCCATGCCTGGTTAAGAGATGATGATTCTTAGTTTGCTGAGTTCTTAGATGTGTGCGTATGTGTGTGCATGTGTGTGTGTGTGTGTGTGTGTGTGTGTGTATGTGCATATGCATATGGAAGCCATAGGTGGAAATCAGATGTCTTCCTCAATCCTCCACCTTATTTTGCAGTTTTTAATCAATCAGTATCTCCTGTGTACCTGTGTATGTAGACACGTGTGCCACAGAATATGTGTGGAGGTGAGAGGGTACTGCCTGGTCTCACCTTCCGTCTTTATGTGGGTTTCAGGGACAGAACTCCTGTTGCTAGGACTGTACAGTAAATGCTTTATATGCACTAAACTATCCTACTGGCCTCACTGTAGTGTTGGTTTGTTTGTTTTTCGAGACAGGGTCTCTCTGTGTAGCCCTGGCTCTCCTAGAATTGTCTATGTAGACCAGGCCGTTCTCAAGCTCACAGAGATCCTTCTGCCATTGCCTCCCTGGTGCTGGGATTAAAGGTATGCACCATCACCACCAAGTCTCTCTCTCCCTCTCTCTCTCCCTCTCTCTCTCTCTCTCTCTCTCTCTCTCTCTCTCTCTCTCTCTCTCTCTTCAATTCATTTATTTATTATGTATGTAATCATCTGTATGCATGTTTACCTGCAAGCCAGAATTAGGTATCAGATCTCATTATAGATGGTTGTGAACCACCATATCGTTGCTGAGAATTGAACTCAGGACCTCTGGAAGAACAATCAGTGCTCTTAACCTCTGAGCCATCTCTCCAGCTCTAGACAGGTTCTTTAACTGAACCTGAAGATTGCTAATTTGGCTAGATTGGCTGACTAAAATGCTCCAGTGGAGACTGTGTATGATTGGTTTTCACATGGATGCTCAAGTCCAAATTCAGGTCTGTGCTAACTCCCCAGCCACCTTACCCAGGCCATTCTTCCAGGTCTTTTGTATGTATAGATATATATTTTTTTTCTCTTAGAAAATGTACCAGTTTAGTAGACATGGTTTGGTTTGTGTGGGAATGAGAATCTAATTCAGGGTTTGGCAAATGCTAGGCAAGCCGTAAACCGGGGATACACCCCATCTCTCCAATAGTAGGGTTTTTTTGTTTTTTGTTTTGCTTTGTTTTGTTTTGTTTTTTTGAGACATGGCCACTACACTGGTCTCCTGGACTCAGGTGAGCAGGAGGGTGCCTCTGCATTCATAATCTTTAGGTTACACATGTGCAGCCAATCCCAGTTTTAAGTTAAAAGGCTTAGCATGACGAATCTGCCTTCTCCACTTTGTAAGTCATTAACCATTGTTCACCTGGTCCCTCAGCTAGTGTCTCCCATCAGCTCCCAGCATGTCATTCACCTCAGCATGCCCAGTCTCTTTCCTTTTCTTGTTCTGCCAATCTGTCTTCACCCAAAGCCCCTCTACTCCAATCCCGTTTTCCAAGGAATATACACGCTCTTCACAACCACAGAGGATTGGTACTTAACTATCTTTTGTCTTCAGTCTTTTAAGCCAGGTGTTAGGGCACATGATTATTATCCCATCCCCAAGCATGCTGATGCAGGGTGCTTGCTGAGTTCAAGGTCAGTCTGAACTACTACAGTGTGAAATCTTGTCTCAAAAACAAAACCACACACACACACACACACACACACCAGGGGATAGACTAATATGCTCAAAGTTCATTATATACTTGTATTAAAATGTCTGTATAAAACACCATATCCTGTATGATGAGCATACACCCATAAGAATTTTTCAGAAGTAAACTGATGTAGGTGTGTCTTCTATCTATCTGATGATTTCATTGGATAATTAATAAAGAAACTGCCTGGCCCATCTGATAGACCGGCCCTTAGGTGGGTGGAGTAGACAGAACAGGAAGAAGGAAGTGAGGTAGATGGCTCAGTCAGATGCCACGCCTCTCTTAAGTTAGGCAGACTGCCTTGCCTCTCCTCAGAGAGAGAGATGCGATGGAGCCAGCCGCCAGTTCAGACATGCTGAATCTTTCCCGGTAAGACACCATTTGTGGTGTTACAAAGATTATTAGATATGGGTTAGTCAAGATGTGAGTAAGAGGCTGAAATTAATGGGCCAGGCAGTGTTTAAAAGAATACAGTTTCCGTGTAATTATTTCGGATAAAGCTAGCCGGTGGCTGGGAGCTGGGCGGTGGGAAGCTGGCCCGCAGCTCCACACTACAGTAAACAATTCATAAGCTTTAAAAGAGAAAAGCATTCCAAGATCTGCCTAGGGAAGGATGTACTACAATAGCTCACCTATAGGATGAAGGTATGGCAGTTGTGCCATAGGGTAACTGTGAGAATTGAGGATGCAGGGATTTAGCATCATGATTGGTCCCCCCCAACAACAATGAGATATGCACCTCTTAGAGCGTTGTTCTAGCCTCTGGACTGATATCCTGATGGCATCTCTTCAACCTATGCACGTCCTTCGGCTCCTAAAGGATGTAATGATGTTTCCTCATGCTGCTGCTCTTCTCACCCTCCTTCCCCATCCTTATAGCTCTAGTTCCTTCCACTCAATCTCTTAAGAAATTATTTCTAGACCTTTCACTATAACATCCTTCTCTGTTCATCCTGTAATGACTTAAGTCAAGAAGTCAGAAAATCAGCTGGGTATGGTGGTGCATGCCTTTAATCCCAGCATTCAGGAGGCAAAAGCATAGATGGAATATTCTGTCTTCTTCCAGTTAGCTCTCTCCCGTCAGTCAGCTCCTAAATAACCATCAGAGACTTTTTAAAATATTTATTTAACTTTATTTTATGTGCATTTGGTATGAAGGTTTCAGATTCTCTGGGACTAGAGTTACAGGCAGTTGTGAGCTGCCATGTAGGTGCTGGGAAATAAACCCAGGTCTCTGGGAGAGTAGTTAATGCCCTTAACCACTGAGCCATCTCTCCATCCCCATGGAGACTTCTTATTAATTGTAAATCCTTGGCTGATAGCTTAGGCTTGTTACTAACTAGCTCTTACATATTAAATTAACCCATATTTCTCCCATAATATATTTTTACTTTATTTGCTTTGGTGTTTTGCCTTCATGTATTTCTGTGTGAGGGTGTCAGATCTTGGAGTTACAGACCGTTGTTAGCTGCCATGTGGGTGCTGAGAATTGAACCAGGGTCCTCTGGAAGAGTAGTCAGTGCTCCTAACTGCTAAACCATCTCTCCAGCCCCCATAACCCATATTTTTTATCTATGCTCTACCATGTGATGGTACCTTTTTTCAGCATGGAAAGTACATCTTCCCATATTCCTGGCTACTTCTACCCTTCTTCTTCCTAGCATTCTCTTAGTCTAGCACTCCTGTCTAACCTCTTTATGCTTAGCCATTGGTCAGTTATCCCTTTGTTAAATCAATGAGAGCAATACATTTACAATGTACAAAAAAATTATTCCACAGCATTTCCCTCTTTTTGTCTAATTAAAAAGGAAAGTTGGCCAGCTCAGTTGGTAGACCATGAGACTCTTAATCTCAGGGCCATGGGTTTGAACCCCATGTTGGATGTCAGATATTGTGCTTACCTAATTATTCTTTATCAATAAAAAATTGGGAGTCAGATATCGGGATAAGAACCTGAATGATCAGAGAAGCAGTGGAGAAGAGAGCAATGACCTCCTATCTCTTCCATTCCTCCATCCAGAAAGACTGGGATCCTCTCTAAACCCTACAACATTCTGTCTGTCTATCTATCCTCAATCCTCCAAAATCTCTATGGTAAATTTTGATTAGCTAGTATGTAGCTCCACCCTCTGATTCAAAGCAAACTTTATTGTCAGAATGCAATCAAAATATCACACAACACAGAAGCGAGCAGGTATCTGTGAGTTTGAGGCCATCCTGATCTTCATAGTGAGTTCCAGGTCAACCAGAGAAACACAATGAAACACTGTCTCTAAAAAAGTTTAGAAAAGATGGGCATCAAGGAGGCTTCTTATAGAGTTGGCTAGCCATTTGGACAAGAAACTGCTCTTGCCTGGATTGCTTGATGGTATGCTGTGTGAACTGGACGTGCAGGACTCACAGAAAATGACTACTAAACTTGCCTAAAAGTGAGATGATCTTTCAGGGTTCCTGCTTCATGAAAGACTCTGCTAGACATTCTGCAGGATACAGAATAAAGTGACTGGCAAAATGCCAATATAGGCAGAACTGTCTGAAATTTCCTGCTTCATGGAAAAGTCTGCTGGATACTATGGACCAATAGGCTCAAGATGGATGCCCCAACAGTACAGAAGAACTTTGGGTGACTGTCCAGGCAGTGAGATGTCTCTGTCAATTCTAGAGTTTTTGAAGTTGCTGACACTGCATTTCCTGTTTACTTAGGTAATATATCCTTCTCGAGTCTTTGATGGAGTTGAAGAATAAATAGTTATAGGTTTCCTTAGATATGATAAAAGATAACATAGATAGCCGGGCGATGGTGGCACAAACCTTTAATCCCAGCACTCGGGAGGCAGAGGCAGGCAGATCTCTGTGAGTTCGAGACCAGCCTGGTCTACAAGAGCTAGTTCTAGGACAGGCTCCAAAGCCACAGAGAAACCCTGTCTCGAAAAACCAAAAAAAAAAAAGATAAAATAGATATAAATTATATCTGTAATTCTTGCTTGATACCTGTTTGGTTTATGTAATTTTACTATATTAAAGTTAAAACCGTCCTTTTTATTTAAACAAAAAATGGGAAATGGTGTGGGAGTTCCTTCTGTATATGTATTGCTATTATTGGTTAATGAATAAAAAAACTAGCTTGGCCTGATAGAGCAGAGAAGAGATAGTTGGGAAAACTAAACTGAATGTTGGGAGAAGGAAAGCGGAGTGAGGAGAAGCCATGGAGTTGCCACCAGAGACAGAAATGCCAGAACCTTGCCAGTAGGCCATGAACCTCATGGTAAAATATAAAATAATGGAAATGGGTTAAATTAATATGTAACAGCTAGCCAGTAAGAAGTTAGAAGTAATAGGCCAAGCAGTGATTTAATTAATACAGTATCTGTATTTGGGGAGTCTGGGAGACCGGGAAACAAATAAGCGGCCTCTACTACAACAAAAGTCTCACAGATTCAATGCAATGCCCATCAAAATCCCAGAAAAATTCTTCACAGATCTCAAAAGAATGGTACTCGGCTTCATATGGAAAAGCAAAAAACCCAGGATAGCCAAAACAATCCCGTACAATAAAAGAACTTCTGAAAAAAAAAAAAAAAAAGAACTTCTGGGGGCATCACAATCCCTGACTTCAAACTCTACTACAGAGCTACAGTACTGAAAACAGCCTGGTATTGGCATAATAACAGACAGGAGGACCAATGGAAGCAAATAGAAGACCCAGATATCAATCCACACATCTTCGAACACCTGATTTTTGACAAGGAAGCAAAAAATATCAAATGGAAAAAAGAAAGCATATTTAACAAGTGGTGCTGGCATAACTGGATATCAACATGTAGAAGAATGAAAATAGACCCATATCTATCACCATGCACAAAACTCAAGTTCAAATGGATCAAAGACTTTAACATAAAGCCAGCCACACTGAACCTTATAGAAGAGAAAGTGGGAAGTACACTTGAACACATTGGCACAGGAGACCACTTCCTAAATATAACCCCAGCAGCACAGACACTGAGAGAAACAATTAATAAATGGGACCTCCTGAAACTGAAAAGCTCCTGTAAAGCAAAAGACATGGTCATCAAGACAAAACAACAGCCTACAGAATGGGAAAAGATCTTCACTAACCCCACATCAGACAGAGGTATGATTTCCAAAATATACAAAGAACTCAAGAAACTGGACACCAAAAGAACACATAATCCAATAAAAAAAATGGAGTACAGACCTAAACAGAGAACACTCAACAGAGGAATCTAAAATGGCTGAAAGACACTTAAGGAATGTTCAACATCCTTAGTCATCAGAGAAATGCAAATCAAAACAACTCTGAGATTCCATCTTATACCTGAAAGAATGGTTCAGATCAAAAACACTGATGACAACTTATGCTGGAGAGGTTGTGTGGAAAAGGGAACACTTCTGAATTGCTGGTGGGAATGCAAGCTGCTACAACCCCTTTGGATGTCAGTGTGGCGATTTCTCAGAAAATTAGGAAACAACCTTCCTCAAGACCCAATAATACCACTTTTGGGTATATATCCAAAGGATGCTCAATTGTGCCACAAGAACATGTGCTCAGCTATGTTCATAGAAGCTTTATTTGTCATAGCCAGAACCTGGAAACAACCTAAATGTCCCCTGATCAAAGAATAGATAAGGAAAATGTGGTACATTTACACAATGGAGTATTACACAGCAGAAGAAAATAATAACATCTTGAATTTTGCAGGAAAATGGATGGAGCTAGAAAACATTATTTTGAGTGAGGTAACCCAGACACAGAAAGACAATTATCACATATACTTACTCATAGGTGGTTTTTAAACATAAAGCAAAGAAAACCAGCCTACAAATCACAATCCCAGAGAACTTAGACAACAATGCAGACACTAAGAGAAACTTATATAGATCTAATCTACATGGAAAGTAGAAAGTAGAAAAAGACAAGGTCTCCTGAGTAAACTGGGAGCATGGGGACCTTGGGAAGAGTTGAAGGGGAGGGGGAAGGCAGGGAGGGGAGCAGAGAAAAATGTAAAGGTCAATAAAAATCAATAAAAAACCAACAACAACAACAAAAAAAACAGAACAAAAAACAAAAGTCTCTAAAACAAAACCAGGTATAGTGACATATTCATGTAATAAGCACTTTTTCCACTTTTATTTTTTCTTTCTTCTTGCAGGATTAGGGTACAGTCCCAGAGTCTTGCACATGCTAGACAAGCCAGTATACCTCTGAACTATGAACTACTGTCCCAGTCCTGAAGTTCTTATATCATACTTGTTATAGCATTCAGGCAGCCATATTACATTCCATCAATTCCATAGCCTTCACAGCCACCTACAATGTCGTGTTCTTCCCATCTGAAGATGGTGAAATTATACTTTTCATATCCCATACTTACTGATGGAGTTGGCATCATGGATTTAAATGGATAGAGCTTTTTTCCTTTTCTATTTCATCTACTCTCATCAAGCCTTCCTTATCCCAACATGATTTAGGTTCTTTGTTTTCTTTTTCGCTCATGCATGAACCTTAAGAACATTATAAGTATGAAACTTCCCATAAAGAGTTAAGTACAAGGACCTGGCACATGGCAAGCCTTTGGTAAACACATGCAATACTTCTATCATTTTCTTAACAATCAGTACAGAGTCTGTGCCTGATTAGACCTTCACCAACTGTTCATTAATCAATGAATGAATGACTAGATCAAAGAGTCATTCATTGATGAAATTTCTGAATACCCTCATATTCTGAATCTAAGGGTTTATAATTTTTCAAGACCTTTATATTTATATATTGGTTTTTCAAGATAGTATTTTTCTGTGCAACATTAAGATAGGATTTTTCTGTGCAACAGTCCTAGCTGTCCTGGAACTCACTTTGTATATTAGGCTGGCCTTAAACTCACAGAGGTTCGCCTGCCTCTGCCTTCCAAGTGCTAGAATTAAAGGCATGCACCACCACTGCCCAATAATTTATATGTTTTTATTTCATGTGTCTGAGTGTTTCCTTGTGTTAGGCATGTATGGCACATGGATGGTGCCCACAGAGACCAGAGAGGATGCTGGCTCCTCTGGACCTGGAGTTACGGATGGTTGTGAGCTGCTGTGTGGGTACTGGGAGTCAAACACAGGCCTTCTACAAGAACAGCAAGTGCTTTTAACAACTGAGTCATCTCTCAGCCCCAGATTTATAACTTTTATATTGTCCATTTTTGTTTACAGTCAAGGAAACTGAGGCTTGGAGAGGTTAACTAACTTAGCCTGGACCACTTAGCTGGAAAGTGGGAGAACCAGGGCTGGAACTAGCCGATTCCCACTTGTGTGACCAGCCCAGCCCTACTGTGCTTCCTTACATGTGTGTTCAAATCAGGAGAGCCAGCTGAGTCAGAATGAGAGCTGTGAGTCTTCCCAAGGTTATGTGTCCCAGCCCTGGAGAAGCTGTTCCTCCTGTTGTGACCCTGGGACACAGGATGTGGAAAGGGCCCAGCTATCAGGAGCAGAGTGCTGGAAGCCTCCCTTCTTTCCTCCCCTCTGGGCCTCTCATGTTTCCTGCCCTAAACTCTGCTCCGCTATTTTTCCCAAGGAACGAACAGCATGGTGTGTCCCTAAGGAGATAGTTTTGGGGCCAGGGAGTCAAGCCAGGGAGGTGACTCCATTGCTAGCCAAGACAGGGGTCAGTGGACTCAGGGGCCCAGAAGAGTGGGTATAGGAATGAGGAGATCTGCAGGAGACATGTGGTTGCCACTCTGAGTAAAAAAAAAAAAAACAGAAGTCAATGGTCCTCTTAGGAGCTAGATGTGGTGGTGCACACCTTTAATCCCAGCACTAGGGAGGCAGAGGCAAGTAGGTGGCCCTCTGTGAGGTCATGGCCATCCTGGTCAACATCGAAAGTTCGAGGACAGCCAGTGCCGCACTGTGAGGACTATACACACAGCTGCCACTTGGGAGAGGGGGGAGCTCCCACACACACCTAGTCCTCATACTACTTATTATTAGGGCAGTCTGAGTGACAATGAAGACAGCAGCTAGTGCTTACTGAGTGCCATCTTCGCGCCATTCACTCTACTAGGTTGAGTGTCTTTCGTGTTCTCACAGATCGCTTCATGAAATAGGTAATCAATATTAATCAATATGATGTTTACCGCCTCCCTTTCTACTTCATTTCCCTCTTTTTGCCATTTGCTTCTCTCCTTTCTCAAATAAGGAACCAAGTCGAGTCAAGTGGTACATACCTGCAATCTCAGAAGGCTAAGGACCAGCCTCGGATACATAGTGAGTCATGGGGCAGCCTGGCTACACGGCAGTAGGGCAGCCTGGTCACACGGCAGTACCCATTTCTTGTTCAAAGCCTGTAACTTTTTCTTAAAATGTATTTTCATTCGTATGCACGTGCGTGTGCATGCACACTCATTATATGCATCTCAATCATGTATGAGGGTACCCACAGAGGCCAGAAGAGGCCTTCATATCCCCTGGAGCCGGAATCACAGGTGCTTATTACCACCTGAGGTGTGTGCTGGGAACTGAACTCTGGTCCTCAGCAAGGGCAGCAAGCACTCCAAACTGCTGAGTCCTTTCTGCAGTCCCCAAGGCCTATAACTGACAGAAGACAAAACTGAAGTTTGAAACTACACAAATTTTTGAACCCTTCAGAGCTGGGGGACTATGGAGTAGAATAGAAGCCCTATGTTGTTTTTTGTGGAGGGGGAGGGGTATGTCTTTGTGTCCAAGTGCACATGTACGTGTGTGTGTGTGTGCATGTGTATTATGTGTATTCATGTAGAGGCCACGGGTTGACGTCAGATGTCTTCTTCAACTGCTCTCCACCTTGTGTTTTGAGATAGGGTCTCCCACACTGAACCTGGAGCTCAAAGATTTGGCTAGGCTGGCTGGCCAGCAAACTCCAGGGATCTGCTATCTCTGCCTCTCAAGCAGAGGGATTACAACCCAGGGAATAAATACTTGGGGTGGCCAATGCCACACTGGGATTACGGTACTGCTGTTGTCTGATTTTTGGTTTTTGGTTTTTTTTTTTTTTTTTTTTTTTGGTTTTTTCGAGACAGGGTTTCCCTGTAGTTTCTAGAGCCTGTCCTGGAACTAGCTCTTGTAGACCAGGCTGGCCTCGAACTCAGAGATCCACCTGCCTCTGCCTCCCGAGTGCTGGGATTAAAGGCGTGCGCCACCACCGCCCGGCTTGGTTTTTGGTTTTTTTTGGTTTTTCGAGACAGGGTTTCCCTGTAGTTTCTGGAGCCTGTCCTGGAACTAGCTCTTGTAGACGAGGCTGGCCTCGAACTCAGAGATCCGCCTGCCTCTGCCTCCCGAGTGCTGGGATTAAAGGTGTGCGCCACCACCACCCGGCTGTTGTCTGATTTTTATGTGGGTGCTGGGAATCAAAACTCAGGTCCTCACACTGTATGGTTATCGCCTGAGCCCAGAAAGTTCTCTACTCTTTGAGCAAAAATACAGTACATAGGAATGCAGCTTCCTGTGGCTGTGGGCAGTGTGGTGCTGGGGAGGAGAGCTCTCCAAAGAGGCAATTGCCCTGATCTGAAGGTTGAGACAGAAGGATTCTTGCCACTCCTGGTGGCCAGACTGGATCCCTAGAGCTGAATGTAGAGGCTGCAAAGTCTGGATTGTTCCTTCGAGAAAAAGAGCTCCAGGGCGGGGGTGAGAAAGAAAGCTGGGGTGTCCAGCCAGCACTGTGACCATTCACTCAAAGCTGAGTCCTTCAACAGGATGAGCTCTGTGAGTCGGATTACCCTCCGCTGGCACTAAGGCACGGAGAACTTTTCAAGAAACAAAAGATACACAACCCAGGAAATAAGTACTTGAGAGTGGCCAGTGCCACCTGTGACCCCTTCGTGCTGTCTCTGCCTGTGGGTTCTAGCCACCTCGTTCCTACACTGCTCTCTCTGTATCCACTGCCGTCTCCTTGGCCTCACTGGCACCTTCCTCTGGGCTCGTTCTCCTCTCACACACCAGGCCTCTGTCTGCTGTGGCAGCTCTTTTGTTTACTTCCAGAGCTCCTGGGCTCACTACCAGCCAAGCACAACGAAGCCAAGCCAGAGAGAACTCAGTTCCAGACTTAGTCTGGCCCCTCTGGGACAGGTAATGGCCTCCAAACCAAGGAGGCAGCTCAAACGAAGGCTGCCCCCTGCACTGGGCTCTTGCTTCAGGTCCTGACAACCCAAAGGGAAAGGACACAAGACCTGCCCATTGTTGGGCAGGGATCCCTACTCTTGAGACAGCTTTGGCTGGCAGCCCTGGGAATCAAAGACCCAGCTGGAGAGAGGTGGGGAAAATTTTGAGGCCCTCTGGGTGGGAACCAGAGTCTCCTGACTCTTGTGTCTCTCTTTAGCCAGGTAGAATCTGGCCTTGAGCCCTCCACTCTGGGATCCAGGTGCCTCAATTTCCCTACCAGCGGACTGTCCTCTCGGAAAGTTCACGTCCCACGCCTCCCCAAAGATTCTAGCAAAAGGAAGGAAGTGAGCATTTACTGTGGGCCAAGTTCCAAGCAGAAAGCACTGTGGGGCTGGGCCTGGCATTGTCTGTCTGAGGTCAGCAGGGAGGTGGCTGATTCGTGTGTAGTTATGTACTTGTAGAATGTAAAGGGAGGAGCTGCGGGAACAGCGAAGCGCTGCAGTCGGTCACACAGAGCAAGAGAGCAGCAGTGAGGTCCCAAGCCAGACCATGCCGGACCATGCCAGAACAATGGTCAATGGCAGAAAGGAGATGCCGCCATAGGAAGGAGACCCTTGGCGGGCGGGGGAGTAAAGTGAGACTCAGTCAACTCTGTGATTCTGGAAGCAGAGGGAGCCTGGATTGGGCAGGTGCTGGTGAACGAGGTGGAGACCAGTTTAAAGGCAATCAAGCTCCTTCCCTCTCCTAAGGCTTCATTCTGGAGACAGCGAACTCACTAAGGAATGTAAAACTCTTGTTTTCTGCTAGGCCCCAATGGAACGGAAGGAGCTGGGGACCAATAGGCCTTTGGAAGGATCAGGAATGGGGTAAGAGGTGAGCACTGGCCCTGACCAGCTGTACTCTCTGCCCTGGTCTGCTTCAGTTCCCAGGCGTGGGGGTGGGGTCCAAGCCAGAGAAACAGTTTTTACCTGAGGCAACCTACCTTCACGCTCAGGGTCAGCAACTCTTTAAGGGGTCTGGGTCCCCTGGAGTAAACAAGAAATCTGCCACAACGTTAGGAATGAGGATTCAGCTTTTTATCTCATCAATGTACATTTTAGTCTAACAGTCTAAAAGGCTCATACTCTTCACCCTACACTTCATCCCTACCCATGTCCCCTGATCGACCAGCCCGGACAGTGAGCATCTCCTCTGCCCTAAGGGTGGAAAGTCACAGGTACAAAGATGACTCAAGGAGGGGATAGCACTGTGACTGTCCCATGCAG
Source organism: Arvicola amphibius (assembly GCF_903992535.2). NCBI lineage: Eukaryota > Metazoa > Chordata > Mammalia > Rodentia > Cricetidae > Arvicola > Arvicola amphibius. The sequence goes on along the minus strand of NC_052051.1, from coordinate 22,393,714 downwards.
GGCTTAGGATAGCACCAGCTCCTCTGGAGAGTCTGAAGACGGAGGAGGCCCAGGCAGGAGAGATGGAGACGGAGCCTCATTTCCTGGGTCTCAGTCCCACTCAGTCTGTTCTTTGGGCCCCATCGCTGCCTGTCAGAGGAGCAGAAGGGCAGGAATCCTCAGGTGGGGGACTCGTTAGCCCAGACCACACCCAGAGAGAAGGCCTGCTGAAATCCCCTTTCATGCAGGCTTTCAGGATACTTCCGGCTGCAGCTTCACAACCCCGCTGTGAATCCGGGGGCATGTGGAGGGGTTCTCTCCGGATGTGCCACCCTGTTAGACAGAGGGCCAGTGCTGCTACCTGCAGCCACAAGATTCTACCACCATGTCCTCGTACTGTTTATACACCACATTGTTGGCGGAGTCAATGAAGAGGATGCTAATGGGACTCAGCCGTGTGGGCACACAACAGGTGGGTGGTGTGGACTCAGGGTCCATAGAATTCATAAGGGTCTGGATGACCGCATGGTTTGTGGGCTCCAAGTGGGAGCGCAGGGGGAACTCACACAGTCCTTCGCAATGGAAGGCCTCATACTCAAGGGGCGCAATGATCCAGTCGTCCCAGCCCATGTCCTTGAAGTTGACATGCAAAGCTTTCCGACTACAACGAGCCTTGAGGTTCTTGCTGGGTCGTTTGCCCTGGCGGTTGGCCAGTGGGGCCCGCCGTTTCCGCCTCTGGCTAAACAGGTATTCATACACAGTCTTGTCATCCTGGCCAGAACGGGCCTTAATCTCATTAAAGAACAGGTCCCGTTTCTTCGTACGACCAAATACCAGGAACAGGGCCTTCTCGTGGACCTGTCGGGCAGCGCGTTCAAAGCCCAGGCCACGGAGGTCCACAGCCCGGCCCCGTTCCCAGGCCTCCAGCTCCAGGCACAGCTGCGCTGAGTTCTTAAAATTTCGGAAGAGTTTCCAGATGTCGAACACCTCCCAGCCAGACCCATCCAGGCCTGGCACGGAGCGCACATCCAGCAAGGCTGCCGGCTGCCGGCCGCTGGGGCAGCTGGACAGCTTCAGCTGGGCAGCCCGCCCGCTACTGGGGACCGCTGGCTTGGCCATGTCCAAGGGCTTCTTCCGTAAGATCCGCAGTTCAGCCCCCAACAGCCCATCCTTCTCCAGAGCACTGATGTCAAACACGTACCTCTGCTTCCTGACCACAGGGCCTCGATCATCTGGAGAAAACAGCCAGCAGTCAATGTCTGTCACTTCCCCGCGACAGCCTGCCACCTATGGGCCTTCAGGGAGTACCTAACTCTCTCCCACTCAAAAGAGATTTCTTTAACCTCTTCCCCACTATGGCCAAAGCCAACACCCAAATCACCAAGAGCCCTTTTCCAAATGGAGGTAGGTGTGGCGCTTTGTATGATCTGAGCGTCCCTGCTGCGTGCTGATGATATATATATATTAGAGTCATAGCCTAGAACTGCCTTCTACCAGTGCCTACCCCATCCACGAGCCAGCGTGATGATCTCCCACATGTAAGACAGAGGAGGAGCCTGAAGCACCGAATAATTGAGGGGACTCATTCAATGTCATCTAGCTAAGGGGACATGGAAAGAAAACTGTAGCCTAGAACTTCAACACTCCTCTCTGAGCTTCTTCCACCTTAAGGATCTTAGCGTTCTTGTACGGGTGGGCGAGGCACAGAGCTGGGGAATAAATTGATGTAGATAACACAGCAAATTAATAGCAAGGCCAATCTGAAACTCAACTTCCCTACTTCCCAGCCTAACAATTTTGTGTGCATGAGTGTTCCAGTGTGTGTGTGTGTGTGTGTGTGTGTGTGTGTGTGTGTGCTCATGAGTGAGTATAAGGTAATACATATGCTATTGGCATAAGTAAGTACAGTAGGGCTTCTATGAATACTTGAAAAATAATGTTATATATGTGTATGCATGTATGTGATTCATTTACCAGGCTCCTGTCTCTCTCTCTCTCTCTCTCTCGCTCCCTCCCTCTCTCTCTCTCCCTCTCTCTCTCTCTCTCTCTCTCTGTGTGTGTGTGTGTGTGTGAGAGAGAGAGAGAGAGAGAGAGAGAGAGAGAGAGAGAGAGAGAGAAACTCAGTGGTGTCTCTGAATCAGCATGCCCTCCTTCCTAAATGCCAATATGCCATTAGGGAATATTCAAATATTGCTCTAGAAAGTAACTAATTAGGCCTTTAAACTCTCCATCTCCCCCTCCCCAAGTCCCCTTAGTGCTGGGGGGGACACAAGGACTTATTTTATGAGCCCTAGAGGGGTCACAGCTTTCCCTGGCTGGGCAGGCAGCCAGGCCACCTCCCCCACCTCTGCCAGACCTGCTGCCTCTGTACCTCCCCCACCCCCTGTCATTCCCCTACAGACCAGCTCTAATGAGGAGCCTCTCCCACTCTCTGGCCCCTCCCCCACCCTGCCAGCCAAAGTCCCAGGACTCAGAACCGGAGCCTCTGAACTGCAAGACACCTCACTAACTGCCAGCGGCCCAGCTAGCTCTGCACTGTGTGAATCTGAGGCTCTACGAAGGGAAGGGATTTGCTGAGAACACACAGCAAGTTGAGAGGAAGCGTTGAGCCTGTAACACTAGGTGGGCAGACCTCCGGAGAAGCAAGGGAGACGAGTGTTCTCCCAGGTTTTATTAGGATAAGACGCGAGGCTTTCGCATTCACAGGGCTCGGACATCACCCAAGCCAATGCCCATGCAGTAGACATACAGGAAAACAGACCCCAGGGAAGAAGGGACTTCTAGGGTCACAGTGTGAGTTAGTCCCTAGGTCAGCTGCGACTCCAAGATGATAGATACGCTTTGGGTCTTCACATATCCTACCCTTTGCCCCCTCTTTGAGGGTAGAGTTGAAGACTCACAGGGACCAAAAGTTGCGTTCTCTCTGCTATCTGAGGAAAACCTGGAGAGTAGAAACTTTAGTATTGCAACCCACACCAAAGTGTGATCAAGAGCGGATCTTGGAGTCTAGTTTCCAGCTGCAGATCTTAGCTCCTCTCTGTACTCCCGTGCCTATTCTGCACCTTGCAGAAGCTGGGCATGATGATCCCTAGGTGCTCCTGGTACTGCACTTGGTATATATAAACTCCAGACTCCCACCTAGGCTGGAGCTACACACTGACCCCACCTGCACACTTCAGGACTTTGGAGGTCCTGGGTCTGTACAAATGCCCCTCCCTGCCACCCCACCCCCTCACCTTGCCCTTTGTCAATAAAGCTGGTGATGGTGTTGGCCAGGCCAGCCTCCAACTTCACGCTGCTGTTGCGTCCCTTTCTGTCAGCATCGGACAGCGTCCTGTACAGCGAGAGCATGTATTCATGGGGTGTGATGGGGGGTGGGCGGAACGGCTCCTTGGGCTCTCGAGGGGTCCCAGGCTCCCTGGTCTTCTTCAGCAGGAAGGAGCTGGGGGCAGATCCTGTTTTTGAGGATGCTTTGCCCCCAGGAAGCTGTCCTTTTGGGGTTACAGTCCGTGCTGCAGGCTGCCTAGTCTGGGGAGGGGGTCCTGACTTGGTTTCAGGCCCACCTGATCTGGGGGGCATTTTTCTGGGCTCATCCTTCTTGGCCTGTGTCTGCCCAGAGCTTCCCTTTGCCCTGGCATTGGTGGCCCCCCCACCATAGCTGTGACCCCCTGGCCTAAAGATGTTCCGGGCCAAGGGTGGCCTCTCCTTGGCCTCTGCTTTGGCCAACCCTGGCCTGGCCCCTGGGGGTCTCTGGCCTAAGTCGGGGGCACCCAACACAGTGCAGATCAATTCCAGGTCCAGCCAAGCCAGGTGCCAAAGCAAAAAAGTAAGGAGTTTGGGGAGTCTCATCCTCTGGCCAACCGCTGACTGACACCACAGAGAAAGGCAGCAAAGGTGTCTCTGGCTTGGCAGGAAAAACCACGGAAGGAGTGGGTCTTCTGGAGCAGTGGCGGCGGCAGCAGCAGTAGCAGCAGCAGGCAGGGCTTTCTCCTCAGTCTGAGCGTCTTGAAGTCCGCCGGGCGTGTGTCTGTATCCAGTCCCATAGTGGAAATGCTCCCGTATCCAGACGTGCACCGTCTCCAGTCAGCAGCTGAAAATAACTCGTTCTTGAAAGGAGAAAGCCGACCGCCCCCTTTCTCCCGCACAACTGACTGAGGGCTTGAAGGAGGCTTGTATAAGGCTGAGGGATTTTTCCAAGAAGGAAGAATGGCGTAATGCTGCCTGTGCGCTCCAGTTTTTTTTCCCTCTAATTTTGAATCCTTTCCAGTGAAAATACTTACACACACACACACACACACACACACACACACACACACACACACAAACCTGCAGGTGCTCCGAAAAATCTTTTACAAACCTGAACTCAGGAATTGGAAACGGAATTCCAACCCAAACCAATTTAATTACTCTCTGATGTCATGCTGTCTAAATTCATTTAAGTGCGATATATTTATGTGAAAAAAATCACCGCTGCCCTTCGGAGGCCACGGCTCACGGGGGCTCTTGGCTCAGAGCCCCACAGCGGGACTCAGGCTTAGGGGGCCTCCCCATCCCAGAGCAGACTCAGGGGTCTTCACCTCCACCTCCCTGAGCAGCCCACCCCTCCATCCTGAGCAGAGATGCTGAGGAGCGAGTTGCAGTGATCTGCAGGCACTGCGCATGTGAGCTAGGTTTTCAGTGAAGTCCTCGTCCTAGGAGTTGTCTGTAAAACAGTTTCAATCCCTCTGTCGAGTCTGGGACCCGGTGTGTGTGTGTGTGTGTGTGTGTGTGTGTGTGTGTGTGTGTGTGTGTGTTGGGGGGCAGCACAGATGGCAGCATTTACCCACAGTTTCTTTTATTTTAATAAACTTGTGACCCAGAAACAGAAAAAGAAAAGAAAAAAAACAGTGCCCACTCTACCACCTCCACCAAATGCCATTGGCTAAGCACTGCCATCCCGTAGCCCCTTGGCTGAAAACAGGTCCAGGGTGTGTGTACTCAGCCCTTGCCCAGGCAAAGACCGCCAGTTTTCTTAGAAGTTGGCTGAGACCAGAGGCGGCAGCCCCAGCCTAAGGCAGCAGCGACCCCTGCAGGAAGTTAGGAGAGCAAGTTCTCATGGGCCGCTTAGAAAATTGAATCCCTGCTCAACTCCAGAGTGCCCCTCTCCTTTCTTTTCCTCTTCTTTAGATAAGGTCTCATGTAACCCAAGCTGGCCTCAGATTCACTATGTATCCAAGGCTGGCCTTGAACTCCTGATCCTACACCTACCAGACCCTGAGATTACAGGCATATGTCACCACCTAGCTTCAAGGGGTTTCCATAAAGTACCTTACTAAAGTACATAAACGGGTTCTTTGGAGAACCTGTGTTGTAGAGCCATGAGCAACTTACTCAGGGTCATGGAGAAGGGGGAGCAGCTTCACGTGGAATATTCACGCACTGAGTGTACTGGTGATAGGGATAAAGTCACAGGCCTCTCAAGCATAATAGGCAGACTCTCTGCTGCAGACCCCCTGCCCCCCGAGTCCAGAGTCTCTTCCTTTCCTTTTCTTGAGAGAGAGTCTCCTGCAGTGAAAGCTGGCCTTGGACTTGCAATGTTAGCTGAGACTGCCCTTGAAGTCCTGATCCTCCTACCTCTACCTCCTTGGTTACAGCACGGGATTATAGCCCTGTACCACCTACTCTAGCCATCCTTATTAATCCTCCACTCTTGGAGCTGACCTAACAGATCCGTTCATATGCTAAAGTTGATTTCTAGAAACTCTCTGCTGGAGACTAGGCATATAACTCAGTAGTTATACCACGGGGCATGGTTAGCGTGCACAAAGCCCTCACCAGGACAACAGCAAACAAAGTTTTCACTCTGAATCTCTGAGTGGCTGCAAAACTTTTTTCCTTTTTAAAATATTTATTTTGTTTCTGTATGTGTGTGGAAAGAGGGTGCCAGAGGAGACCAGAAATGGCTATTTCAGCTTCTGGAGCTGGAGTGACTGGCAGCTGTGAGCCACCCTGACATGGGTGCTGGGAGCAGAATTCTGTCCTCCCAAGAGCAGAAAGCACTCTTCTCTCACAATGTTGTTTCTGGTTCACTGACTCTGCCACTCCCGGCCACTGATAGCTCCTAGGTCTGAAGAGGCCGTCTTCAAAGGATGAGGCACCACTCGCTCTCCTCAGGGAGTTAGGAGGACAGCTTGAACTTGCTACAGTCCCTCAGGCCACCCAGGCCCATCTCTCTAGTCTTTGCTTCTGACTTGTCTTCTTTTACGGTCCTCTCTGGCATCTTCTCTGACAGTCTCTGTCCCCTGTCCCCGTCCTCCTCACTCTTTTACCTGCTACAATTCCCTTAGAAGTGACTTCTTGGTCTCCAGGCTCTCTCCATCCCAACCCCGCCCCTACCTAAAGCCTGCCCACAGAACAAGAGCCGACCCATGTGCCAGCTGCTACACAAAGCCATCCTTTACTCCCCAGGAAAGGCACGAAGCTTCCCAACAGCTATCACATGCCTGCTGCTCTCCAAGTTCAAATCTACCCAGGCTTAGCCTTTGCCCCATCTCCAACGCAGGTCAGTTTTTCCAGTCTGTGTGCTTTTTTTCATAGTTTTGTTTTAACTGAATTCCTTATGCCTATCATAATTTATGTACATATCTGTCTATCCCATTAGATTATAACTACACTGTACCATATTTGTCTTTCAATTATTCCCAGGGCTTGGCACAGAGCCCAGCACATAGCAGATTCCTAGTGTGTGTTGTATGAATGACTCGCAAAATGGTCCTTTTAAAGAAACACCATCATTTTCTTTTCTATTATTTCTTTTTAAGAATTAGAATAATTAATGGGTTTCATTATGGTATTTTCATATATGCATATTATTACACTTTGGTCAAGTTCACTCTCCTATCACCTCCCCCTAGAACCCTTCTTCCAGCCACATACCCTGTCTACTTTCCCGTTATCTCTCTTTATATTTAAATATATAACTTCTGCATAGGAAAGGAAACAATACGATGTTCGCGTCCCTCCCCCCACCCTCTTTAGCTTCCTGTTCCCACGTCTCCCCATCGGTCCCTTCACCCTCCCAGTAGCAGCCACTGGTCTTTCTTCTACTTTCAGGCCATATGGATAAATCTAGATGCTAATGTAAGAGAAGGCATGTGCTATTTGTCTTGCTGTATCCTGCCTTTTCTCCTGGACTTCGAGTCCCTAAAAGGGAGAGACGCTGTCTTGCCACCTACTAAGTATTCTCTAAGCTCTCTTCACTGGATGAATGAGTCAATGCAGACACCTGATATGTGATTTGATGAAGATTGAGGGTTCTGCAGACAGACCCGGATTGGAATCATGGTGGCTCTGCTATTCGTGCATTATGTGATCTAGAGCCTTCCAAAGACCCTGCCGCTCAGAACGGGAGTAATAATGACAGGGCTGTCCCACAAGAGCTCTTGTGGGTGAACATGGAATGAACTATTAAAAACCTGAGAAGATGGCTGGAGAGTTGGCTCAGTGGGTTAAAGGTGCCTGCCACCAAGCTGACAACCTGAGTTTGATCCCCAGATCCCACAGAAGAGGGGAGAACAGATCCAGATCTCAGGAGCTGTCTCACACTTCTCTGAGCACAAGCACACACACCCAAAATAAATACTACGCAACCTAAAAACAAACAAAACTATCTTTTCTCATTTTACATACCAATTTCAGTTCCCACTCCTCCCCCCACTTCACCCCTATCTACTCTTCAGAGAGGGTAAGGTTTCCCTTGGGAAGTCAACAAAGTCTAGCACATTGCTTTGAGGCAGGATCAAGGCCCTCCCCACTATGTCTAGGCTGAGCAAGGTATCCATCCAGAAAGAATGGGTTCCAAAAAGCCAGTACAAGCAGTAGGGATAAAGCCTGGTCTCACTGCCAGTGGCCCCACAGTCTGCCCCAGCCATGAAACTGTCACCTACATTCAGAGGGCCTAGTTTGGTCCTATGCTGGTTCCTTCCCTGTCAGGCCAGAGTTGGTAAACTCCCATTAGCTCAGGTCAGGTGTTTCAGTGGGTGTCCTCATCCTGGTCTTGACCTCTTTGCTTGTATTCCCACTCCTCCAACTCTTCAACTGGACTTTGGGAGCTTACTATACAATTTTTAAAAACTCCAATAAATGTTAATAACAGCTACCCCTTCTGAGGACATTTTCTCCAACAAACACTGGCCTTTGTCTTCCATTACTTTTTAAAACTTCACACCAGGCAGTGGTGGCACACACCTTTAATCCCAGCACTCGGGAGGCAGAGGCAGGCAGATCTCTGTGAGTTCAAGGCCAGCCTGGTCTACAGAGCAAATTCCAGGACAGGTTCCAAAGCTATAGAGAAACACTGACCAAAACCAAAACCAACCAAACAAACAAACAAAAATCAAAACAAAACAAAACAAAAACAAAAACCTTACTTCACAACCATGCCCCACTCTGAACAACTTTTGCTAAAGGTCCTTTTAGCTTCCTTCCTTTGTTTTACAGGTAAATAAATTACTTTTTAAAAATTATTTCTTCGTGTGTTCGCACACGCGTGCATGCGTGTTTGGTGCCATTAGAGCCCGGAAGAGGGCACTGGCTTCCCTGGAGCTCAGTTTGTAGGCAACTGTGAGACTGATGTAGGTGCGGAGAACTGAACTCGGGGTCACTCCAAAAGCAGTAAGTGCTTCTAACTGCTGAGCCACCTCTTCAGCCCAACTTTAAAACTTAGTCGGTGTATTATGTATGTGCATGCGAGGGCACACGAGCCCCACCACACACAAGTTGTTTGTGGAACCCCTGTTCTCCTTTGGCCTTTACTTGGGTTCAGGATTGAATTTAGGTCAAGCTTTTGTGGCAAGCTCCTTCACTGCCCCCCAAGTTGTCTCACTACCCCAAGTTACTTTTGAAGTACAGTCCCAGATTTTCTGTTTGTTGGTTGGTTTTGTTTTTGTGTATGTGTGTGTGGTTTTTTTGTTGTTGTTTATTTTTTTTTGTTTTGTTTTGTTTATTGAGGCAGGCTTTGGAACCTGTCCCAGAACTAGCTCTTGTAGACCAGGCTGGCCTCGAACTCACAGAGATCTGCCTGCCTCTGCCTCCTGAGTTCTGGGACTAAAGGCATGTGCCACCACCACCTGGCTTGTTTTGTTTTGTTTTGTTTTGTTTTTTTCCAAGACAGAGTTTCTCTGTGTAGCCCGGGCTGTCCTGGAAGTCACTCTGTAGACCAGGTTAGCCTTAAACTTGGAAATCTACCTGCCTCTGCCTCTGGAGTGCTAGGATTAAAGATGTGCACCCCTACCTGACAAACTTGAACTCTTGCTTCTCCTGCTTCTGTTCCCTACATACTGAGATTGCACCCATCCCTTCCCCAATATTTTAAAACTACAGTTAAAATTCTTATTTCTCTCTTTTTTTCTTTTCCTTCCTTCCTTCCTTCCTTCCTTCCTTCCTTCCTTCCTTCCTTCCTTCCTTTCTTTCTTTTTTATTTTTTGAGACCAGATCTCACTATGTAGCGCTGGCTACCCTAGAACTCACTACGTAGTCCAGTTCATCTCGCAAAGATCCATTGGTCTCTGCCTCCTGAGCACTGGGATCAAGGTCTAGCTTAAACTTTCCTTTCTGTTTGTATGTAGTGGTGGACGGAGGTCAGAGGACAACCTGAGGGAGCACGCTCTCTCCTTCCACCACGAGGGTCTCCAGGATCAAACGCAGATCTTCAGATTGGCAGCAGCATCTTTATCCACTGAGCCGTTTTGGGGGCCTTCCCAACACGTTCTGCCTAGAATCTTGCTCTAGAATGAATGTGATCATAAGTGATAAGGTGGTGTGGTAGGGAATTCAGCTTACAGCCAAGGACTCACCCAGGGGTCTGTAACTTGGAGGACATGCAGGAGTCTCCGACAGGGGATATTGTCTGAGGACCAGGAGAATCCCAGGAGTTGGGTAGGAGCAAGGGAAAAAAAAAAAAACAAAACCTCTGAATGTGGATGGAAGGCCCTCTCCAGGGAGGAGCCCAGAGTTCCTGCCTGGCTCTTACTATAAAGGTGACTAATCACTTTGGTCCCCTCTGGTAATTGCAACCAGATGCTGCTGCTGGCTACGCTTCAGTCCCGACATGTTTAATTACTGGGACACAGAGTCTCTGGGTCCCCTGTGGCTCCCTCCCTCCCCCATTCCTGTCAGCAATATTAATGTCAAACCCAAGGTAGAGGATGGGAGCCTTGGGAAGCCACTGGCATGGAAATAATCTTTACAGGCCCTTCCACTATGCAAAGCCTTTAACGTCTTTAAATATTTCCCCATCCATTATCTCATTGGCACCTCACAAAACATCCTTATAAAGCCAGTAAGCCAAAGTATTACTAGACAGGCAAAGGGCGAACTGAAGAATAATAATCCCTTGTTTTAGGCTTCGGAAGTTTCAAAGGCATTTCATATTCCTTATGTTCTCAGCCTCCTGAGAGCTCGAGTTAAACCAGCACAGCCCTGTAGCTGAGAGATGGACTGGGGACGGGAGAGCACAGCTTGTGTCCCAGGTCCGCCACTCACCACCTGACCGGCTTTGTGTGTTCATCCGTCTATTTGCTTAATTACGAGCACCGGCTACATAGCAATGAACAAGGCATCAAAGTCTACGTTCAAATTCTGGTGAATGAGACAAATGAATGCACAGTCTGGGGGGGGGGGATCCTAAGCGCTGGGCAGGAAATAAAACAGTTGAGATCCTGTCTGCTCTGGCAAGGAGAGTCTCGCTGAAAGGTTGCGTTTCAGCAGAGACCCAGGTACTGTGAGGCCTACTGAGGCCTGGGAGGTGACCATTCCAGATGCAGAGTGCAGAAAATGCCAAGGCCCCAAGGTAGGGCTGTGCTGGGCACAAGTAAGAAACTGAGGAAAGCTGGTGTTGCTGAGGCAGACGCAGCCAGGGGGTGAGTCACGTGGGAGAGCGAGTCAGACATGTCAGAACCATATCAGGGTGACTTTGTAAGCCATCAGCAGTGAGCTCCGTTTTATTTGTAGTTCACTGGAGAATCTAGTGGAGGATTTTAGGCAGGACGTCACATAATAACTAATATGAAGCTACCAACTTTCAAATAAACCCCAGCGCCTCCATTCACCAACTGTATGATCTCAATTAAATTATTGTTATAATCTTTTAAAAGATTTATTTCTTTACTTATTATGAATACAGTGTTCTGCTCGCATATAGGCTTGTATGCCAGAAGAGGGCACCAGATCTCATTACAGATGGTTGTGAACCACCATGTGGCTGCTGGGAATTGAACTCAGAACCTCTGGAAGAACAGTCAGTGCTCTTAACATCTGAGCCATCTATCTGGCCCTCGGTTAAATTATTTAATCTCACTGTCCCTCAGTTTGGTAATATTATATGACAAAAATAATAAAATATTTTTGGGGGGTGGAGAAATAACTCAGCAGTTAGGAATGAGTACTGTCCTCCCAAAAGACCTGCATTCAGTTCCCAGCAACAACATGGGGTAGTTCATAAGTACCTATAACTCCAGCTCCAGAGGATCTGACACCCTTTTCTTGACTCCTCAGGCTTATGCATTTAAACATGTACACACCACATAGACACACACACACATATATACATATTAAAAAGGAAGTATGGCTGAACATGGTGGTATATGGTATATGCCTTTAATCCCAGTATTCAGGAGTCAAAGGCAGGTGGATCTCTGAGTTCAAGGTCAGCCTGGTCTACATTTAGGAAGTTCCAGGATAGTAGCCAGGGCTACACAAAGAAAACCTGTCTCAAAAACAAAAACAAGAAAATAATAAAGGAAGGAAGGACAGGAGGAAGAAAAGGAAGTGTGGTGTGGGGTGCATGCGGCGACATCACACATGTTATCAGTGGTCAGAGGGGTCAGAATCTGGGGCCTGTGTTCATATAGTCTTGGCATTTTTTTTTAAGACAGAGTTTCTCTGTGTGTCCTGGAACTCGCTTTGTGGACCAGGCTGGCCTCAAACTTACAGAGGTCCACCTGCCTTTGCTTCCACAGTGCTGAGATTAAAGGTATGCACCACCACCACCCAGTTGGAAGCATTTTCTTAATTGAGGTGCCCTCCTCCAAGAGGATTTTAGCTTGTGTCAATTTGATATAAAACAATCCAGCACAATCTCTATCACCACACAAACTGGTGTGTAGCCCTGGATGCTCTGGAGCTTGCCATGTAGACCAGGCTGGTATCAGGTTTCCAGCAATTTGTCTAACTCTGTCTCCTAAGTGCTGGGATCAAAGTTGTATATTACCACACCCTGTGGTTCTTGACTTCTTACTTAAGAAAGGCTCACAGCAGTTGCAAATGCAGCAAGAAACTATTTAAAACAAAGCATGCCGGTTGTGGTGGCACATGCCGGTAGGATTTGCTGAAGGAGGCAGAGGCAGGAGGATCACGAGTTCGAGGCCAGCCTGGGCTACACATTTTGGGCTGGAGAGATGTCTCAGAGATTAGGAGCACTGGCTGCTCTTCCAGAGGTCCTGGTTCAATTTCCAGCAACAACATGGTGGCTCACAATCATCTATGATGAAATCTGGTACCCTCTTCTGGTGTGCAGGCATACATGCAGGAGGAAGAATGTTGTATACATAATAAATAAATAAATCTTTTTTTTAAAAAAAAAGCAATAGGATAGGTCAAATACAATGTCAAGAGTGATAGCTGGGGAGCTCTGAGATGGCTTAGTGCTTAGTAAAAGCACTTGCTGAGCAAGCCTGATTGCCGTGATACTTCGTTTGTAATCTAACAAATAAAGCTTGCCTGAAGAGTGCAGACCTAAGCCACTATTTAGCCATGGAGGCCAGGCAATGGTGGTACACACCTTTAATCCCAGTACTTGAGAGATAGAGGCAGACGGATCTCTGTAAATTCAAGGCCACCCTGGGCTACAGGACATTAAATCTGTCTAAAAGAGAAACAGAGCTCACACAAAAATGATCCCAGCAATTGGGATCATGTGCCTTTAATCCCAGCCCTAGGGAGGTGGAGACGGGGGGGGGGGGGTGACACGGCTGGGAGGAGACAGGAGCTCATCCGAGCATGCGGTCTGAGGATGTATAGAGACAGGATTACCCCTTCCGTCTGAGGATGCGATAGAGGTAAAAGGTCCCCCTAGTGGCTGTCTGCACTGCTTCTCTGATCTCTCAGCTTTCACCCCCTAATATCTGACTCTGAGTTTTTATTATTTTTTTTTAATATTTATTTATTTGTTCATTATGTATACAATATTCTGTCTGTGTGTATGCCTGCAGGCCAGAAGAGGGCACCAGACCCTATTACAGATGGTTGTAAGCCACCATGTGGTTGCTGGGAGTTGAACTCAGGACCTTTGGAAGAGCAGGCAATGCTCTTAACCTCTGAGCCATCTCTCCAGCCCCTGAGTTTTTATTATTAAGACCAATTAGAATCCATACTACACCCGATAACTTGATTTTTTTTTTTTTTTTTTTTTTTTTGGTTTTTCGAGACAGGGTTTCTCTGTGGCTTTTGGAGCCTGTCCTGGAACTAGCTCTTGTAGACCAGGCTGGCCTCGAACTCACAGAGATCCGCCTGCCTCTGCCTCCCGAGTGCTGGGATTAAAGGCGTGCGCCACCACCGCCCGGCCCAATAACTTGAATTTGATTCCCAAAAACCTGAATAAATGTGGAAAGAGAGAACTGACTCCAACAAATTGTTCCGTGTCCTCCATATGCAGCTTAACACTTGATCCCCCACCCACAACCATGTACACACACATGCGTAAGTTATTCAAAGCCAGTGCACAGCAGGCTATATAAGACCTTGTCTCAAAAGAAAAGGGGGGGGGGGGGCTGGAGAGATGGCTCAGCAGTTAAGAGCATTGCCTGCTCTTCCAAAGGTCCTGAGTTCAATTCCCAGCAACCACATGGTGGCTCACAACCATCTGTAATGGGGTCTGGTGCCCTCTTCTGGCCTGCAGGCAGACACACAGAATACTGTATACATAATAAATAAAAAATATTTTTTAAAAGTATTTACTTTATTTAAAAAAAGAAAAAGAAAAGAGGGGGAAGGAAGAAAGGGAGAAGTGGGAGGAGAGGGGGGCAGAGAGATGACTCTATGGTTAAGAACACTTACTGTTCTTTCAAAGGACCTGAGTGCTGCCCAAGCTCCTATTGACTAATTCTTTAACTGATCTGGTGCCCTCTTCTGGCTTTCAAGGGTACTACATGCGGGTAGTATATGTACATAGGCACACATGCATGTGCACACCCTTAACAACAAAAAAAATCAAATTATCCTGGCATAGTCCTATGAGACAAGAGGATCCCAAGCTGGAGAAGAGTCTATATAGTTGACACAGTGTTTTAAAGAAAGACAAAAAAAAAAATCCTACCCCTCCCCAAGCTCTTAAAGCCTCAGGGGTAAAAGTTAGGCACCTGGAAACTTTCTTACCCTTTGGTTTATTTGAGAAAGGATATTGTGTATCTCAGACTGACCCCAAAGTCACCATATTCAGCTTCTTGCAATTCTTGAACTCAGGAACCTCAGATTCTTGCTGAATATTCCATTTTTATCTCCCATTTCTACCATCCTCCTGCTGTCTTACCTCCCTTCATCTAAACTCTGAAAGCATTCAGGTCTAGAATACAAGGAGAACTCCGAGGTAGATCATCCTTTGGAAGTAAGAGATTTAATACAAGAGTTATCTATCTACGCCATGGACAGATAGACAGCAGTATAGCAGGGCTCTAAAGAGAGCTCAGGCACACTATGCAGAGTGAGAGGTCTCACTTCTCATAGGTCTCAGAGGAAAGGAGGTTTCATAGCAGAAGCTGGCAGTCAGGATGTCTGTGATTCCTAGTGGCATGGGGGAGAAAGAGATGGGGAAGTGAGGAGGAGTACATTTGGTTGAAGTGTACCCATTGTATAAGTCAGGGCAAGTGTCACCATCGGTAACCTGGTCTGTGAACTTCCTTGGGGAGGTGAAAATGAACCAGTCAGACTCCTGGGATCAGGGCAACTGGTGAGTCTGTTTACACACCCACAGACGGCAGGGATCCCGGAACCAACCACGAAGATGGAAACCAAGAGTGTTGCAGATAGGCACTAACCAGAGCACCATATGGCCAGGGATTCTGAGGATTCTGTCTCTCAAATCAGGCATGGTGATGCAAGCCTGTAATCCCAGCACTTGGGAAGAAGCTGAGGCAGGAAGATCATGACCTTAAGGTCAGCTTGAACTACATACTAAGACTATGTATAAACAATAAAACAAGCAGGCTGATGAGACAGCTCAATGGGTAAAAGCGCATGCCACTTAGCACGATGACTTAAATTCAATCCCTGGAACCCACAAAGAGCTGGATGTACTGAGTATGCAATCTCAGCACTCTGCAGAAAGCTAGGAAGAGGAGACGGGAATCACTGACAAGCTCCCAGCCAGAGAGCCCACAATACACTGTACAGCAGTAGAGACACAAGAGACTCTGTCTCAGCAAGAAGAATGAGAGAATGAACCCCAGGAAAGCTGTGCTCTGACCTCTAAACAAACACCACAATATGCACACATGCACGCACATAAAATAACTTAAAAATACACAGGCAAGTAAATTCTACCTTCAACATTACATATAAGAACCCTAGTGGACGGGCTGGAAAGATGGCTTAGAGGCTAAGAGCACTGGCTGCTCTTCCAGAGGTCCTGAGTTCAATTCCTAGCAACCACAGGGGTGGCTCACAACCATTTATAATGAGATCTGGTGTGCCCTCTTCTGGCGCCCTCTTCTGGCGAGCAGGTATACATGCAGGAAGAACCCTGTATACATTTAAAAAAAAAAAAGAACAGAAATGTCCAAGTAGAAACAAGCATAAAACAAAAATACCAAGAACCCTTTTAGAGGGCAACAAAATGGCTCACAGATAAAGGAATATTTTCCATCATGGTTCTTTGTTTCTTTTATAGTAATTCCATTTTTTTATATGTTGACTTACTATTTTCATACTTTTCCCCTATGAAATTTAAGCTTCATGAAGTTATGAGTGCAAGTTATTCTGAGTGTTTCTCATATAGTCTGACAAGTGTTTGTTAAATATTTTCTTAGCCAACAAACCTCTCCACCGACGCAAATAATCCCAGTCAGACCAAATCAGACCGAATTAAAAGATGCCCAAGTTTAATGGATGACAATACTCTCAGGTGGCCCCGGGGAAACATGTGGGTGTGCTGGAAATTGAACCCGGGTCCTCTGGAAGAGCAGTCAGTGCTCTTAACTGCTGGGCCATTTCTCCAGCCCCTCTCTCTGGTTTTCAAGACAGGGTTTCTCTGTGTAGCCCTGGCTGTCCTGGAACTCTGTAGACCAGGCTGACCTCCAACTCGGAGATCTGCCTGCCTCTGCTTCCTAAATGCTGGAATTAAGCGCGTGCCACCATCACCCAGCTGACTTCTCTTGGGTACACACAGTTTATACACTGGTTCTCTCAACACTTGCTGGGTATCGGTTTTGTGCCAGCCCTTGTACTGGATGCTAGGGTCAGAGATGCTCAAGAAGGGCCCTGTATCCTCAAGGTCAGTCTCATGTAGTGCCCATAGAGAAAAATTATCTGGTTTGTTTTCATTTTTCTTTTTCTTTTTTTTTCTTTTTTTTTTTTTTTTTTTTTTTTTTTTTTTTTTTTTTTTTTTTTTTTGGTCCTCTGTCTCTACTAAAACTAGAGACAACCAGAAGTCAGACAAATGGAATTTCTACGCTAAGAAAATGCGTTAATGTCGGGTGGTGGTGCCGCACGCCTTTAATCCTAGCACTCGGGAGGCAGAGGCAGACGGATCTCTGTGAATTCGAGAGCAGCCTGGTCTACAAGAGCTAGTTCCAGGACAGGCTCCAAAGCTACAGAGAAGCCCTGTCTCGAAAAACAAAAAACAAACAAAAAATTCGTTAATAATGTATGTACAACATATTATGAAAATAACTCCCCGTTTACAGCAGAAAACAGTCGTCTAGAGGTAATCATAACTGGACAAACCGCAGCCCTCCAGGCATTTAAACCGTTCCAACAAAGCAATACTGTGCAAAGCCTTGTGGAACACGGAGTATTCCAAATGACCCTTAGTTGTTTGTGGATGTTGTGTTGCCCGAGGCTGCGTGGAGGACCCGGAAAGATGGAAAGTTGAGTCGCTTGCCCCGATTTAACCACAGCTAGACCCTCTCACGCAGTCACTGGTCTTGGCTCTGTTAGTGCAATAGTGCGCAGGTGCACCTAGCTCTTGGTTTTACGCGTGCGCGTTACTTAACTCTGAAGCTGCGGGCGGAAGTCGGAGAGCGAGTGTTTCTTCTCCCCCTCTGAACGTTCAGTGCTAGAATTTAGAGACTGTGGCGTGTCTATTTCTGGAGAGCGATCGTGTGTCTCACTATATCTCCTTTTCCTTTTGAGGCTCTCTAGGAAGTTGGCTGCCAGTACCTAATATGGCGAGAGGCGCAGCCTCGGCGTGCCGGCCCAGGGCGCTCGGCTCCGCTGGGCGGTCCCCCAAGAAAGGGCGGGAGTTTGGGGGGCGGGGCCTGGCCGCCGGGCTGAGGGCCGCCCCGGGCCTGGCCTGCGGGCTGCTGTTTCGCTTCTGTGGTTGCTGAGGAGCATTTGGGGATTCCCGGGAACCGGCGCTGCAGAGGTGGGTCTGGGGCAGGCGGGAGGTGCCGAGTCTAACGGTCCAGAGCCCGGGCGCCCGCCGGCATCTCGCCTGGGCAGCGGCTGGGCAGGGGTCCGGGCCTGCCTGCCTAAGCTTCCTGCTGCAGCCACAGCTCCGGAGAACTGCACCTCAGGGTGGCCCACAGCCGTAGCCAGGGCTAACCGGCTGAGACGCAGCGCCCCCAGCAGATTTCACTTCGTGCTCCCCCCCGAGCTTCCCAGAGCCCTGTGCCCCTAGGGCTTTGCACGTGATCTACCCCTTGATAGTCCGGTCCCAGTCCGCTGCTCCCTCTCAGATTTCTAATTCCTCAGGACCCAGCTCGAAGACCACTTCCTCACTTCTTCAGAATCTTTCCCAGAGGCCTGCTCCAGGCTCAGCTAATCTCGATTCTTGGGTTTTGCCATCTTTGCTCAAGTCAGTGTTCTTCCCCTGGCTCATGTTCGGGGATTGTTTATTAGCAGTCATGTCTTTTTTCAGCTCCGTGTCCCACGATGATAGTAGTAGTAAAGTTACTGAATGGTCACAAGATGACAGCTCTGCTGAATGCGTCACCTGCAAAGGCCCCGTTAATCCACGCAGCGATCTACGATGTGGGTTCCATAGGGTCACATTTTATGAATGAAGAAATAAGCCCTCATAAATCAAGTTAGAGCTAGAATCTGCCAATGTATATGATAGATGACTTAACTAGATTATCTTTGAGTTGCTGTTTTTACATTAACCTGTGAGATAGGGAGGCCAGGGTTACAATTCACATTTTACTAAAAGGGCTTTTGTAATGGGAATTGGACCCAGGGTCTTATGGGTGCTGATGAGTGTTCTGCCACTGAGCTAATCCAAGCCCTTTTTTTACTCTTTTTATTTTGAGACAAGGTCTTGCCAATTTACCAAGGCTTGATTTGAACTTGATGTCGTCTTGTCTTGGCCTTCTTAGAAGCTGAGATTTCAGGTCTTGGACGTCCAAGGCCAGACGCTGAGAAGGCTTATAAAGGAGAGTTGATCTTACCAGATCGATAGAATTCATAACAAAAATAATCAAGACGAGATCTGGTTGTCCTACTGATATACGTACAGCCCGTGTTCTTCCAGGAACATTCTACTGTATTTTGCTCCTTCTACCTCAAAAACTTTAGGCATGGATGCCATTACTTGTGCACACCCCATTGAGAAATGCTCCGCGGTGCTGTGATTTTAATTTTTGGCTTTGACAGCTAATGAGATGAGCGTAGAATTTGGAATCAGATTAGAATTTGGTTTCTACTTTGCTACTAACTAGTTGTGTTTCTTCCTTAAAAAAAGTGTGTGTGTGTGTGTGTGTGTGTGTGTGTGCGCGCGTGCGTGTGTGTGTGTGTGAAGGTGGAGTTGTGCCCTGGTGTACACACGGAGGCTAGAAGACAGCTTTGTGGAGTTGGGGCCTCCTTCCACCTTCATGGGAGTCACACTCGAATCATCAGGCCGCCCTCCTCCCTGCTGAGCCATGCTACCATTTCACTTTCCATCTAAAAAACATATTCACTTTTAATTTTGTCTGTGTGGGACACATGAACCAGAGGCCTTAGATCGAGCTGGAGTTAGAGGCAGCTGGCAGCTGCCCAGAGTGGGTGATGAGAACTGGATCTGGAACCCCCGCAAGAGCAACATGGCTCTTAACCAAAGAACCATCTCCTTCATACTTCCATATTTTGTTTTGTTTTGCTTTGCTTTGTTGTTTGTTTGTTTGTTTTTTGAGACAGAGTCTCTCCATGTATCCCTGGCTGTCCTGGAACTCACTCTGTAGACCAGACTGGCCTCAAACTCAGAAATCCACCTGTTTCTGCCTCATGAGTGCTGAGATTAAAGACATGGGCTACAATATTCCGCTCACACTAACATTTTTTAAATGCTAGTTTTTCTCCGTTCTTTCTTTTTTTCTTCTTCTTTAGGATTTTATTTATTTTTATGTTGTACATATGAGTGCTTTGCCTACATGTATGTATGCGCACCATCTGTGTGCCTGGTGCCATCAGGTGTCAGAAGAGGCCCCCAGCCCTCTGGAGCTAGACTTGCAGATGGTTGTTAGTCACTAGTGAGTGTTAAGAATGGAGCCCAGCTCTTCAAGAGCAAGTGTTCCTAACTGTGGAGCCCTGAATCTTAGTTTTCTTGATTGTAAAATGATTATAGTAATTTTTTTTCAAGACAAGATTTCTTTGTATCACAGCTCTGACTGTCCTGAAACTCATTTTGTGGCCAGGCTGATCTCAAACTCTCAAAGATGCTCCTGCCTCTGCCTCCCAAGTGCTGGCATTAAAGGATGAGCCACCACTGCCCAGCTGAAACAGTAATCCTATACCGCTAAGGTTTTTTTGTTTTTGGTGTTTGTGGGTTTTTTTGGATAATGAAGGTTGCAGCTGATTATTTTAAGAGTTAAACACTGTACACACTGTACATGATCTTACTTTTGCTTTATGAATGGTTATGGAACTGCCAACACTTTGTAAAACTATTACTGATCACAAGGATCATGTTACTTAATGTTATCTATCAGCCAGTCAGATTTATTGGGCACTTCATACACACCAGATCTATTTTAGGAGCTTGGAATACAGCATTTAGTAAAGTGATATTAGCTGGGGTGATGGTACACATTTGTAATCTAAGTACTTGGAAGGCAGAAGCTAGATTCACGAGTTCTAGGTCAGCCTGAGCCACTGTAGCAAGACACCGTCTCAAGCAAAGAGAAAACAGTATTGTACTGGCGGGGTTTACATTTTAGTAAGTCGTTGCACATAATAATTAGAGGCCGCTAGACATGGTAAGTAGAATTGCCAGTGCTTATGTCTAGGAGTGGTGTCACTATACATGACACAGCTTACTAAAAAGGTGACAGTTGATCGGAGACCTGGTTAGAGCAAATCATGTGGATCATACGTGAGCGTGGCTCCTGCTGTGTTCTAAGCACATGAGGATGGCTGGCTATGTGGTCGGAGGCATGGCCAAGGGGAGGTGAGAGAGGATGAATTCATTTGGCTAAGATGGGTCAGTTAGGACTCTACGGATGATTATAAAGATCTTCTTCAACTGTAGTTAGCTGTTATTTAGGTTTTGTTTTTTGAGACGGGGGTCTATGTGTAGCCCAAGTTGCCTTCAAACTTACTACATAGTCCATGGAAGACTCTAACTTTGAGCACTCCTTCCGCCTCAGCTTCACAAGTGCCAGGATTTTAGGCATGTCCCACCATGCCTTGCTGCTTATGTTTTGTTTGTTTGTTTTATTTGGTGTGCATGTGTGTGTGCAAGCGTGTGCTGCAGTTCTTGGGTAGAGGTTAGAGAACAACTTTATGGGGCAATTCTCTCCTTCCACTCTGGGTTCTGTGGACTGAATTCAGGCCGTCAGGATGGTAGCAAGTACTTTTACTCTCCGAGACACCTCAACAGCCCTGTTGTGTTTTTAAAAGGATCCTGTAAATGTTCTGTTGAGGAAAAACAAAACAAAACAGACTTTAGGAGGTATCACGAGCACCGAGGAAGCTTTGGCCGTGCTCCAGTTACACAGCCGTACAAGGAATTATCCGGGGTTTGGTATTAAGGGGCAGTTGTTTACAGTCTCACACAGCCACTGTGGGTCGGAAGTTGGAGCAGATTAGCTGCTGTTCCTGGCTTAGGAGACACAGGCAAGGTTGACAGTAATCTGAGGCTTCAACCAGAGGTTGGAAAATCTGCTTCCAAGATGCCTCACTCACAAGGCTGTTGGCAGAAGTCCCAGTGCTTTCTCCTGGGCCTCCTCAGAGGTACTTGTCTGTCCTCAGGACAGAGCAGGTGTTTCTCCAGAGAGGTTGTTCAGAAGAGTAAGCGAGCAACAAGCCGCAGTGCCTTCTGTGACCTCGTCTCAGAAGGCATTTCTACTTAAACATTCTTTTGTTTGTTTAGTTGGTTGGTTGGTTTTCGAGACAGGGTTTTGCTGTAGCTTTGGAGCCTGTCCCAGAACTAGCTCTTGTAGACCAAGCTGGCCTCGAACTCAAACGGATCCACCTGCCTCTGCCTCCCAAGTTCTGGGATTAAAGGCGTGCACTACAACTACCCAGCACTACTTAGACACTTTTAAAAAAATATTTATTTATTTATTATGTATACAATATTCTGTCTGTGTGTATGCCTTCAGGCCAGAAGAGGGCACCAGACCCCATTACAGATGGTTGTAAGCCACCATGTGGTTGCTGAGAATTGAACTCAGGACCTTTGGAAGAGCAGGCAGTGCTCTTAACCTCTGAGCCATCTCTCCAGCCCCTACTTAAACACTTTTTAAAGATTTATTTTATTATTTTATGTGTATGGATGTTTTGCCTGCACGTATGTATGCACATTACAAGTATGCCCTCAGAAGTCAGAAAAGGGTGTCAGAGCCCCTGGCGCTGGAGTTACAGATGGTTGTAAGCCACCATCTGGGGGCTGAGACCTGAACGCTGGTCCTCTACAAGAGCATCGGGTGCTCTTGGCTGCTGAGCCACTGTCTAGCGTTAGTCGTTTCTACTTTAGTCATACTGCACTCAAAGAGAAAAGTTGGTTTCACTTTTTAATTTTAGACTTGATTTGATGTAACCAGGCTAACCTTGAACTCACTGTATAACTCAAAATGACTTTAACCGCCAGATCCTTCTGCTTGACCTCCTGACTGTCCGGGCTGTACCACAGCCAGCTTAGGCTCCCTCTCATTTTCGGTGGTGGTAGTGGTGAGGATAGTAGTTTGGTGGGATTTTGTTTTCTTTTTCTGATCTTGTTTTATGTGTGTAGTGTGTGTGCAAGTGTATATCCATGTTCACTGTACAGGAGCAGAGATTAATATTGAGTGTCTCTCCTGATCTTATTCCACCTTATATGTTGAGTTAGGGTCTTGTACTTGAACGCAGAACTCACCAATTTTGCTAATGGAGACAGTCGATAGTCGTCAGTGCTACCTAGGAAGTGAGTTTATAGAGACTTAGGGCTGAGCCCTGGAACCCTTGGTCTTTAGATGATAGAGAGGCAGGAGGTCTCGGGTCACTGCCTTGTTTGTTAGTAGCCTGGTTATTCAGAAGAGCCAGAAAGGCATATTGTGTGTGCATCCTTTCAATCATGAATGTTGGCATCTGTTTTTGAATTTTTTTAATTTTTATGGAATGGTAGCACACATCTATAATTATAACAGCCGGGAGGTAGAGGTAGGAGACTTGGGAGTTTGAAGTCATCCTTAGCTACCTACAAGTTTCAGGCCAACCTGGGCTATATGAAACCCTATCTAAAAATAAAAGAAAAAAGAAGAAGAAGAAGAAAAAAAAGAGAGAGCTTGTAGGTCACTAAATTTATAACCTCTGGACTAAGGTTGAGGTCTGCCAAGAGTGAGGCCCATACACATTTCTTTAGTGTGTATTACTGACAATTTAGTGTGACTAAAATGAATTGGACAGTTGTTACTGTTGAGACACTCACACTTCGGTAGCAAAGACAGACAAATGCTGATGGTAAAGATGGCGGACAGTGGTGGTGCACTCCTTTAATCCCAGCACTTGGGAGACAGAGGCAGTTGGATCTCAAGGTTCAAGGCCAGCCTGGTCTGCAGAGGAGTTCCAGGAGTACAACCAGGGCTGCTCAGAGAAAGCCTGTCTCAAAAGGTAATGTAGATATTAAAACACCTATTTTTGAATACAGTTGAATGTGTATGTGAGCAAGAGACTGTGAGTGTGCATGTGCGCACATACACATGTATAGCTGTCAAAAATTTGATGTCTTCAAGGCTTCATCTGGGTGGGCAGGTAGGAGGTAGACTGAGCCATGACGTGGATCATATTCTGGTACATGAAGAAGATTTGGCACATGCCACATTGAATTTAATTGTTGTGTCATCGCCTCTTCCAAACTGACAGCACCTTCGTGATTGATCCCACAGATTGCTGTGGGTCATGTGCCGGACAGAGGGTGTAGCGACATAGCTGGGGCTCTTAGTTTATTGCCATGTCCCAAAGGCACACCTGGAAGCGGGAGTCCTCTGTCATAGCTCCTCTTAGAGGGTACGGTCCATCCTAGTCTTTTCAAAGTTCTGAAGAGGGGACCGGAGAGGTGGCTCGTTGGTTAAGAGCACTTGCTGATCTTGCAGAGGACACAGGTTTAGTTCCCAGTATCCACATGGTAGCTTACAACCATCTGTAACTCCAGTTCCTGGGTATTTGATGTTCTTTTTGGCCTCTTCAGGTACCAAGACCACACATGATGCATATAAGTGCATTCTGGCAAAACACTCAACACACATAAAAATAAATAAATATTTAAAAAGGAAGTTCTGAGGAGTCCTGTAATAAAGGAACTTATTTACTTCATTCAGCCAGATTCACCCCACTTAATGTTTGCTGAGTAAATTTGAGAAACCTAGCCTTTTCGATTTTCTTGTATGTTTTGGTCTCTAGCTCAAGAGGAGATTTAAGACACATAGATCAATGGTTAGACTCCCTGCTGCAAGCAATCTGTAGCCACATAGGAACTGTGAGTCTGTTCTCTGATGCTCGCATGGAGACAGGAAGCCCCAGGTTGAACATGAAGCCCCAGCCGTTGCAGCTGGTGCTAGAGGAGCAGGTGCTGGCACTGCAGCAGCAGATGGCAGAGAACCAGGCTGCCTCCTGGAGGAAGCTGAAGAACTCCCAAGATGCCCAGAAGAGGCAAGCGACCCTTGTGAGAAAGCTGCAAGCCAAGGTGAGGCAGCTGCCCCTCTGGAGAAGGGAAAACAAAAGCCCCGCCCCGAGTTGAATGCTAGAGTGGGGTGAGGGCCGGATGAGGGAGAGACCATGGAGGGGAATGGACCAGACATCCTGTGAGGAGAGCCCAGATCACCTTTCAACCATAGCCTCTCCTTTGATGGTCACACTATGCCAGGAAGTGTGGTTTGTGTTCCTTTCAATAAGACATTCACAATAATTAGTTGTCTAGGCTTGTTCTCTTGGACTAGAGCAGTGGCCCTCAGCCTTCCTAATGCTGAAACCCTTTTAATACAGCTCCTCGTGTTGTGGCGACCCCAACCATAAACTTTTTTATGCTACTTCATAACTGTATTTTTGCAAATATCTGTGGGTTTTTTTTTTTTTTTTTGATTTTTCGAGACAGGGTTTCTCTGTGGTTTTGGAGCCTGTCCTGGAACTAGCTCTTGTAGACCAGGCTGGTCTCGAACTCAGAGATCTGCCTGCCTCTGCCTCCCGAGTGCTAGGATTAAAGGCGTGCGCCATCACCGCCCGGCATATCTGTGTTTTCTGATGGTCTTAGGTGACCTTTGTGAAAGGGCTGTTCGACTCTCACGGGGTCACGACCCACAGGATGAGAACTGCTAGTCTAGAACTTAAGCCCAAACTCAATATACAAGGCATATAGAAAATATGTGTGTGCGCACATGCTTACACATGTGCACAGGTGCTTGTAAACTGTGAGAATATGGAAATAGGGGGTCACTGTTGAGTATCCTTGTCTATCACTATTTTGTGTATTGTATGCATATGTCTGTGTAAGCGTGTATCGTGTGTGTTGATGCCCTTGGGGGCTGGAGTTGTGAGCCATGCATGGTGCTGGGTGCTGGGAACCAAATTTGGGTCCTCTAAAAGAACAGTAATTGGGAAAGTGCAAGCATGCACACACCTGACACTGGTCGAGGTCAGGGGGCCATCTTCAGGTGTCCACCTTGCTTCTACCCTGCTGAGAGTGGGTCTCTTTGTTTGCCACAGTTTACCTCAGGTGAGCTATCCAGTGAGCTCTGGGGATGCTCCTGTCTCTGCCTCCTGTCTTGCCATAGGAGTGATGGCCTATAAACACACACTACCACATCTGGCTGTACTTAAGTTCCGGGAATCTGAGTTCAGGCGTTTAGGATGCTTGCACAGCAAGTGCTTCCCCACCTAGCCACCTCCCCAGAAAGTATTATTTAAACACTCAGCTAAATACTGTTAAGATGCTGTGACCTTACTTAACCGTCACCACCTGCTTCCTGTGTTCACAGCAGATTTGCCCACGAACCCTGGAGCCTTTGGCTTGTGTTGTTTATACACGTGCTCTTTTTGCTTTAGGTTTTACAGTACCGGAGCTGGTGTCAAGAGCTGGAGAAGCGCCTAGAAGCCACCGGAGTAAGTGAGATTGAGTTCTGGTCTTCCCCTGAACCCTTAGAATATACTTGCTTAGCTTTATAAGCCACTAAGGAAGGCTGGAGTTATACAGGGTGTTTGGTAGGAGTTCCTTTGTCTTTAGCTAGGAAGAGCTATCAATAAGGTCTTCTAGAGATCCTTGGCCTGAGAAATTCCGTCTCATGGTTTTCCTTTTATAAATGCAGATTCTGGGGACTTAACATAGTTGAATGGGCATATAGACTCATAAGGGAAATTCATTTTTCATCCAGCAGGTGTCAGTGTTTATACGTTAGGAAGATGCACGCCTCTGCATGCCTCTAAGTGTGCCTGCAGTAGAGGGATTTGTTTGTTCTCTGGGTAGGACTGGCTTTGAAAGACCCTTATGCCACTCTCTGTTCCAGCTTTCTTGGCATCTCCTCATTCCCCCTAGAAAACTTCTCAGAAGAAGGAAAACCAGAATGTGTTGAGCACCTTCTGTGCAGGCCAGGGCACCACTAGGCATTTTGTATTGTTGTGTCACGGGGCTTGCAGACTCTCTGAGAAGAATGACGACACCTTCGATTTGTGGTCTGGAGATGATGAGTGACTTCCCGAGATCCAAATCAGTGGACTAGAAGTTAGGGCCATAGTGAAACATGCAGCTTACGCTCCTCAGGTTAGGTGCCGTTTGCACTAATGCCATCTTTTAGGGCTGGGGTTGGCTCACTCTGGGGAAAGGAGCGCAGTGTGTTTGCTTTCATGATAGTGACTGAGAAAAGAAGCAAACTGCTCCCAAGAGAAAGAATAAGAAAGGAAGTGGGCTGCTGTCAAAGGAGGCATCAGGGAATTGTCCTGGGTGATGTTTTTGTGTGGTATTCTAAGGCCTGTCTCTGTCTCCTAAGGGACTGATCCCTCAGCGGTGGGAAGGTGCAGAAGAGCCAAACCTGGAACAGCTGCTGGTCCGGCTGGAGGAGGAGCAGCAGAGGTGATGGACCCCAGCCTTCCTGAGCTGACTGATGGTGCAGAGGGTGGAAAGGCTGCCCATGTGGTGGGAAATGCTGGGCGTGGTGGTTCATGTGGGTAGTAGGACAGGCAGAAAGCAAAAAGAGAGGGAGGGAGGGAAGGAGAGGACGCTTGGGAACCTTGTGTTCTGAGGGCAAACAGGATTCTAGTCCTCTGATTCCCGGGGATGGAAAGTTGTGTTCACCGTCTTACTCCCAGGCGCGAGGGTAGGACCAGACCTTTATTTCATCCTTGCTCCTCTCGATTCCCAGTGCAGGTGTGAGAGTCTAGTGGAAGTGAACACGGAGCTTCGGCTGCACATGGAGAAAGCCGATGTGGTGAATAAGGCCCTTCAGGAAGATGTGGAGAAATTGACAGTGGACTGGAGTCGGGCCCGGGACGAGCTAATGAGGAAGGAGAGCCAGTGGCGGATGGAGCAGGAGGTACGAGAAACAGGAGTGGTGTGTGCACTCTGGGTGCTATTCTGGGCAGCACTGGAAAGGGTTAACCCTTGGACCTGGGTGGAAACTGATCTGTCATTGTTCCAGCCTCTGCTTAGCCTGTCCAGGCTGACAGCTGTGCCCTGTTTCAGCTTTCTTCCTAGTTCTGCCTGGTCTGGGCTTTGCTGGCAGGTAGCAGAACACTCAGCTCTTGCAAACGCGAGTAGCCTAGCTTTCAAATGAATCTGAAAACTTACTGATTGCCTTTGTCTGGAGGTCTGCCTAGCTAGATGCTAAGAAGGTAGCTGCTGGATTAAATGGAGGAGAAAACATAGTTATGGACCTTGGGAAATTTTTCAATTGCAGCTATAGACAGCAAATGTTTCTTGAACCCTTGCTGGGTGCTGGGTCTGGGTGATTTACATGTATTAGATACCCAATTCTCCCGCGGATGGTATTAACTCCCTTTGCCAAGCCGTCACTGCATGTCCTTTTCTGTTCTTGCCAAGTGGAAGGCCACTTTTCACACAGGGCCTTTGACCTCTTGAACCTCACTGCCAACTTTAGCAAGCCCTTCGGTGTAGCCTGAATGTAGACACCCATTCATAAGCTGTCTCCTCGAAGGCCTTCCTTTCCGTCACCTTCACGCAGCAGCCATAAAGAATCTAGGACTCTTGTGTTGCTGCAAAGGTCCCCTGCCCTTGGGTATGACTTGGGTTTCTGAACACAGTTCTTCAAGGGCTATTTGAAAGGTGAACATGGCCGTCTGCTCAGTCTGTGGCGTGAGGTGGTGACCTTCCGACGACACTTCCTGAAAATGAAGTCAGCTACTGACAGGTCAGTATGGGGATGAGAAGAGAGGTTCGCCCCTGCTGAGCTGGACCTAAGGCAGCAAGCTCTGTAGAAGAGGATCTGGGGGCAGTAGGCGTGGGCTAAGAGGGAGAGCTGCTGTTACTAGATACAGATGACCCTCTCAGACCTGCCCCTTAGGCTTCCTGGGCCTTTTGGCCCAGCTCTCTCCCTTGCTTCCTTGGAGTCTTCAGTGTTCCTTCCTGTGCTCAGAGATCTGACAGAGCTAAAGGCTGAACACGCCAGGCTTTCAGGGTCCCTGCTGACCTGTTGTCTGCGCATGACCGTGAGAGCTCAGTCTCGTGAATCCAGTGGCTCTGGGAGAACCGAGGAGAGTGAGCCGGCCCAGCTGCTGCTGCTAGTAGCTAAGACCCAGGCGCTGGAGAAGGAAGCCCACGAGAAGAGCCAGGAGCTGAGACAGCTCAAGAGCCAAGGGGATCTGGAGAAGGCTGAGCTCCGGGACCGGTAAGGTGGCACGTGGTCCCAGGAGGAATTCACTGAGGGAAAGCTGACTCCCTAGAGAGTTGTGGGTGGGCAGAAAAGATGTCAAGGACACACCCACCCTGAGAGGGGAAGGAAATGTGACCTCTGAGTCTGGTTAGGAACCCAGTGTCTCAGTTGGGGTCTGCTACTGTCCCCCCAGCTGCCTTGCAGCTCAGTCCCTCTCCAGAGAGTTTGTGCTGCTAGCTGTTCTCTGCCGACAGCGTCTCCTCGCAGCCAGGCTCCTCCACACTTCTGTCTCCCCATGTCTCCCCGTGTCCGGCCTGAGGCTGGGATGCCTCCCTTCTTCCCTCTGCCTTGCCCCTCTCCTGTGACTTGTCTGACTTCAGTAGCTTTTAGTTCTGAGAGTTTTTTGACTTACCTGTTACAGAACTAATCTTACTGTATCTCTTGAATTCCTTTGTTTCTTTGTATCCCTCCCTTCTTTTGGTGGTGGAGGGTGGGTAGCTTAGTTGTCTTTCTTGTGTTGGGGATTGAACTCGGGGGCCTTGCATATCAAACACTCTACCATTGAGCTATATCCCACCTTGGCTATTTTAATAAGTTGGGATTTTTAAAATAATAAGGGAAGACATGAGCAAAGTCCCACTGACTATCAAGGCAGAGTCTGTGTGTCCTGCCTAGGGTTCTGTCCCTATCTATTGGTGGGACATAAATTGGTGTGTACATAAGCTGGGGACAATTGTGTTTTCTTTTTGCTTTTGGAAACATTAAGAACAAAGATCATTTCTTACTAAGTTTGTATCTTTAATGTTTTGTACTTTATCTCTCATATAATAGATAATTATTTGTTGAATGATATAATATTTAAATAAAAGACAGTACAGTGATCTAGGCCCACAGAGGTGATTCATAATAAAATTATTAAGGTTTAAAATTTTCCTTTAGCCAGGTGTGGTAGTCATTACATTTATTTATTTATTTATTTATTTATTTATTTATTTATTTTTTGGGCCCAAGAAAGGGTTTCTCTGTGTAGCCCTGGCTGTCCTGGAACTCACTCTATAGACCAGGCTGGCCTTGAACTCAGAGATCTGCCTGCCTCTTCCTCCTGAGTTCTGGGATTAAAGGCATGTGCCACTACTGCCTGACTGGTAGTTGTCACTTTTAATCCCAGCTCTTTAGAGTTATAAAATGGCTTGAACTCTCTGAGTTCATGGTCAGCCTGGTCTACACAGCAAATTCTAGGCCAGACAGGGCTATGTAGTGAGAGCTTGCTTCCAAAGTAAATAAATAAATGAGTGAATGAATAGATAAATAAAGACTCCTAGGTAACATTAAGAAAGATTTGTTAGCCAGATATCATGGCTCATGCCTACGATCCTAGTACTCAGGAGGCTGAGGCAGGAGGATTTCTAGTTCAGGATTATCCTAGACTACATAGAGAATTTCAGGCAGGACTGGGCTACATAGAAACAAAAACAAGAGAGGAAAGGAAGGCATGTGTGTAACCCTGTTCCCAAAGCTCTGAGAGGCGCTGTTGAATGATACAGCTGCTGTCTCCCAAGTCATCTGTCAGAGTCAAAACCTTGGGCTGGAGGGACCTTGGGACTGTCCCCTGTGGTGGCAATTCTGATGTTCTTATTGGCTTCAGGGTGCTTGACTTCACAATCAAGCAAGGCCTGGAAGGGCCTAGGCCAGGGCTTTCCTTCAGCTCTCGGGCCCACAAACGCGTGTTCCAGTCTTGAGATGTGGTAAATCCCTGCATGTGTCTGAGTGGCTTTTGGCTTTCCCCACCAGATCAAAACTCTAGAGTCATATGTTATTCAGGGAGTACAAAGGACTGGGCATACCCAAGGGATTCTGGGAGCTGCAGTGGGAGTGTCCGTGTGGGGCTGAGGTGTGTTATTGTGTGACTTTGTCCGTGTCCTTGGGCTATCCAGGAGACAGTGCTGTGCTTCTTTCCTTAGAGTGACAGAGCTCTCTGCTCTGCTGACCCAGTCTCAGAAGCAGAATGAAGATTATGAGAAGATGGTGAAGGGTCTGAGAGAGACGATGGAGATCCTGGTATGTGATCCTGGGTCGCAAAGGAGCTGATGGGATGACAGGTTCCTTGTCCTTGTGGACAGTAGTGAATGGCGCCCGTTAGATGTCCTTGGTGACTCCTCCAGAGCTGGAAAGTGAACTTCGGCCAAATCTGAAAATTAGTTAACTCATTCATTTTCCTGTTGAGTAAAACAACTGTCCATATCTTGACTGTAATCCTGGGGAAACACAATGGCATAGATATGAAATGTGTCCTGTCTGAGAGAGACTTGTCATAGTGAATTTGAGGCCAGAGTGAGCTACATGAGACCCTAAGGAAAGCTGAAGGGGTGGGAATGAGCAAGGTATCAAGGAAGGGATCTGTGGAGAGCTGAAAAACCAAGTCACATGGGAGACTGCTTACCCTGGAGCAGAAAGGGTATGAGGAAGATAGGCTTACTGCCTTCACATGTCTGAAAGTAGAGTCGATGGCGGAAAGCCATTAATGTTTTCCAGGGTAGAGCCATCACCAGTGGTGGAAGTTGCAGGTGAGGTCGTAGGTTTTGGCTCAAGCTGGAACTTCACTGGAGCGCTGTGTGTCTTATGAAAGAGTGTGGTTGTGCTCACTGACTTAAACCTCTGTCAGGATGTCACAGAAGTGCTTCTCCACCATGGGATGGCAGAGTCCCTGACTCGATTCCGTGTTGCCTTTCATCTCGGCACGTTTTCTGGTCATTGACTTGTGGCAGCTCAGAACCCCTGTCCACATGTGTTCCCCTCGTCTCATCTGTGTTGGAGTCCACTAGAAGGCGGACTTGTGCCCCTTTAATTCCTTTTTAAGGAATTTGCCAATACAGACATCCACAGGACTCAAGTACTTAGAATGAGTGATGTCAGAGTGCAGAGTTCTGGTTTTCAAGGCTGTTGTAGTATTTACTGCTGATAGAACAAGAACTTTAATCTTGTTAGTCATTTAGATTTCTGATCATTTATTCTGAGCCTTTTATTGCCATATCACATTGTTTTCAGACTTTGGGAAAGTGTGGTTGACGAAATAGACAGAATATGTCTTGATGGATTTGTGGACAAGAATGGTGAATTCTCTTTGCAGGGTTTGGCTCTCAGACTCTCTTCTGTTCCTTTACCAGGAGACAAACCATGCAGAGTTAATGGAGCATGAGGCCTCTCTCAGTAGGAGTGCTCAAGAGGAAAAGCTGTCTCTGCAGCATGTGATCAAGGCTATAACCCAGGCGCTCGTGAGTGTCCTGTAACTAGACAGTGCCCCCTTCCCCGTGCCCTCTCTACACCTGGACAGTGCTCCCTTCTCCGTGTCCTCTGCACCCGGACAGTGCCCCCTCCTCCGTGTCCTCTCTGCTGCCTTGATTTCTAGACTGAGGTTTGGTTTGAGGGTCATCATGTAGGATAAGTTCTCTCAGGGTACCCCGAGTATAGGTAAGCATTCATGTCCTGACCCTGTGTAGTGGACAGGTCCTCTATCTTGTTGCTTGTTCTGGTTCTTAGGCCATAGGCTGAATTCTGTCTTTGTCATTGCAACAGCATTTTCTTCCCCTCCCCCTCACGTATTGCCCATAGACGATTGTAGTCTTATTGCTTGGATGACCAAACATGAAGAATTGAAGAGACCAGTCATTTTTTGCTCTTAGGGTTCCTGCCTCAGGAATAGGACCTGCAAAGGAAACCTTCAGGTTCCTCAGCTCTGTAGTGCAAGTCTCTTGATGACACTTGGTTGCATTTCAGGCCTCAGTGGAAGAAGAGGACACTATGACCCAAAGCTCAGATCATGAGGGCTCATTGCAGTTGGACTGTAGTGGCTTCTCCCCGTTTGAGCCCCAGGACCCAGACAAGGCTCTTACTCTGGTGCACTCGGTGCTAACTCGGAGACGGCAGGCTGTACAGGTGAGAAGCTCCAGAGCTGCTCCTCAGCACCAGGGACGGGTGCCCCGGGCATCTCTCGAGCCTGGAGTATCCCTTTCAGCTGGCACTCATAATTTCTCTGCCCAGTGGTGCCTGTGACCTACAGGTGTCTGTATTCTCCACACCAATTGCGTGTATGATCTTTGAGTGCTACTAAGCAGAGTCCTGGGAGAGTGTAAATGTCCCCAACTCCAAGCAGCCCTTGCTGTCCCTTATGCTACTATGTCTGAAGATGGTGGTCTCCACGACTCTGGAGCCACAGAGCCCAGGAACCCTTGGTTCTTTGACATCTCAGCTGGCCACATTTCTCTTCTCAGCTGGCTGTTGTTACTGTTTCCAGTCCCCTTGCCTTGGAGTCATTCATTTGGTGTTGGCTTTTTGCTCTGCATCCCGTTTCTGTGGCTCTCCTTTCACAGGACCTCAGGCAGCAGCTTTCAGGCTGCCAGGAGACGATGAGCTTCTTGCAGCAGCAGCACAATCAGTGGGAGGAGGAGGGCAAAGCCCTGAGAGCAAAGCTGCACAAGCTCACTGGAGAGCGGGATGCTCTGGCAGGGCAGACTGTGGACCTTCAGGGAGAGGTGGACTCTCTCAGCAAGTGAGTGAGCAGGCTGCTTCTTCCTCCCTTTCATGTCTGGTTTTGCTTTTGTTTTAAAGGAAAGCAAAGCCTTTGTAATTTTATTTTATTCCATGTCTGGTTTTACTTATGGTTTTGCAGGGCTGGGAATCAAACCCAGAACCTTAGTCTTGTTAGGAAAGCACTCTTATGACTGAACTGCATTCTTAGTTCTTAAGTGTCTGGTTCTAGTCCTCATTTAGCCACTTACCCAGCACTGCCCTGTCTTTGTCCCTGGATCCATGAATGATGCTTAAGGCTGCTTTGGTTTTTATTCTATTTCCTATGGGAAAACCCTTTGTGTTGGGTCTTTAAAATAATATAATAAATGGTTTTCTGCTTGAAAAAAGTATTATATATCTTTATAAATGTTGAAAAGAAACAAACTTCTCTCACCTTTTGCTCTACAAGGTCTTTTTCCACGAGGATCTTTGGTCCCCAGGCCTGAGCATCTCCGATCTGTATTTCAGGGAGCGAGAACTGCTGCAGAAGGCCAGGGCAGAGCTGCAGCAGCAGCTGGAAGTGCTGGAGCAGGAAGCATGGCGACTGCGGAGAGCCAACGTGGAGCTGCAGCTGCAGGGGGACTCTGCTCAGGGGGAGAAGCAGGAGCAGCAGGAGGAGCTGATTATGGCTGTCCGCGAGAGGGAACGTCTGTGAGTGTGACTGGGCCCCTGTCACCAGGGCCTGGCCTTCCTTACTCCATCCCTCTCTCTTAGGAAGTAGAGTGCACATGGTTCACGTTAGCTCACTGCTTCCTCCTTTGTAGGGAGCTGAGGTAGAAAGTCATCCAGACGTTACTGAGTCCCTGTAGGGATATAGGGCTGTGAGGCTACAAAAACGAGTAAAAATGCTGGCCATGATCTCGAGGATCTTGAACTCTAATGAGGAGTCAGACAGGCGGACAGCTGCAACATGAAAGCTAGAAGACATGCGGCCGCACGAGAGCTCGAGCTTGGTGTTTTGGAAGCACAGGAGCAATAGTTAATATGGAGACTGGGGCAACTTTATGGAGGAGGGGTAGACTTTGAGTGGGGCCTTGACCTGTTTTAATTTGTAGGAAAAAGGACCAAGGGGACAGAATATAGCAAAGAAAAGGAATAGGAGTTTTGTGGCGTGTTCAGAGTTAGCTGGCTGTGAAGGAAGAGGTAAGACCACTGGGAAGTGATAGGAAAGTCACTGCTCAGAAAGGGAAGCCAGGGTCGTGCCCCCCAGCTAACCTGTAAAGTCCGCTAGGTGATGCTGTCAAAAGGAACTGTAGAGCAGGACAGAGGCTTGGTGCAGATTATGGCTTTGCCGCCAGGATTTATTAGTCTCTTGGCAAAATGGAGATGATATTTGAAGAGTTATTGGGAAGATGGGCAATTCTTCACAAAATGCTAGCATAAGCTGTCAAGATGGCTCACAGTTCAGTCCACTGACCCCATAGATTGTCCTTTGACCTCCACATGTGTATTGTGGTTCCCTCTGCACACACAAGTAAATTTAATTAATTTCTTGTTTGTTTGAGACAGGGTCTCATTCTATAGTCCTGGCCAACCATGAACTCACTTTTTAATGCCAGCAGAGCCCTGGTAGCAGCTCGTTCCTTGGCATGGTCCCTTCCTGCACCTTATTCCATGTGTCTAGTTAATAAACAGTGGACGCTTGAGGAAGCTCGAAGGTCTGCCAAAGGGTAGGGTCATGTCGTATGTTCTGCACTGAGGGCACAGCAGACAATCCACACAGGTACATATGTGTTTAAAATGTGGTCTGTCGCTGGGCAGTGGTGGCGCATGCTTTGAATCCCAGCACTCGGGAGGGAGAGACAGGTAGATCTCTGTGACTTCGAAGGCAACCTGGTCTACAGAGTGAGTTCTAGGACAGGCTCCAAAGCTACAAAGAAACCCTGTCTCAAAAACAACAACAAAAAAATGTAATCTATCTGACTCGATATATAGTTAGACAAGTCAAAAGTCAAAGCTGTTTAAAAAATACCAGGGTATGTTGGCTCACATCTGCAATCCCCACACTTGGGAGACTGAGACAAGAAGATTGCTCTGAATTCAGAGCTTGGGCTGCAGAGCAAGACCCTGTCACAATAAACAACAAAAATCCCCCCTATTTAAGAAGATGCACATAGGGAGGTCTCCTTCATCTTGTCGCTCCATCCTCCTTTCCTGCCTTCTGTTGGTCACCATCTCAGTCGATTCATGTCCAGTCCACTTCGTGCAGACAGTGTGCTCCCTCACGTTTGCACAACAGGCAGTGCATTAACACTGCTGTGCGCTTTGCTCTTCTCACTTGCTGTGTCATAGAGAGCTTTCCTTATTAGTTTTTAGAAGATAATTCCACATTTTTAAATATTTATTTATTTATTTATTTATTATATATACAATATTCTGTCTGTGTGTATGTCTACAGGCCAGAAGAGGGCAGCAGCCTCATTACAGATGGTTGTGAGCCACCATGTGGTTGCTGGGAATTGAACTCAGGACCTTTGGAAGAGCAGGCAATGCTCTTAACCACTGAGCCATCTTCCAGCCCAATTCCACATTTTTAATAGAAAAAATAATTAGACTCCCATGTCCTGTTGGGACACAAACACTCCCAAACACTCCCTAGCTCCCTCTCCTTCCTTCTTAGTCAGGAGACACTGGTGAGCATGGAAGCCAAACAGTCAGAATCACTCAGTGAGCTGATCACTCTTCGAGAAGCCCTGGAGTCAAGCCGCCTAGAAGAAGAGTTACTGAGGCAAGAGCGAGTGGAAGTGACTGCAGCCTTGGCCAGGGTATGTGTTCTCACTTGGAAGTCGTGTTCCCAGTAGAGGGGCTGGATGGCTCATTCTTCACCCTTCAGACTTCAGATCTTCATATATTTCCCTTTAATTGCTAGTGTGCTTCTGGGTGCTCTCCCTCCCAACATGCCCTCTACATGAAATTCAGTGAGTTTTCTAAAGTATAAATCTGGTTGAGTCTCTTAAAGTTGCCCCATGCGGGCTGGAGGTACATACTGCTCTTGCAGAGGACCTGAGTCTACTTCCCAACACCCACATCAGGTGCTCACAACTGCCTGTCACTCCAGGAGAGACTCTGATGTCCTCAACGTCATGGACATAGCACTCATATTTGTACATTTATTCATTCACAAGAAAACACACACACACACACACACATACATGATTTAAAAATATAAGTTTTTAGCAGGGTGGTGGTGGCTCACTCCTTTAATCCCAGCACTCAGAAGGTAAAGACATTTGGATCTCTGTGAGTTCGAGGCCAGCCTGGTCTACAGAGTGAGTTCCAGGACAGGCTCCAAAGCTACACAGAGAAAGCCTGTCTTGAAAAAACAACCAAAAAAAAAAAAAAAAAAAAAACCTAAATTCATTAATTTAAAAAAAAAATGTCTTTTTAAAAAATCAATGGCTTCTCAACTCTACCACCACATTCAACATCCTTTGCCATCTGCTTCAACTATTTCTGGCCTACCTGTGCAAGCCCTCACCCCACTCCAGGTATCCTTTGCTCTTGCACAAAGCATCAGCTGCATTCTCGGGTCCCCTTCCTTCATGACTAATACACTGGATACACGTTTCTGTCACCTTGACTTCCAAGCACCATCTCTGTCACTGTTCTTTTGTCCCAAGCATTTTCTGCTCTCCCAAGCTGAATGAATGCCTCCTTTGAGTTCTCAGTTGTGCTTACACTTTCTGTATTGTTGGGACAATTGTAGTTTGCACACCTTTCTTTGTTTCTGTGCTGTGAGTGCCTTTCTCATGGATGGATGGATAGATGGATGGATACCTTGCTTGGAATGGAAGGGAAGAGATGGGATGATACTTTACAAATGAAAGCAGGTATTGGGAGTGTGCATGTTTTACTGTTATGTGAAAACTCAAAGCAGAAGGCACTACCCTTTTGTTTTCAGGCAGAACTGTCCATTGCAGATCTGTCAGCTTCCGAGAACAGCCTGAAGGCAGAGGTAGCTGATCTTAGAGCTGCGGCTGCCAAGCTTGGGGCCTTAAATGAGGCTTTGGCTTTAGATAAAGTGGGACTGAACCAGCAGCTTCTCCAGGTGAGCAAAGATTTGATTCCCAGGAGGGGCTGGGCCTTACCTGATGATTAGCCATTAGCAGCTGATGCCATAATAGGGCGGAGCGGTCTCAGTGGATTAGGCGAAGGCAGGTGAGCTCCCAAATGGAGCTGAAATGAGCAGAAGGGACATGTAGAGTGCAGAGGAGAGCAAAAGGTTGGACCTGTGGACCCTCCTCTGTACCTGCAGCAGAAAGGGTTCAGGGCCTCGGAAACAAGATGAAGTGTTCAATCCTATTGGGCGAGGCAGATTTGCTGACTAGCCCAAGTGCCCCCAAATCACCTGTTGGTTAAAAATTTAACCTCTCATTTTGGTAGGGAAAACTTCTTGTTTCCCGTTCTCCTGAGACCCAGAAATGTCATTATTCTGGGTGTCTTATTTTTTGAGAACATGTTTCATGCTACCAAGGCTGTTCTGATCCTCCATCACTTCCCAAGTGCTAGGATCACGGGCTTGTACCGCCACCTGGTGTTACTCTGAATTCTTTGGAAGCGAGAGTTTACCTTTTCGATCTCTATCCCAGCATCAGGCCCGTCTGGTGCCTAGAATATAAACACCAGATCAAATGGCTGGGTCTCCCCTTCTCTTAAAAGCACTCTTGTGTTCAGCTGCAGGGTGGTTTCTGCCGCAGAGCTGCCAGGGGAGCGAACTGTATCCACTTAGCTTTGGTGTGCTGCACTCCCTTCTCTTTCTGGCCAGTAGTTGGAGCAGGAGAACCAGTCTGTGTGCGGCAGAGTGGAGGCGGCCGAGCGCCTGAGAAGTGCTCTGCGGGTGGACCTGGAAGAGGCAGAAAGGCGCAGGGATGCCCTGTGGGAGGAGAAAACTCAGCTGCAGGCTCAGCTGCAGAAGGCGGAGGAGACCAGGACTGAACTACAGGCAGAACTGAAGAGTGTCCGAGAAGAAAAGGAAGAACTTAAAGAGAAGTTAAGCGAGGTGAGAGGACAACGTGTTGTCAGTGTACTGTCGATTCCTGCATGGTCTTCCCATAGTCTTCATACTTGGCTCAGACAGCTACAGTTCTCATGCTGTAATTATTTGTTTGCTATCCTTAAAGGCCAGCCTCTGTTGTTTACTTGGTTATTTTCGTCTTTTGAGACAGAGTCTAACTCTGTAGTCCTTACTGGCCTGGAGTTCATTATGTAGATTAGGCAGGTTGCAGTGTCCACCTGCCTCTGCCTCCTGAGTGCTAAGATTATTAGCTACTATGTCCAGCTAAGGCTGTGTCTCTCTGTCTTTTTCTTTGGTTGGTTTTTTGAAACAGGGTCTACCTATTGCTTTGTTTTGTTGTTTTTGGTTTGGTTTTGTTTTTGACTCACAGTTTGTGGGGATATGTCCCTCCCTAGTGGGAAAGCATGCCAGCAGATGTCTATGTGGTGGCCAGGATTTTTGGTAGCTACTTGCTTGCATCTTAGTCACCAG
This sequence comes from Arvicola amphibius, assembly GCF_903992535.2. Taxonomy (NCBI): domain Eukaryota; kingdom Metazoa; phylum Chordata; class Mammalia; order Rodentia; family Cricetidae; genus Arvicola; species Arvicola amphibius. The sequence goes on along the minus strand of NC_052051.1, from coordinate 22,355,224 downwards.
GAGGCAGAAAAGGGGAAATGAAGTGTCTGCTGGACTTCTTCCTGTTGCCCTTTTAATTGAGTCTGGGACTCCAGCCCATGGGATGGTGCTATCCATATTCAGGTGGTTTTCCCTCTATTAACGCCTTCACAGTCACACCCAGAGGTGTGTCTCCTAGGTGAGTCTATGGCGGTCATGCACTTATATTTCTGGAGTTACAGATGGTTGTGAGCTGCCAAGTGGGTTCTGGGAATTGAACCCAGGTCCTCTGGAAGAGAAGTCAATTCTCTTAACCACTGAGCCATCTCTCCAGCCCCCTCCTAGGTGGTTCTAAATCACCAAACTGACAATAAAGGTCAATGACAGTCTTGCTTTTCCTACCAAACCTCTCATTGTCCTAATACTTGAACATAATCCTTTCTTAAGAGTCCCTTCTCAGATATTAATCAGGTTCTTGGTGTATATATGGGTCCTGATGTCCCCAGCACAGAGTCTCACTCATAGGAGAGCATCTTTTTTGCCCTAGGCCTCCTGATCAAGGAAATAAACAAACACCAGTTATTCGTGAGTCAGCAATGTTCAGTGCTGAGTCCAGAATCTTCAAAGACCCCTCGCGCTGACCTGCTGGCAGCAGCCCTGGGGTTCTGCCTCACTCTGAGGCTCATCGTTTTCCTCAGGTGCATCACCAGCAAGAAGCAGCTACAGCCCAGCTAGAGCAGCTGCATCAGGATGCGGAGCGACAGGAAGAAACACTTGCTAGAGCAGTCCTGGAGAAGGAGGCCCTGGTACGGGAGAGGGCAGCTCTTGAGGTGCGCCTGCAGGCTGTGGAGCGGGACCGACATGACCTCGCTGAACAAGTTCTGGGGCTCAGGTAGGGTCCACACTTAGCTCAGGCAAGCACAGATAGCTTTGCAAGGCTAAGCAGAGCTCTGTGTCCTAAGAGTAGGAATTCTCAGTGAGCGGTAGACATGCAGTTGCCCCCATAACTTCTTGTAGCCTGTACTACTCCAGTCCCTCCTAAGAAAGGGTAAGGGGCTTGATGGGTTAGAACTCTTCCTGATTCCCAAATCTCAGGTCAGCCAAGGAACAGCTGGAGAGCAATCTCTTTGAAGCCCAACAGCAAAATTCTGTGATCGAGGTCACCAAGGGGCAACTGGAGATCCAGATTCAAACTATTACTCAAGCCAAGGAAGTCATTCAAGGTGAGGGCCCACTGGGATGGAACACGCTGTTTTCCATGGCGATGTTATCAGCCAGGAAGGCAATGGGAGCTTTCTCCAACCAGACTCGGGGAGTCTGAGATGGAAGTTGCTCATGATTTGGGTGGGCAGGGACAGTATTGTTAGGTACACGGCGTGCGGCAGAGGCTCAGAGGTGGTCTTGCCTGGCATCCTAGGGGAGGTGAAGTGCCTGAAACTGGAACTGGATGCTGAGAGGAGCCGGGCAGAGCAGGAGCAGGATGCAGCAGCCAGGCAGCTGGCCCAAGCTGAGCAAGAGGGGCAGGCAGCTCTGGAGCGACAGAAGGTGTCCCACGAGGAGGAGGTGAACAGGCTCCAAGAGAAATGGGTAGGTGACGGATGTGGTTGGGGATAGGAGAGGCAGACACGGCCCCCTTTCAGTGAGTCTGCCGTCTGCTGCCTCTTAGTCCAGTTACTTCAGCTTAGAATAATGAAATTTGATCACCAAAGTATAAAATCCAGTTTTAGAATCCTCAATCCCAGAATGCCTGTCTCGGGCTCTACTGTCTCAGCCTCTGTTGTCTGAGACAGGGTACCTCCTCGTGGCCTAGCGGGCCTCAGACTTGAACAGCTTCTAGCTATTAAGTAAATTAACCTGAAAAATACTAAGACTAGTTCTTGGCATAGAGTGAGTCATGTATTTGTAAGTTCTCTCTCTCTCTCTCTCTCTCTCTCTCTCTCTCTCTCTCTCTCTCTCTCTCTGTGTGTGTGTGTGTGTGTGTGTGTGTGTGTTGCTTGTGTGCTTGCTTGGTATGTATAAAGAATTAAGCGTGGACCATGGAAACAGCCATAGCAGAGCCCAACTATAATCCCAGCATTCAGGAGGCAGGAGGCTTGTGGGTTTCTGGGTTCAAGGCTATCTGTGTTACCAAGGGATACCCTTTTTCAAAACACAAAGAGACTTCCAGAAGTGATGGAGCATGCCTTTAATCCCAGCACTGGGGAGGCAGAGGAAGGTGGATCTCTGAGTTTGAGGCCAGCCTGCTCCACAGAGTGAGTTCCAGGACAGAATTACCTAGAGAGGCCTGCTCTAAAACTTTATTTAAGTTTGGGCTAGAGAGATGGCTCAGAGGTTAAGATCTCTGCTGCTCTTCCAGAGGTCCTGAGTTCAGCTACATGGTGGCTCACAAGCACGTATAGTGAGATCTGGTGCCCGGTTATGGCATATAGGCAGAACACTGTATATATAATCAATAAATAAAATTTTAAGAAAATTATATTTAAATTAAAAAAAAAGTTGTAAGAGAGCAATCTACCTTTTAATCATCAGGAAGATTGTAAAGCCAGACAGTCAGAGGGGGGATTATCTAAGTGTGGAAAGGAAAAGAGAAGGGACCACCATGACAGTTAGTCCTTCCAGGGAAACTGAGGCCATTAGCTCATGAGAGGTTTACAATATCTTTTACTTTGGAGTTTTTAGTGGGTCTTATGTCTGGTTCTTAGCAGAGGAGCCTTGTGGACACTGTTCAACAATTGTTTTCAGGTGCCCACTGTCATCTAGGCACATAATTCTAGAAGTGGGCCAATCTTGCCAACAAACCTGCCTTAAAGCCATAGTCAAGGGGCTAGAGAGGTTCCTAGCACCCACTTCAGGTGATTCACGGTCGTCTGAAAGCCAGCTCTAGAGGTCCTAAAGCCTTCCCCGGCCCCTGCGCACACACACTTCTGTGGCATACACACACACACATAAAAATAAATACTTAAAAACAAGTAACCAATAGTCAAAAGCCATACGTGGTACTTAGAGCATGCCTGTAATCCAGAACCCAGGAGGCAGGTCCTGTTCTTCCAGTGGATCCATGTTTGGTTCCCAGCACCTACAAGATCAAGCCAGTTAAAAATCCCAGCATGAAGGAGGTTGGGGCTCCTGAGGGCAAACGTCTAGTTTAGGGATTACTAGCACTTGATGGCTTTGAAAGTTGGTTCTCCTTCCACTGTGGATTCTGAGGGTGGGATTCGAGTCCTCAAACGGATGCAGCCAGTTCTTTTACTTTCTGAGCCATCTTGCTGGCCCAGAATGTGGCAACTTGAATAACAAAATATTCTGGTCATAGTCTAACCAACAGTGATAGACTACTACTTCTTGTTTTGACATCACAGAATGGAGCAAATAGCTTAATTTTGTTCTAGATTTTTTAAACATTTGTTACCATTAAAGTTCATCTTTCATATATGTTTGCAGCTGGCTTTTTGAACCCAAATGTAAGGTTTGTCATTTATGATGGTCCTGTGATTGACATTCTTTCTATACTACTGTTCTACTTTTTTGTTTTTGTTTTGTTTTTTGAGAACAGGAATTATCTGTGGGACAGCCTGGCTGTCCTGGAACTCACTTTGTAGACCAAACTGACCTTGAACTCACAGAGACCCACCTACCTCTGCCTCCTGAATCCTGGGATTAAAGGCGTGTGCCACCACTGTCTGGCCTATACATCATTTTTTAAAACACAAATCTCACTTGACCCTTCAGTTTTAGTGAGACAGATAAGTTAGGGATCACCAAACCTCCCTTCAGAAATGTTTAGCAGGCTGACAGCTATCCCTAAGTCACATGAGGCAGTGCAGAGATTTGAACTCCAAACAAGCTCTCCTGCCTCCTCTGCTCACCCTATGCTTCTAACTGTACTTCCTTCACATGGTCAGGAGAAAGAGTGCTCCTTGCTTCAGCAGGAGCTGGATAAGACCCTGGAGACCCTAGAAAGGGAGAGAACAGAGCTGGAAGCGAGGTTGAGAGAGCAACAGACAGAAACTGAAGCTCTCCGCGCCCAGAGGGAAGAGGAGCGAACCCAGGCTGACAGCACCCTGTACCAAGTAAGCAGCTGGAGTATTAGGATCGCCACCTGTGGTTCCCCCAGTCTTACCACTTTCCCGTTCCTAACGGCAGGCTTCGCTGGGGCTTCCTGAAGAGGGTGTAGCTACCGCTGCGCTGCTCATGAGTGGGCTCATAGCAGTTAGCTGCAGCAGGCAGTATGTCATACTTCCTGAGGGAGGCCCAACGTTTACCACATCCTGTGTGCTTGCAAACCAGTGGCAATCTTGGCACTTCCTGGTTCTACATTAATGGTCTTAGACTTTCCTTTGCTCTGAGCCACCATCCTATTTGTTGGAAGAACTTGGAGCAGGTGTGATAGGCTTATGGCCTCCCGGGTCAGCATGATAATCCGGAGCCATGAAACCCTTGCCCTTCCTGCCTGTCCACAGATGCAGCTGGAAACAGAGAAGGAGAGAGTGTCCCTCCTGGAGACGCTGCTGCAGACGCAGAAGGAGTTGGCAGATGCTACTCAGCAGTTGGAGAGGCTGAGGCAGGACATGAAGGTTCAGAAGTTACAGGAGCAGGTATGGAAGGTGTTCCAGGGTCTGGTCCTGCCTCCTCCTAAACGCCAGGATTACGGGTGTGAACCACAAGACCCAGTTTTATGTATTGTTAAGGATCGAACCTCAGGGCTTGCTAGGAGGAGGCAGTTTTAGTTGTGTTTTTTTTGTTGTTGTTGTTCTGTGTGTATGTGTATATGTGTGTGCATGTGGCACGACATGCATGTAGGAGTTGGTTCCTTCCTTCCACCATATAGGACCCTGGCATTGACCTCAGGCTACTGCACTTAGCAGCAAGCACCTGCACCCACTGAGGGTAGTTTTTGAAGGACACAATATGCACACGATTTCACTGTCATAGGGCCCTGTAATAGACAGAAAGGGGCTTGGGAAAGTCAAGGACAAAAAGAGGTGCATGGCTCTAGTGGATAAACTCGGGGATAGTACAGGAGAGAGGGGAGGGGATGAGAGGGGCCTCTCTAGCCATAGCAGGAGCTCGGGTTTTGTTTTGAGGCCAGTGGAAAACTGGTGACTGGTATCTTAAGAGCAGGGAGAACACTTGATTCTTTTTTTTAAGAGTAGGGAGAACACTTGATTTTTTTTTTTTAAGATTTATTTATTTTTATGTTATGTGTATGAGTGTTGTACTTGCATGTATGTATATATACCATGTGCATGCCTGGTACTTGTAGAGGCCAGAAGAGAATGTCAGATCCCCTGTAACTGGAGTTACAGAGAGTTATGAGCCTCCATGTGGGTACTGGGAATTTAACCTGGGTATTCTGCAAGAGCAAAGTGCTCTTAACCAGTGACCATTTCTCCAATCCCCGTGATACATCATTTTATGTATTTCTATATACATATTTAAGTATTTATTCTTTTATTATCATTATCTTTCTGTAGTTCTGGGGATCAAACCTGGAGCCTTGTACATATTGGGCAAATGTTCAGCTACTAAATTACAATGCCAGCCTAGAATATCTTTTTGAGGCATGGTCTCTGTATTATGTATCTGCCATCTTCCTCTGCTTCCCTAGTGCTGGCATTAAAGGCATGTGCCACCATGCCTAGCCAGGGTATCTTTTAATACAGTTCTTGACTGAGTGGAAGTATGTGCACGTGTGTATGCAATCAAATGGAAGGAGGGGTTTGTTCAGGAGGCTATTAGGGGGTCTGGGTTAGCATCAGTCACAAACTTGGGCTGTCCAAAAGGTTGACTGAGCGCATGCAGTCATGTGGAAGGAGAAATAGGGTGTGAGAATAGAGGGGGAAACTGCATTGCTAGTTCCTGCCTCAGCTTTGCCAACTCAGTAGGAACAAACAGTGTTCAACACCGCAGATCTGGGGAGCCAGCTCCTGTGGAAGCTTTCTGCACTCACTGAACCTTTCTCCTCTGCAGGAGGCCACCAGCATGCTGCAGACCCAGCTCCAGGGAGCACAGCAGGAGCTGAAGGAGGCTGCCAAGCAGCACAGGGAGGAGTGTGCTGCCTTCCAGAAGGACAGGGTAGATCTGCAGAAGCAGGTCCGTCCTTTCTACCTGCCCCACAGCCCTTCCCACCACAGCCAACCCCTGGAGGACAAGGACAGGCTACAGAAATAAGTGCATAGTTGAAGGGTGTTCAGAGCTGAGCATGTGCCTCTCAGAGTTCTGGGATTGAATTATTAGCACTCCTTATCCACAGATTCTACCAACAGCCAACTGAAAATATTGGGAGGACATTGTATTGTAAATGTATAGACCTTTTCTTATTCACTAAGTAATGTATAACAACTGTTTACATAGTGTTTACATTATGTTAGGTACTGTTTACATTGTATTCAATATGATAAGTAATATGGAGATTATTTAAAATGTATGGGAGAATGTGAATAAGTTATAGTCAAATACTGTATAGTTTAATCCCAGCACTTAAGAGGCTGAGGCAGGAGGACTGTTGAGTATGAAGTCAACCCAAACTTCATCGTGGGTTTCTGTCTCTAAAACAAGAACAGGCTAGGAAGCTGGCTCAGTTGATATAGTGCCTGCCGCACATACATAGGGGTCTGAGTTCAGATTCCCACCCCCCATGTGAAAAGCTGGGTCCGTGGCATGTGCTGAAAATACTAGGGCTGAGGAGGCAGAGACGGGGTTCCCTGGAACCCACCTACCAGCTAGTCTGCCGAAAGTAAACATCAGGTTTAGGAAGAGGAAAACCTGGCCTCTAAAAAGAAGGGTGGGAATGATAGAGGAAGACTCACATTAACCTCTACCTCCATACACACACACATTTGCATTCATAAGTGCACACACACACCATATTTACAGAGCAAAGATACTGCTATATTTAACAGTTTATATAAAGTTCTGCAAACTAGGATATCCAGAGGAGATGTTAGAGGATACTGGGACTACTGTTATCTTTGTCTGGAGTGATCATAAGCAGACTTCTCAGACAAGCCAGTGTCAGCTTTCCTTCCTGTCCTCACCGAAACCTGTATTACCACATGACTTTTGCTTCTCTGAGTCCAATAGCAGAGGATGTTCTGGGTTTTTTTTTTTTTTTATTTTATTTTTTTTTTAAGATTTATTTATTTATGTATACAGTATCCTGCCTGCAGGCCAGAAGAGGGCACCAGATCTCATTACAGATGGTTGTGAGCCACCATGTGGTTGCTGGGAATTGAACTCAGGACCCCTGGAAGAGCAGTCAAGGCTCTTAACCACTGAGCCATCTCTCCAGCCCCTGAGTTTTTATTTTTAAAAAAAGTGTATGTATGTGTATGGTCACTGTGGTCGTGCCCATCACTTTGCCTTTTGGTATAGTTGTGTTCAGCCAAGATTCTTATTTGTGTCTGCATTTATATAGCATTTATAAGGCTGTGGAGACAAACAGGCTGAAGGGTTTGGGAGAAGAGAATGATTAAGAACAGGGTTTGAAGCCTGGTGTTGGTGGCACCTTTGATCCCAGCACTCAGGGGGCAAAGGTAGGCATATCTCTGAGTTTGAGGACAATCTGATCTACAGAGCAAGTTCCAGGACAGCCAGACTATGAAGAGAAATCCTGTCTTTTTTTAAAAAAAAAAAAAAAAAAGGAAAGGAAAAGAATGGTGTGTGTGTGTGTGTGTGTGTGTGTGTGTGTGCAGTTAGATAGTTCAGAACCAACTCCTACCAATTGTCTACTGACCTCCACAATGTCGTGGCATGTGTTTGAGTGTTTGCATACACAGTAAATGTAAAAGGAAAACAAGGTAATGTAGGGACCAGTGAAACCTCCAGAATGTGGAAACAGGCCACTGACTAGTGTGGTGTAGGAGCCTAAAGCCCTAGGTGGAAGCATCTTCCCAGCTGGCCCCCTGGGCTTTGCCATCTCAGCCTCCTGCTCATAACCTTCCAGGTAGAGGACTTGAAGTCTCAGCTGGTAACCCAGGATGACTCCCACAGACTGGTGAGACAGGAGATGCAAGAGAAGGTGCAAGAAGCTCAGGAGTGTAGCCGGATTCAGAAGGAACTGGAGAGAGAAAAAGCCAGGTAGGCTGGAAAGCCAGAGGGGTGGCTTGCCTTCCACACGGTAGTCACAGTGGCATTGGCTCTTCTGCACAAGGTTACCTCCCATGTCTCACTCTGGCTACACTTGGAGCCGTTGAGAGTGGACATGGTCTCTGCGTTAAATCTTACACTTGTTTTATTTTATACATGTTTAGAGAAGACCTTTCATGCACCATTGTCTTATGACAATGTGGACCCTACCCCAATAGAGGTTATGTTCTGTGGAGAAATTTTTTTCCTGGGCAGTATAATGTGTGTGTGTGTGTGTGTGTATATGTATGTATGTATGTGTATGTATGTTTATTGAGCTCTACATTTTTCTCTGCTCCCCTCCCTGTCTCTCCCCTCCCCACTTCAATCCTCCCCCAAGGTCCCCATGCTCCCAATTTACTCAGATCTTGTCTTTGTCTACTTTCTACTTCCCATGTAGATTAGATCTATGTAAGTCTCTCTTAGTGTCCGCATTGTTGTCTAAGTTCTCTGGGGTTGTGGTTTGTAGGCTGGCTTTCTTTGCTTTATGTTTAAAAACCACCTATGAGTGAATACATGTGATAATTGTCTTTCTGTGTCTGGGTTACCTCACTGAAAATAATGTTTTCTAGCTCCATCCATTTTCCTGCAAAATTCAAGATGTTATTATATTTTTCTGCTGTGTAGTACTTCATTGTGTAAATGTACCACATTTTCCTTATCCATTCTTCGGTCGAGGGGCATTTAGGTTGTTTCCAGGTTCTGGCTATGACAAACAAAGCTGCTGTGAACATAGTTGAGCACATGTCCTTGTGGCACGATTGAGCATCCTTTGGATATATACCCAAAAGTGGCATTATTGGGTCTTGAGGAAGGTTGTTTCCTAATTTTCTGAGAAATCGCCACACTGACATCCAAAGGGGTTGTACCAGCTTGCATTCCCACCTGTGGGGAAATTTTTAATCGAACAATTTTTTAAACAAATTGTTACAGATTATTACATATGGTATGGAGGAAAGAGATAAGGTGCTACTAGAAAGAGAGAGAAAACTGCTTTAGAAAGGTATATGGAAAAATCCTTCCCTGGAAGTTGCATTTGAACTAAATGTGAACCCAGACATGGTGATGCACAGCTTCAGCCACACACGAGGCAGAGGCAGGCAGGTCTCTGAGGCTGGCCACGGTACAAAGTGAGTTCACACAGAGAAACCCAATCTTAAACAAAAAAATAAATAAATAAATTGAATACTAGGGCCGGTGAGATAGTTCAGCTGGTAAGGATGCTTGCTGTCAAGCCTGCCACCTGAGTCCTGTCTACAGGAGCCACATGATGGAAGGAGAGGACCCACTCCTGAGGGTTGTTCTTTGACCTCCATATGCCCCCTCAACACACACAGAAAGTAAACAAACAGAAGCAATCGAAGAGAGTTCTGTTCAGGAAGAGCAGAAGGCCTGAGGCAAATGCAAGCATTCAGTGTTTGGTGAAGCCACAGTGTGGTACGGCCATTTTTGCTAAAGTCCATGGGAAGGAGCTTGTAGGTTACATTTAGTAAGAAACTGTAAGGATTTCAAGTAAGGAAATCAACGTAGTCTGATTTCTGATGTGTTGGAAGAGACTGAAACATGGAGTGGCATGAGCCCATTCAGAATGGGAGGCTGCATACACTCGGTGCCACAGGGGTCTGAGAAGGGGTGGATCTCTTTGATAGTGACAACTGCGTCCTAAAAACAAGTCAGGAGGCTGGTGTAGGTGCCCAAATGAGAGTAGAAGGGAAGGGAAGAAGAGAGGATCTTAAGATAGATTATTGACTTAATCTAATTATATACAGTTATAGATTGGATGTGGGTAGGATGAAGAGAAAACTGGAATGGTCCTGGCTTCCATGCTGTGACTGTAAATAAAAAGCCATTCCCAGAGCCAGGGGATAGAGAGAGATGATTGGGTGGGGAATTGGGAGCACAGAGGGATGGGAATTGGGAATATAGTGAATTTGAAGTATGTGCGTATATGTGTGTATAATTTATCAGAGAAGAGTAAATTTGAGCTGAAATGAGTCCTCATATGTATGAAGTTCCTAGGAGCCTGTAGAGCCCTCAATAGGTGTTAAATAGACAGTAGTTCTTACCGACCCTCCAGTAAGCATTGCTGTTTCTGTTTAACAAGCAATGCCCTGACTTGAACGGTCGGGTGAAGCATGCTCTCACCCCTACCTCTCCAACCTGTGTTTTCAGCCTGGCGCTGTCGCTGGTGGAAAAGGAAGGAAGGCTCCTGGTTTTACAAGAAGCCGACTCTGTTCGACAGCAGGAGCTGAGTTCCCTGCGCCAGGACATACAGGAGGCCCAGGAAGGGCAGAGAGAGCTCAGTGTACAGGTGCCCCACTGAGCCCTGCTCTTACAGGGGCTGGGTGAATCGTTTTTGTCCTAAGAACAGGATAGGCTAGGGACCTCAGCGTCCCTACCAGTAGGGGAAAAGTGAGGCTGGGCAGGCCAGGTGGGAACCTGACCTACAGATGAGCTATGTCCTCTGTGGGGAGCCTGACATCCTGAACAGAGCGTTCCCAGAGTGCCCAAGTAGGCGGAATTCTTGCACAGTCACTTGCAGATGTGCTTTATCTGGTGGTAAAATGCAGCAGGAGGGACTTAGAGTGCATCAACAAATACCCCACCCGGATCGGGTAAACACCAGCAAGATGACGTCTGTTCTCAATTTGCTCACTGAGACCCAGACCTGAGCCTGGCGGAGAGAGGGAAGTGGGAAGGAGAGAGAAGGGACTCGGGCCTGCCGTCATGCAGTCTGACTAGCCCGTGTTGAGGTCTCAGTGCAGAGTTATAATCGCTGCAGGGGCTGGCATATCTGTTTGCCTGGGAACATGGCCAGGGCCTGTTAGTATAGCCTGAGCCCTTGTGTCAAGTGTTGGTCACCCCCAGTTGTCAGAACTACTCATTTTAGGGCCCTTGCTACCTGCTGCAGAGCTGGGCCCAATGGACTCCTCCCCATCCGGGGTCAAGTGCGGGACGATTGAGGAAAGGGTGCCACTTGCTCACTCAGGGAGTCTACTTCCTCTGGCAGGTGGGACTGCTGAGGCAGGAGGTGAAGGAAAAGGAGGCGGACTTCGTAGCCCGGGAAGCACAGCTGCTGGAGGAGCTGGAGGCCTCACGCATCACAGAGCAGCAGCTGCGTTCTTCTTTGTGGGCCCAGGAGGCCAAGGCAACCCAACTGCAGCTGCAGCTGCGCAGCACTGAGAGCCAGCTGGAGGTGCTGGCTGCAGAACGGCAGCCAGAGAAGCAGGCCCAGGCCCAGCTGGCTAGCCTCTACTCTGTTCTGCAGCAGGCCCTGGGGTCTGCATGTGAGAGCCGGCCTGAGCTGAGTGGCGGGGGCGACTCTGCTCCTTCCCTGTGGGGCCCTGAGAAAGGTGAGGAAGCCAGATGACAGCTAAGTCTTGTGGGCCGAAGCCTGGGAGAAAGGAAGGGAATGTAGCTCCTCTTGTAAAATAGCATCGAGGCTAAGGCAGCAGACGCTGCAGCTGCTTCCAGGTAGCCTGAGTCCCTGTCTGTCTGGTAGCAGGCAAAGCACTCAACTTCACTGAACTTGATTTTCCTTGACTATAAAATGGAAGTGTTAAAAGTCAGTCCTACCTTAGAATTTTTCTAGGATTATAAACATAAAGAGGTAGGCCAAATGTGGGGTGCCTGCCTGGAACCTTAGCACACAGAGCTCTGTAGGATTCTAAGTGCTCCCAGTCTGAGCTACATAATGAGTTGCTGGGCGTGGTGGTACCTGCTCGGGTTGGGGTTGGAATAGGAGGATTAAGAGTGCAAAGTCATCCTCGATTACATAGTAAATTTCAGGCTAGCCTGGGCTCCATAAATCCTGTCTTAAAAACATGATAAAAAATTTTCAGCTTGCCGGGCGGTGGTGGCGCACGCCTTTAATCCCAGCACTCGGGAGGCAGAGGCAGGCGGATCTCTGAGTTCGAGGCCAGCCTGGTCTACAAGAGCTAGCTCCAGGGGCTGGAGAGATGGCTCAGTGGTTAAGAGCATTGCATGCTCTTCCAAAGGACCGGAGTTTGATTCCCAGCAACCACATGGTGGCTCACAACCATCTGTAATGAGGTCTGGTGCCCTCTTCTAGCAGGCATATATGCAAACAGAATATTGTATCCATAATAAATAAATGAATATTTAAAAAAAAAAAAAAAAAGAGCTAGCTCCAGGACAGGCTCTAGAAACTACAGGGAAACCCTGTCTCAAAAAAACCAAAAAAAAAAAAAAAAAAAAAAAAAATTCAGCTTGCACTTGAAAGCATAGCAGCTAACAGCCAGCATTATCTAACACAGCAGTTCCCGGCCTGTGGGGGTTGAATGACCTTTCACTGGGGTCAAATACCAGACATCCTGCATATCAAATATTTACATCACAGTTCATAACAGTAGTAAAATTATAGTTATGAAGTAGCAACGAACCAATTGTATGGTTGCTGTCACCACAAGGTGAGGAACTGTATTAAATGGTTGCAGCATCAGGAAAGTTAAGAGCCACTGGGCTAATGGAAAGTGTACAAATGAACCACCTAAAAGGGATGCTTTGAAGAGAGGGAAGCCAGCAGGAAGGCCCTGTCTGGGGAGGAACGACTGCCTCTTATTTTGGCAGTCAGGTAAGAAGTATTTTCCTCTTTCCTCAGAACAGAATGGAGCTAGGAGACTCTTTAAGAGAGGGCCCCTCCTGACCGCCCTGTCAGCTGAGGCTGTAGCATTGGCTCTCGAGAAGCTTCATCAAGACCTGTGGAAGGCTCAGCAGGCCCGGGTATGTCCTCTGCTTTCCTCCTTCCTTTTCTTGACTTCCCCTGAGATGCTCAAGCAGACTGGTAACATGGAGAAAGATGGGTCAGAGGGTGCTCATCCTGAGCTCTGCCTCTGTCACTACGCCTATCGCTTACTGCCCGACAGACGTAACTGAAGCAGCTGGGTTTCTGGAGCCTTGTTTTCCCTTGGAAAGTGGGCGGATCGTGCTTCCCTTCCCCTGCCGCCTCTGCCATCACACAACACTCCACACCCCACTGCTGGGAGTGGGGGTCTTGAAGGAGCCCTCCGCACTGTAAATCCTTCAACACAACACATGAGCTTTATTTTGTATCATTTCTTGTCCAAGAATTTATGCTTAGTACCAAGTCCTCTGAGAAGTCAGGTAAGCTGGGAGCATTGGAATTTGAAGTCACCGTTTACAAGAACATTCTAGACTTAAGACTGAGCTAACTCCACCTTACTGTGCCTGCTAGTCAGTACTGAGAGCTGCCTGTGCACCAGCCACTCAGAGCTGCTGATACAGAATGTAAAGACCCAGCCTGCCTTCAAGAAGCCCTCCATGGGGAGCCCAGGCTTCACTCTGACATGCAGCCGACAGAAGGTCCAGCTCACACATGGCTAGAGTATGTCAGGGGAGAGGTGACCGTGCTCTGAACTGTGAGGGGTTCCTAAGAGAGAAGGCGTGGCCTGGAATAGAACACTGAGCAGTTGCTTCAAAAGAAATAATCCAGGCGTGGTGGCACAGGCCTGTGGTCCCAGCATTCAGGAGGCTGAGACAGGAGGATGATCATGTGTTCAAGACAAGCCTAGACTTTGTGGTTACTTTAAGATCAGCCCAGGCTACGTGAGACTGTCTGAAATAACAATAAAAACATAGGCCCAGGGGGTGCCCCTCAGGTTCGCCCCCCCCCTTCAGGGAACTAAATGCAGAAGGGTTTTGAGCAGTGGTTCTCAACCTGTGGGTCACAACCTTTTTGGGTGTTGAACGACCCTTTTACAGGGGTCGTATAGCAGATATTTATGTTACAATTTATAACAGTAGCAAAATTACAGTTATAAAGTAGCAACAAAATAATTTTATGCTTGGGGATCACCATAACAAGAGGAACTATATTTAAGAGTCACAGCCTTAGCAAGCGTGAGAACTGGTTTAGAGAGTAGGGTCATGGTGGCAGAGACTGCAGAGTATGAACAGTTTGAGCTCTACAGAGCAGGAGCTCAACCCCACCCTTCCTTTCCCAGGATGACCTGAGGGACCAGATCCTGAAGCTGACACAGCACCTGGCTGATACGGAGGCCCAGAAGAGCCAGGTCCACTCAGAGTTGCAGGACCTGCAAAGACAGCTCTCCCAGAGCCGGGAAGGTGAGATGCTCAGGGCAGCAGGCTGACAGGAGGCAAGAGCAGGTGGGGACAGGGACGGGAGACAAGCTAAGGCACCTGTGAGGGGCGGTGAGCCTCTTCAACTCTAGTTCCCCTTTGCTTGGCCTTTGTGGGCGTCCTGGAAAAAAAGAGTTAGAAGGAATAGATCTGGAAATCTGATAGAAGTTGCTGCTTCGGCCGCTGTTAGTCTCTGCAAGGAATTGTTTTTGGTTTTGCTTTTTAGTTTTTAAAATTGCATTTACTGTGTGTGTGTGTGTGTGTGTGTGTGTGTGTGCACGCGCGCCATGGCACACGTGGAGGTCAGAGGGCAGTTTGTGGAACCCAGCTCTCTTCTACCTCACAGGTGCCCCAGGCATCCTGCCCAAGTAGTCATGTGTAGAAGTGAGAGCTTTTCCCTTCTGAGCCATCTCAGCCCATGCAAAGATTTTTTTCTTTTCAAGGATAAAATCCTGGTGACCCTGGGCCAGAACTATCAGACCATAAAATTATGTTTCTCATCATTTATCCATGTTTCTTTTTTTTTTTTCTTTTTTTTTTTCTGGTTTTTCGAGACAGGGTTTCTCTGCAGCTTTTTTAGAGCATGTTTCTTATTTTTATTATTTCCCATTATGCCCTCAAAATTAGCCTTTGAGGACTAAAGGATTATTGTGAGAATAACTTACGTACTGTGAGAAAGGCCAGGCAGGGGAATCGGGAAGAATATGCTGTCCTGTCCCTCTGCCAAGGACTTGGAGGGGTGGGTACCACCTGGAAAGGAAAGGAGCCTCAAGACCGTTCCCTTTTGAAGTCCTATTGCAGAAGGAAAGAGGTGAGCCTTTTTAGGGTTCTCTGAGGTCTGTACACACAGCTGACTCTCGGGTGTCTTCAGACTCGAACGCCTCTAGGAACCACCTACAAACTCATATGATTTGGGATTAGAAGTGGCCGCTGCTGTCATGACCACTGCCTCTCATGTCTAGAGAACGGATCTGAGGACCCCTGGGTGTTGAGGATAGGAAGTGTAGGACAGTAGGCAGGCCGTGCTGTGCCAGCGCTCACAGCTGACACGGGTGCGAGGCTGGAAGCAGCTGCGGATAGACAGGCAAAGGCACAGGACACTGGGTGTCATTTTCTCCTCCTTGGCCGTGTTCCCCTGGGATTCTGATTGCTGTCCTCCATCTGGTCTACACCACCTGCGACCATGCACCTGACTCCAGCACCTCTGTTCTTTTCAAAGAGAAATCCAAGTGGGAAGGGAAGCAGAGCTCCCTGGAGTCTGAGCTGAGAGACTTGCATGAGACTGTGGCATCCTTACAGAGTCGCCTGCGACAGGCGGAGCTGCAGAAAATGGAAGCTCAGGTAAAGTGCTAATCTGGGGAAGAGTGCCTCAGGAGTTGTGTTTAGAGTTCACGATCCTGCCTCTCAGACCCACCTTGGCCTGTGCTCATATGCCTGGCTTCCTTCAGCAAGTCTCAAGGTTCCCTCACGCCTCCCACCTTCCCATTATGAAGGTCATAGTGAACCTTCATCTAATTACTTTTTCTGAATTAAGATTAAACTCTTATTCCTTGATCTGGAAGATCGGGGTCTAGAAAGCTCTTTGCACCAGGCTTTCTCCCCCGGACACAGAGGAGCCCTGGAAGATGGTAGGGACACTCCTGTATAGGATCTGCTTAAGTGGAACACATCGCTCAGTCCTTGCTAAGGCCTGGTCACTGATGGTGACATAAAATAAGAGGCCAGTATCAGAGTGACAGTATCAAGAAAATAATCTTGGCCAGGCAGTGGTGGCACACATCTTAGATGCAAGCACATAGGCAGGCAGATCTCTGAGTTCGAGGCCAGCCTGGTCTACAAAATGAATTCCAGGATAGCCTGGTCTACACCGAGAAACCCTGTCTCAAAAGACCAAAATTAAAAAGGAAATCATCTTGTCTTAAAGCATTTTGCCTCTTGTTTCCAGAATGAGCGAGAGTTGCTTCAGGCATCCAAGGAGAAGCTGACTGCCCAGGTTGAACATCTGCAAACATGTGTCACAGAAGCCCGGGCTCAGGCAAGTGCAGCCGGTGTCCTGGAAGAAGATCTGCGAACGGCTCGCTCAGCACTGAAACTGAAAAACGAGGAGGTCGAGAGTGAGCGGGAGAGAGCCCAGGCTTTGCAAGAGCAGGGCGAGCTAAAAGTGGCCCAGGGGAAAGCTTTGCAGGAGAATCTAGCCCTGCTGGCCCAGACCCTGTCTAACAGAGAACGGGAGGTGGAGACATTGCAGGCTGAAATCCAGGACCTGGAGAAGCAGCGAGAAATGCAGAAGGCGGCTCTGGAACTGCTCTCCCTGGACCTGAAGCAGCGAAGTCAAGAGGTAGACCTGCAACAAGAGCAGATTCAGGAGCTGGAGAAGTGCAGGTCGGTGTTAGAGCACCTGCCCATGGCCGTCCAGGAGCGGGAGCAGAAGCTGTGCCTGCAGCGGGACCAGATCAGAGAACTGGAGAAAGATCGGGAGACCCAGAGGGGTGTCTTGGAGCATCATCTCCTGGAACTGGAGAAGAAGGCTCAAGTGATTGAGTCCCAGAGGGGGCAGATTCAGGATCTGAAAAAGCAGCTGGTGACACTGGAATGCCTGGCCCTGGAACTGGAGGAAAGCCATCACAAAGTGGAGGGCCAGCAGCAAGTGATTGCGGAGCTGGAGGACCAGAGAGAAATGCAGAGGGTGGCTCTAACCCACCTCACCCTGGACCTGGAAGAAAAGAGCCAGGAGCTGCAGGCACAGAGCACCAAGCTCCATGATCTGGAGAACCACGGCACCCATCTGGCAAGAGAGCTACAGGAGAGGGACCAGGAGGTGAAGGCTCAGCGCCAGCAGATTAAGGAACTGCAGAAACAGAAAGAGCAACTGACTCAAGATCTAGAGAGGAAGAGCCAGGAGCTGATGCTGCAGAAGGAGAGGATCCAGGTTCTGGAAGATCAGAGGACGCTGCAGACCAAGATCTTGGAGGAGGACCTGGAACAGATCAAGCATTCTTTGAGAGAACGCGGGCAGGAGCTGGCCTCCCAGCGGCAGCTGATGCAGGAGCGGGCAGACGATGGGAAGAGCCCTAGTAAAGCCCAGCGTGGGAGCCTGGAGCACTTGAAGCTGATTCTGCGTGATAAGGAGAAGGAGGTGGAGTGCCAGCACGAGCGCATCCAGCAACTGCAGGGACACACGGGCCAGCTGGAGCAGCAACTCGAAGGCCTGCACAGGAAGATGGGCGAGACTAGCCTGCTCCTGACCCACCGAGAACAGGAGATAGCGAGCCTGCAGCGGCACCTCCAGGAAACCAAGGACCAAGGGGAGCTGAAAGAGGAGACACTTCAGGGTCAGCTGGAGGAGGCTCAGAGAGCTCTGACCCAGAAGGACCAAGAACTGGAGGCCCTTCGGCAAGAACAGCAGCAGACCCGGGCCCAGGAGGAAAGCCTGAAGCAAAAGGCAGGTGCTCTGCAGGCGTCTCTGGATCAGGCCCACGTGACACTGAAGGAGCGCCAGGGGGAGCTCGAGGATCACAGGGAACAGGTGCAAAGGCTCCAGGAAGAGCTGGCAGCCGAGGGACGGCAGGTGCGGGCCCTGGAGGAGGTGCTGGGAGACCTAAGGGCTGAGTCTCTGGAGCACGAGAAGGCTGTGCTGGCCCTTCAACAGCGGTGTGCTGAACAGGCACAGGAGCATGAGGTAGAAGCCAGGACCCTGAAGGACAACTGGCTGCAGGTCCAGGCCACACTTAAGGAACAAGAACAAGAGCTAGCAGCTCTGCGAGCAGAAAATCAGTATTCCCGCCATCAGGAGGAGGCTGCCTGGGGTCAGGCAGAGGCTCTGCAGGAAGCCCTCAGCAAGACCCAGGCTGCCCTGCAGGACAAAGAGCAGAGACTCCTTGAGCAGGCTGAATTGAGCTGCACTCTGGAGGCCAGCACTACCACCTTGCAAGCTACCCTGGACACCTGCCAGGCACGTGCCCGGCAGCTGGAAGAGGCCCTGAGGAAGCGAGAAGGTGAGATCCAGGCCCAGGCTCTCCAACACCAAGAGGTTATGCAGCAGCTCCAACAGGCCCTTTCCCAGAAGGAAGAAGAGCTGAGGCAGCAGGAGGAGCAGGGGCGGCTGCTGGAAAAGGCTCTGGCCCAGAGAAGTCAAGAAAATGGGATCCAAGAGAAGCAAGGTCTGGAACGAGAGAGAGAAGAGGAGACAGGGGACATTGTGGAAAGCCTAAGGGAACTACAGCTGACTCTAGCCCAAAAGGAAGAAGAAATTTTGATGCTGAGGGAGGCCCAGCAAAGGCAGAGTCTGGACGCTTCTTCCCCAAGCCTCAGAGCCTTCCCAGTAGAGAAGCCAGCTGCACAGTCGCCCCCAGCGCAACAGGAGCTGGAGCGGCTGCAGAATGCCCTGAGGCAGACAGAAGCCAGGGAGATCGAATGGAGGGAGAAGGCTCAGAACTTGGCACTGTCCCTGGCCCAGAGCAAGGCCAGCATCAGCAGTCTGCAGGAGATAGCCATGTTCCTACAAGCCTCTGTCCTAGAGAGGGAGTCAGAACAACAACGGCTACAGGTGAGTCAGTGTGGAGAGACAGGCAGGGGACAGAGTCCGTTAGCTGAGAGCAAGGGCTTGCCTGCCTGTGGTACCTCAGACTGAGAGAATGAGGTGGTGTCCCTTCTATACCTCAGCTAGCAGAACAGATGATCAGTGAGGTCCATGCCGGATAAAGGAATTGCCAGTGTGCTCTGAGCGCGCTTCAAGGACACCCAGGCTTCCCAAGGGTGGCACCAAATGGCTTTCTGGTAAAAGTGGTATTTAAGGTTAAGTTGGAAGGGACTGAAAGGGAACTAGCCAGGCACAGTACAGGAGCAGCCCACGAAGATGAAGAAAAGCGGGACTGAGGAGGGTGAACTCGGTTTGAAAGTAGAGCGAGGCACCGAGGGGACACACGGGGGGACATTGCAGCAGGCAGCCCAGCGCAGGGCCTGTAGCTGCAGAATGACATGAGCGACTGCAGAGTGTGGAGCTGGGCCTGTCATAGGAAGGGTGAGCTGATTATAGACAGTGCTTCTCAACCTGTGGGTCCAGACCCCTTTGGGATAAAACGACCCTTTCACAGGGTTGCCTTAGACCATCAGAAATATCAGATGCTACGATTCATAACAGTAACAAAATTACAGTTTTGAAATAGCAACAAAAATCAGGTTATGTTCTTTGGGATTTGCACAAAAAAAAAAAAGAAGAAAAATCAGTTTATGGTTGGAGGTCACCATGTGAGAAACAGTCTTTTTTTGTTTGTTTTTTGAGACAGGGTTTCTCTGTGTTGCTTTGTTGCCTGCCCTGGAACTAGCTCTTGTAGACCAGGCTGGCCTTGAACTCACAGAAATCAGCCTGCCTCTGCCTCCCGAGTGCTGAGATTAAAGGCGTGCGCCAACACCGTCCGGCTGTGAGGATTGTAGCATTAAAAGATCTAGACCACTGTTTACAGGACTCGAGGATGTAACATTTAACTGCAGGTTGAGCTCCGTGCCTTAGTTATCATCATTCCCTAGCATGGAGCCCGAGACCCCCAGCTCCAAGTCTGGCAGTAGCATGAGCTATGGGGAGAGCTGGTTTCCCTGCTGAAATAGACGTAGTTTCTTTCTCAAGACAAACTTAATCCGCTTTTCTGAGGAAACTCATTCTGTATTTTGAGCTGTTGAACCTCAGAGCAGTAAACAAATTCTCTTACTCAGACACACAACTCCTGGGGCCTCCTCATCTTCTGGGAACTCGTGAAACTCTGCCCTGGTGGAAGGGTAGTATGTGAAGAAGGAATTACGCTGACAAATTTGGAGGTTGGGTTCCTGGATTTGAAATAGGTTCTGTAATTTACTGGCTGTTTGCATGGCCAGGTTTTCACCTTTCAAGTCTGCATTTCTCTTTTTCTTTTTTCTTTTTGGTTTAGTTTTGGTTTTGCTCCTTCCTTCCTTCCTTCCTTCCTTCCTTCCTTCCTTCCTTCCTTCCTTCCTCCCTTCCTTCCTTCCATCCGTCCATCCTTTCTTTTCAAGACAGGGTTTTTCTGTGTAACAGCTCTGGCTGTCCTGGAACTTACTCTGTAGCCCAGGCTGGCCTCGAACTCACAGAGATCTGCCTGCCTCTGCCTCCCGAGTGCTGGGATTAAAGGCGTGCAGCCACCACCTGGCATCAAGCCTGCATTTCTAATGGCTGCATAGGGAACGGTGGTTTCAGTGAGACTGCGTGTGGCAGGTGCTTTTTAACATTCATCTATCTGAAGGTATGTGTGTGCTGCAGCCCATGTGTAGAGGTCAGAGGACAGCTTGCAAGAGTTTCTTCTCTCCTTTCGCTGTTGGGTTCCTGGGATTGAACACAGGTCGTCAGGTTTAGTGACAAGCGTCTTCACCCACTAAGCCATCTTATTGACCTTGGAACTCATCCTGTTTCAGGGCCCATCCTGCAGCATGGCAGAAAGGAGACATGAGGATATGTCCTAGCCACATTCTTAGGTTACCAAGTGTCCTCTCAATAACATAACAAGGGCCAGGAGCAGAGGCACTCTGCCTGCTCCTCAGCCCCAAGCACTGCAGAAGCGTCTTGAGAGGCCGCTCTCTGTTGTGGTTACACTTTTGTCGTTGATTGGTTTTGTTTTTTCACTTTTTGAAACGGGGTTTCTCTGTGTGGTCCTGGCTGTCCTGGAACTCACTCTGTAGACCAGGCTGGCCTTGACCTCACAGAGCTCTGTCTACCTTTGCCTTCTGAGTGCTGGAGCTGAAGGTGTGGGCCCACACTGCCTGGCTGTTGTTGTTAATGTGTTTGTGCACATCTGTATGAGTGTGTGCTATGTGAGTGTGTTTGTGAGTGTGTGCCGTAGGTGTGTGTGTGTGTGTGTGTGTGGTGTGTGTGTGTGTAGGTGTGTGTATGTGCCTATGGAGGCCAGAAGAAGAGGGCATTGGAGTCTGTGGAGCTAGAGTTAGAGACAATTGTGAGCTATGCCATGTGGGTGCTGGGAACCAAATTTGGGTCCTCTGGAAAAGCAGCAAGTTCTCTTTAACATTTTCCATATTTAAACATTTTTACATGCCAGGTTCCATTGTTCTCAGTTTTCACTGCCCTCGGAGGAACCGATACTATGTCCGTTTTATAGATGAAAAACGGCAAAGTCAGACATCTGGTTGAAGTGGTTAGCTCTGATAATCTGAGGAGGGCTCAGGGTTAGACCATGTGGTTCTTCCTTTCCCTGTGAGCTTGTCACACACACAACACACACTCACACCACACATAAACACACACACTCCCAGATCTGTCTCCCGTCTTGAACATGGTCCGTTTATGAAGAGGGTAGAGGAGTAGACAATTTTGCATATGGGTTTGGCATAGAATGATTTTTGTCCTTGGCTCTGTACCTCAGGAGGAGTTGGTGCTCAGCAGACAGGCTCTGGAGGAGCAGCAATCATGTGGTCCACGCTCAGACAGCAGAGCAGACCAGGGGCCCAAAGGTGGACAAGACACACAGCCTGGAGAGGTGAGCTGGGCCCAGTGGCGTAGGAGGAGCCCGTCAGCAGCTTGTCCCCTCCTTTAGGAATGGGTCTCTGAACCCCAGCTGACAAATTGGTCCCCTTGCCCTCCATCCCTTCTCCCTGTCTGTCTGGCTGCCCGGATGAGCATCCTGGGTCTGCCCTGCAGGTAGCTGTGGCTGAGCCTAGTCCTGGGGCGGAGGAGAAGGAGCAATGGACACAAAGGCTGGAGCGTCTGCAGCAAGCAGTGGCGCAGCTGGAGTTTGACCGGAGCAATCTGCAACACCACAACACGCAGCTGCGGACTGCATTGGAGCAGGTCAGGAACTTTGGCAGTCCCTCTCTGGGGCCCCAAATCTCCATTCCTTGTGCCCGTTTCTGAGTTTTATTAAATTTCAGCCGTGTTTGTCTGTGAAGCCTGCTGGTCATGTGGAGAGCAGATGAGCTGTGACTGCGGGGACAGCTCACCAACAACCCGCACAGCCAGCCCGAGAGCTGGCCGGCCTCTGTACTGGGAGCACTTCTGTGTATCCTACCTTATGCCCCCAGCCCAGGAGTCTCACTGCCCATGGCTCTCAGCTCTCCGCACTCACTCCTGCACATGTTCTGGCTCCAAATCAAGATGTGTTTCTCCTTTGCGTATTGGCAGGTGGAGCGAGAACGGAGGAAGCTGAAGAAGGAGTCCATGCGTGCATCCCGAGCAGGGTCACTGGAGATGAGAGAAGCGATGGCTTCATCCCCCACACAGCAGGTTACCTGCTTCTCACCTGCCTCTTTCTTCCTGCCCCTATAGAGACTCAACCCTCTGTAGTGCATATCCCAGGCCAGTATAGACGTAGAGACAGCCACTCCAATCTTGAGAGCGCCCCCCACCCCCGGCTTGACTCCACCCTCAGTCTGTCCTGGCCTTAGGAGGAGGTCTGACATCAGTGGGTAACTGCAGTCAGGGACAGTGGGTTCAGAGTAGTGCCTCAGGTTCCCCGGTTACCCAGAGTCCCCAGTGTCCCAGTGGCTGTGTCGTCTTTCAAGCCCAGGGCTTTGACCACAGCTTCACATCTAAGAGCCCCTTAGTTCTAAGTTTACAACGTTAGGGTTCTGATATGCCCTGGTACAGAGCCCATTTTCAGGGAAGGGTACGCTGTTCCTATCAGCTTGGGCAGAGGAACTGCTTCTTGTCCTGAACATCTCCAGCTTCACCCCACTTTTAATGAACATTTCCCAAGGGCAGATACTCTCTTCGCCTTCATCCCAAGGCTGCCACAAAACAGATCCATCGTGAATCCTTAATGTTAAATAAAAAGGTTCCTCACAGAAGATGCTGCCCATGCTGCTGCCATGGGCCCTCTAGGGCCTCCCCTTGGCCTGGAGCCATGCCCCTTGTGCTTCAGTTCAGGTATTCCTGGCCCTCAGGGTGTCGCCACCTCCCGGGAGTGGGATGAGTTCAGCACTTCCTGCTCAACAGATAGGCCCCTGGAAGCCTCGCTGGCCTTGGGCCAGGGACAGAGGTGGGTGCTGTGGAAACTCCAGAGCAGACAGCTCATTCTGACAGGTCCGTTTTTATCTCCCTCAGGATGGAAGAGGAGGTCAGAGGGGTTCCTCAGATAGCATGCATATGGTTGAGCTTCAGAGAGAGGTATGTTCTGGAAGGATCCATCTTCTATTCCCCCTTTCCTTCACTGTACTCAGGCAGCGAGTTTTGTGTATTCTGTGTATTTCCAGCAGAGAGGGAGAATCTTTGGCCCCAGAGAACTTTATCTCCATAGTAGACAAATGTGCTCCAGTCTCAGCCCCCCCTGCAGGGTGGTGGAAAGTCTGGGGCAGCCTCCGGGTCCGTCCTCACAGAGGGAGAGGAGACACAGAGAGTCCAGGGCAGAACAGGACAGGAAGCATTGAGGCCTGGCCCTTGGCTGTAGGCAGGCAGGACTTAGACAGTAGCAGAGGGACTCAGACACAGTCAGGCAAGCTGCCACATCCAGGAAACTAACGCCTCCTGCCCCCTATGCCTCACCTAAAGGTCCCACATCCCTCTTTCTCCTCCCTCCTCCTCTCCACACCCTTCTCCTACCCCACCTAGGAATAATGAAGAGATAGATAGGATTCCTGAGCCTCTCTCAAAATCAGTACTTACTGTCGGCAGGCTGAGTCCAGCTGGACCAGGGCTGTGCTCTGTAGTCTGTTACATTTCTGTGAAGCCCTGACTCAGAGTCTGAGACAAGAGGCCTTGGGACTTGCTTTTTCCCGGTGTGTCCCTCAGAGCTGCCCTCTAAGGCCCTCCCCTCACCTTAGTTCTGGATGGTCCTGAGAGTCCAGTCTCTCACCGTGTCTGCCATCTCACCGTTCCCGTCTGAGGTGTGGGAAGTTTAGTTGGAGATTCTCAACCTTGGCAGTATCTTAGAGCCACATGGGGGAGGAGTTTTGGAAATAACTGATAC
Source organism: Arvicola amphibius (assembly GCF_903992535.2). NCBI lineage: Eukaryota > Metazoa > Chordata > Mammalia > Rodentia > Cricetidae > Arvicola > Arvicola amphibius. Next base: position 22,331,099 of record NC_052051.1, on the reverse strand, counting down.
TGGGCCTCGCCCATTCTAGTTAAGTTGGAATGTTTCCTCCCAAAGATGTGATGGAACTTGTGCCTGATCCAAGTGTTCAATGTGTTGATTAGGTTGTGGTAATGCCTGAGCACACACATTATTGAAATCATCAAAATTAAAACTCTGGGTATTTGAGCAAATGTAAATTTCCCTTGAGTGATGTTAGTGAGGGGCTGGAGAGGTGGCTCAGCGGTTAAGAGCGCTTGTGTTCTTGCAGAGGATCTATGTTCAGCTCCCATCACCAACATGATAGCTCACAACCATCCACAACTCCGATTCCAGGGGATCTGATGCCCTTTTCTGACCTGTAGGCACCAGGCACACATGGTGTGCCTACATATGTGCGGGCAAAACAGTCATACACTTTTTTTTAAGTAAATCTTTTTAAAATTAAAGAAAATAAGTCGTTGAGTTTAATTATGCTTGTAGCGCCCCATGTCATCTGTTGTCCTAGCTCATCAATAAAACCCTGGTAAAGCAATGGACAGGAAAAGGGTTTGTTTTAGCTCTCAAGTCCAGGTACCAGTCCATTGTAGTCCATTGTAGCAGGGTAGTAGAGGCTGCTGGAAGTCAAAGCAGCTAGTGGCGTCTCAGTCAGCAGCCGAGGGTGACTACATGCATGCCTGCTGCTTAGCTCACTACAGTGCAGGACCATAGCCAGGGAATGGTACCACCAGCATGAGCGGGGTCGTCCCACGTTGTTTATGTAGGTAAGGCAGTCCCTTACAGACGTGTCACAGGCCACCCTGATGTACGCAGCCCCTCACTGAGATCTTCTCAGGTGCTAGATTGTGTTGACATTAAACCAGCCATCATAACTGTAGAGTCAGCATTGAGAATCACTTGATTTGGAGTCCATGGGACCCTTCTCCTAACACCAGAGCCTGATTCTGAGATTCATATACGTATAGAGTTGGTTCCAGTGTGGAGCTGCAAGAGCACAGAGCAGAAGGGCTAGGACAGCTTCAGAGCCTTCAACTGCTCTCCTTGGTTTTCCTGTCCACTAGGTAGCCCTGCTGCGAGCCCAGCTGGCATTGGAGCGGAAGCAGAGGCAGGAGTACATTGCACGATCGGTGCAGACCAGCCGTGAGCTAGCAGGCCTCCATCACAGCCTGTCTCACTCCCTCCTCACAGTGGCCCAGGCCCCCGAGGCCACTGTTCTGGAGGCTGAGACCCGGAAGCTGGATGAGTCCCTGAGTCAGAGTCTGACATCCCCAGGGCCAGCCCTGCTACATCCCAGTCTGGACACTGTTCACACTACCCCCAGGTAGCAGCCACAGCCAGGGCAAAGCACAGGCCAGCCAGAGGGCGCACATCAGAGGACTGCAGAGGGGGTCACAGCTCCCTGCAACAGCTGCGGGTCTCTGTTACCCAGCTAGGAGGCCCAGGTCAGCTGATAGTCCCAGGAAGAAAATGGGAAGCCTCCAGGCTGGGAGGGGGTTGCAGCTCAATGGGAATGAGGCAAATCACATTTGCTTGCTAACTTACTGTTACCCAAGAAGTGCCTTGCCCTGCCCATGGGCATCTGTTGTCTTTCCCTGTTGAAGCAACCACAGTCTGTACTAAGTCTGAGGCCCCATTGGCACCAGCAGCATGTGGATGTTCACTGCCTTCTTGGCTCCCCATCTTCCCCTTCACCAATAAATTTCAGGTCTCTGCATCTGTCCTGGGATGCTGTCTCCACTTCTTTTTTTTTTTTTTTGTCTCCACTTCTGTAGCTGGGCAGAAGCAGGACATCAAGGGAATTAAGAAACATACTGCACCAAGCAGTGGTGGCGCACACCTTTAATCCCAGGGAGGCAGAGGCAGGCGGATCTCTGTGAGTTTGAGATCAGCCGGGTCTACAAGAGCTAGTTCTAGGACAGACTCCAAAGCAACACAGAGAAAACCTGTCTCGGGCGGATTGGGGGCGGGGGACGGGGAAGAAACATACTGCATGAGATTCTGTCTAGCTGGAAAGGTTACAAAAGCCAAGCCTGGTCCAGCCTCAAGGGTGACTGATGAGAACCATGTAACAAGTCTGGTGAGATGCTTGGCACTTGCTGCCAAGCCTGACAACCTGAGTTCTGTCCTGTCCTACACGATGGGAGGGAAAGTTGCCCTCTCACCTCCACACATGTGCAATAGCACATGCATGCCCATACATGTGCATGTACATGTAAACAATGAAAGGAGAACCAGGTAACACATTAACGGTTTAGAAACAGCCCTGCATATGAGCAGAAGTCCTGTGGAAATCCCGAGGGAATGAGGGAGGCACCCGAGAGTGCTGCTGAGCACACGGGTGGGGCTGGTCTATCTGTGTCAATCTGTGGCAGAGGGTGGGACCAAGGTTAGAACCGGATTACAGCAGGCTTCTAGCTGCAACCCAGACAGTAAGCATCTACCAAGTTTCCTTACCAAAATCAAGCTTTTTGACTTTTGTCTAAAGTCATGGTTTGAGAAGTGCATCTGGCTTTGCTCCCTGTAACTCATGGTTGTCCACCTGAACACCCTCTGTGTCGATCCCTGGGCACATCAGCTGGAAATGACTTGGCCTCTGAGTCCAACCATGTGTCAAGCCAGTCAGCATAGACTGGCCAAACCTGTCACTGGTGGATACAAGCTAGAGCTCACAGACCTAAGACCATTGTTGGTGGCATCCTCACAGCCTAAGCCCCCTCCTCTTCCCTTTTTCTTTTTCTTTCTTGAGTGTTGGGGATAGAACCCAAGACAGGGTGCTGGATGTGAGCTCTGCCATCAAACCTTGGCATCACCAGCCCTGACAGAAGTTCTCTTGTCCCCAGTGTGTAAATGTTAACTTGATTCGTGAAATAACCAGGCCAGCTTGGAGATAAACAATTATATTTTTACTTATTATAAAGGGAAACTCACACCACGAGAATGGGAAGTCCAAGCTCCGCTGTGTCCTGCAGGAATCACCCAGAGATAACGAGCACCTGGTCCCTCCCAGTTTTTCTTCCTGGGCTCCAGGTAGCCACGCCTTAACTAGGTTCCACTTCTTAGAGGTGATTGGTTAACAAAGCTTCCCCCACCACCAGTGTTCTGTGCTTGAGCTGAGCACGCTGTGCATGGGCTCACACGCTTTGTATTCTTGACAGTGAAGGCCTACATGTGAGTGCCTGTCCATACACACACCTGCACACATGCTCCTTCATACTCTTCATGTCTGTGTGTGTGAGTGTCCATACACACATACATGCTCCTTCACATGTGAGTGCCTGTCCATGCACACACCTGCACACATGCAGGAAGGACCTTGGGTGGGGGGGGGGCTTTGGGCTGATTACCATAATGGAACCACTGACTTTGCTGTTCAGATTCAAATCCAGAGAGGGAGGCCTAGCACGTGAGAGTGGGATGTGCACGTCAGCAGGCTGAGTCCTGTCCTTTAGTCCTCGTTCCCTTTCGTCATCTAGTGACAGGCTGTTTCTAGAACTGAGAGAATAGAACTTCCCTTCTAGGGAAGACACGGGGTGATAATCACTCTCATAGACTTAGCCCAGACCTCAAAGAGAGCATCAGCTAGCTGATCCCTGTTGTGCCCTAGGAAGGGGACTCCAGAAAGAGGGAAGGACCTTGAAAAGGCCAAAGGCAGCTGGAGCACTGGGAAACTCTGTAGGGAGGGGCTGGAGAGGTAATTCAGGGGTTAAGAGCATTGGTTGTTCTTGCAGAGGACCTGTGTTTGCTTCTCAGCCCCCACACAGTGACTCAGGACCACCCGTAACTCCATTTCCAAGGAATCCAGCTCCCTCTTCTGACCTCTGAGGGCAGCAGGCATGCACATGGTGCACACACACACACACACACGCACTCACACATGCAGTCAAACACTCATACACAGAAAATAGTTTTTAAAAATCAGAGTGCAGAACAGGAGAGGAAGGCAGAGGGATTGAGTGTGCACACAGAACTTTGTCCTCCATGCTGAAGAAATCAGGTAATGCAATGAGATCATGCTGACCATGTAGACCAGACCGTGAGTTCCAGCACTGGCCACTCACCCTGGCTATCCAGCTAGTGCCCATGTTATAGTTGTGCCCTGGCTAGCCTGAGTCCCTGCCCACTGCAGATCAGAGCCGCATCCTCTGTACCTTATCCTGTCTCGTGCCTCTGAGGAAATCAGACCATCTCCCAAAATCTACAGTTGAGAAAGAACTGGAGAAGGTGAAATTCTAGAAAGATCGTGAGACTTAAGAAAATCCCTTAGATGTGCCCAGCAAGGCAGCAGAGATCCCCACATTCCTCCCTACTCCTCAAGAACTCCTTGTACCTCCATGTTGAGAATGTCCAGCCTATCTCCATACCTTATCACTTGGGTCAGCAAGATCCGGGAACCCCTGCTGCCTCCAGGAACCCTGGTATTCCTGGGACAGGTGAAGGGTCCTGGGCTTTGGCTCCTTACACCTTCCTCAGAGATGCGGGTGGTGTCCTGACTCATCCTGGGAACAATGACAGAAACTGACAGAACCTGGGGCAAGCCTGACCGGGCCTACTACCTTCTCCTCAGTACCTACGTGAAATCCATGTAGAATTGGTTGGTATTGCTGAGACCAGACATGACACAGCATGACACAGGGCACACAGAGGAAATCAAAAAGGTGCACGGGGAGCCTGGGAATCACTTCGAATAGCTTCTTCCACACTTTTCCAAGCTCGCTTACTGAGCTCATGTCCTTGTAACAGCAGAAGAAGAAGTTAGGGTTCTAGCACCAGCCATAAGTTCTGGGGGTGGGGGTGGGGTGAGCCCAGGGGTCAAGATTGGAGAGAGGAGAAGCACACAGAAGCCAAAGAATGGGGGATGAACTGGGCCTGGGGAGGGAAGTGAACAGCTCAAGGCCCAGTGATGTCCACTGACCAGCCACCAGAGAGCTTGGTCCTCCTCAGGTACCCCACAGTCTTCTCATAACATGCCTCAAACTAGGTCCATCCTCCAACCGCATGGTGGCATCTGGAACAGTTGGGGGTCCTTGAAGGACAGCCACACTCCCCAAATTTGAAGCACAGCCAGTTACAGTGTCATGGTACCATGTATGTTCATTCCTGCTGGGGTGCTGATTCATGTGTCCAGTCCAGGTAGGGAGCCCCCAGAAGAGCCAGCAGTACTCCATGACTCCAGACAAGGGCTCATGTGGCAGGCAGCAGACTGGCTTCTCCTCCTGGAAGGACATGGGGCTGAGGCCATGGACAACGCCAGCATTTCTTCACGCTGGCTCCAGCATCACCTTCCCCTCCTGTCCATTTTCCTGCCCTCCCCCCCCCCGGGGAGCACTCTGACTGGGCCTAGAGGGAAGATGTTGGAACAGACAGAGAGAGCATAGTTTTCTGCTGAGTGCTCTCTGCAGAAGGGAAGCCTGGCTGTCAGTGCCACCACAGTTAGACCACAACATCACAAAGTCCACATTGTGACCACTTGTCCTGCAGCCTGGGGACATCTCCAGCCCCTTCCTCTGTCCTCAGCTCTCTTCCACTCAGATGTCTGAGATCTCTCACCGAGCAAGTCCAAGGCTGAACTTCCAGTTTTCCCTAGCCACCAAGCCTTGCAAGACTGTTCTGTTGATAAATGACCCACCATCCCCCATTGCTATGGTTTTGGTGTGATTCTCCAAAATTCTTACTCTCTCCTTTAATTTTTTTTAAATAAACACACAAAGTATTGATAGCATTATGACACTTCCTCTATTTCACTTTTTCTAGATTTATGACACCTCTGTAGCCCCTAATAATACATATATACTCATACTATGGTATCAAAATCTTTTCCCTAACAAAGGAAGTAACTGGAGAAGGGATGTTTACATTGTTTTGTGCTTATGTCTTTAGTGTGTGTGTGCGTGGGGGGTGACATACATGCCATGGTGCATGTGTGCAGTAACCACAGGGCAACCTGCAGGAGTCTGCTCTTGCCTTCCACCATGTGGGTCCTAGGAATTGTCAGCCTTAGTGATAAGCTCATCTACCAACTGAGTCATCTCACCAGCCCTGCAGAACATTGCCATTTGCTCAGAATAGCCAGAATTATTGACGTAAAAGAAAAGCAAGAAACCCCAATTCTCCATTCAAAACCTGTAGTGAGGAGCAGTGGGCCGCTTCCTGCCTGGCTCCCAACCACCTGGCTAGCTTATACCCCGAAATAACAACACACAAACTGTATTCATTTAAACACTGCCTGGCCCATTAGTTTCAGCCTCTTAATAGCTAATTCTCACATTTTGCTTTAACCCATATTTAGTAATGTGTGGGTAACACGAGGGGTGGCTTACCGGGAAGATTCTAGCCTGCATCCATCTCGGAGAGGAGAGTCATGACGACTGCTTGAGGCATCTGACTAACTTCCCTCCTTCCCAGCATTCTGTTTTGTCTACTCCACCTATCTAAATCCTGCCCTATCAAAAAGCCAAGGCAGTTTCTTTATTAACCAATGAGAGTCCTCCATCAAAAACCAATATGTTAAACTTGATTTCCATTACAATGTAGTTGTTTTTAACACTAGTACTTAAGCAAACAAGACCCAAATATCATATATATGTATAAATACATATAAAAACAAAACAGTGTACTTCCTCTTCTAGACAAGAATGTTAAATTTGTCTCCCTTCATTAAAAGCCTACTACAGTCTGGCAGGTTGGTGTAGCTTTTAATCCCAGCACTTGGGAGACAGCAACAGGCAGATCTCTGTGAGTTTGAGACCAGTCTGGTCTACATACGGAGGTCCAGACCAGCCATGGTACATCCTGTCTCAAAAATTATAACCAAAAGAGCTGGCTCAGTGGGTAAAAGCACTTGCCACACAAGCCTGAGGACCCGAGCTCAGCTTGAAGACACGTGGTCTGTAACTTTCTCACATCCATCTCCAGAAAGTTTCTGGCAGCCAGAGGATATCATTCAGCTTCTGTGCTTGTGAATCAGCTGCCAGGCCCCGGCATGGAGCTCTTCCCACAAAGGTTTATGTGTATGGGTGTGTTGCCTACATGTGTGTTTGTGTATGCAGTACCTGTTAAGGCCAGGAGAAAGTGTCAGATTCCCTGAAACTGAGGTACTGACGGTTGAGGGACACCATGTGGGTTTGGGAGCTGATCCCCAGGTTGTCTGAAAAAGGAGCCATGCTCTTGACTACTGGATCAACTCTCAAGATCCTGCACCCACCTTTTTTTAATGCAGGTTCTAAGGATCAAACTCAGGTCGAAAAGGTTTTGTATTCCATTTTTCCGAGAGTGAGACCTGAGAATTTACATTTATAGAACTCTATCTAGACGCATTCAGTTTGGCTCCAGGGTTTTGCCTCTGAGCAACCTCATGAACTCATGCATACCTTTACTACCTGGCACATCTTTGGTTTGTTTTGAGATGGGTTCTCAGAGCCCAGGCTGACCTTGAACTGCCTTGAAATCCTCATCCTCCTGCCGCTACCTTCTAAGTGCTGGGATTACAAGCATTACCATGACTGGCCTTTGTTTCAGTTTTCTCTTTGTTTTAAAAACAAGGTCTTCCTCCATAGCCTAGGCTGACCTCAGACTTGCAGCCCTCCCAGCTCAGGCACTGTGAATGGCCTGGTAAACCTTAAAATACAAAATAAACCCTTTGGGGGGGGGGCTGGAGAGATGGCTCAGAGGTTAAGAGCATTGCCTGCTCTTCCAAAGGTCCTGAGTTCAATTCCCAGCAACCACATGGTGGCTCGCAACCATCTGTAATGGGGTCTGGTGCCTTCTTCTGGTCTGCAGGCATGCACACAGACAGAATATTGTATACATAATAAATAAATAAGTACTTAAAAAAACCCTATGCCTAGGATAGCTCAGCGACCAGCATTAGTCAAGGAGGTACTTTGTGCAGTACTGGGGGGCATGTACACTGCAGACGCATAACTGACCAAAGCATGAAGAATAAATGACTGTTGCTACCCAGCCATGAATGGGGCAGCCATATCACACCCTTCAAGGCTCGGGGAACATTTTGGAAGATGGAGTTGAGAGAATGTAAGATCTACAAGAAGAAGGGAAGCAGTGTGGAATTCTGAATTCCTGGCATGGCATGGTAGCTGCACTCTTGATCTCATAACAGCTCAAATTATCTGCACAAAATCTCTGAAAGATTGGGCTAGTCACCACCCGAGGATTTATATGCAGATAACGGTTGGTGGGGGAAGCAGAGAGATCTTTGTACGTGGCAGATCACACGAACACACAAAAAAAGACAGGAGAGTGAAGGGGATTATGGGAGAGGATAGAGGCTAAATGAGGATGACTAACTGGGTACACTTGTGTGTGTGCATGTATGATAGAAATACATTATATATATATATATGTATGAAGATATTATAATGAAACCTATTATTGTGGATAACCACTATATGCTAATAAAAACATTTAGAGCTTGGTATGGCAGTTCATGCTTTTAATCACAGCTCCTGGGAGGAAAAGGCAAGCAAATCTCTATGAATACAAAACCAGCTAAGGCTACACAGTGAGACCTTGTCTAAAATAAAATAAACTTTGCTGGACAGTGGTGGCTCATGCCTTTAATCCCAGTACTTTAGAGACAGAGGCAGGTGAATCTCTGAATTTGAGGCTAGCCTAGTCTACAAAGTAAATTCCAGGACAGCCAGGGCTACACAAGGAAACCCCTTCTCGAGAAAGAAAAAAAAAACTTTGAAAAAATCTTTAGGTGGAAGGGAAACTATTCACTATTATGGGCATATAACCACTCAACAGCATAACGTGGGATTCCTAAAGTGAGATTTATGACTCAAAGCAGGAATTCTAAATCAAAACCTTTAAGCTCAGGGCTTAAGAAAGAGCTCAGCGTGGTTGACCCTGGAGTGCTTGTTGCTCTTTCAGAGGACCCTGGTTCAGTCCCTGGCACACACACTGGGTGGCTCCCAACTGCCCCTAAGTCCAGTAGGGATCCAATGCACTCTGCTATTACCTGCTTCATATGCAGGTACACGTACACAAAAATAAACCTTCAAAACAAAAACCTCCCATGAGATGCTGTGAGGCTGAGACGTGTGGTGTCCATGAGTTCTGGGCCAGCCTGGACAGCACAAGGAGACCCTATTTCAAAATAAAACTCAGGACCACTTCGTTTTAGTCGGCATAGCTGGATTAAGCCGAAGTCATTCCTCTACAGCCAATGGGTCACAAGAGAATGCAAATAAGGGCTTGCTCACTCTCCACTCTATAGCCTAGTCCTGGAGGGGTGGAAAGGGTTGGTGAACGCCCACGTTCTATACAATGATTTGGGTTAACCCAGAAAGCACTGGGAGTAACGCTGAGGAGCTTTTGAGTTAGGAACCCAGGGTACTTTGAGGTCCAGTAGAACTGGGTTCCATTATTGATCAATTTGCGCTTGAGAAAAATAAAAGCTAACTCCCACTTTCTTTTAAAAATAATTTAAAAAAAATATATATATATATATATATATATATATATATATATATATATATATATATATATATTTATTTGTGTGCGGCCACAGGAGTGCCACGGCATTCGTGTGGAGATCAGGAGGACATTTTGCAGGAATCATGTGGGTCTTGGGGATCAAACTCAGGTGGTCAGGATTGGCAGCAAGCGCCTTCACCCGCTGAGCCAACTCGCCACTTCTCAGGGCGGAGATTCTCGAGCCTTAACCGCATTGGAAACACCTCGGAGCCACTTTTGGACTTTCCGATACGGTCGGCGGGGGACAATTATTTGTACTTGGAACCAAATCGAACTGATGCTGCTGCAGCTACTGTAGGAGAATTGTCAGTAGCGCTGTCCTAGCAGGTCCTAAGGTCCGACGAGAAGCACTTAGCACTGGGGCTGTCGCTCAAGCTCCGCCCTCTCTTTTCCCGGCCCTGCCCAATCCTCGCCAGGGAGCGGGACATCGCCCACAGGCCAGACAGCCAGTAAGAAGGCGGGTAAGGGTGGCGCCCTCGTAGGCACTGCCGCGTCTGCGCGAGACAGCGAGGGGCGTGGCCCAGACCCCAGGCCGGAAGCGGGAGGCTAAAGGGGCGGGCCGGCTAGTGTCCCCTTTCCGGGCGGTCCCCATGGAGGCGCTGGGGAAGCTGAAGCAGTTCGATGCCTACCCCAAGACTCTGGAGGACTTCCGGGTCAAGACCTGCGGGGGCGCCACGGGTAGGTCCCGGAGCGGGAGGGGTGGTGGGGAGGGAGCTGTCTCTGCGTTTGGCCCGGGCTCCCGGACTCTCCCTGGCCTGCTGGAGGCTGAGGGGTGGGACACAGGCCATTCCAAATCTCGCTCCCGCCCTGCAGTGACCATAGTCAGTGGCCTTCTCATGCTCCTGCTGTTCCTGTCCGAGTTGCAGTATTATCTCACCACTGAGGTAAGGGGCGTGCCCTAGAACGTGGGCGGGGCTTGGCGTTCTAAGGGTAGGACCCTTAAAGCGGGGTAGGGGGTGAGGCCGAATTTGACCGAGAGGGTGTCGCTGCAGGTGCATCCTGAGCTTTATGTGGACAAGTCTCGGGGAGATAAACTGAAGATCAACATCGATGTTCTTTTCCCGCACATGCCCTGTGCTTGTGAGTACCTGATTGTGGGTGGGAGTTGGACTCCTTCCTGGGTGTACCAGGTGGGCGTCCAGATTTACACCTCTGGCCTTAGATCCCGGAATGGATGCCAGGTCATCCTCATGCCCCTAGTTCAGTTCTTCCACGAGATACGTCTTTCCTATCAGAGCTCCGATCTCCAGGTCCCTGAAGTCACACATAGTACCTCTCGCTTTCAAGATCTGAGCATCGATGCCATGGATGTGGCCGGGGAGCAGCAGCTGGACGTGGAGCACAACCTGTTCAAAAAACGACTAGACAAGGATGGAATCCCCGTGAGCTCAGAGGCAGAACGTCATGGTAACCAAGGTGGGGGGGGGGGCAGGTCTCCAATCCTAGAGCTGCACACGCTCACACCGTCATCCAGAAGTGGACCGTTGCAGGCTCAGTGACACATTAGACAGAAGTCAACTGGCTTGCCTAGGGTTCTTCAGCTAGTAAGAGTCAAGACTCGGTTGAATCCATGTTCCTTGTATCAGCACATTGAGTGAAATACCTTAGGGACTGGAGAGATGGCTCGGTGGTTAAGAGCAGAACACTTTACTTGGTTATCATACCCTCAAGATTGAGCAGGGGTCTTCCATAGATAGAAGCTTGTCATGGGTTTGCTTTCCCAATGCACTGGCTGAAGGGCTTTCCCCCTTTGCAGTGCACGTGGCCTAAGGTTAAGAGTTTAAGTTCTCAAGTAGGATTTCCTAGGTTCAGATCCCGCGCCGTCCTGCATGTGGTCTCTGAGCATCAGCAATAAAATAGTAAACTGTAGTACCCCATACAAGAGAGAAAGGCTCAGATGCGGGCGGACGGTTCCCCACTTACGATGTTCTGGCTTTGTGAGGGTGTGAAAGCATCCATACAACCTTCCTGCTCCTCTTTCAGTAAAGGAGTCAGGAGGTTATTTGCAATACTTAGTACTTTGTTAGGAAATAGTCTCTGTGCCAGATGGGTTTGCCCAGCTGTAAGCTGTGTATGTATCTGAGCATGTCTTAGGCGGGCTAGATTAAGCTATGGCATTCAGGATCTTAGATGGATTAAGTGCATTTTTTCAGGATATGATAGTTTATCCATATGTAAGCCCCGTCATAAGTTGGGGGTCACCAGTAATGTGTGTGAAAGACCTTGTGGCGCTAACTCGCTTTCACTTCCTATTTCTAAGCAGCTGTCTCCATTGCCCCCAGGTCCATTTCCTTTTTCTTTCTTTTTTTTTTTTTTTCTTGAACTCACAGAGATCACTTGCCTCTGCCTCCTGAGTGCTGGGATTAAAGGTGTGCGCCATTTTCACAATCTTATAGGAATGCAGTGAGGCTTGGTAGCGTTACCTGTAGCAGCTGTGCTAGCTGAGTCCTACCTGTTCCTTATTAGCGCTCGGTGTATGTAAAGCGCTGAACTCCTGACCGTCGTACGTGTTGTATGAATATTAGATTTGGTTTTCGTTTGGTTTTTCCCACCCCAGTGAACAAGGGACTCGTGATGTCACTATGTCTACTCATGTTGTTTGTGCTTTTGCCTCTGCCCTCTCCTCAGAACTTGGGAAAGCCGAGGTGACAGTGTTTGACCCAGACTCGCTGGACCCCAACCGCTGTGAGAGCTGCTACGGGGCTGAATCAGAAGATATCAAGTGAGCAGAGCCCCGGGCAGGGAGGGGGTTCTCGTCAGTCTTTCTGCTCGGCCTGGAGAGACGGACCGAGAGTTTAGAGGGGGTAGGGTGTGTGCCCTGTCGCTGATCCTGGTTCAAATGATGATGGCTAATAAGCAGGCCTGGCCTGATAGATGGCTGCAGACCTCGGCAGGAATCTGGAGAGGGAGACTCTGGAGTCCAGCTGCGAGCATCTCAGTCCTTGTCCTCAGGATAGGCCATATCACTTCTCCATCTGTTAATAAAGGAGGATAGGAACACGTTCCTTGCAGTGGTCACGTAAGGATCGAGTGTATGTTATAGGTAAAGCCCTGAAGTACAAGGCCAAAGCTATGCTATTAAGTCTCTGATATGTGCTAACAGCTGTGTGGTTTCCCCAGCCCTGACTTTTTTTTTAAAGATTTATTTATTAATTATGTATACAGTATTCTCAGTACTCTGCCAGAAGAGGGCACCAGATCTCATTACAGATGGTTGTGAGCCACCATGTGGTTGCTGGGAATTGAACTCAGGACCTTTGGAAGAGCAGGTGGTGCTCTTAAACACTGAGCCATCTCTCCAGCCCCCCCCCCCCCTTTTTTTTTTGGTTTTTCAAGTCAGGGTTTCTCCGTGGTTTTTCAAGACTGTCCTGGAACTAGCTCTTGTAGACCAGGCTGGTCTCGAACTCACAGAGATCCGCCTGCCTCTGCCTCCCAAGTACTGGGATTAAAGGCATGTGCCACCGCCACCCGACTTGATTTTTTTTTTTTTAAAGGGAAGAAATTGGGGGAAGTAAGGCTTGTGTTACAGTCAGTGGCAAACAAGCACAAGGCCCTGGAATCCACAGGCCCCCACACACAGAGACAATAATGATAGTAGTGGTACATGGAGCTGAAAGTTTGCATTTTAACCATCTCTGTGTGACAGTGCACTGGCATTAAGGACATCCACAGTAGAGTGTGACCATCACTACCTTTTCTCCTACGACAGGTCACACCCCCAAGCAGCACAGGGGTGTGCTCTGAACGTTCTGTTCACACTGAGGAGACAGCGAGGCTTGGTGATCAGGGAGGAGGCTGATAGAGCCTCGGCAGCAGACAGCTGTTGGGGCTTTCCTTCCCAGAGTGCCAGCCTGGCCTCGCTCTCATCCCTCCTCCTTCCCTGCAGGTGCTGTAACAGTTGTGAGGATGTGCGGGAAGCGTACCGCCGTCGAGGCTGGGCCTTCAAGAACCCAGACACTATCGAGCAGTGTCGACGAGAAGGCTTCAGCCAGAAGATGCAGGAGCAGAAGAATGAAGGCTGCCAGGTGTATGGCTTCTTGGAAGTCAACAAGGTACCAGGAGGGAAAAAGGCGAGGTGGCTGGGCTGAGCCAGGCTGGGAGGACTCCACAGTTGAAGTGGAGAATGAGAGGAAATGTCCCCTACAGGTGGCTGGAAATTTCCACTTTGCCCCTGGGAAGAGCTTCCAACAGTCCCATGTGCACGGTGAGTGGTCCAGAACCAGCTGGGTGTCTAGCTGTCGGGTCCCCTTGTGCAGGTTGGCGTGCCCCTCGCTAGGCCAGTGTTCTTTAGCTTTGAACCAGAGTGGGAGAGCAGTTTAGCACAGTTGTGAGTAGTTCAGGGGCAGGGCTATGCTCAGTCGGTAGAGAGCTCGCCTGTCATGCATGAAGCCGTGGATTTGACCCCTAGCCTGTGTGGTGCAGGAGTGGGGTGGTAGCACAGAGCCCAGGTTAATTGGTAGACGCCCCTCCCCAGTCAGGTAACTGGATGAGGCTTTGGTTATGCAAAGCCAGATTGGAAATCAGGTTCCGTACATTGAGCTGTGTTTATGCATGTGTTCCTTAGATATCTGGTCATCACCCCCTGGGTACCATATGTTAGTCTAGATAGAAAAATACAGCAGTCCATAAAGTCCCTGCAGTCATAACATTCACACAGACATCTGGGGATGGTCCACATACCTGTAATCTCAGCACTTGGGAGGTAGAGACAGAAGGGGCAGTTCAAGGTCATCATCACTTACAGAGCACATTTGAGGCTAGCCTTAGCTACATAAGACCCTGCTTCAGCACCCTCTCTTCACAAAAAAAGGAAACAATTATAAAATTCATGATATATCTTCTGCTATTAAGTAATGTGGCCAAACTTTGCTTTGCCTGTTTAACAGAGAAATTCCCAGGACAGCCAGGGCACCACCTGCTCTTCCAGGTTTTTCAAGAGAAACCCTGTCTTGAAAAGCCACAAGGAAAAAGTAGTGTGGACCAAGTCAAGCATGGTGGTGCTCACCTTTAATTCTAGAAGTTGGGAGGCAGAGACAGACAGATCTCTGAGTTTGAGACCAGCCTGGTGTACATGGTTAGTTTTGGGCTAGCCAGGACTACATAGTGAGACCTGGTCTGAAATAAACAAGTAAACAATAATGTGGATGAAAACAAGGCAGACTAGAGAGAACTGAGGGACAGTGTGTCTGCCGTTGTAGCCATGGTGACTTAGGAAAGACTGGGGTTACACCTGAGCACAGGGAAGCAGCCACAGGGCAGATGGCCAGAGGAGCATAGCAAGGAGAGAGAAGAGCAACCATAGGCCCTGAAGGCCTGAGTGCGCTTGGCAGGTGCCAGGAGCAGTAAGAAAGGGTGGCCGGGAACAGAGTGAGCGGAAGAGCATGCTTGACTACAGGGTGAGGACACCCTCGTAGCACAAGAGGCCCCAGGCTTCTGTGCTGTGTGAGACGCCAGGGAGGGCTTTCAGGGAGGTGTGATCTAATTTCTCCTTAAAAGTAAAGTCAAGCATAGTGGTGAGAACCTTTGATCTCAACACTCAAAAGCAGAGGCAGGGTGATCTCTGAGTTCCAAGACAGCCTGGATCTATAGGCTACAAGGTCTACATAGCAAGACCTTGTCTCCAGAAGAGAAAGATGAAGGCACGTGGTAGGCAGCACTTGATGGCGTGTGCAAGGCTGGAGGGGAGAGGACAGGACAGGAGAGGTCAGTGAGGAGGTCCGCAGTGACCAGTCCTGGCGGAGCGAGCGGTGGTGGTGGAGCTGGAGAAGAACTGGGTTCTAGATGTTACAGGTAGAGCGCAGAAGCAGCTGATAGATGTGACAGAGAAGGACAAAGGAGGCCAAGATAACTTCAGAGCTCATGCTCAAGTAGTGGGAAGACTGGAACTACCTTTTAGGAGACACAAGTAAGGCTCTGTATAGCGATTAGAATGACCATTTAGGAGATGAGGAGGACTCAGGGCGGGTGCGCTGGTTTGAAGGTGTGAGTACAGATACTCAGCTTCTGACACTTCAGACCAATAGGATTTTCATCCCGTAGGCCCTCGGGATATGAAGTAAGCGTTTGCCAGGAGACAGACGTTGAGCCTCTCACAGATTTAAGGCTACGGGACTCCATGAATTCCCTGTGCCGGTGAAGTTTGTTGGAGAAGGGAACTCAGGGCTGAGTACCACCAGTCTCTTGCATTAGAGGCCAGCGGTGTGGGGGCTGAGGAGGAAACTGTAAGGATGGCTGGTGAGATGGGAGCTTGAGCAAGGAATGCGGCATCCTGAGAGCAGAGGGTGGGTGTTTCCGGATGCCGAGCAAAAGCCGAAGGTAGGATGTTAGTGTAGTGGTCGCGGGAGCCCTGCCAGAACACGGCTACAGCTAGAAATGCGGAGAAGTGTTTGAGGATGGTGCTAGAGCACCAGGTGCTTGAAATCAAAGCTGCAGATAAATGTCATAGTTGCCATTGTCAGTCTAGAACACTGGTTCTCAACCTTCCTAGTGCTGTGACCCTTTAATACAGTTCCCCGTATTTAATACAGTTCCCTAATCATAAAATTATTTTTGTTGCTACTTCCTAACTGTCATTTGCTATTGTTATGAATATATCTGTTTTTGGTTTTGTTTGGTTTTGTTGTTGTTGGTGTTGTTTTAATTTTTCGAGACAGGGTTTCTCTGTAGCCCTAGTTGTCCTGGAACTAGCTCTTGTAGACCAGGCTGGCCTAAAACTCAGATTCACCTGCCTCTACCTCCCGAGTGCTAGGGTTAAAGGCATACGCCACCACCGTCCGGCTTAATATCTGTGGTTTCTTTTTTTAAAAAATATTTATTCATTATGTATACAATAATCTGTGTATATGCCTGCAGGCCAGAAGAGGGCACCAGACCTCATTACATATGGTTGTGAGCCACCATGTGGTTGCTGGGAATTGAACTCAGGACCTTTTGAAGAGCAGGCAAAGCTCTTAACCGCTGAGCCATCTCTCCAGCCTCCTATCTGTGGTTTCTAATGGTTTTAGGTGACCCCTGTGAAAGGGTCGTTCAGCCCCAGAAGGGATCGTAAACCCCAAGTTGAGAATGACTGGTGTAGAGGGTGACAGCAGACCTGTGACTAGGGAGTGGGGACACAGCTGAGGAGGACAGTACGTCCAGGCATGGCTCATGTGCTGGATGTCACCTGTGGAAAGGGCAGAAGTGATGCTAGAGACGAGCACCATCGTCTGTGCCGCAGCAGCTCTGGAAAAAGGCTGGCTCTGACAGGGGAGCGGGCTCCAGACATGGCAGGGTAGCAGGGCAATCAGAGCTCATGCAGTGTCTCTTCTGGCTTCTCTAGCATAGGATGCAAGGTCATTAGCTGAAGGCTGAGGAGAAGGGGGATGGCGTGCTGGAGATCAGAGAGAGGCAACACCTGTTGGGCTTTCTGGGTTTGGTGTTGCTCTCTGTTACAAAGACAAGGGAGTCAGAAGTATATGAAGAGGCCATTGTAGAGCTGGGCTGTGGGAAGAAAGCGAGGACTTGGGGTTTGGGGGCGGAGTGGAAGCCAGTGAGGAAGCATGACGTACAACAGACTACCACAGGTCTTTGCTATAGAGGCGAAGGATGGGGTACTGAAGGGAGGGAGGGGAGAAAGAGGAAGAAGTTAGCAAGCCGGGAGTCGGAGCATGGGCACTGTGGTTGCAGCTAGAGAGCGTGTAGCTACTGGGAATGACCAACAACTGGTGGTCTTGGAGGGCCGTCTAGGAACTGGGAGGGTAGGATGTTGGAAAGCTCGTTGTGTATGTGACTTGGGTACCATAAAGGATGGACAGCTAGTTGCTAAAACTGTCCTGGGGGTGCCTGGTAGAATTTCATGTTTAACAAGCAGGGACTTTTAGAAGATTAGGGGACAGCGATCTGAAAATGGCAGTAAGGAGCTAGAAGGACCACCACTCTTCTGGTCACAGAGGGGATAGTATGGGAGACCAAGTAGTAACTGAGACGACAGCATGGAGCTGGTGCCTGGATGAGAAAGTCAGGCCATGGGTAAGGCAGAAGAGTGAAGGGTCTAGTGGAAGCTGAGTCAAGTGTCTCTGCTACCTGGCGGGTTGTGGGTGAGGTGGGAGTTAGGATCACATTAGGGGACAGCTACCGGGTACGAGGGGTCCAGAGGACGAGCAGGACCTGGTGGTCCTGAGCTGCTCCATGTGACTGAGCAGGCGTGGGGTCCTACAGTTTCTTGCGTAGTCTGTGCCTTGCAGTGGGGGAAAGGCACGTGGAGAGGTAGGTGGCCTGGAGGACCCTGCAGGCTCTAGAATCCCCGCCCCACCTTTACTCTGGAGTTTGCTGAGTGGATTTCCTGAGACTCTAGGAAGACATCCGTGTCATTGTGTAAAGCTGTGGGCTCCAGGCCTTGTGGACACTTGGGAGGTGGGGCTGGTGGGCAGCAGCACCTCTGCTTAGGTCTGTCTTCAGTCATGAGCCCCAGGGCAGCTGACTCTGAATACAAGGATGCTCATACAAAAGCTGCAGTGGCCTATGGCCGGGCATCTGCATGAGTCCGCAGTACTTCTAAGATCCTTGCTGATTGCAGGGTGACGGATGAGGGGTGGTATACCACAATCTCGTGAGGCTGACCAGTAGCCACCTCCTTTAGATCCTCAGGACAGCCCTTTGCAGAGAACACGGACAGGTGCCTTGCCCAGGCCACACAGCTGGGAGGCTCTCAGGCTGGCTATTTTTGTACTTAAGCCCTTTATGCCTTTTTGGCCCTGGAAGAAGCTTTTTAGCTGGGGCTAGACCCTCTTGCCAAAGCAGAACTATCTGTCCTCCCTCTTTCCATGGGTCTCGCTCCATAGATCTCACTGTGAAGCTCTGAATCTCTGTTCTCTTCCTCCTCTCTCCTCCCCTCCCCCCTCCCCCATGCTGCAGTTCATGCTGTGGAGAGTAAGTGGCCCTGCCCCCAGGGAGGCCCTCCCCCTACTTCTAAGGCCGAATGCCCTCTTGGAATGGGAGGGAGATTTGGATGGGTCTGGGATTGAGCCTTCTCTGACCTGGCTGCTGGGTGACTCACCCCTAGGATGAGCCTTTGATGTGAGGTTCCTTACAGCGGGCAGTTGGGACTAGAAGGAGGGAAGAAATTGCTGATTCAGGGAACCCATGAGACTCCCTTTGGGGAATTTTGAGGGTAGAGCAAGGGAGTCCCGGGATTTGTCATTAACTCTGGTTAGGGAGAGCTGCCCATGGGTTTTGTTTCCTGAAATAAAACCCAGCTTGGAGTCAGTGCCTGGAGCTCCCTGTTTGTTCTGGGAGAGAGATCTGTGTTCCTGTCCACCCCAGTGGGAGGCTCTGAATTCTCACTCAGATCCAGGCAGGCCCTGGCCAGCTGTGCTGAAGCAGGACCAGAGGTACCAGGCTGTGGGTGACAGGGGTCAGAGAGGAGCTAGGTGCGCCATACCCCACAGGGAGGAGGACGGCCAAGACTCAGGAGTAGCCAGGAACCTGGACCTGCCTGCTGGTGACTCTTTCTTCTTCTTTCCTAGTTCATGACTTGCAGAGCTTTGGCCTTGACAATGTACGTACCAGGCGGAAACCATGGAGGGCGGATGGCATGGAGACTGGGCTCTGCTCATGTCTGAAATGGGGAGAAATCACTCTGTTCTGCTGGTGTGCAGACCGAGGGCAGAGATAGTTGGACAGGTGCATCCTCAACAGAAGGAAGCTCGGAGTGAAGCCAGGATGAAGTGTGACATTTCTAGGAAACCACCAGGGTGGATTTAGATGGCCAAGACTGGCACAGTTGGCAGGGCCAGAGACCCTGGGACTGGAGCCACACTAAGGAGTCTGCCCTTTTAGCAGAGAGGGCAGCTGTTGGCTCACCTTAACCAGGGGTGTGACACAGCCAGATTTATATTTCTAACTGTCCCTCAAGAAAGCTGGCAAATGGGGGCTTCTGGCTTAGGCCTTCATCCCTTGAAGCATCTGGGCAGGACCAGTGCCTGCCGTGCCCTCGGTGGCTGTGAAGCTCCATCTTAAGCCCTCTAGCCCAGGAACCTGTGGGCTGAGGAGGGAGCCCTCAGTAAAAACAGATGCCTGGTGTAGGCATTTCTTCCATTACAGCCATGGCCTCTGCTATGCAGCCCCTCCCTTCACCCTCTCCTCTGCCCAGCTGTGCTGACGGGCTCAGGCAGCCCTCTCTGCTAGTCTGGACAGTTGTGCGTGGGTTGCGTGCTGTCAGGCCTCAGACACTGGTGTTGCTTGCAGATCAACATGACCCACTACATCAAGCACCTGTCATTCGGGGAGGACTACCCAGGCATCGTGAACCCCCTGGACCACACCAATGTCACTGCACCCCAAGGTACCGTCCTGGGAGGTAGCCCCCCCCCCCCCCCCCGGTCACCAAAGCCCTGCCTGGCACCTATGCCCCGTGCTTTCTCCTCCCAGCCTCCATGATGTTCCAGTACTTCGTGAAGGTGGTGCCCACGGTGTACATGAAGGTGGATGGGGAGGTGAGTCGCGGGCAGAGCTGTCCAGCTTCGTGGTTCCTCCAGCCTGGCAGTGAGGTAGTGCTCTCATTCCCGTGTGACGGACGCAAAGCCGAGGCTAGCCCTCACTGGAGACACAGGACAGACACTATTTGGTCTTCCTGCTTCCCACACTGCCTGCAGACAGTCCTTGGGTACCTACTGACCCCCATTGTCTGTGCTGGCCTGGGGCTTGGCCAAGCCTCCCTGGGCCTGCTTGGTCTGTGGTCTGTGGAGTGGCATGACAGGGCTGAGGGGCAAGGAAGTGAGTCTCAGCCTCAGGGTACTGCCTGCAAGAGTTTCTTCTCATCCCTGGTCCACCTGAAAGCATCCCTCAGTTGGAGGGAGGACAGGTAAAAACCATAAGACGGTGACCGAAAGGAAAACCAGGATGGCCATGGCCCGCAGGCCTTGCGATGCTGGTTACCAACGGGAAGCTGCTTCTGTCCCTTCATACAGTCCCGGCCTGACAAGGCTCAGCACGGCCCTGAGTCAGCTTGTAACTTCACTCTGCCTCTGCTTCTCTTTCCCAAAGGTGCTGAGGACAAACCAGTTCTCTGTGACCAGGCATGAGAAGGTTGCTAACGGGCTGCTGGGGGACCAGGGCCTGCCAGGGGTCTTTGTGCTCTATGAACTCTCCCCCATGATGGTGAAGCTGACGGAAAAGCACAGGTGAGGGTAGGGCGTGGGGACAGCTAAGGTCTGGGCTGTGGGGGTCGGGTGCCGACCACGCCCCCCTGTTTCCCTGCAGGTCCTTCACCCACTTCCTAACGGGTGTGTGCGCCATCATTGGGGGCATGTTTACGGGTAAGTCCCAAGATGCCTGTTTGGGCAGTGGGGGCCCCAAGCTTCCCAGTGCTGTGAATTGGGGCAGTTGTTCCCCTGCTGAGTGACATCCTCAGCAATGTCCCAGGCTTTGGTTGGGGAAGAGGGTACCTTAAGGGCCAAGGAAAATGCTAGCCTAGCCCATTAGATGACAGTGCAGGCGTCCACATTGTGGGGTCCAGTGCTAGCCGTGGTCTCTCCCGCAGTGGCTGGACTCATCGACTCCCTCATCTACCACTCTACTCGAGCCATCCAGAAGAAAATCGATCTAGGGAAGACAACGTAGTCCCCATCCTTCCCTGTCGTTCCTTTCCTCTGTCCCCCTGTGATTATTCCCCAGCCTCTTTCCCTGCCCCCTGTGCCTCCTCTCCAGAGTCAGCCCAGGGTGATAAATATTGTGATAGTAATGTTGGTCTCAGTGTGGTTCTTGGGATCTGGCTGAAACCTACAACAGCCCCTCCTTGTGGTCATATATGGAAGTCCATCATGACTGACAGGCTGGGGCCAGCTCTTTGGGAGTCCCACACGTGCATCATGTTTAATATGGCTTCACAGCCATGTCCTTAGTCCCTTTTCTTCTGTGACCAGATAGATCTTTCTAGGGTAAATATCTTGGAGCAACTATGGCTTGTGAAGTAGAAGACACCAGTGCCACTATCCCAGAGCTCCGAGTCCAGGCTAGAGTGTCCCTTGTGCAGTGATGGACGGCTGAAGCAGAGGGTACTTCCCACAGCCTGGACTCGGCCATGTGGTTCTGCTCCATCGATGATTCTGCTCTCCGCCGAGCTCCGTAGTGTCTCGGCACTGAGAGATTAACGTAGACCTTTACGGAGTCCTTACAGGAACAACACTGAAGCGAGGCGGAGGAAGCTGCACTGCCGTTCTGGAGCACAACCAGCACCAGACCCTTAGCTCAGGACCTAACCAGGGCTTCTTATCTCTGTGTTGAGAATCGTGATCCAGAGGCCTCAGTGCTCCACGGCCCAGGGAGCCAAGACAGTGGGCTGCAGGCAGCTCATCAGCTCATGTTTCCCCCAAAACTGGCAGGAAGCCAAGTGCAGCAATGACAGCGGAGCCTGGCGGAGCCTGAGGGCCAGGTGATTTGATTGTCGAGTGTTGTTTATCACCAAGCAGCCGGGGGTGATGACCCGGGACCATTTCCCTTGTTAACTTGGGGTCCTTCTGGTAACCCACACCCATCCTTTCAGTCTGTGGTTCAGGAGCAATATTGGCCTACCCCATGCTCTTAGGAAAGTCACCATCTGAGTATGCCAGCTACTAGCACCCTTGGTAAGCCAGCCTCTGGAGGAGGGAGGCAGGGAGCTGCACAGTTATCTGCAGTTACAGGGGGCTGCCTATCATAAACTGCCCTCTAGGGGCAGCAGGGCTAAGCTAGGAGGCAGTAACAGCCAGTGATACCTCTAAGACCTGTAACAAGCTACCTGAAGCCAGCCAACCAAACGAATAATTTCCCTTTTTTGCTTAAGCCAATTTGAGTTGAGATTTCTTTCTTCTTTTATATATATATATATATATATATATATATATATATATATATATATATATATATATATATATATATATATATATATATATATATATATATATATATATATATATATATATATATATATATATATATATATATAAGCTTTAGTAGGCATCCTTGCTCTTGGGGTTGGCAAAAAGTTAACGGAACAAAAGGCTTAGATGTCATGGAAGGCAGCACCATGAGGAGACTGAGAGGAACCCAGCCTCCGGCAGGAATACAAAGCAGGCTGCTGTGGGGCTGATCCAGATGACAATCCACTCAGCCGTTAGGGCTTGTTCTTCCCCGGGGTCGCATGTGGGCGTCTTTCATCCCTGTGCTTTCTAGAAATCCCTGAGAGCGGTTGACCTTTACCACCCACAAAAACCGGGTCTGCAGTGAGGTTTATTAAACTCAAGTACTGGACCCTAGAGCTCACGTTGGAAGAAAGGACCTCCGGAGCAGGGTTGAAAGACTGGCACCCTGAGGTGCCTCCCTGATCCCTTGGACTAGTGTTTGTGGATGGGGCTGAAGATGACCTCGCTGATCTGCCCAGGGATGGTGTAGAAGACGAGGAGGAGAAAGACAGTGATGAGCGCCAGCAGCAGCAGCAGCACCAGGATGCGCCAGTACCGGCGCCAGATGAAGAAGACGAAAGTTTTCAGGGGGTTCACGAACCAGTTGAAAGAGGTTTTGGGGCGGCTGTTGGGGGAAGGGTGGAGTCACATGACCAGGAAACCCCTGCCAGCGGCCCCACCTCCCCAAGCTCGCGCTACTTACTTGGGCTTCTCCAGAGGCTCGGGCTCTTTTCTTCCCTTCCCAACTGGCCGGTTCTCTGCCTCCTCCACAGTCAGCAGTTCAAATTCCGCCTCAACCTTCCCCTAGAAGGAGATGGTGAGGCCGTCAGTGGACACAGTCCAGCCCTGAGCCAGGCCTTAGCCACTACACTACGCACCGTGAGGATGTAGACATTGCCACCAGTGTCTGTGAACTCCAGGTCCTCTGGCCGTCCCTTCCTCCTCCTTTTCCGTTTCTTGCGACCCTGAGCCTCTCGGGCCTCTCGCTCCACATCTTCCACTTCCTTCATCTTCACTACCGGCCACCAGCCCCGCAATCGACGACAGCGAAACAGATTGCACCTCGGCCCAGCCCCACCAAGGGCTAGTCGAACAGAACAGTGCTCAGGGTCCCGGGCCCCCCTCACCATGTCTGGTAGCTGCAACTCCAGGGAGCCTGTGAGAGCACAACTCACAAGGTTAGGGTGAGGGGTCAAAGAGGCAGCACCTGAGTGTTGCCAAGTACCAAAAGGGAAAATACCGTGGTCAGGCCACAGCTAACCCGTCAGCTACCAGCCTGTCAGGTCCCAACCTAGGGACCATACTGCCAAAGCAAGGATCAAAGGCCACAATGGGAATCCAGAGTGACTCTAGAAGGATCCGGGGGAAAGACTTGAGTAGAAAGGAGGTTACTACATAATGCTCTCTGAACACCATGGTCAGGTAGAAAGCAATGGTTCAAGCCTGGAGTCTAAAATCACAGGACTCAAAGTTGGGTCGAAGTAGGAACCAAGGGACAGAGAAGAAACAGTGGAGGCAAGGAAAACGAGGACAAATCAAATGTAGGTTTGAGGCTAGGGAAGCTAAGTACCAAGGAAGTCGTTGGCAGAGATGCGGTCGTAGTCCCAAACCTGCATCACCAGCACAGCTGGCTGTCGGAACTCAGCCTCCTCCAGGGCGAAGGGTCCGGGCTTGCGCCGGACGCTCACCTCCCGCTCTGTAGGCAGGTAGTCAAAGCGAAACACGAAGCGCCAATTGAAGTTGCCCTCTCCAGTCAGGGAGTTGAAGTGGACGTCTGTCTCCTGTTTGTCATGCTCCAGCCCCTTTACCCAGCTGGGTGAGGAAGGACACAGCCCAGGGCAAGATGGCATTGGGGTTGGGGCCGTACCCAGAACTCAGCTCTGGAGCACAGAGGGCCTGGACACAGGGTTCCCATTTATAGTTCCCTTAGGACAACCGTTGGGCCAGCCTACCTTTTCACATAGATGTCGCTCGACATCTCTCCTGTGAGCGGATTCACGTCATCCAGAACCACATCTTCCGTGTTCCAGATGACAACTCTGAGCTCGTAACTGGGGACACAGTGGTTTCTGACTGTTGAGAAGGGCCCTGGGAGTGTCCGGCCTAACACACGACAGCCCCTGGTTTGGTTCCCCGGTGACTCTTAGACTGAGGTGGTGGCACACAGGACTGTAATCCCAGCTGCTCCAGAGGTGGCAGCAGGAGCATTACAGCTCAAGTTCATCTCTGAGGCTACATGAAACCTTGTCTCCAAACCACAATGGCCAGAAAAATCTTTGATCATTGTTCAGTTGGTAGAGTGCTTGCCTAGTACGCATGAAGTCCTGAATTCCGTCTCTAGCACACATACATGGCAAGTGGTACATGCCTGTAATCCCAGCTATGGAGGGGGAGAGGCAGGAGGATCGAGAGAGTTCAAAGGCCATCCACAGCTGCTCACCTGGTTAAGGACCTGCTGGGGCTACAAGAGTGAAAGACAAGAAGTGGAGGGAGTGCTGGGCAAACAGAAGGGAACTGGGTCAGATGTCACTGACCACGGCCCACTACAGCAAAGGCAGCACCAGGCGAGTTCTGCTCCCTAAACATTTGGAGTCAGGAGCCTGAAACCTTGAGTGGGTCAGCATCTACCAGCTGCAGGGTTAGAGCCACGGCAAGTCACAAGACATGCCATCCAAAGTTCTGGGTACTGAAAAGTCTGAGTAGAAAAGACAACCAGAGATGGAAGGGACGAGAACCAGCAGAAAAGTGCTGGAACATCCTGGTTCTTCCCCGGCACGGCCCCATGCCATCATGGGGTTGCCTGGACATCTCTTTTTCCCTTCATTTATTGATTCTCTGGTTTCGTTTTGTTCAGATGGGGGTCTCGTGTAGCTCAGGCTAGCCTGGACCTCTCTATGAAACAGAGGCTGCCTTTCGAACTCCTGACCCTCCTGCCTCTGCCTTCTGAGTTCAAGTAATACAGGCATACACTACCATACCTGTTTCCCCTCTGACTCTGCCCAACCACGCTTCAGTCTATATGGTTCTAGTGAGATAGGCGTCTACCCGACTCTAGGTTTGGGAGGACCACCCAGAACTGGCCAATCTGTGGTATTCCAGCCTTGCCCATGGTGACAGCTTCAGAGAGGAGCATCTAACCCCCAGCAGACAATAGGAAGTGGCTCTCGGCTTTTGTCTAATAGGATTGGGTGTTATTTCTGCTCAAAAGACCTGGCTGGTAAGAGATGAACCTGACACTCTCAGAAGCTACCTTGTTCTAGACTGCAAAAGGCTCTCTGAATGGCTGTAGAGATGACTCAGTAAAAAGAGCACTTGTAACTCTTCCACAGGACTCAGGTTCAGTTCCTGGGATCCACAATGTGGCTTACAACCATCTGTGGCTCCAGTTTAAAGGGATCTGGCGCCATCTACTGACCTCTGCAGGCCCTAAGCTTGAATGCGATACACAGCCGTACATACACGCAGGCAAAAGAGCCATGCATGTGAAAAGAAAAAAGGAAAAAAAAAATCCCCGAGAGGGACACCAAGAACAGCAGAGCCCGAGGTGGAAAAGCACACGGCTGACAGTCGCCAGGCATCTGGACCAGTGTCTGAGTGACGACACCCTCACAGAACTGCACTCGGGGCTAGCTTGGGCTAGCAGGGACAGGAAAAGGGTGTACTGAAAGATTCAGACACCACTCACTCCCCTGCCCTTGAGCCTAAGTCAGAAGTCTTGGCTCAGTGGGTGCTCAGATTTTCAGAGAGTAAAAAGGTCAAAATTCTCTCACCTGATTGGCTGCCTAGGCTTGATGTCAACTGGGGGTGGGGCAGGCACGTCACTGGGGAAAATGTCAATCCACATATGAAGGGATCCCTAAGAGCACAAAACCAGGCTGCAGGGTCTTGCTAGAAGAACCCCTTCCCCTACAGCCTTGATTCTGGTGGCTGCCCTGTCCCCAGGGGGAGAAGAGCCAGGGGCAGGAGTTACTGGACAGACTGGGCAGATTTGGGGTATTTAAATGAAGGTAGAGTCTGAAATGGGGGTCCCACAGCCAAGACTAGGTTTGGGTTCAGGGTGAGAAAACCGAGGTCAAGAGTAGGATGGGTCTTGAGGCCCAAACCTTAGTGAGTGAGGATGGAGGCCTGACCCTCGTTGGCTCAGGGCTGGGGACCCTGTGGGACCCGAATTGGAGATAGGGTGTACAGCCCATGACAGGTTCTCACTGACACTAGGAGCCAGGGTCAGCAGCAGTGTAGAGTGTGGGTAGAGGGCTTGGGAAAAGGGTCCGGGGTCAGGGGAGGAGTCTCAGGGAGTCAGGCCCTTCACCTGCAGCAGCCCTGGGCTACGGGGATGGTACAGGGGCCGTGTTTCCACATGTTCGGGTACCAGCTGGATCCCGAGTCCTGGCATCTCCTGCCAACGCTGCAGCACGAGCAATGCTTGAGCCTCTTCAGAAGCCTCGTTTCTCACCTTGGGATCTCTGCCATCTGAAAGAGGGAGATGTGGACCTGGGACCTCCTCAGCTCAGCCGAGACTAATGCTACACTCAGTAAAGCCTGTGGCCTCTGCCGGGCAGGGCGGCTCACACCTTCAATCCCAGCAGAGGCAGGAGGATCTCCAGGAGTTTGAGGCAAGCCTGGCATACATAATGAGTTCCAGGAACAGACAGAGCTATGTAGAGACCTCCTTAACAGCTATGTTCCCAACCCCCATCCCCACACCCCCCAAAATAGCCTGTGGCCTGGGAGAACAAGTCCACCATTCACAGAAGGCAAGCACTGGAGGGGGTGCTGCTGCTACAGCTACCACCTGTGAAAAGCCAGCCGTCATGATTGCTCAGACCCTGTTTAGAGACCAGCCCACCAGCCACCTGAAGTCTGAGCTCAATTCCATAGCCACAGACTGTATAGATCTCTGTATCCTATGCGCTGAGGGGTTTACTACCTAAGATCATTTTCTCCCTGCATCGAGGAACTGCGTCCTTACTCAGACAAACTCACAAACATCCCTGTGCCTGCTGCCATCAGTGGGCTCTCCTGGGCATACTAGCCTGGCACCTGTTGTATCCTTTGTCTTTGTCTGTCTCCCTTGTACTCTCTGTGGCCTGCCCAGCAGAGAGGGTCTGGTACCTGAAGGCAGGGCCTCGGACGTTGTCAGGAAGACTCTGTTGCCCACCTTGACAGCCCCAGCTCGGTATTCTGGGGCAGGGAGGCCACAGCGCTGGCATAACCCCGCCAGAATCTGTGAAGGCCGGAAGGCATCGCGCCAGGCATTGTACCCATCCCTGCAGGCAGAAGAGGACAATGCATGAGCTAGAGCAGTGTGTGGGCACAGTGGGTACAGAGGCAATGAGGAGGAAATGGGGCTCAAAGAGGTCACATGACTTAGTACCAAAACCCCAGTACCCAAGCTCAAGTCTTGGCTACTGAGCTGAGACAACTTGCAAGGGGTGGGAGAAGTTTCCCTTCTGTAAGGACTGTAGCTTGATATAAGAACAGGGCTGTGACAGCTGGGGAGATGTGATTGTTCAGCATGTAAAGGGCTTGTTGCATAAACATGAGGACCTGAGTTCAAATCCCCACAGCCCACATAAAAGTTGACATGTAGGGCAAGTATTCGTAATCCCAGCGCTCCTATGGGAGATGTGAAGACAGGAGACGCTGCAAGCTCATGAGCCAGGTAGCCTGGCTCACACAGTGATGAGACCCTCCCTCCCAAGATGGACGGAGAAGAGTAACACCCAAGTCTGTCCTCAGACCCTCACGTTGTTGTGGAACACGTGTCCCCAGATATTACACGTGAATATACTCAAACATTCAAAATATAATAAGATTAAACACATTCTAAAGAGAAATATGAACTTGAATGGGTTTGCTTCAGGAATGGGCCCTGCCAGACTCACACATCATACTGGGAGGCCAGCCCACAGTTGGCTCTGTGGTGGCTATAGAATCTATTTTCCAGGTCAATGTGAGTCTCCCCAATGAGGTCATCAGAGCCCACGAGGTCATGATCAAATATGGACACAGTCAGCTCTGGCTCGGCTGGAAGGGAGACGTTCAACTCCAGGACCCTAGGCAGATAAGAAAAGTGGCTAAGGACAGCTCCACACCCTCCAGGAGGACCTGAGGTAGCGGTGTCCAGTTCCCCACCATCACCAAGTCAGCAGCCTGGGCAAGAACCTGTGGAGCCCCAGACCCCCCACTCTCAAGTCCAGGGTCCAGCCTCACTCTCCAAAGATGGGGTGGAGTTGCTTGGGGATGTAGCGTTCCTTAGTGTCCCGGTGTTCCTTGCCAGCGCTCACCACCACATAGGGGTCTGCCTTGCCGTTGGGGTCCGCAGGAGTCAGGTTGGTAGCCTAGGGGGTAGAATTGAAATCCAGTGGAGTCAGGAGAGATAGCATCCTTGAAACCGAAGCCCTTGTCGGACCTGATCACAGGATCCTAAAATTGCTGTTTCCTCTGCCTAGTGCTGGGATGATCCCCCAAGGCTCAAGTGTACTGAGCCAAATTTCAGCTCTCAGAACTGAGTTTTCTGAATTAAACAGATAATATAAATCTCAGTCTTAAATTGATGTGGGGTCACACTAAAGACACATTCCCCAGGAAGACCCTGTTTCCCTGAAATGGCTTCTCTTTCCCGCGGGCGAGCTGTCTCTCAGTGGCTTTTAAGGAGGTCCTGCTTCATGCAGGGCCCGGTTTCCAGCCCTTCCTTTGCTCAGACTCTAAGAACCCAAGGTCAAGGTTCAGGTGTGGACAAACAGTGTTGAGCTGCGGCCCGTGGTTGTCTTGAAACTATAGCCTCCTCGCTCAACGAAAAGGGAAATTACCCTTTCGTCAGAGCTTTGTGTTCATTAAAAAGACGTCGAACATGTCTAGACATTACAAAGGCATTTATCTCAGAGCACCCTGTCTACCATATTGCTAGCCAACACAGTCAGGAGGGTCAGATGATGACGCAGATGTCTCTTCCAATGATGTCTTAGAATCCCTAAGTCAGGTCATAGCATCTGCTCCAGTGACAGGGAGAGAGGGACAGAGGGACAGAAACCTGCCTGCTCCCTGTTTCTTCCCAAGACTTTTTAAAGAAACTTCCAGGGCCCTGGCTGTCTGCATGACAGTCATACAATGGAAAGAGTTACAGGGCATTTGACCAAAGGGCATTCTGGGATTGGGGATCCCACACTACAGCTTTCTGCAGCCCGGTCCCTAGACCAAAGATGTGTACAAGTCTTGCCACAGACAAGCTTTTTGAGGGAGAAGAGGTAACCTGAAGGAGCCGGCCTACCTCTGTTGCCATGGAGATGAGCCAGGGACTGAGGACACTCACCTTCACGACATACACTCTAACCAGAAGCTTGATGGGCCGGTTCTGGGGGATCCCCCTGGAGATCTGAGGCTCAGAGAAAGATGCTGCCTCTGACTCAGGGTAAATGAGGAAGGAGCCCTGAGTTAGGGGAGACAATTACATTAGATTTATGTGTGCGTGCTTTGCCTGCATGTACGTATGTGAGCTTGGTCCCTGAGGTCAGAAGAGGGTGTCAGATTCCCCAGAACTGGAGTTAGGGAAGCACCCTGTGGTGCTGGGAATGGAACCCTGGTCCTCAGCAAGAGCAGCCAGTGTTAACTGAGGAGTCACCTCTCCAGCCTGTAAGCTTTTCCAGTCCCTTCTCAGCCTCCCTTTCTTCCCCAAAGTATACCTTGAACTTGCCCACAAAGTGTCCAGATCCTTCCTCTCCATCTCCAGCCTGGCCGCCTTGCCCTTTGTACAGGGGGAACACATTCAGCCAGTCTTCGAAGTGGTTGAACTCCTCCTCTAAGGAGCTGTTGTAGATCTGAAAGGTGAGGGGTCTCAGTGACAACTCTGTACCCCAAATCCAAGGGGCACCCTTCTTCCCAACACCCTGTCACCTTCAAGGTGGCGATTGCTTTTTTCCGAGGTCCAGAAACTTTGGTATCAGTTCTCCCCTGCTCCTGGGCCTCCCTGTCTGCAGAAATGAGGTGGGTGCCATCTGAAAACAGCAGCGAGGTAAGAACTGTGGGGATAGCCAGGGCGGTGGTGGCGCATGCCTTTAATCCCAGCACTCAGGAGGCAGAGGCAGGTGGGTCTCTGTGAGTTCGAGGTCAGCCTGGTCTACAGAGCGAGTTCCAGGACAGGCTACAAAGCTACACAGAGAAAACATCTCGGGGTGGAGAGAGAGACAGAGAGAGAGAGAGAGAGAGAGAGAGAGAGAGAGAGAGAGAGAGAGAGAGAGAGAGAGAATGTAGGAATGGGGGTAGAGCAAGAGCAAAAAGTCGCATCTCTCACCTGGGTCCCCAGTGTCCATCTCATCCTCATGGAAGTTGGACTGAAATCAAAAGGCAGGTCAGAGATCCCCTCCCCTCCTTGGCCCACCCTCCCTCCAGCTACGCAGCCACTTCTTTGTTAAAGTGGCCTTTACTGTCTAGTCCTGTGCTGTTGTAGTCAGTTACCGCCACCCACTTAGGGTCACTGAGCCCTTGAAATGAGGTCAGTCTACACACCACACACCAGACTTACTGGGAGAATGTAAAATAGCTTATTATTAATTTTTATGATAATTACTGGTTGTAAGCATATTTCATATATGTTAATAAAACATTGTTAAAATTATTCTCATGTTTCCTTTTTTTAAATGTGGCTATTACTAAAAAAATTTTTTTGAAGTTGAGACAGAGTCTCATGTTGGTATAAGCTGGCTTTGAACTCCTGACCCTTCTGTTACCACCCCCCAGGTGCTCGCTAGACAGGTGTGTGCTTAAGAGCTAGAATTCTGTACTCATTTTCTCGTTTGTTTGTTTTTGAGACAGGTCTCACTTTGTGTCCCTGCCTGGCCTGGAACTTGCTATGTAGACCAGGCTGGCCTCGAACTCACAGAGATGGAATACAGGGATTAAGGATGTGCACCAGCATGCTGGGTTCATGTTCTATTTTGTTCTGGGAGGCAGAAGTACTAATGTTTAACTACTGAAATTATGCGAAAGAGGAGAAAAGATGGCTGCAACCAAGAGCTCTGGAGCACACAGGGGCTGCTGGATGAGAAGAGCTCTGGAGCACACAGGGGCTGCTGGATGAGACTCCCTGTCTTTTGCCCCTCTGTTCCTGCCAGGGCCCTGCTCCACCCACCTGCCCCGGGAGCTCCTGCAGTGAGGCGTAGTACTTGGACCACCAGTCCATCTCTTCTGGCTCTGGGATGTCCTCCTCCAGCTCGGGGCCTTGACCCAGGAGCCCTAAGGTGAGCTTCTTCAGAGGAGCCTGAGGTAGAGAGGACCTTGCTGCTCTCAGCCAGTACCACCACAGACCCTAACACCTCTCTCCAGCCTCGGGAATCCCATCACCTTCAGGATCCGGCTGGAGAGTCCTGCTTCAGCCCCGAAGGGGTCTCGATTCTTCTCTCCTGGGAGCAGGGAAGAGAGCCCATGAGTTTAGGCCAGTAGACATCAGACTCCAAGCCCCACTGGGTGTTCCACTGGAGCCATCTCTACCAGGACCCAGAGGGGCTTCTATCTGTGGCTCCTAACCTTGAGGTCCCTTTGGCACCAGGTCTCTTGTATCCTCCTCTGGTTCCTCCTCCTCCTCAGGGGGATCCTCATGACCCTGGAGTGTGAACTGCAGCATGTTGGGGACAATATGGGAACCCACAAGGACAGTCCGGCCAAAGGCCCGGCGCTCAATCACCAGGATGCTGAGTGGGGGCTGCAGGTATGACTGTTCTGGCAAGTCCTAGGACAGGAAAACAGGAAGTGATTCCCAGCCCCAGCCCCAGGAAGGAGAAAAGGAGCTCAGAGTAGGTGGGGAAGAGGGCATTCTGGGCTCTGCCACACTATCAGTCACTGTGACCTTCTGACTCTGTGCCCCAGCTGAAGAGGGGACACAGCCCTGGACTCACGGACTGTTCTAAGTACAGTGACACAGCTGATATGAAGGGACTTTGTCACCTATGAAGTGTGACCAGAAACACAGGTTAGCATTTTTCTTAGAGGATGAATGCTCAACCTGCAGATTTATAGAGTCAGAACCATTAAAAAATGTATGGACTTTGACCAAGTGATTGCCTAACTGTCCCTGGCACCCAAAGAGGACACAAAGACAGTGATTATACTACTAGTTAGATCACTGGCTCATTATACACAAAGAGGAGGAAAAATAGAGCTACATCAGAGAAAAGCTTCTACCTTTCCCTGGAATTAAATTATTATTAGTTTTTAAAAAGTTTTTAGTAAGATGCTATGTAGCCTTGGCTGGCCTGGAACTTGCTATGTAGACCACGCTAGCTTCAGAGTTGCTGTGATTCTCCTGTTTCTGCCTTCTAAGTCCAGGGATTATAGAAGTATGCCACTATGTCCTAAAAATGAAAAACAATCTGAATTATAAAAAATCAGTATCCAGTTGAGCAGTGGTGGTGCACTTGGGAGGCAGGCGGATCTCTGAGTTTGAGGTCAACCTGGTCTACAAGAGCTAGGTCAAAAAAGAAAAAAGAAAAATCAGTATCCACACTCGTGACTTTTTCTCAACTGGTACAACCTAGAACCACCCAGGAAGAGCGTCTCAGTGAGGGAATATCTATGTCATCAATGGGCTGAGGAACAAAATAATTACTGGAGACAAAGTGTCATTCTACAGTGGCAAACTGGGAGCTAAAACAACTGTAAACAAAGATGTACCAAACAACAGAACTCAGTAAAAAGTGACAGACGAGGCTGGGGCAGGGGTGGCCAAGCAGTGCTGCACACGTCTAGTGAGTACAATTCAGAGGGTCCAGTCCTTGGAGCTGAGAAGGAGCAGAGACAGAGCTGGAGGGACACAGATAACAGCTGGAGATCGCAATACCCTTATGTTGATAATGGGCAGAATAACTAGATAGAAAATGACAGAAGGTTTGTTCAGGAGGTGTGAGACTCGCTGTGAAGCAGGTTTGCCCAACTGATTTATCTAC
Source organism: Arvicola amphibius (assembly GCF_903992535.2). Lineage (NCBI taxonomy): Eukaryota > Metazoa > Chordata > Mammalia > Rodentia > Cricetidae > Arvicola > Arvicola amphibius. The sequence goes on along the minus strand of NC_052051.1, from coordinate 22,297,780 downwards.
AGACCACTGCGCTCAACAGGAGAGTAACTCATTTCAGATGCACAACGGGAAAGTGTGTGCTGCCCCACTTAAGCCTTGGAATAAAGAATGAAAGGGAGCCCCTTAGTATAGTCTGAATGTGTATGTTCCAATAAACGCATCATTTGGGACATAAGGCGACAGTATTAACTAGGGTCTTTGATGCCCAAGGTGTGGTGGCACACAGCTGTAATTCCAGTATTTGGGAGTCATGGGATGCATGACAAGTTTGAGGTCAGCTTGAGTTACATAGTGGGTCTTTGCCACTAAATATCAGGAACAGGATTGACTGTTTGGTTGTATTTTTAATTTTTGCAGTTATATTTATATTTCCTAGATATTAACCCCCATCTTGAGTAGATAGCTTGCAAAGATTTAAAAGAAGAAAAGAAGCAGAAGCAGCAGCAGAAGCAGCAGCAGAAGCAGCAGAAGCAGCAGAAGCAGCAGCAGGAGCAGCAGGAGCAGCAGAAGCAGCAGCAGCAGCAGAAGAAGCAGCAGAAGAAGCAGCAGAAGCAGGAGCAGCAGCAGCAGAAGCAGGAGCAGCAGCAGAAGAAGCAGGAGCAGAAGCAGAAGAAGGAAGAAGGAAGAAGGAAGAAGAAGGAAGAAGAAGGAGAAGAAGAAGAAGAAGAAGAAGAAGAAGAAGAAGAAGAAGAAGAAGAAGAAGAAGAAGAAGACGGAAGAAGGACTGAAAACTACCCTTCTTCTATCTCAGCCGCCATATTCTTGGTATCGCCTTCTCCTTCTCCCTCTCCTTCTCCTACTCCTCCTCCTCCTCTCCTCTCCTCCTCCCCTCCCTCCTCCCCTCCTCCTCCTCTCCTCCTCCCCTCCTCCTCCTCCTTCCTCCTCCTCCTTCCTCTTCCTTCTTCTTCTCTTCTCTTCTTCTCCTTCTTCTTCTCCTCTCCTTCTCCTTCTCCTTCTCCCTTCTCCTTCTCCTTCTCCTCCTCCTCCTCCTCCTCCTCCTCCGCCTCCTCCTCCTCCTCCTCCTCCTCCTCCTCCGAAGAAGAAGAAAACAAATGGCCAACAACAGAAATGTGAATGGCGATTTTGTCAGAATGTATGTCTGTGTAGCATGCACATGCAGTGCCCAAAAAGGCCAGAAGAGGGCACTGGATTCCCTAGAACTGGAGTCCTAATCAGTTGCTGAACCCAGGTCCTCTGAAAGAGCAGTCAGTGCTCGTAACTGATTAGCCATCTCTGCAGCCTCACAATAAATATTTTTTTTAAAGTGTTCAACATCCTATGCCTACTGTCCACATGGTTGAAGGAAGAAGGGATGCCCACATGTCCCACATGTGTGCATCCACAATGCACACATGAGAACACAAACACAATTTTAAAATGTAATGCGTTAAAAAAAAGAAGTAAGAAATTCTGGCAAGGATGTGGGGAAAGAGAAACCCTTAATGCAGGTAGGCGTGCAAATGGGCACAGCCTCTACCCAGCCTCTATGGAGCCAGTATGGGGGGTATCAAAAAGCTAGAGTGCTGGAAAACAGCTCAGTGGGCAAAGAGCAGTTGCTGTGCATCCACGAGGGCTGAGACCCATGCAAAGGTGGAAAGGGGGGAACTGAGGGCTGAGACCCATGCAAAGGTGGAAAGGGGGGAACTGACTCACAAAGTTGTCTTCTGACCTCCACCTGAGAGGGGAGTGAAGGGGAGGAGAGGACAGAAGTGGAGGAAAATACTGCTCTGGACCTAAGCATGAGCTCACAACTGTAATCCCAGCACTCAAAAGGCTACAGTAAGAAGATCTAAAGTTTCAGGCCAGCCTGGGCTGCATAGTGAGATCTTGGCTCAAACAGTAAATAAGTAAAAAGGGGATAGAATAATATAAATAATTTGTCTGCACATGGTAGCAGACATATTTAATCCCAGCACTCAGGAGGCAGTGTTTGAGGCCTGCCTGGCCACATTGTGAGTTCCAGGTCAGTCAGGGCTACCATGTCTCAAAATAAAAAACAACCAAAAGGACAAATTTGATGAGACCCTAAATTGTATTGCCAGAATTTGACCCCCAAACCCACCAGTCATAACTGGAACTACACAAGGGTGAGAAACAGTCCAGTGGGGAGCTAGTCTCCACGTGAGGAACAGTTCAGTGGTGAGCTAGTCTCCACGTGAGGGATGGTCCAGTGTGGGGTGCTAGTCTCCACGTGAGGGACGGTCCAGTGTGAGGTGCTAGTCTCCACGTGAGGGATGGTCCAGTGTGGGGTGCTAGTCTCCATGTGAGGGACGGTCCAGTGTGGGGTGCTAGTCTCCACGTAGAAGGTTCTGACTCCAGCACCCACCCCTCAAAAATCATTACACTAAATCATTTTTTTAAATGTACCATATTTTTCATGCTTTAAATATTTATTTTATTTTAAACTATGTGCGTGTGTACATGTGTGTCTTTGTGGGGCATGTACACAAGACAGGTGCCCAGAGAGGCCAGCGGTGTCAGAGACCCCTGGAGCTGCACCTGATGTGGCTGCTAGGGACCCGTTTCCTCTGGAAGATCAGCGCTGGCTCTTAGTGGCTGAGCCGTCTCCGAAGCCCTAGACTGTATTTCCCTTCTCATGCCTGTGTTTCAGAGACTAGAGGGATTTTCTCTTATTTATCATTTAGGACTCTGGCTAATACCTTCCATTCAACAGAGCCAAGAGAATGCTGCCCGTCTACAGGTTAATCCAGAGGTCAGGGAAGCAGAGCCGTGTTTATGGCTCCCACTGCCAGCTTTTGTAGGTTTTATCAGAACACAGTCGTGGCCATTTCTACTCTGTCTGTTGCTGTTTCCCTATAGCAGCGAAGCTGAACAGTTGCAGATAAGATGCCCAAACAGTTAGTCTTTAATGGAGAACGCTGCTCCTGAATCAGTGTAGCATAGCCATCTGGACCTCACTACCCACTGCCTGCTCCACGCCTCTGCCCACGGCCCGTGTCCCGGCCCCTCCTCACCTGGACCTCACTACCCACTGCCTGCTCCACGCCTCTGCCCACGGCCCGTGTCCCGCCCCTCCTCACCTGGACCTCACTACCCACTGCCTGCTCCACGCCTCTGCCCACGGCCCGTGTCCGCCCCCTCCTCACCTGGACCTCACTACCCACTGCCTGCTCCACGCCTCTGCCCACGGCCCGTGTCCCACCCCTCCTCACATGGACCTCACTACCCACTGCCTGCTCCACGCCTCTGCCCACGGCCCGTGTCCCGCCCCTCCTCACCTGGACCTCACTACCCACTGCCTGCTCCACGCCTCTGCCCACGGCCCGTGTCCCGCCCCTCCTCACCACTGTCACGTGCTGGACAAGTTCTGTGAAGTTGGGGTTCTCGCGGTAGCTGGCCAGAACTTCAGACTCTACGCGTCTCCCGGCCACTTCTAGAACAACCTGGGGCCTTTCCACTTCAAACAGGTGCACACGACCCAGGCCTCGCAGACCCCAGAACAGCACCTAAGGTTGGGAAGGGGGAGACTCAAGGGCTTGAAGCTGACATGGGGCCTCCAGGATGGGGGACGGGAGAAGAGGCCTTGCGTGCTTGTCTTTACCTCAATACGGAACTCCCTGAGTACAGGGTGTACATGTGGAGGCAGGGCCAGGTGTCCAGAGATGGGCTGAAGTAAGGATGACAGATCCTGGGGCTCCACATCACTAGGCACTGAGGGCTATAAGAAAAAATAAATCAGAATTCACGTCAAAACAGAGAAAGCCTAGGCTTAGGAATGGGTTTCTGTGGTGGGTTAAAAAAAAAATAGCCCCTAAAGAGAATGGCACTAATGAGAGGTGTGGCCTTGCTGTTGGAGGAAGTGTGTCACTGTGAGAGTGGGCTCTGAGGTCTTCTGTGTTCAAGCTACACCCAGCAAAACAGTTCACTTCCTGTTGCCTATGAGTCAAGAAGTAAGGACTCTCAGCTCCAGCACCACGTCTGCCTGCGCACAGCTATGCCTCACCATGATGATAATGGACTACCCCTCTGAAACTGTAAGGCACCCCATGAAATGTTTTCCTTTATAAGAGCTGCCATGGTCATGGTGTCTCTTCACAGCATCGGAAACCCTCGCTGAGACAGTCTCTGTGAAGCAGAAATGCAGGGCAGCCCGACAAGGCTGGATGTATAGGAAGGATTTCCCAGAAAGCAGATGTGTGTACAGAAAGTGGTGTGGGAGCCCGAGGTGTTCACGATGGATAAACCCAGGATGAACAGCAGTCTGGATTCTCTAGGGGCAGAATCCTGGCAAGATAAGCCTTGGATATGTCCATCTATAATTGTGGGGTCAGGGTATACAATGAGGTCACCCCAAGAGAACCCTAGAGACACATTCTCTTGGGAAAGAGACTAGACGGTTACCCTTGGGACACCCTGAGACTGCATGCCCTAATGAATAAGAATGTGTACATCCTGCTAGCCAGGCCAGAGTATTCTAACCTCAAAGTGGCCACTGTAGTCCAGTTCAATGAGTTCAAAGGTAGCGATGACTTCTCCAGCGGTCTGTAATCCCTTCCTCAGCGGGAAGAACTGTAGCTCCGGGTGCTGATATGGGTCCTCTATCAACTTTACCCTGGGGGCTGCAAGTGCCCTGCCCAGGAACACAGAAGGGCCCTGTGGGAGCAAAGCAGTGAAGAAATAAAGGCGATATAGCTGGTTGTGGTGGCTACATCTTTAACCCCAGCCCTTAGGAAACAAAGATGGTAACTTCTATGAATTTCAGGACAGCTAGGACTACATAGTGATACCCTATCTCAAAAATAAATGTTGGGGGATGAGATGCTCAGAAGTTAAAGGGGAGGCATCAAGACGGTAGGGACGAAGAGGCTGGAAATGGGGTGCAGGGAGGGGACACACTTACAAACTTGTTATGGTCAAAGACGTTGATGATCACTAGCGGAGGCTCCTCCTGCAAGTGTTCCCGCCTGCCATCCACAATCAGCTGGTCAAACACCAAGAGTTCATCCCACAGGGGGCTCAGCGTCTGCTCCAAGACCTTGAGAGCCATGCAGAAAAAGAGGTAAAGGCAGATCAGAAGGGGACTCCCTACACACGCCAGCGGACAGTCGAAGAGATACTTTAACTGTTTGCTACCGAAGGCATGGGTGTCCAGCTCTGGTGTCTCCCGGGGGCCATCTGCCATCCTTCTGCCCTAGCCCTAATGTCAATCCCAGGAAACAATGGTTTCCTGCTCTCCACTGTCTAAGTCAGAACCTGGTCCTATCTAGTACCCTGTGCTGGACACCCAAAATGGAAAAAGAAACTTAGGGCCTTGGATAAGAGTGTTCCCCCTCTGTCTGTGCCCCAGCCTGGCCCTCACCCGTGTGGTCTGGCACTGGGTAGAGATGAGGACACGTGCAAAGGGGTCCGAGAGGCCACTGTCATCTGCTGCCAACACGCCCCGGGCCTGGTACAGGTGAGCCCTCAGCTGGAAGTAGCTAAAGTCTGGGATGAGGAGAAGGAAGGGGCCATGCTTGTTCAGGGGACCCCTGGAGTTTCCCAACTCATGAGCCCCCATCAAGGACAAATAGCAAGGCTGACTGTCCCCTGGCCCTATACTCACCATCTCGGTAGAGGCTGCGAGGCAGCCCAGCTGAGGGTTCAGGCAGAAGACCTGGGGGCAGCTCAGAGGTGCAGGCCTTGGCTTGCTTGGCCAGTCCCAGCCAAAGGAAGAGCTCCAGCTTGGCACAGACCTCCCCAGGGGCGGCCCCAGGTGCCTGTGCGGGATGGAGGCATGTTGAGCCTCCCAAAGCATGCCCCAGATCTCTCTGCCAAATGGTACCCAAGCTCCCCAGTACAGGAAACAGGCCCTCTGTTTCTATCTTTCTTCATTCCCTCCATCCCAACACACACCTCACACTACCCTACTTCCTATACCCGCAGCTCTAACCCCAGATTCTTAATCTTTCCTCTCTCCTTTGTCCTCAACACATTTAAATTCTCTGTCCTTTACTCCAAAGGTCACTGATGTAGGATTCCCCCTCTGTATGCTATGAATATATTTTATTACCATTGGTTAATAAAGAATCTGCCTTGGCCTATGGTAGGGCAGAATATAGATAGGTGGGAAAACTAAACTGAATGCAAGGAGAAAGAAGGCAGAGTTAGAGAGACACCATGTAACCATTTAAGAAGCAAGAGGTGACAAACCATGAGCCTCGTGGTAAAATATAAAATAATAGAAACGGGTTAATTTAAGATGTAAGAGCTAGCTAGAAATACGCCTGAGCCATCGGCCAAACAGAGTTGTAATTAATATAGTTTTTGTGTGGTTATTCTGTGTGGCTGGGAAATGAAAAGACAGTTTACATATGCAGGTCACAGCTTCTCATCACTAGAAACCTGTTTGAGTATCTTTTCCAGACATAGCTCATTTAGAAATTTTCTATCTGCAATCCAGTTTTGCTTACAAGAATGGTCACTCTCCTTCTCCATAACCCTGTCTGTTTGTCAGCCTTGTTAGCCAAAGGGCCAGCACAGGCCAAGGGCAGATAAGTTTGCTGTTCAGCTGACCTGGACAAAGCCATAACCTCCTTTTGTTCTTTTGGAAAGTTGGAAACAGTCAGGGAGCTCCTGGTTGGGAGCCACAGGCCACCACCTCTGATGTCCTGACCTGCTTATGACCCCCACTCTGTCACCAGCACCTCCACCCCAGACCCGCCTCACTGTGAGTAGAAGGCTCTGGATCTTCCCACAGTCCCGGCCTCGCTCCTCCTCGACCACGGAGAACAGCACATCCTGAGCAGCGATGCGGGCGTAGGCCACACGGCGTTGGCCACTGAACATCCAGACCAGCACATCCGGGAGGGGCGGCTGTGGCTGCAAGTGGAGGGCAGGGTTATCCCCTGGGCCTGAAGCTTAGGCTGTATGGGTAGTTCAAATGGCCTGACTTTCCTGAACCCCTGGGTCCTGTGGTCACTTGCTCCTTGACTGCTCCTCCTGGAAGCACCTCAGACCCTAAGACCATCTAATGTCCCCACACAGCATTCTGCATTCTGCCCACATCATTTTGAAGTCTACAGTTCAACGGTGTTAAGGGCATTCATGCCGGGCTGTGGTGGCGCACGCCTTTAATCCCAGCACTCGGGAGGCAGAGGCAGGCGGATCTCTGTGAGTTCGAGACCAGCCTGGTCTACAAGAGCTAGCTCCAGGACAGGCTCCAAAGCTACAGAGAAACCCTGTCTCGAAAAACCAAAAAAAAAAAAAAAAAAAAAAAAAAAAAAAAAAGGGCATTCACAGTTGTGCTGACAGCCATGCATCTTCAGAGCTCTCATCTCACAAAGCAGAAACTCAGCACCCACTGGACACGAACTCCCCATTTCCAACTGAGGGTCCAGCTCCCGATAACCGCAAAGAAAACAAAATAATACAACACATAACAACAAAGCTACGACTGGTGAGCTGGCTCAGTGCTGAGGACCTGGATTCTGTCTCCAGCACCCACATGCTGGCTCACATGCATCTGTAGCTCCAGTTCCAGGGGATCTGATGCCCTCTTCTGACCACAGACACCAAGCATGACCATGGTGCAAAAACATACACACAAGCAAAGGATTCATACATGTAAAATTAATAAACTTTAAAAAAAACAATGAAACTAGATAGAATGCATATTCATGTCATGAAATGTCATTTGATAAACGGAAGTTTTCATTACAAATTTTAAAGACGGGACAGGGGTGTGACTCAGTGGTAAAGCATGCTTATCATGGGGCAAAGAAGGAAAGGAAAGAGGGTGGGAAGGAAGGAGAGAAAGAGGGAGGGAAGGAAAGAGGGAGGGAAGGAAAGACAGGGAGGGAAGGATGGAGAGAGGGAAGGAGAAGAGGGAAGGAGGGAAAGCGGAAGATGGAAGGGAAGAAAGATTAATTTTGCTCTAAGATTCAGTTTAGTGATATTCCTCTCCTCTCCTCCCTCCTGTGCTGGGTTCCACCTGCCCAGGTCTCCCAGCTCTGGGCATTTGCACATGTGGCCATCCATCCTCTCTATCACACCAAACTCCAGCTATCAAATGTGCTTGGAATTCCTACTGCTGCTTAACCGGCTGTGCCATGACGGCTGGAAGTCAGCCTCTATTATCTGCCTGTTGATGGCGCAGACCCCGCCCAAAGGGATAACTCAAGCAGGTGCTCGGCGCAGAAAGTGTCCCAAAGCACTATTTCTCCTCATCCATCCCAGCTAGCCACTGTACCAAACAAAGGAGGTCACACCCATGGCAAGTTAGCCAACTGTCCTTCAAACAGATCCTGGCTGATCTCTCACTTCGTCACCCCTGACTTCCACATGAAGCAGGCAACATAAAATGGTACCATCCAAAAGACAACTGCTCCATATGCCCAAAGGTCTCCAGAACTGAGGATTTGGGGGTAAATGTAGAGTAGGATAGTACGGTGGGCAAGGACCTCACCTCCTGAGTCAGGAAATGCAGTTTTGCCAGGAGCTTCTTGGCCAGGGTTACCTTCCTTTGCATGTTGCTCTGCCTCAGGCCCCGTAAAAGCTGCAATCCTTGCTTTGCTATCAGATTCTGGAAGGGCAGGAAGAGAATATGAGTTGAAGAACTCAGCTAGGTGCCCTACTTCCTTCCCGTCCCCAGCCTGTACCAGGCTGTGTGACAGTAGTTTCCCTCGGCATCGATCCAGGGCGTTAGGTCGAGTCATCGTTCTGCGCTCAGCACCGAGGCAAAACTGTCTGCAGAGAGAAGCCAGGGACAAGATCAGGACGCCAGAATCACTTCCCTCAGGAAGTGCCTCCTATTTCCTGACTCTTACAGGCCTTCCTCAGAGAGTCTCGCGCCCAAATGCACCAAGCATAGGCTGGGTTTTGAACCCTGCAGCAGCCAACATTTAACTTCTGCTGCCCTGGCTACTTCAGTTATGGCCATGGATCCTAGCATGCCTACCCTCTGTGTGCTAGTTAGAAATGTTCACCAGTCCTGCCCCTCCACCCAAGCAAGGCCTACAGTATTAGGCTCTACTTGTTTACCTTCTGGGAGAGTCCTATACCCGCACTAAGTCAGAGAAGAATGCCTTTAGTCTCCACCAGCCTATCTAGAAGATAACTGGACTTCCAGGTGAGGTGGTATATGACACCTTTAATCTTAGCACTTGGGAGGCAGAAATACATGGATCTCTGTGGGTCTGAGGCCAGCCTGCTCTACATAGAGAGTTCCAGAATAGCCAGGGCTACATAGTGAGACCCTGTCTCCAAAAAAAAAAAAAAAAAAAAAAAGAGCACATACCATTAATACCACCACACAAAATGCATGATTTCCAATGACCTCCTCCAACCAATACACATCAAAACTGTGCTGTTGAGATGGCGCAGGGGGAAAGGACACTGGCTGCCAAGCCTAACAATATGAGAAATCAACTCCTACAAATTGTCCTCTAAATTCCTTATCCTAGCATGGTATGAATGCACATGTATGCACACATACATACAAATGCATACAATTAAAAATAAAATCTTTTTTTAAAAAAATGTAATTAAGGGTATTTTTTTAAAAACACATAGAAGCCAAACTTTCAATTGCTCTGTCATATTTTACCTTAATCTATCAGCAAATCATTTACATTCTTTCTTAAAAATCCAGAACCAGTGCCAGGAGATGGTGGTGCACACCTTTAATCCCAGCACTCAGAAGGCAGAGGCAGGTGAATCTCTGTGAGTTCGAGGCCAGCCTGGTCTACAAGAGCTAGTTCCAGGACAGGCTCCAAAGATCCAGAGAAACCCTGTCTCGAAAAAAAAAAAAAAGTCTACCCCTAAGAAATCATGTATATGCCCTGTATCAGCTCAGTTTGGGGCTGCCCTTTTCCACCCTGGCAGAGGCAGCCACTCTTCTGGATTCCTCCATCCAAATAAATCTTTTGCTAAGGCTTGTGGTAACAACTTTCCCCAAGAGGAGCAGAGATGTAGCAGCTCTTGCATCTGGAGCAGAGCAGAACTGATACATTCCTGCCATGAAACTCCCTTAGCACACCGAGCTCTGACAACTTTTCCTGGAGCAGAGCAGATCTGTAACGCTTCGGCTGGGGAAACTTTCCCTTGCTGGAGCAGTATTGTTGTACTGCGGGGAAGAATTGTTATACTCGGGGGAAGCTGAGACAGCAGAGCAGAACTGTGACAACCCAGCTGGAGCAGAGTTGTTACACTTGCATTAGGGAAACCTTTCCTGGAGCCAGGATTGTAAAATTTTGCTGGGGAAACCGTCTCCCACTGGGACAGGGCTGTAGGTAATCCTTGGCTTCAGACTACCAGGATACCTTTCCCTTCTGAGCTGTAACACTTGCAGGTATTCCTTTGCTTCCAACTGCCAGGATACCTTTCCATCCAGGGCTGTAATATTTACATCACAGAGAGAACTTGCCTCAGAAAAAAAAAAATCCAGAATCAGGATGGGTATATGACTCAGCAATAGAGCACATGTTTAGCATGAATGAGGCCGAATTTAATGTCCAGCACTACATGCATGTAATATGGTCGTTTACACTAGCATCCGGCATCTGACCACTTCTCCCATCTTCCTGCAGGATCACCCAGGCTAAGTGGTCATCATTTCCCACTCAGGCCGTCACTTCCTCACTGCACAGCTGCTGTTCTCACCCTCACACCACAGAACATTCTCAGAAGCACCCAAAATGCTGTCAACTGTCTTCCATCTATTTTGTTCTACTCCTGCTTCTCATCTAAGGGCAAAACACCAAACTCTAATAATGGCCTAAAAGGTTCGGCACATCTGGTCCATTATCTCCATCCTCATTAAACATGCCTTGCCCAATGAAGGACAACCAGAGTCACACTGGCCTCTTTGCTGCTCCATAAATTACGTAGAGAGTAACACATCTTTGTGCACACAGATAAGCTCTGGGGAAGCCGGGGAAAGTCAAACACATCACTTATCTCTCAGTGGAATGAGGTTCTCAGCTGTAGTTTACAGTCTGGTGATCCTTCGCTGTCTGATGAGCCAGGCTCTGTCTGTATCTCCCAGAATTTATATTTTACTTATCCCAGCCGTTTACCCCCCCCCCCAAGACCTTGAGCATTGCTTGTAAGCCTTAAAACCCACCCTCATGAAAGATGTTACTTGTACTTTACAACAGCCCAAGTCACTTCTATGTTATCTTAGGGCCAGGCCAATCCTGATACCTGCAGGCATGTTTATCCCAGTCAATCTCCCTAGATCCAAAATCTTGGGCACTCTCTCTGAGCCAGCAGTATCTATCTTTATGAAAGAGGACAGATGTACTTTGTAAACAATCTCAATGTAAACATGCCTTTTTAAAATTTTTCTTTTTCTAATTTTAAATTTATTTTATGAACATTAGTGTTTTGCCTGCATGTATATTTTTGTGTGGGAGTGTTGGGTCCCATGAAACTGGCATTACAGACAGTTGTAAGCTGCCATATGGGTGCTGGGAACTGAACTCAGGTTCATTTGCAGTCAGTGCTCTTAAACTCAAAATCATCTCTCCACCCCCCCCCCCCACTTTTTTTTTCAAGACAGAGTTTCTCTGTATAGCCCTGGCTTTCCTGAAATTAGCACTGAAGTCCAGGCTGGCTTTGAACTCACAGAGATCTCCTGTTTCTGCCTCCCAAGTGCTGGGATTAAGGTGTGCACCACCACTGTCCAGTTTAGGTTGGGTAAACTTATCTGGAATGACCCACTAGAACTGTGGGTAGCACTGTCTCATGGGCTGAGGTCCTGGGTCAAATAAAATGGAGAAGGTGAGCTGAGCCCCATGCGTTTGTCGCCCCTGCTTCCTGACTGTAGATGCAGCGTGGTCACCTGTGTCCTGTTCTTGCTAGAATGCCTTCCCTGCTGCAATGAATTATACCCCCAAAACTGTACTCCCAAAATAAATTCTTCTTTAAGTTATTTTGGAGAAATATGTTTTCACAGCAGTGAGAAAAGTCACAGATACTGGACTAAGATCTGTGACTGAACACATTTTTTTCCTCTTGTACATCTAGACATGCTCTGCAATGCCAACTGTGAACCCTTGGCTGTTTATGTTTTTTTTTTTTCTATAGACAATGATCTTGTGTGACACTGGTCTCAAACTGAGGCTGACCTTGAACTTCTGATCCTCCTGCCTCTACCTCCCAAGTGCTGGGGTTACAAACATGCACCACCATGCCTGGTTTCTGCAGTGCTGGGGATTGAACCCGGGGTTCTGTGCATGCCGGGCAAGTGAGCTGCATGCCCAGCCTCCTTTGAATCTGTTTACTTCATTTCCATTGCACGGTTCAGCTCATCCCCTATCTCCTAAACTATTACAATGCCTTCTTTAGCAATCCTCTCTTCTCTCACACATTCTCTCTCCCACTCATCCTTTCTAAAGTTATAAATTAGAATTTAAAGACCCTCAGTGGCTCTCTCCTGTACCCAGAGAAGAAACCATGGTCACTGCAATGACATAGCAAATGCCACAAGTGTTTGCTGAATGAAGAGAAAACTCTTGAGAAAAGTGTCAGATAGGGACTCAAGTGTCTGGGGCAGGTTATCAAATTCATAGCAGTATGGGTAAAAGGTGAAAACGACTAGAACTTGTTCATGTGGTTAGAGCAACAACTGGTCAAACTGGGAATGGACTAGTTAAGGATTCAGGAGAGTCGGATGGCAGCAGAACTAGTTATGCAGGAGGTGAAGGAAGATTAAATCAGCATCACAGAGGGGCAACTGGGGAAGCAATGAATCAGGAAGGACCAACAAATGGGTGCAGAAGCTGGCCAGGTATAGGCTGGATGGAGGAGGGTAAGGTTTTCCTTTCTCAGGACATAGGAGAGGGAAGAAGCCTTATAAGCCTATAAGAGCCCAACACCCCGTGATCTCTATCACGTTCCATTGATACGGACATTTCTCATTCTCTTTCTTCTGTAGGTGCTGGGTAAATGCTGCTTGAAACTACCGTTGGTCTAGACAGCCACCTTGAGTCTCTTGCCCATCCCGAAACTGGCCAGGGATCGGCAGTTCCCGGGACTGACTCAGCTCAGCTCACCTGCTCCCAGCCACCAGCTCTTCCAGAGTCTGCTTGAGTCGTGTGCAGGCACCCAGCCCTGACCTGCGCTGCATCTTCTCAACCTCCCGCAGGCCCTGGTCCTGTGTGGGTTCCAGCAGAAGTCAGTCTTGAGGGTCCCTGGCCCATACCCCACCCATTCATACCACTGGTCGGTTTCTCTAGCCCTTCTGTCTCCACTCCCACCCATCACTCAACCCACCCCTCTCCAAGCTCCCACAATTTTTTTTTAATTTTTTTAATGATTTATTTAACTTTATTTTATGTGCAATGGTGTGAAGGTGTCAGATCTCATGGAACTGCATCTTCAGACAGTTGTGAGCTGCCATGTGGGTGCTGGGAATTGAACCCAGGTCCTCTGGAAGAGCTGTCAGTGCTCTTAACCGCTGAGCCATCTCTCCAGCCCCAAGCTCCCACAATTTTGTTCCCCTCAGTTTGCCTAGGAACACTGAGCCTGGTCTACCCATTTCCTGGTCCTACATCAACAAGGTATGAGCTCCACCCAATTTGTGTCTATTTTGGAGCCTTCAAAAGCTGAGTCTCTGGTGTCTGTGGCTGGGCCTTTCCCTTTGGGGGCCACCTTGCTCTCACCAGCCTCTCCGCTACTTTGCGCACACTGTTGCTGCAATGCAGACGCCAAGTGTAATCCTCCCAGCGGCTCCATACATGTAGACAAGGCTTTCGGTGACGCAGAGGCAAGCAGAGGTATGGCCTGGGCCAAACAGAGAGAAGGGAGGAGTTTGGGGACATCCTGAGTGCTTGGGGGCTTGTCTATACCCTCTGACCACCAGTCACTCAGATCACTCACCCATTGCCATCCACAGGCTCAGGCCACTGAGCCGGTGTCCCCAGCAACTCTTCCTCTTCCTGCCCTGACCCTCTGTCCTCAGATCCTAGGAGAGGCTGAACTTCCAGTGTGCTATCTTGAGTTCCGTCAGTCCTTGACCTTTGGCCCAATTGCTCCTCTCTGCGTCCTGCACGACCTGGCCCCACAGAGGATCAAAGGTCAGAACGTCAGGCTGTGGGTTAGATGCATTCCTCCGCAGCCTCTCCCTCAGTAAGAGCAGAACCCACCACTATCCCTGAAGTTGACCATTCCTCCTGTGGCCTAAAGTCTAAAACAAGAGGTCCCACTCTCAATCCCATGACCTTCAGTGCCCAACTAGGTCACACACCAATGGAAATCTCCAAGCTGATGGGCTGCTTGGCCAGCGAAGGATCAATCATGGTGGCCTCAAAGACCACTGCAAAAAGCAGGAAATCTTCACAGGATGCTAGGGCATTCTAGGAAAGAGAATTAGATCAGCTACCGCCCTCCCAAGGAGCAGTCTGTTCTTCACAATGCCCACAGAAAGATACCAACTAAGGCCCCGGGGGTTCTTGGAGTGTCTTACCTCCCCCTTGGCTCCAGTAGCTCCCCCATACATTGATCTAGGGGACTGATTCTCCCTGGCCCACTCCCTCTATATACACATCAGCACACATGTGCACAAACACTAAATTCATATCCACGTTCTCAAATTGGAAACAGCATCATGATGTCTAATGCTCAGAAGGGGATTTACGGGCCCAGAGCTGAGAGTCACCACCACCAACCCCCACCTCTGGCAGAGGCAGCAACTCCTCCACCTCCACCTCCATTGCTCTCAGAATCTCAGGTGCATCCCCACTGGCGCTGGCATCCACAGGCTGCCGAACGGCCGCCGGTGTCTGATCCTGCTTGGTTTTCTTTTTTTTCTTCTTTCCAGTGAGTCGGGACAATCTGGACCCCTGTGTGGTCTGGGGGGACTTAGGTTCAACTCTGCCTTCCAACACCTCCATGGACACAGCTACCAGAAGTCGGCCCCGGAACCAAATGCCTTCCCCAATGCCTTCGTTGAGACTTTGAAGACCATCCCGGAGCCTGCCACTGGGGAGCGAGCCATAGAGGGGCACCCAGGCTGGACCGAAAGTGGGCTTAAACCCCGCTGTGGGGGACAAGAACAGGTTTTGGAGGGGAGCACAGGGTAAATGGAGACTACTCTGGACGGTACACCCTTGTATCCTCCAGGCGGGGGAGGGGAAGAGAAGGGAACGGACCTGTGACAAACAGTAGCAGACTGAGGACCTCTCTGGGCTTTAGGGAGAGCTGAGTCTGGGGCGGAACTACTGATGTGGTAATTGGGGTGCTGGATGGTGGATATTGAAGCCTCAGATTTCAGAGTGGTCCTTACACAGCAAGCCACTGTGTTTAAGCTTGTAGAACCAGGGGCGGGGTCATGGTCGGAAGGAGAGCCTGGCTTAGAATAGTTCCTTCTGGGGAGTGGCTGAACGCCTAGGGCGCCTGTGTTTTAAGGATGGTCTTTGTTCTGAGGGGCTGATGTGAGCTAGGGCAGACGGTGCCCCACACGGGCCAGTCATGCTCACCCGCGCGGCCAGAGTTCGAGATCTGCCTCAGGTCCAGCACGTGCGTGGCGAGTGCCACATCCAGGAGCGGCGCGTCGTCACGCAGCTGCAGGCGAAGGCCGCGCGTTAGTGGCGGGAAGAGTTCCATAAAGCTCAACTGTTCGTTCCACTCAGGCGCCGCCTCCTCTCCACGCACCGAAGTCTCACCCTGAAGGAAAGTCGGGTAGAGAGGGCCAGTGAGGGTCCCAGAAGATGGTTCTGTAATGACCTGAGTTTGGTCCCCAGGTCCTATACGGTTGTCCCTGCAGGTTATTCTCTGACCTCCATACGTGTGCACGGCACTCAGCGCACCCACACATAAACACAGAACAAATTATAAAGTTAAGAGCGACTGCTTTTCCAGGGAGCGGTTTTTTGTTCGTTTGTTTGTTTTGGGTTCCTAGTCTACACATGGAGCAGTTCACAACCATCTGTGACTCCAGCTGCAGGGGTCTGACACCCTCTTCAGGCCTTCGTGGGCACCTGTACTAAAGTGCACAGAATACCACAAAGATAGTCCTGCATGCACATAATTAAGAATAAAAATAGCCAGGCGCTGTGGTGCATGCCTGTAATCCTACCAAGTGGATCTCTGAATTCCAGGCCAGGTAGGGCTACATAGCAAAACTGTGTCTCGAAATGAATAAATAAAGATATCTCTTCTTTTTTCTTTCTTTCTTTCTTTCTTTCTTTCTTTCTTTCTTTCTTTCTTTCTTTCTTTCTTTTTTTCAAAACAGGGTTTCTCTGTAGCTTTGGTGCCTATCCTGAAACTAGCCCTGTAGACCAGGCTGGCCTTGAACTCAGAGATCGGCTTGTCTCTGCCTCCCAAGTGCTGGGATTAAAGGCATGCACCACTACCACCCAGCAAATGAAGATATCTTTAACAAATAAATATTTTTTTAAAAAAACTCGAGGTGTGGCATAGGGGAACAGGAGTGACTTACCTGCTGTCCCAGGAAGCTCACCCGCACATAGGGGTCCAGGAGGACGTGCTGGTCATGCAGGGCGCGGGCTAGACTGCCTAGCAGCCCCGTGCGCACTGTGGGAAGACCCTCTGCACGGTACACGCGTACCCGCAGGCGAGCCCATGGCCTCTCAGCCGGCACCCCACGGGGCAGGAGTAGATTCCTAGGAAGAGCCCACGCTGAGGAGTAAAGCTGGAACCCCTCTGCTCCTCTGACTCCCCCCAACCAGGCCAGGCCTCGTCCAGTTATCCATTCCCACCGCACCCCAGCTCACTTCTCAATATCTGAACTGGTCCCCGGGCATGAGGGTGGCAGTGGAAGGGGAAGGTCCCCACGTGCCCTCACAGACAAGGTGATCTTGACGAAACCCTTGGTCCCTGAGCGGGTGTCACGGGGGTCATGCAGAGGAGCCCACTTTTGATGGAAGTGCCCGTCTAAGGACAGAGGGATAGAACAAGGAGTGAGTCCTTTCAGGACACTGGACAATGGCTGGGGTTTGGGTAGAAGCAGCCTGTCTCCCTAGAGAGAACAGCCTGAGTACAAGAAAAGCCAGCCTTCACAAGACATGGCTGTCTCAGAAGTTACTGCACTAGCAACAGCACGGGTGAGTGACCAGAGTTCAGTTTCTGGAGTCTTCGTGCGTGAGAATGAGTTGAGTGATAGGAGGGCTCAATACCTGGCTGGTCGAAGGCCACGCCCAGATCCATCCTGAAGGTGCCTATCCTGGTGGCCATAAATGGGAGGGTCTGCGAGTGGAAAGCCTGGGGAGAGAGGTGTTAGTCCTGGTGCTTTGGTCCCTTACTCCCTGCCCCTTCGCTGAGTCTCACTCTATAGCCCTGGCAGGGCTTTGAACTCATGGTGCTCTTCCTGCCTCAGCCACCAACGTACTCAGCTGGGCATTGTCCCTTTCTTGACATAGCTCTCTTTCCCACTCACAGTGATCTCCAGCAGCAAGTCTTGTAGGTGGGGCCGAGTCTTATGAAATTCGAACAAGAAGTACTGGGTTCAGTGAGGTGAGGAAAAAGAAGGGAGAGAAGGTTAGGTGTGCTGGGCTCATTCAGCTGGCCCCGAAATCGTGCAAAGAAATGCGGTCCCTTTCCTAAGAGGTGCCTGCACACTCTTCATTCACAGAACCGCGCGTCTTTGCATCCAGGCCCCAACATCTCCAGGGACGAGGTCTGTCTGGATCACCCCCCCCTTCCCGTTCTCTCAGGCCTGCCCTCTTCCTTGATCGTGCTTACCTCGTTGTAGAAGGGGCAATTGGTTCCACGCTGTGTTGTGGTCACTCGGTGCTGATCCCCCACGCGCACAGCCACATAGGGGTTAATATTGACTCCCACCAGTTTCTGGGCCTCAAGTACGGTGACCCCGACCTAGGTAAGGAATGCAAAAGAGGGAGGAGAGTGAGACCTGCCTGGACAAGGGAGGCACCCTGGGAGGTTCCACGAGGCTTAGAAGATGACTGAATAGCCATACCTGGAAGTCCTGGGCTCTGCACACCTGGAAGGGATCCCCACGGGGCAGGTCCCGGGTGCGGCTGTAGAGAAGCGTAGGGTCAATGTTACTTCAGCTTCCTCACCTGCCTACACACGCAGTTGCCTGCTGCTGGCATGTGGGCTCTGCACCATGAGCTTTTGGAGTCTAAGTCCTCTCAGATTGCTCTGCTTTGCCTTCATCTCAGGCCTACATCCAGAGTTTGACTCAGTCTTGGAGCTCTGAACCCGTTTGTTTGCTCAGACAAAGTTGGTTGAGATCTGCTAGGTGCCAACGCTGTTCTAAGAGCTCTCATACTGACAAAACCTATCCTAATCAAATTTCTTTACAAACTGGTGTGAGCCACTATCACTGACTTTGACTATCACTGTGTCTGGGCTTATAAGGGAATGACCCTTGATGCCAGAGTATCCACCTTCCCCCCCACACCCTGGAGTGGATGGGTGTGGCCTTAAGTGTGTGGGGACAGGGCATGAGAACACTTTACCTTCTGAGGGGGCTGAACACCACCCCAGAAACCTCCACGTCAGGCTCGTCCTCCAGCTCCAGCTCCAGCTCCTCATTCTCTCCGTCATCCTGTGTTCCTAGGCTTCGAGCTAGCTTCCGGCCCAGAGCCACTGCCCGACGCTCCAGCCGGGCGTCCCCGGGCCTAATGGGAAAAGCCCTCAGAGGTCATGCCTAGCCTGTCACCTGTTGCTGGGCATCCCTTGTTTTTGCTTATTTTGGGATTGACCTTTGACCTTCAGATTGACCACCCATACACACTTATTCTGGGACTAATTCTTTTCTTTTCTTTTCTCTTCTTGAGATAGGATTTCTTTGTGTAACAGCCCTGGCAGTTTTGGAACTCCCTTTGTAGACCGGGCTGGCCTTGAACTCACAGAGATCTGCCTGGGATTAAAGGTATATGCTATCATATCATTCTAATTTCAGAACCTAAATCTACTGCAAGTATTGACCTCTGACCTTATAATTAAATCTCAGACCCTGGAACTAACTCTGTGTTACTGGTTCTTAACCCCTGTGGCTCGCAATCAACTCCCACATACTTACTCCGACTCCTGGAAGCCCACATTGGGGATGATCAGTTCTGAGCTGGGAGGAGAAACGGAGAGGGTGAGACCTGACTGCTAAAGGGTAACCTGGTGAGAACCCGCTCAGGGTCACAGTGCCCAGCGGACCCAGAGAGGAGGTGAATGCTCCTTTTGTCTCTTCAGGGCCAGTTTCTTAAGTTTCTAGAAGATTACCTGTCTCGAATGGGTGTCCCAAAGTCCTCCTCTGCCCAGGTTCCAGCAGCTCCTTCAGGGGGCTGATACTTTAAGTCAAGCTCCACCTGGATCTGAAAGAGATAGGGTGGCCTGTGGGTCCCCTCAACCTGACATGGGGCTGTGAGAGTACCAGGACAATGCCTTACACGCCCTCTGCAAATAGAGACCCTTTAGGCAATGTCTGCAGTAATGTGTCCCTCTCTGACTATCGACAATGACAGCATTCCCAATCTTCTGCATTTGGTAGCTGCTAGAAGAGGTGGAGTCAGCTGGTAGGTCAGCTACACTCCAAGGCAGGCCCTGCTCCTAAGAGTAGTTGGGCAACGCAAACTGAACTATTGTCAGGGAATGAAAATAAAAAAAGAAGAAAACCCACAGTGGGGTGGGAAAGGGGGTGAGGGTGGACAGGAGACATATGGGAAGAGCTGGGAATGAATATGATCAAAATACAATGTATTAAGTTCTCATAGAATTCATAAAGAATATTATTTAAAAAATATCCACACCTTTAATCCCAGCACTCGGGAGGCAGAGGCAGGCGGATCTCTGTGAGTTCGAGACCAGCCTGGTCTACAAGAGCTAGTACCAGGACAGGCTCCAAGCCACAGAGAAACCCTGTCTCGAAAAAAAAAAAAATATCCACAACCTTCTTGAGAACTCAGGGCAATGGGCTGGGGAGACGGCTTAGTAGGTTCAAGGATGCTTGCTGGCAAGCCTGACAACCTGAGTTTGATGCCCAGCACCTGCATGGGGAGGAGGAGACCTGACTCCTAGAAGGTGTCTTTTAACTTCTACACATATGCTCACTCACACATAAAAAAATAATGTTTGATTGGGTGGTAGTGGCGCACACCTTTAATCCCAGCACTCAAGAAGCAGAGGCAGTTGGATCTCTGGGTTCAGAGGCCAGCCTAGTCTACAGAGTGAGTTCCAGGACAACCAGGGCTATACAGAGAAACCCTGTCTCAGAAAACCAAAATAACTAACTAAATAAACTAAATAAATAAATATTTAAGGGACTAGAGAGATGGTTCATCTGTTAAGAGCACTGGTTGCTCTTCCAGAGGACGTAGGTTCAATTCCCAGGACAAACACGGTGACTCATAAGCCTCTATAATGGGATCTGATTCCCTCTTCTAGCATGCAGGTATACATGTAGACAGGGCACTCACAAAATACATGAGTAAATTAATCTTAAAAATAATGCTTAAAATAATTTTTGAGACAACGTTTTAGTGTGGTCTGGAAGTCACTATGTAAACCAAGCTGGCCTGGAGCTCAGAGAGATCCACCTGCCTCTGCCTCTGCTGGGATTAAGGGTGTGCACCACCTCGCTCAGTTATCAATGAAAAATTAATTAAGTGAATGGGACTGACGGCTGAGGACCCAGCTCAGTTGGTAGAGAACTTGCCAAGCATTCAGAAAGGCTTGGGTATTTGACTCAGCAGCACTGAAAACAAACAAATCTAAGCCTGGAAACTGTAAAACAAACACTTAATAAACAGCAACAAAATTCAATTTCAATGTGCAAGTTACCTCTTGAGCCTATTCTTTCTCTGTTCCTGGCCTTCACAGCTCTGCATGGCTGGTCCCTGACAACTTTTGCAGCTCCATCTCATTCTAGGTTTCTGTCCTGCTCAGCACCCCAACTATGCCCCATCAGCACACACGGATTTTACATAACCAGGCTTCTCTTTCTGAACTTTCTCATTACTACCTAGTTAGCACTTATAACCTTCAGTTCTGAACTCAAGCATTGTTTCCCCAGAGAAACTCTTCTGACCTCCCCATCTAGGTCACAAACTGGTTATACTCTCATAGATTCTTATCTGTAGTGATATTTTGTTTGTAATCTAATAAATAAAGCTTGCCTGAAGATTAAAGTGCAGAGCTAAGCCACTAGAGACCAGGCAGTGGTGGCACACACCTTTAATCCCAGCACTCAGGAGACAGAGGCAATTGGATCTCTGTGAGTTCAAGGCCACCCTGGGCCCACGAGATTAAATCTGTCTAAAAGAGAAACAGAGCTCACACAGAGGTGACCCCAGCACTTGGGATCAAATGCCTTTAATCCCAGCCCTAGGGAGGTAGAGACAGGCTGGGTGGAGAGAGGAATGTAAGGCAGAAGGAGACACAGTTCAGATGCTATCTGAGGTTTTGTAGAGAGAGATATTGTTTGAGGATTCAGTCTGAGCATGCAGTCTGAGGTTTCACAGAGGCAGCAGTCAGTCTGAGGAGTCCTAGAGACAGGATCACCACTTTGGTCTGAGCATTGGTAGAGCTAAGAACTCTAGTGGCTGGCTGCTCTGCTGCTCTGCTGCTGCTCTTTCAACTTTCAGACCCTGATATCTGACTCCGAGTTTTTATAATTAAGAATAATTAGAATTGCTGGGCAGTGGTGGCACATGCAAGAGCTAGTTCCAGGACAGGCTCCAAAGCTACAGAGAAACCCTGTCTCAAAAAACCAAAAACCAAAACAAAAAAAAAATAAATTTAGAATCCGTGCTACACTTACCAGCCCTTCTGTAACACTCACCAACAGCAAATTCACTTCTGCCTACATGGATGCTTGCTCAGTGCTAGACCCCCTTGGTTCAGCTACTGAGCTTCAAGAAAGCAAATCTCTATTTGGTTTTGCTTACTGTTGAATCCCTATTGCTTATCATCCTTGAATTTAACCAATGATTGAATTTAAAAAAAAAATAATAAAAACGTAAGTCTGGCTCTTCGTTACGTAAATGTGGAAACAGCTTAGAGGTGCTGAACCCTTCTAAGCTCTCCAGTGGGAAGTGGCAGATCTGAGATTTGAAGCCAGGTCTACCTCTTCTAAGGATAGGCAACCTTCCATGAAATACCAGGAGAATCCTACTGGGCACATCATCGTCCATAAGAAAAAAAGTGAGTCTACCCCTACCCAAGGAGCAACAATACACTCACCACACCCTCTGGGACTCAGAAGCAGCCTGCTTCTGGCCCATGTAGGACTCAGGCAGGGGCTACCGGAAGGGAGCCTAGGCTGGGGTGCTTGTTGCCCCTGGTGTCTGGCTCAAGTTTTCCCCTCAGTTAAATTGAACCCTCTATCTGGAGAAGTCCCAGGCTTGCTGATGGTGGGCTGGTGGCACTTACTGGGGACACCCGGAGTTTCTCGTCCACTAGGGCTTCCCTCAGCACCAAGTGCCCAGCACTTTGCAGCTGCTGCAGGGAGATCACCAGGGTCCCAAGGGGCCTAGAAGAATGGCACAGAGCAGAAGAGTGAACCAGGTGGTGACACCAGCCACTCCCTGGCTTCCTCCAGCTCTGCTTACCTGGGGCTGAACACGCGGCTACAGTTGACCACCTGTACAGACAGACTCTCCCCAGCCAGTGGAGATCCATAGTGGGGCCAGCGAAACAGCTGGGGACAGAGAGACACTCATAACCGAATGCTGGGCTGACCCTCACAGAGTCTATTCCCAACAGTCCAAACATGAGGCTACCTCTAGAATTGATCTCCCAAGCTGGAACAACCCCCATCCAACATGGAGTTGACTTCAGTCTAGGGCTGATTTGGGACTCGCTGGTAATCAAGAATTAATCCCACTAGTGTTGAGACTGACATCTCAAACCAGGTCAGATCTTTCAAGTCTGAGATTCACACCATTTCTGGAGACCACACTTTCCAAGCCCCTTGTGCCCCAGTATGGTGCCCCCCCCCCAAAAAATACTGTCTTCTTTCCAGCTAGGAACTGGCTATACAGACCTCACCAACATCTGCTTCTCGGCCACAGTGGATTTTCCTTGTTTTCTGGGTAAAGCCTGCTCAAAAATGAAACTAGTTATTTATCAGCCCCTCCATAGACACAAATCATTTACCTCATCCACCCATGGGCCAGTGTCTAGTTCCTCACTCACGCTTAAAGAAAAGTAGAAAATAGGGAAAGAAGTCGAAGCCAGGGAGGAGGGAGACAGGTGATAGGGATAGCAAAGATTTAAGTTGGAGTCTAGGGAATGAAAATGCAAGGCTCCCCAATTCTAAAAACCCTCAGACCATCCATGCAAGTCTCACCCCGAAAGCAGAGCTTCACTTGTCGGTCATGGATGCCCGGCAGCCCTGCTATGTGCCTCACGCACACGGTTAGAGCCATGGCCGCCGAGCCTCTGGCTCTCGGTCTACCAGCCTGCCCTTCTGCCCACCTGTGTTGTCCATGACTCACTGGGCTCACCCAGCAGGTTCAGCAATCCCTTCCCTTTAGTCAAACACACAGGGGGCAGGCCTGGAGGTCATGGGTGGGGAAGCACTAAGACTCCGAGAGGTAGGGCAGGAGGTCATGGGTGGGAAGGATTGAGGGCTGGGGGTAGGGATAAGGTCCCTGTGGTCAGCACAGAACTCTGCCTGTACCATCTGCAGGATGGCAAGGAGCTTCAGTCTGTATCTCATCTTTATGGGATGGGACCTGGGATAGGGTACGGATGAAGAAAACGGGAATCGTAGGGTGGTCCCTGCTAGCCTATGAAGCTTCAAGAGCATTGCCTTGGTTTTCTGTCTGTGGCTGTGATAAAATGCCATGACCATAAGTAACTGGGGCAATGTCTTAGGGTTATCATTGCTGTGATGAAACACCATTACCAAAAGCAATCTGGGGAGTAATTAAGAAAATTCCCAACAGGTTTGCCTCAACCCCAATCTTACAGAGGCACTTTCTCAATTGAGGCTTCCTACTCTCATACGACTTTAGCTTTATCAAGTTGACATAAAACTAGTCAGAACGATAGACCCCTTGTCAACTTGACACACTATTACAATAATATTTAATAATAATTTTTGTTCATCCCCAAGATCTCATATTAATAAGTAACACAATATAAAATATATATTGGAAATTTAAGTCTCATAGGTTTTTGTCTGTTTTGGGAGGATTTTTTGAGACAGGGTTTCTCTGTATAACTCTCACTGTCCTGGAACTCACTCTGTAGACCAGGTTGGCCTTGAACTCACAGAGATCTTCCTGCCTCTACCTCTCAAGTGCTGGGATTAAAGACTATGCTACCACTGCCTGGCTAAAAGTCTCACAGCTCACAGTCTCTATAAATTCAAACACTTTAAAAATTCAGGCCTTGTAGGGGGAGACTGCTTGTTCATTCCCAACCTCCAAGACCATGAAATAATCACACTAAAACTATATTAATTGCAATACTATTTGGCCAATAGCTTAAGCGTATTTCCAGCTAGCTCTTACATCATAAATTAACCCATAACTATTAATCTGTGTATCACCACATGGCTGTGACTTACCGGCAAGGTTTGGGCATGTCCATCTTCAGCAGGTACATTGCTTCTCCATGGCTCTGCCTACTCTCTCTATATATCTCTTTCAGCCTGGCTTTACTCTGCTAAACCATTGGCCGAAAGCAGCTTCTTTATTAACCAATGGCAATAAAACATATTCACAGCATATATCACCTCCCACATCAAGTCCTTTTTAAAATATCAGTCTCTAAAAATCAAGTCTCTATAAAACTCAAAACCCCCTTTAAAAATTCAAAGTCCCTCAACTGTGGGCTACTATAAAATAAAAAATAAATTGAACACTTCCTCACTTCAAGAAGGAAAAACCAGGGCACAGTCACAATCTGAAAAAGCAAAATCAGACTTCTGGAACTCACTCACAATCTTCTGGGTTCCTCCAAAGAGCTTGCCACAGCACACGTAGTTTGTCTTGTAGGCTCAGGCAGGCTCCACTCCATAACTGCTGCTACCCTTGGTGGTCGTCCCATGGTACTGGCATCCCAATACCATGTTGTTGGGGTCTCTTGCTGCAACTGAACTGTACTTTCACCAATAACCTCTTTTATGCTCTCTTCATGGTACCAAGTTTCAATTTCTCTCTTTGACCCCTTCAACCCTGGGTCTGCTACTGAGGCTGTACCTTCACCAGTGAGCATTCCTGGCCTCACAGCTGCTCTCCACGACTCCTTCAAGCCTTTGAAATCACTACCACCTGAGAGACTCTTACAAATAACCAAGTTCAGCTGCCAGCATGAGACATAACCTGGGCTCCTCCTAGAACACTTCTTATGTGTTGACCCTGCAGAAATAATTCCCAGATTTCACCTCAGTGATGCTGGTCTCTTCTAATTTCTCAGTTCCAGCCGACCAATGTCAATTGTCACAGGAAAGCAATGTTTTCCTATTAGAGGTTTTGGAAACTTTTGTTAATCACAGTCAGTTCTTCATCCCTAGCTCACCAGACACCACGGAGTCTTAATTCAAAGTATGCAATGGCCACAATAGAATCTTTTTTTTAGATTTATTTATTTATTATGTATACAACATTCTGCCTCCATATATGCCCGCCCGCCAGAAGAGAGCACCAGATCTCATTACAGATGGTTATGAGCCACCATGTGGTTGCTGGGAATTGAACTCAGGACCTTTGGAAGAGCAGGTGGTGCTCTTAACCACTGAGCCATCTCTCCAGCCCCACAATAGAATCTTTAAGTGACTCTCAAACTTCCCTCTGGAACGTCATAAGCCAGGTCTCCATTATCTGTATTCCTCTCAAATTCCTATCTTCCAAGTTCCTATAGAACTATTCATCCACTTCTGAACACCCAATGGCTGTTTTAGAACAGTGTTCCAAAGTTATTCCACAGTCCTCCGAAAAACACATGGTCAGGACTGTCAAAGCAATACCCCAGTCCACAGTACCAGTTTCTGTCTTTGTTAGGGCTAACTGCTGTTATGAACCACCTTGACACAAAGCAACTTGGGGAGGTAAGGGTTTATTTGACTTTCATATCCTAAGTCACCACTCCATAACTGCTGCTGCCCTTGATGGTCGTCCCATGGTATTGGCATCCCCAAAATGTTGGGGTCTCTTGAGGGAAACCAGGGCAGGAACTCAAACTGGGTAGGAACCTGAGGCTGGAGCTTCATGCAGAGGCCATGGAAGTTCCGGCTAAGCCTGTTTTTCTTCGTTTTTTTAATAGGACCTAGGACCACCAGTCCAGGGTTGTCCTCGCCCACAACAGGCTGGTCTCTCCTGTCAGTCACTAATTAAGACACCGTACAGGTACAAACACACCTGTAGACCTGCCTACACCCAGATCTTATGTGGGAATTTTCTCAGCTGAGGATCCTTCTTCTCATATGATCCTTCTAAATCAATCTTTAATCAAGAAAATGCCCCACAGGCTTGCTTACAGGCCAGTGTGACTGGGACATTTTCTCAATTGCAGTTCCTTCTTCTAAGATGACCCTAGTTTGTGTCAGGTTGACATAAATAAATAAAAAATTTTTTGTTTGTTTTTATTTTGTTTTTTGTGGGGGAGGGTTGAGACAGAGTTTCTCTGTATAACCCTGGCTGTCCTGGAATTCACTATATAATCAGGCTAGCCTTTAATTCAGATATCCACCTGTGCCAGGAGGTAGTGGCACATGCCTTTAATCCCAGCTCTTGAAAGGCAGAGGCAGATGGATCTCTGTGAGTTCGAGGCCAACCTGATCTACAGAGTGGGTTCCAGGACATGATCCAAAACTATAAGAAACCCTGTCTGGAAAAATAAAATATAAAAAAATAAAAACAAAAAGCAAAAACAAACAAACAAAAGTATCCACCTGCTTCTGCCTCCCTCATGCTAGTATTAAAGGTGTGTGCCACCATACCTAGCTCAAACCTTTCTTCTGTCCTGGGTTCCCAGAGTCTACCTACAGATACAGCACATACAGCAGACCTGAAAAACACTGTGGCTGGGGCCAAGCACGGGAGCACACAGTTGTAATTCCAATAGTTGGGAGACTGAAGCAGGAGAATTTCTCATTCAAGGTCAACTTGAGCTACACAGTGAGACCTACTTTCAAAAAGAACAAAAATACACTGTCTGGATGAACCCCTTTTCCCCGGTGTTACATCTGTCGAATTAGTGAGAGGTTGAACGCATCCCTAGCCTACACATAGTAGTTGTACTTTGTGCATCTTAACCAGAAGGCATGCATGTGTAGGTCAGAAGACAGCCTGCAGGAGTGAGTGTTCTTCTTCTACCACGTGGGGCCTGGCAATCAAACGCAGGTCATTGGTCAGGCTTGGCAAGAAGCTTTTCCTCACTGGTCCATCTCCCTGGCCCAATTATTTCTTTCCTTTTTTTGTTTGTTTGTTTGATTTTTCAAGACAGAGTTTCTCTGTAGCGTTGGAGCCTGTCCTGGAACTTGCTCTGTAGACCAAGCTGGCTGTTTTGTTTCTTGAGACAGGATTTCTCTGCATAGCTCTGGCTGCCCTGGAACTTGCTCTGTAGACCAGGCTGGCCTTGAACTCAGAGATCCGCCTGCCTCTGCCTCCCGAGTGCTGGGATTAAAGGCGTGCACCACCACCGCCCGGCCCAATTATTCCTTTTAATTACTTCCTATGTGCAGGACTTTTGTTGAGTTCTCACACGTGGAGAGATGCAGGCAAGGAAAGGTGAAATAGATGTGCCTCTATGCCTGAAAAGAACATACCACAGTTACTTTCACAGTAGGCAAGAGTCGGGACTGGGGAATCTCTGAGGAGGAAGGACAGAAGCCCTTTGCTGAAGAGGGAGTCTTTAAAACAGGATCTGAGACAGAAACTGGGAGCCATGGCCAGCATTAGGCAGTGGGAAAGAATGGTGTGTCCTAGGACTGGTAATTTGGTCAGCTTGACTGAAATGCAAGGAATGACAGGGCAGCAATAATAGATAAGACTGGGCCATCCGAAGAACTGGGTCTCATTATACACCTTCAAGCTCCATAACATGGCTCCTCCTTGTGTCTGCTTTTATGTCCCACTAATGGCATTAGGAAGAACTGGGGATGTAGCTCAGGTAGTAGAATACTTGCCTAGCATGAAGGAGGCCATAGGTTTAATCCCAAATTACTCTAACCTCAGAATTTAGGAGATGGAGGCAGAAGGATGGGAGGTTCAAGGTCACCATTACATAGTGAGTTTGAGGCAAACCTGGGCTACAGGAGATCCTGTCCCTAAAACCTAAAAACCACTCAAAACAAACAAAAAAGCTAAACAACCACCATGGAACTCCATACTTGGCAAGAAAGGTTGCTTTTAACTTAATCTTTTTGAGAATTTCATATGTGGATTTATAGCATTTCTAACACCCCTTCCCCTCCAACTCGTCCTGTGCCCCATCATTCCCTCTCAAAGTCATGACCTCTTCTATGATTATTATTGCATGTGCACACACACACATTCTACCGAGCCCATTTGGTGTAGCTCTTATGTACATGTGTTGACCTCTTGGGATAACCTATCAGTATGTTTGCCTCTGGAAATTTGATTCTCCCTCTCTCAGCAGCCACTGTTTGCCCGTAGTGCTTCATCTAGAGGTGGAGCCTTATGAAATTCCCCTAACCAGGTTGGCATGTCTGGTGTTATTACGTGGGCCTTGTTGAGGTGACCATATTGTTAAGATTTAACAATGTTAAGATTTCAAAGCATCTCTGGCTCTTACAATCCTCCTGATCCTTCTTCCCAGGTTTCCTAAGCCTTGGGTGTTAGGGGTTGCATTGTAGATGTGTGGGGGTCTCTGTGACCCCCCATGGCCAGCAGAGTGTCACCCAAGTGAGGCAAGAGGGAGTCTGGTTCAACACGACTCAGTAGTTAGTTCAAACTTCTAGAGTCTCACCCTGGGCAGTTTACTTTAGGCGTATTTCAGCACAGCACAATTTTGAAAAAAGATTCCTCATGATAATTACTTCATCCCATGCATACAATAAATCTTAAGGCTTGACTACATCAACACTCTTTGTAAAGTACATGTGGCCTCTTCTGTAAAGAAGGGTTCTATTGACTGAGAAACAATGCTCAAGAGAAGGGTTTAGGGAAGATGACTGAGACAAACACAAGAGTCTGGAGGAGTCAGGAGTGACCTAGCCATACAGAGACCACAAAAGTCACCAGGCTATAAAGCACACCCAGTCCCAGTCTTCTGGGTGGGAAGCAGGTTATACATCTCTTCCTTTGAGAGACAACCCCACGTTTAACATTCCTGGTTCCCGGGGGCTGGAGAGATGGCTCAGAAGTTAAGAGCATTGCCTGCTCTTCCAAAGGTCCTGAGTTCAGTTCCCAGCAACCACATGGTGGCTCACAACCATCTGTAATGGGGTCTGGTGCCCTCTTCTGGCCTGCAGACATAAACACAGACAGAATATTGTATACATAATAAATAAATAAATATTTAAAAAAAAAACATTCCTGGTTCCCTTACTGCTTACCTGTGAGCACAAGGACCTCTGTGTCCCCGACACAGATATAACCTTGGGGCTGACAATACATTGTCACTCATTCTCTGGATTTTGGCCAGTTGTGGATCTCTGTGGTAGCCTCTGTGTGCTGCAAAAAGAAGCTGCTTTGGCGAGGAGTGAGAGCTGCACTTCCCTACGGGTATCAGCACTTAGAATACAATTAGAAACTTTGTTGACTGAGAAGAATGGTAACCTTAGATTCCCCTCTAGGGTCTATAACCCCTTCAGCCACATAGAGTTGGCCACGTTTACACCTGACATGAACTCCCTCCTACTGAGCCGGCCTTCAGTCCAATTGAATAGCTATTGGTGACCCTTGAGATAATAGTGCTGCTACTGTGCTATTGGGAACATTTCACCAGCTGGTCATTGTTCGGGTTCATTGGCTTTACAGATGGATAGACTGTAAAAGTAGATATATTGATTGTTACATCCCATCTCCCCATATAATAACTGTGATACTATGAGAGCTAGGCTGTAAGGAGGGGCCTTCTGGGAAAGTTACAGCTCGATTCTTCCAAGTTCTGCATGCAAAGCATATGGTGTTTGCAGCAATAGAATCTTACCTTCAAGTTCTGGGAGGCAACCGAGGGCCACTGTCGCAGGGAGGAGAGAGCTGCTTGTTCATCCCAGCCACCCAGCTAACTTACTACTGAAATCATCACACAGAAACTGTATTCATTAAATCACTGCTTGGCCCATTAGCTCTAACTTCTTATTGGCTAATTCTTACATATTAATCTAACCCATTTCTATTCACCTGTGTATTGCCATGTAGCAGTGGCTTACCAGCAAAGTTCACAGCGTCCTATCTCTGGCAGCTCCATGACGGTTCTCTGACTCTGCCTCCTTTCTCCCAGCATTCAGTTCCCTCTTCCCCGCCTACCTAAGTTCTGCCCTATCAACAGGCCAAGGCAGTTTCTTTATTCATTAATGAAAACAACACACAGACAGAAGGACCTCCTATACCAGGACACAGCAATAGCTTATTATTGCTTGAATGAGAAACACTCCCCATACCTCAGCTTTACACACTGAGTGCAGAGTTGATGGCACTGTTTGTGGAGGCTTAGGAGGTGTGGTCTTGTTGGAAGAAGTATGTCACTTCAAGCCAAGCTTTGAGAATTTAGAGCCTTGCCCCATTTCCAGTTTGTTCTCTCTACTTTGTCTTTGCAGTTCAGCCCAGCTGGTTGGTGGTGGTGCACACTTTAATCCCAGTACTCAGGAGGTAGAAGAGGGTTGGATCTCTGTGGAGTGTGCGGCCGTCCTGGTATATATAACAGGCTCCAGGCCAGCCAGAGCTACAATGTGAGACCCTGTCTCAAAAATAAAGTGTACAGCCGGGTGGTAGTGGTGCACGTCTTTAATCCCAGCACTAAGGAGACAGAGACAGAAGGATCCCTGTGAGTTTGAGGCCAGCCTGGTCTGCAGCACTAGTTCCAGGACAGCTAGGGTTGTTAAACAGAGAAATCCTGTCTTGAAAATTCCCTCAAAAAAGTGAACTATATATGTGTGTGTGTATGTATATATATATGGAGTTATGCCACATGGGGTAATAAGCTTCTCTCAAGATCCAAAGACTACCAAAAACTCCAGTGCCGAGCATGGAAAACCTCCCTTTGTATTGTCGGTCAAGGTGGTCCAAGGTTGCTCTCTTTTTAAGAGTCAAGTTAGATGTCACAATACTTTCACACTAAGGAGGGGCTCACCTCTGTCAGATAAACTGGAACTCAAAGGAGCTCTCAAAACAGAGTACAGGGCAGGATCAGATGGGGATTGCATGTCTGAGATCAGAATCCTTGATCCTCCTCTTTCCTCCAGGGCTCTGTGGAATCTAATCAAGCATATTAGCATCACCTCTCTAGTCTGGTACATGCACCTCCTTTGAGCTGGACCACAGCTAAACATATTAGACTGTCTTCCTACCTCAGCCTCTCTAAGAACTTCCACAAGCTGGCTAACATTCTAAGTAAGATGTGATGTGGCTGACAAAAAATATTGGACTGGGATGCAGGATTTTAGAATTCTGTTTTTGTTGTTGTGGGTTTTTTGTTGTTTTGTTTTGTTTTTGTCTTTGAGACAGGGTATCACTATATAGCCCTGGCTGTCCTGAGGCTCCTTATGTAGACCAGATTGTCCTTGAATTCAGAACTGAGAGATCCTCCCACTTCTGCCCCTATCATGCTAGGATTAAAGTCCTGTGCTAGCAACATGGTCTCAGTGAAGTAAATCCTTTTAAAACCCTCTCTGGACCTGTTGGACGCCTTGTGTAAATGGTGCAGATAGCACTCTATTACTTTTCCTAGTGTGGACCTTAATTAGGATAGAGCATGTAATTGTTTAAAATGTACATTCTAGAACAGCAAGATGGCTCAGTGGGCAAAGGCACTTGCTGCCAAGCCTGAAGACCTGAATTTGATTCCTGGGTCACACACACACACACACACACACACACACACACACACACACGAGAGAGAGAGAGAGAGAGAGAGACAGAGAGAGAGACAGAGAGAGAGCACAGATCTGAGCACTAGACCAGCTTTGACTGCACAGTGAGATTGTTTAAAAAATAAAGACAGGGCTGGAGAGATGGCTCAGAGGTTAAGAGCACTGGCTGCTCTTCCAAAGGTCCTGAGTTCAATTCCCAGCAACCACATGGTGGCTCACAACCATCTGTACTGAGATCTGGCGCCCTCCTCTGGTGTGCGGGCATACATCAAGGCAGAATGCTGTATACATAATGAATAAATAAATCTTTAAAAAAAATAAAGACAGGTGATTAAAACATAGTAATTTTTAAATTTATTTATTTATTATGTATACAATATTCTGTCTGTGTGTATTCCTGCAGGCCAGAAGAGGGCACCAGACCCCACTACAGATGGTTGTGAGCCACCATGTGGTTGCTGGGAATTGAACTCAGGACCTTTGGAAGAGCAGGCAATGCTCCCAACCTCTGAGCCATCTCTCCAGCCCCAACATAGTAATTTTTTAATGTGTTGAGTGATGCTCTGCTCCTTCTTAATATTTACTAAATATTCCTAAATACTGGGCACTCATTATAGGCTAGACCTATCTAGGTGCTGGAGGATATAGGAGTGAACAAAACATTATATATATATATATATATATATATATATATATATATATATATATATATATATATATGTGTGTATGTGTGTGTATAAAATCCCCACTCTTGCTAGTGGTGGTGACACGTCATGAATCTTGCACTCTGGAGGCAGAGGCAGGTGGAACTCTGAGTCCTAGACAACAGACAGAGTTCAAGGACAGTCAGGGTTACACAGAGAAAACTTGTCTCAAAAAACAAACAAAAATCCTCAGAAGTTAACACTGTAGCTGGAAATGATGGAGATAATGAAATGCCTGTAATTCAGGCACTTGGGAGACCGAGTCAGGAGTATTAGCCTCCTGATTTGGGGTCATCTTGGGCTACATAGCCAGTACCAGGCCAGCCAGAGATATAGTCAAGACTCATGTTCAAAATTCACAAAGGATTGCAGAGATGGCACAGTCAACGAAGTGCTTACTGTAGAGGCCTGAGGACCCAAGTGCAGAGACTTAGCACTCAGCAAAAAGCTAGGCCAGAGCTCAGGGGCCTGTCTGTAAATCTGGGGAGGTGAACACAGCACAGTCCTTAGGACTTGCTGGTTTGGCTCAAAAAACAAAGGGAAGGGGCTGACATGGTTGCCCCCCCAACAGGGTTTCTCTGTAGCTTTGGAGCCTGTCCTGGAACTAGCTCTTGTAGACCAGGCTGGCCTCGAACTCACAGAGATTCGCCTGCCTCTGCCTCTCAAGTGCTGGGATTAAAGGCGTGTGCAGCCACTGCCTGGCCTGACATGGCTTGTTGCCTAAACATGAGTGTCGGAGTTGCTATCCCCATGCCTGCAATCAAAAGTTCTGGGGGAGCAGACACAAGAGGAACCATGGGGGGCTGGAGAGATGGCTCAGAGGTTAAGAGCACTGACTGTTCTTCCGGAGGTCCTGAGTTCAATTCCCAGCAACCACATGGTGGCTCACAACCATCTGTAATGGGGTCTGGTGCCCTCTTCTGGCCTGCAGGCATACACACAGAGAGAATGTTGTATACATAATAATTTTTTTTGTTTTTTTAAAAAAAGAGGAACCATGGGGTCTTGCAGGCCCTGGCTTAAAAAAAAATGGTGAGCCCGGGTTCACTAAAAGAGACCCTATGTCAAAACAGAAGGTGGAGAGATGTAAGATAGCAGACATCAACGTCCGCCCCACTACACGAAGCCATAAAAAAAAAAAAAAAAAAAAAAAAAAAGCCGGCGCCCGCTCGGCTCCCAGTGACGTCACGCGGCTGTGTGACACGGCTCCTCTGTGACGGCAGCAGCGGGCAGCAGCGGGCAGCAGCGCGCAGCAGAGTCGGCCGCGCCGCTCGGGGCTCAGGCAGGATCTGACCCCGTGGCGCGCGGCAGCGGAGGGAGGAACGAGGGCTTTGGCTGCGGCGACTTCAGTTTCCCCTGGGAAGCCCCAGGGCAGGATGCGGCGGAGCCCCCGCTCAGGCTCGGCCGCATCCTCTCCCAATCCCGCACCCGACATATACAGCGAGAACAGCAGTAGTTCCCACAGCGTGACTTCGGGGGACAGCAATGGGCGCCGGTCCGCTGGGCCGGAGCTCGAGCAGCCCGAGGGCAGAAGGGCCCGGGGCTCGAGCTGTGGTGAGCCCGCCATAAACCCAGGAGTGCCAGGAGGAGACACCTGGGCAGGAAGCTCTCGGCCGAAGCCTGCGCCTCGGAGCCACAATGGCCAGACCGCCTGTGGCGCGGCAACCGTGAGGGGCGGGGCCTCGGGTGCGGGCGGGGTCGATCCCGGGGTCGAGAGGGCGGGGCGGGCTCGCGGGGCGGGGCGGGGCCCGGCGCGGACCAGGGTGCAGTTCCGATCTCGCCCCTGATGTGGGCGCGCTCCACGCGAGTCCCTGAGGGGCGGGGCACGGTGCCATGGCCGGTCCCGGGAGGGGGCGGAGGCGATCCTGTGACTGGGCATGGCTGAGGAGGCACCGCAGCGCCGGCGTGAGTGGCAACCTGGACCCGACTCCCGCCGCAGCGAGACTCAGGCATGGGGGTGCGGCGGGACTGAGGCCTGTTAGAGAGGCTGCCCAGCTTTTTAGCACTAGGTTCAAGAGCCTGCGCCCGGGCCCCGGGGGAAGTGCGGGACTGCGGTGCCCAAGACCTCAATGGAGCCCTGGGCTCCCGCAGAACCGGGTGAATCTCCTGCAGTCTTGGAGGAGCAGCTCAACCTACTCCCGGCCCTGGATCTGAGGCAGGAGATGCCCCCCACGCAGGTGTCCAAGAGCTTCCTGAGTACGAGCCAGGACAGCCCCCATTCTCTCAAACCTGGCACTCGGAACCCCAGTTCTCCTGCCCAAGCCCGAGCCCAAGTGTCCAGCCTCGGCTCGTTTTCCCAGCCCACCCTCACCTCCTGAGCCCCAGGACCTTGCCCCTGGCCCTTCCCGAGCCTTTCTGAACCTGCACCACCTCACCCACACAGCTTGCCATCTCTGAGAGGTTTCTCCTGTCCCCGTCCCCAGGCCTCCTCTTTCAGGTGCTGAGCATATTGTTATCAGTGGTAGGAGACGCGCTGGTCAGTGTGTACAGGTCAGAGGAAGAATGGGCAGGGATGGCTCAGGGAAGGGCAGCAGGGCTGGGCCCCACCAAGGCTAGAACCCTGGGGTCGAGGCTAGGCTGGGTTAGGGTCTCAGGCTTCCATCCTGGTTCTTCAGGGAAGTCTGCTCCATCCGCTTCCTGTTCGGTTCTTTTTCGCTCCTGAGCATCTTTCTGGCAGGTGAGGAGCTTCGACTCCCTGGGGCCCCAGCTCTGCAGGTTTGCAGCCAAATTAAGCTCACATGTCCCTGTGCCCCTCGGCCCACTCTAGTGACCCCGCTTGGTCTCGTCTCACTGTCAGTCCTTCTACAGCCCCAGCCCCAAACTCCCTTGCTTTCCTCCTGGTTCCCTTATATCAGCAGATGCCCCGTTCTCTTTTTCTAGTATTCTGGTGGGGTCTCCTGTACCTGGTCCCCACTTTGGAGAATGTGAGTTGGAGAGACTGTCTCCAGGCGGGGTGGAGGTTGTGAGGAGGGCATCACTGGGCTGCTGGGAGGGGCAGTGTAGGAAGCATTGAGCACAATCCCCAGAGGCCAACCCAGAATGGGAGGGAAAGGGTAGAAAGGGTAGTAATTCTCAAAAAGGGAGGTCCTGGGAGTCTAGCCACACCTTGCTGACTTGGGAGAAGAAGGTTGCTTATTCGCCCCTCCCTCAACAGGAGCCTAAGGAGTTGCTGACTCTAAGGTGAAAGAGGGAGTTGGGGTGGGAGCTGGGCAGCTCTGCAAATCTCTTTGGGGGCCTTCAGAAAGGCATGCACAGGGATGGGTAGCTAACTCATGGCACCTGCCTCCCCAATCCAGCCAATACCACCAGCGCGTGCACTCCCAGAGCCAGCAGCTCCAGCAGCTGCAGAAGGAGCTGAATAAACTTCACAAGGAGGTGTCCAGCGTGCGAGCAGCCCACAGTGAGGTGAGTCCCCTCCACGGGGACTCGGGGGCAGGGCTGCGGTTGGAACTGGCACATCCTATGTCCTGAGACAAATCTTCACCCCAGATACCCACTGTGGGGACTCTTTCCCAAGGCCTTTAAGGCCTCTGAATATTGGGTTACTGAGAAGCAGGGCCACTGTAAACTAGCCTGCAACCCTCCTGTTCCACCCTCTGCCTTTAGAGAGTGGCCAAGCTTGTGTTCCAGAGGCTGAATGAGGACTTCGTGCAGAAACCCGACTATGCACTGAGCTCTGTGGGTAAGACGTAGATACATGGAAAGAAGCAGACTCTGGGACCTAGATAATTGTGTTGATGAGAAAGCCTGGGAGTCCCTAAAAAAGTGACTTCTGCCCGCCCAGGAGCCTCTATCGACCTGGAGAAGACATCCAGTGACTATGAAGACACCAACACTGCCTACTTCTGGAATCGCTTGAGCTTCTGGAACTATGCTCGCCCACCCTCAGTCATACTGGAGGTGGGCCTGGGACCAGGGTGCTGGGGATGGTGCCAATGGGCAAGAGCCGGGAGAGGGCAAAAATCAACTTGGTGGAGAGAGGACTGGAGCTGAGGTCAGTTTGGCTTCAGAAGGTGCCCCACTCGGGGCAGGGGCTGGCATGGGTGTGGGAAGGTTCCTGCCAAGCCAAGGATGGCGTTAAACTGAAGAGAACTCTTAAGTGCTGGGGACTCAGCATTGCCTCACGTGGATAGGCAAGAACCAGAGCAGAAGAAGGCAGAGCTCTGGGCTGAGCAGCAGCCCTAGGACAGGGTCTTGCTCTGCAGCTCAATTTCCTCCAGTTCCCAGTACTGTCTGGTCTCAGGTTTGTCATGTGTTCTGATGGTCTGTCCAAACCCCTGCAGCCAGATGTGTTCCCTGGAAACTGCTGGGCCTTTGAAGGTGACCAAGGTCAGGTGGTGATCCGACTGCCAGGTCATGTGCAGCTAAGTGACATCACCCTACAGCATCCTCCACCCACCGTGGCACACACTGGAGGAGCCAGCAGTGCACCCCGGGACTTTGCAGTCTTTGTGAGTGGGGCAGGGACCAGGAGGTGGAGCGTCTGCTTAGGAAACCCTAGACTGGTGAGAACTATTGCCAGTGCATGTCATTGTTTGCTCATCTGTAAACTGGACACACACGGCTGCTACAGGCTGTAATGAGCATCACCATATCCAGACAGGAAGTAGGCTTGGCTTTCAAAGCTCTATACATATTCATTGCTTCTGCAAAACCTATGAAGTACTGTTGTTTCCTCCCATCTAAAGGGAATGATCGTGCTGTAAAAGGAGTGATTACAAGCTCAATCACATTACTTCTTAAAAAAGATTTAAGTACGAGTGGTTTTGCCTGTATGTAAGTATGTGCATCACATGCATGCCTAGTGCCCCAGAAAGTCAGAAGATAGTGGTAGATTCTCTGAACTGGAGATAAGAACTGGGAGCAGCCATGTGGGTGCTGGGAACTCAAGCTGGGTCCTTGGCAAGAGCCATCTTTCCTGCCCTGCTAACAACTTTCTAGTAGCCTGGTTGATTTGCTTAAAACAGGGCCTTCTGTGCAGCCCAGGTTGACCTTAAAACTAACTCCTGGCTTAGCATCCCTGGTGCTAGGCTATCCTGGCTGTTACATTCCACACTACACATGCTATGTTAGAGCATGAACCAGAGCACAGGTAGCTGGATGTGTAGATGACGCTGAACAAAGCTGTCCCCTGCTTCCTCTGTACCTCACTGTTCCCTCATACACTCTTTCCCCTCCAGGGGCTCCACGCTGATGATCAGACAGAAGTGTTCTTGGGAAAATTCATCTTTGATGTGCAGAAATCTGAAATTCAAACTTTCCACCTACAGGTGTGTTTACCTCCAGGGGTGAGAGCGCTAAGATGGGGTAGTGGACATTGGTGGGAAGAACAGTCTTGATAGCAGTTGTTGGCATGATCCGTTTGTCTCCCCAGAATGACCCTCCATCAGCCTTCCCCAAGGTGAAGATTCAGATTCGAAGCAACTGGGGCCATCCCCGTTTCACATGCTTATATCGAGTCCGTGCCCACGGTGTGCGGATCTCAGAGTGGGCAGACAATGCCACAGGGGTCACTGGGGGACCCAATTAAAAATGCTGATGTTTGGAGGAGAATTGAGATTTGTGCTAAAGAAAAGTGCATCAGTGCTGGGAGGTCACCTTTGGGGGCAAGCCCTGGTTGCCTATGGCAGGTCAGTATGGTCCAGAGTCACACAGTAGCAGCAGGTGATGCCTACAGTGTCTGCCATGTGCAAGAGACAGTGCTGTGGACATTCCGCACTGTACACGATCAGCTTGATCCTCCACAGGGAAGGAAACTCAGGCAGCAACTCGCTCCACTCCTACTCGGGGCCTCCCTCAAGAGGCTCCGTCTCCAACTGCAGAGCTCTCGGCAGCTGGAGCCATCTTATGCTCAGTCCCTACCCCTAATTCCTGGAAATGTCCTCAGTTCTTGTTACATATAGATTTAGAGGGAAACTCTCCTCTGGCAAACACTGGAAAGCTAAGATCTGGAAATTTCTAGGAAACCTTTTGAGCAAAGCTGACCTATGCTTGGTATCCTTCATGCAGCTGGTCAGTTCTAGGACCTTAGGTGTAGGTCATGTGATTGATGTTCATCAGATCTAACAGTCTTCACTGTAATGGCTAAAAGAACTGGCCAGGGTGGTGGGTAAGTGCAAACAGGCAGTCAAATAATTAGAGTTCCTAAGGGTGGAGAAAAGAGACTCGCATGAGCAAAGAGCAGCATTATTTATCTTGGCTGTTGGGATCCTTCCTACTGACAGGTGAGGCAGAACACTTATCCACCTATTTAAATTAGGGTGATGTATTTTGTCATTGGAAGACATATGTGCCCATACCAAGTATTCTGAAAAACTAAGGTTTGGGGGCTGGAGAGATGGCTCAGTGGATAAGAGCACTGGCTACCCTTCCAGAGAACCTGAGTTTGATTCGCAGCAACCACACGGTGGCTTGCTACCTAATGTAACTCCAGTTCTAGGGAAGGTGGTTCCTCTTAGAGCATTCTCAGGCACGAGGTACATGTGTACACTCAAGCAGGCAAAACGCTCAAAAGTTAAACAACAAAAGCTAAGGTTAGGGCTGGTGAGATGTCTCAGCAAGGGAAGCCCACCACGTCTGGCAATCAGAACTTAATCCCTGGGGCCCACATGGTGGAAGAAGAGAACTCCACAAAGTTACCCTATGACCTCCATATGCTGTAGCACTTTCACACAAAAATTTTAAATGTAATAAAAACAATTAAGGGTCATTAGGATGACTCAAGTGGATGAAAGGGGCTTGCCACCAAGCCTTAGGACCTGGATTCGGTCTCTGGGACCCATAACAGCTAGCCAAGCCCCACAGTTGGTTTTTGACATCCATGTGTACCATGGAACATACAAAATAAATGTACTAGAAACAAATTAAAATGAAGGTTACAGATAGAACTAAGAACTGGCCATGGTGGTGCCCAGATGCCTTTAATTTTGGCACTCAGGAGGCAAAAATAGGAGGATTTCTATGAGTTTGAGCCCAGTTGATTCAGTGCTACATAGACTGTTGAAAAGAGAAACACCCAGACTGGGCATGGTAGTGCACACCTCTAATTCAGCACTTGGGAGGCAGGGACAGGTGGACTGACAGAGCTAGCAGAGCATCAGTTTGCCTAGTCTGCAAGACCCATGGCCCTGGTTTCAGTTCTCAGTACACACAGAGGACAGTTTAACCACAGGAAGCAAAATCCTTAAGACTTTTCATACATTTTCCTCCCAATCTAAGGCTGGTCTAGAACTCACTATGTAGCCCAGGATAGCATAAAATTCATAAAGTTCAAGGCAATACTCCTGCCTCAGGCACTCCAGTGCTAGGACTGTAGATATGAACCACCTCATTAAGCTTCTGTTCATACTTTTCATACATGTATGTTGGGTGTGCATACCACTCTAGTATGGAGGTCTGAGGAAAACTTTGTAGAGTTAATTTTCTCCTTCCACCTTTACATGGATCCTATAAATAGAATTCAGGTTGTTAGGCTTGCACAGCAAGCACTTAATCCAATGAGCAATCTTACAAGGTTCTCTATGTTTTTTTTTTTTAAAACAGGGTCCTTTTTTTTTTTTGTTTTTTGTTTTGTTTTTTTGAGACAGGGTTTCTCTGTAGCTTTGGAGCCTGTCCTGGAGCTAGCTCTTGTAGACCAGGCTGGCCTCAAACTCACAGAGATCCACCTGCCTCTGCCTCCCAAGTGCTGGGATTAAAGGCGTGTGCCACCACCACCCAGCTTAAACAGGGTCTTACGTAGCAGAAGATGTCCTTAACTCTACAGCTCCTACCAAAGATAAGCTAAGTGGTAGAGCCCAACTCTAGCATGATTTAGGCTCTAGGCACAATTCCCAGCACCAAAAAACAAAACAAAAGTAGCCACTGAGGGAGTATTTATTGATAAACGAATACATTTATTAAAAGCAGATTAGCATATATAAAAATAAAACTTTCATATTGTATATAAAAATATGAAACAGTAACAGTTGAGGGGAAAATACTTTGGACATGCTGAAAAGAACAACAGAATGAAGACTCTGACACACATAGCCCATGAAGAGGCTACTGCGAGTAAAGTCAGCGTAGGAATAATACCTAGCCATATGTAGGGATGGAAATAAATTCAAGCTAAAAATGTGAGATCTGGGGAAGGTGACTAACACAGACTTGGAAAAGGAGACAAGGCGTCCTGCAAACCAGATACAAATAGTATATGTGTTATTTTAAGGTTTTTTGTCTGATCTGAAACTCATAGTATAGTATGAGTCCACATCAAACCCACAGCCATCCACCTGCCCCTGACTTCCAATTTTGACATTACAGCCATGAGCCACCAATCACTGTTCCCATTATCTCCCCCCTCCCTTGCCCAGAGAGAGGGTTTCTCTGTAACAGTCCTGGAGCTCGCTTTGTAGACCAGGTTGGCCTCAACTCAAAAAGATTCGAGTACCACTGCCTCGCGAGCGCTGAGTTTAAAGGTGTGCACCACTTGCCCAGGCAACTATTTTTATGTGATATTGATATTCGAAACCATTTTTTTTTTTTTTTTTTTTGGTTTTTCGAGACAGGGTTTCTCTGTAGCTTTGGAGCCTGTCCTGGAACTAGCTCTTGTAGACCAGGCTGGTCTCGAACTCACAGAGATTCGAAACCATTTTTTCCTTTTTTTTTTTTTTTTTTTTTTGGACACAGGGTTTCTCTTACTGTCCTGGAACTTGCTCTGTAGAACAAGCTGACCTCAAACTCAAAAGATCCACCTGCCTCTGCCTCCTGAGTGCTGGGATTAAATGTATATGTCACCACACCCAGTTTTTAAACAATGTTTTACTTAGATTAGAAAACAAATTTTAAAATACCTCTGCTTCCTGGGTGCTGGGATTCAAGTTGTACACAACCATGACTGACTGGCAGATTGAGTGAAATTTTAATTCTGCACTTAAAAGTTCCTGGTTTTTCTAAACCAGGCACCAAATGTACCATAGTTTCATCTACTCCATAAGCTAAGGAAGGAGGATCTCTTGAGTCCAAAGA
Source organism: Arvicola amphibius (assembly GCF_903992535.2). Classification (NCBI taxonomy): domain Eukaryota; kingdom Metazoa; phylum Chordata; class Mammalia; order Rodentia; family Cricetidae; genus Arvicola; species Arvicola amphibius. The sequence goes on along the minus strand of NC_052051.1, from coordinate 22,256,224 downwards.
GTCTGAAGTCAGCCTGGGCAATGTGGTTAAGACGTGTCCCTCCTATGAAGTTTTTACAAAATAAATATGTTAAATCTCGAATAATATAAAAAGCTATTAAGCTTATAATCCTAGCACTCGGGAGATGGAGGTGAGAGGCTGTAGGGACAGGCCAGCCTGGTGACACGAGTCCCCAAACAACAGGAGGTCTAGTCGCCCTCACTCTCAGCTTCGCCACCTCCAACACCGTCCATCTCGTCCATGTTCCCAGCTCAGCTACACCCAGAAGACGGGACAACCACATGCTTACTTTATATACCAACTTTGGTTTTCAAAGTTTGTCTCTGGGGTGATTAGACCCAATTGCTTGGATAGGGTTATCAGACTTTCACTCAACAAGGCCAAGGTCAACAAAGACTCGGATCAAAGTAAGCAAAGTATACCAGTGTGTAACCCCGAGAAAGGGGTGATCTTTATACTAGTCTTTCCTGAATGAGATGGGTCCAGGGAAGGTAGATTGGTCAAGAGCAGCAATAGCAGAAGCAAGTATAAATGTATCAGCTATAAAGTGGGAAAAATGTGCAGGGTTGGTCCACCTAAAGGACTGAGTGGGCTAAAGGCTGAAATAGACTGACCATAGCCTATTCTCCAAGGGAACCTATGCCTGGGGGGGCTGTGCAGGGCCCTTGGCTAGAGCTGGAGGTGCCTTCAATGGGGCCCAACCTTGGGCTCTGAAGTAGGAAACCAGCTGAGTAGGTACTTCTGCAAGTACAGTCTGTGCTAATGTCTCCCGTGGAGCCTGTCAGGAGAAGAAAGACAAAGTCAATGAGAGCCTGTAAGTCTCTACATCTTACCCAAAATTCAACCTTGCCAGACTTTGATGAAAAGGCTTTATTTACCGGGCCTCAACCCCACTTTCACCACCCTGCAAATTCCTCCCCTACTCACATTCTGAAATCGTCGATAAGGCACAAACTGCACTATGTCACGAGCAGCTGCTTCTCCACGGCGTGTACGAAGAGGGCCACCATCAGCATCCAGTTGTTCCATGACCTCAAAGTCAGCACCGCCCACGCCCACAATGATCACGGACATGGGCAGCTGTGAGGCTTGCACCACAGCCTCGCATGTGGCCTCCACGTCTGTCACAGCGCCATCAGTCAAAAGCAATAGCACGAAGTATTGCTAGAGACAAGATAATAAACTGAGGCAAATTCTCTTCCCCAAGCCCTCCCAGGCACACAGTCCCTGACTAGATGCCCTCATTACACACTCCTCGCCACCCTGGTGCCACAGCTACCCACAGCTCGCTCTTACCGAGGCAGTCCTCTGTTGTGCAGCCTGGGCTGCAAACCTAGCCACGTGGTTGATGATGGGTGCAAAGTTGGTAGGGCCATAGAGACGAACTTGGGGCAATGCTTGACGGTAGGCATCTACAATACCCTGGATGCCTACGAGGAACATTAGAAAATTCTATGAAGTTGTAGACCTTAGACCTCATAGGATTAAGTCAGACCTGAAATCTTCCCGTCTAGGCCCAGATGTAGAAACCTGGAAGTGTGTCATCCTTGCCAACCAGGACAGCTCTATCCAACAGATGAAACTAAAGGGTGAAGAGGACTTGGTAGAATACTTGAATTAATTAGCTCCCCAAATGAGAGTTATTGTCTGACTGGGCGGTGGTGGTGCACACCTTTGAACCCAGCCCCAGGGAGGCAGAAACAGGTGAATCTTGAGTTGGAGTCCAGCCTGGTCTACAGGGTGAGCTCCAGGACAGTCAGGGCTACACAAAGAAACTGACTTAAAAAAACAAAACAGGGCCGGGCGGTGGTGGCACACGCCTTTAATCCCAGCACTTGGGAGGCAGAGGCAGGCGGATCTCTGTGAGTTCGAGACCAGCCTGGTCTACAAGAGCTAGCTCCAGGACAGGCTCTAAAGCTGCAGAGAAACCCTGTCTCGAAAAACCAAAAAAAAAAAAAAAAAAAAAACAAACAAACAAAAAAAAAAACAGTTATTTTCTGAACTGGGGAAGTAGTTTAGCCTGGTTGTGTTAGTACTTTGGAACTGAAGATTACTATGAGTGTCAAGAGAGCCAGCAAGAGGGCTCACTCGGCAGGTAAAGGAGCTTGGTGTGCAAGCCTAGTGACATGCCTGGCTTGGGTCACAAATTTGAGGCTAGCTTACATAGCTCTAGGCCATCCCAGCCAGGGTACAGAGAGATACTGTCTCAAGAAGAGGAAAAAAAAAAGTAGTTTGGGAGGCAGAGGCAGGTGGATCTCTGTGACTTTGAGACCAGCCTGGTCGATAAGATCTAGTTCCAGGACAGGTTCCAAAGCTACAGAGAAACCCTGTCTCAAAAAAGAATAATAAACATAAGTAAGATGATCAGATGAGGTCAAGTCAAATTTTTCAAGTTAACTAGGTGCTCTCATGGAAGTGCTGGGAAGACCCAAATCTTGGATCTTTTTTTTAGATACATTTTTTTGAAGATTTATTTATGTGCATTGGGGTTTTGATGTGAGGATGTCAGATCCCCTGGAACTGGAGTTACAGACAACTGTGAGCTGCCATGTGGGTGCTGGGAATTGAACTCAGGTCCTCTGGAAGAGCAGTCAGTGCTCTTAACTGCTGAGCCATCTCTCCAGCCCCAGATTTTGGGTCTTTATGAAAAAACTTGGGACATTCACATAAAACATCTCCCTAAACTAGGAATGTGGCTGGTGGTAGAGTGCTTACTCGTATACATAAGGCTCTGGACTCTATCCTTAGCACAGTCAGGTCAATGGTAGGCTACCCAGGCTTTTTCCATGCTTTCATTGGAGACCAAGTTGCCCAGGCAGGCTTTGAACTTTTGATTCTCTTGCCGCAGCCTCCCGAGTAGCTGGGAATATAGGGCTTTGCCAGTAGGCACATAAAATTTTACTTATATTTTAAAACCAAAGCACACATCGGTAAGAACTTGCCCCAAATCATCTCAGTAATAAGGTGAATTGACTCCACCGGGCTAGTTCTAACCTCCACTCCTCTCTCCCAGTCTTCTCTACCCACAGAAGCTCACTCCTCAGGGGTGGAATGGGGGATTACCTGCGCAGTAGGGACTACTGGGATTGAAGTTCAAGGCAAATTCATGTGAGACCTGAGGACAGGAATGAAAATGACTCAGCCAGGTGTGGTCACAAACCTCCACTATTAACCCACAGGAGATTAAGACTAAGACTAGAAGGTTTCAATTTTAAACCAGCCTGAAGTATACAGTGAGACCTATTTCAGAAAAAGAGAAAAACAAAAAAGGCTGAGTATAGGAGTGCACACTTTTAATCCCAGCACAGGAGTGCCAGGATCTCTATATACTTAGATCAACCTGAACAAACAAACAAACACACACCAAAAAAAAAATAAAAAGAAAAGAAAGAGACTTTTTCTACCTCCCCTGCATTTTAGCAACCCGAGTGTCATCACCCCACCCCCAACACACAACATGTTTTAGCCCCTCATAGGGCCTATATAGACCAGGCTGGTCTTGAACTCCGAGCCACCTGCCTCCCAAATTCTGAGATAAAAGATGAGTCACAACACCCAGCAAAGATGTTATTTGTTTTTGTTTGAAGACAGGGTTTCACTGTGTATCTCTGGCTATTCTGGAACTCACTATGAAGACCAGACTGGCCTTGAACTCACAGAGATTGGCCTGCCTCTGTCACCTGAGCCCTGGGACTAAATAAAGGTCTACACTACCATGCCCAGCTAAGATTTTATTTTTTATTTATATTTGTGTGTGTTTGTGTGTATACCCAAAGCCATTAGAAAAATGCAATTGGGTGCCCTTTGAAGTTGAGTTACAGGTAAATGTGGGTGTTAGGAACTGAACTTTGGTCCTCTGGAAGAACAAGGATTCAACAGCTGGGCCATCTCTCCGGGTACCCCAGCCCCTTCTGTGCCAAGAAATAGCATACTCTTGAGCGACCCAAGTGCAATAGAGTACATGTTTAGAATGTTTAAGGCCCACCCGTGGTTCAAGCCCCAAAACTACAAAATCCAAACAAGGGCATCCAGCTCTATGGCAGGAGTCCCACAGAAGCAATCTGGCCCTGCACTTGCTGTGTACCTGCCTGTAAGAACGGACCCCTGGATCTCTCCTTGAAGCTAGATACCAAGCAATACATAAATTTACCACAGACTCTCAAGTTAGGATCTTGATATAAAAAAGAATAGAGAAAAAAAAGAGGGCTTACCTGCCAGTTAGGGGGTACCTGGGCCCCAAATCCAAATGCTGGAAACAGCTTGTCTCTGTGGAGGACAGGGAAGTAGAAAAGAGGCAGTGAGGGTTTTGAGTCTGGAGGCTGAAATGCGTAAAGGGCATGGGAGGAGCCAGAACCGGAACTCACGAGTCGTAGTCTTGAACCACACTGCCCACACTCCACAGTGCTGTCAGATACTCATTGACTCCTGATGGGCTCAGATAGTGCAGGGAGTCAGGTGAGGACGGGTCTCCATTGGAGCCAGTGAAGTCCACGCCCACCTGGAAAGAGAGCAAGAACGGAGGCAAAGACTACCTCAGTCTAAGGCCCGTTCACCTGCCCCAGGATGCAAACTTTACTTACAGTAAAGTTGATCTGGCAGCCTCCCATCACATAGTCCAGGAAGGAATACTCTGTTTCTACCTGCAGATGAAACCAGGGTTAAGCTGTGGCTAATAGGGGCTAGCATCATGGAGTCCAAGACTCAGAACTCAGAGCCTGGGTCACATGGTCTATCATCTTACCTGGCAAGTCTTGACATAGACAATTCCAGAGTTCTTGTAGCTTTTCTTTTTCTGCTGCTTCTCAGGGTGGATACATTCAAATTCAGCCTGGTAAGAAACAGGAAACCGCCACAGCATCGTCAGCCAAGGTCCGAAGCTGAACTCTCCAGACTTTCCTCTGGGCAGCAGCTGTCTAGGCACTGAGGCACTGTCAACAGGCAACACTCACTGGGACTGCTTGAAGTTGGGCCAAGGTGGTGTGGAAGGTACCAATGAGATCATGTGACCCGTCACTGTCATAGTCTGAGCAGCGTACCTGGGGGGTGGGGGTGGGAGATCTGTATATAAAAGAGACACAGGGCAAGCAAGAAGTCCCTTCCCAGGATCTGTTCCATCTGTCTATTAAGGTAAACTCCTCACCTGGATGGGTGTGTCGGGGTCCCCACCACAGAAATGCTGAAGAGGAACTGAGAAGCGCTTCCAAGTAGGGTTCAGGTTGTTCTTGATTACCTGGGGTAGAGGGTAATGAGCTCTGGCCTGGCCCATGAAGATCTCCCACCCTCTCCTACCCATCAGAAGTCTTTCTCCCTCAGCTCCCAAGCCTGCTAATCACAAACCCTGGAGATTCTCTCCTATGCCAGCCCAACCGATATCAGGAGTCACACCTCAGATCTGTATGCCAGGTGCCACTTTCCATCACCTTGGCGGAAGAACTCCAAGAATGGATCAGATTTTCCTAGGAAGTCCTGCCGATGCCAAACAGACCCCAGTTATAGGACTCAGGAAGACAGCCAGTGTCAGCCCTCAGCCCCTTAGTTCTTGGATCCCCAGGTCCTCTTTCCAGACACACCTTCTTATCCAGGTTCCTAGCTTCCACCTCCATGGTTACTACACGGCTGTCCTTTACCTCCTGGGCTGAAACCTAGGTAGGGAGGACAATATCACCTCATGAATTATTCATTCCATAAGCTGCTCCCCATCCAGGGTTTATTCCTTACTGTAATGGTTCCCCGCCCGGCAGGCTTCCCTGGCTTCAACATCAAGGGGAGAGTCAGAGTCCGACTGGACACAATCTGGGAAAAATGAGGTGAGAGAGGCTTCAGCACCTCAGACAGGCTGAGGTCCTGCTTGGCTGGCACACCCGGGCTCCCTGGCCCTGCCTACGTACCTGACCTAGGGAACACTCAGCTCCCCCTAGGAAGTCATCGTCCCCCAGCTCTGGTGTCTTGTTGTCTATGTCATAGATTCCAAAGCGTAGCTTCTGGACAGTCTCAAAGTGGTACTCAACCTGCAGAGTCTTGGAGAACGCAGGGCTTGAGCAGTTCCGGACTCGCTCAGTCCGGCAAAGCTGTGAGAAGAGGCCACTAAGCATCAGTTACAAACCTGTTACCCCCAAACATACTCCTGCCCTCCCTCAATGACCTTAACCTTCAAGATCCATCTTACCTCAGCCCAGGTGCCCCCTCCCACATCTTGTAAAAGGACACAGAGTGGGTCAGATTTGGAGCCGATGTCCTTGTCAATGAGATGGTCACAGGAAATGGACAGCTGAACCAAGGTCACACAGTGGGCCATCTGGGGGAAAAGAGCTGGGTCAGACATCAGGGCCTCTTCCATCTTTCATTAACTCTAATTCCCAGCCTGAGAAAACCTCAGGTTTTACACAGGCAGCTTCAACACCCCTGAACCCTAAGTAAGTTCAACAGCATGGGACATAAACTCTAGCTCCAAATTAACCCTTATTCTAAGTGGCTTTAATGTCAACAAAGCTGTGCAGACCTGGAATCGAGCCTTAACCACTGCAGAGCATAATCAATCTGTGGTCTTAGCGCCTGACCTGAGGTCAGAATTAGGCCGCATTTCAATCCCAACAGCCTCCAGTGGGGTCAGTACCTAGATACTGCTCCCCAAAACCCTCTGCAGATAATGATCCCCTCCATTGACTTCTAATCTCGAAGCAGCTGCTCACGTCTACTCCTCGCCATCTCCATGTCACGATCCAGTCTAAACCGCTATTTCCATTGCCCAGAACTAGCAATAGTCTCTTTAGCTGGTCACCTGTGCCACCCCTACTTCCGCTTCCCATCTCCACCCCAGAAGGCTATTAATATAGCAACCAAATTTACCCAGACAAAACAGTCATGGAAGGAATAGCGGCACAGCCTGTCATCACAGCACCCAGGGAGCAGAAGCAGGACTTCTCTAAGTCCAAGGGCCACCTTAGAAAGCATAGAGTTCCAGGCTACCCATGGCTACAAAGTGAAGCCCTGTCTCAAAACTCAAACAGACAAAAAATGCAAAGTTGTGACTCACACTGTAATTCTATCTCCGGGAGACCAAACAGAAGGAACAAGAGTTCCAGGTCAGCCTGAGCTACACAGTGAGTAGGAAGCCATCCTGGGTTACATGAGATCCTGATTCAAAAGCAAACAAAAGAGCTTGAGAAGTGCCTCAGCAGTTAAGAGAATACTTTGCTCTTGTAGAGGACCTGAGTTCAATTCCCAGCACCCATGCTGGGTGGCTCACACCTGCCCACAACTCCAGCCTCTGGCCCATACATTTAATCCATAGACACATATACAGTAATTTAAAATAAAAATGTCAACAACAAAATCCTCCCTGACGTCACACTCTAAACCACCATTTGTAGAACTTGCTGCACACTGGTCTGATGGATGATCTAACCTGAGCTGTCAATGCTGCTTGCTCGTTCTGGCCTTTGTCTTCCTCAGGCCCACCGGATACTGTTTTTATCAGCCACATGACTGTTCCCTCTTCTGTGGGGTTCCTACTTGCCATCACATCTGTGACGTAGGGAGTCTTCCCACTCTAAATTCCAGCCTTCCCGCCACGGACACATCACAGGCTCCATCACTAATGTCACACTAGTACCCAACTTACTAGACATATTTTAGTTATATGGTCAGTCTCTAGCGCTCAAATGTAAACTGTGCGAAGGAGAATTTATCTGTTTGTGTACTGCTCTATCCTAAGCACCTAGATATGCTTGTTGCACGAAACCCAAAAGGCCATTTCCAGAACCAAGTCTCAGACTGACTGGCCTCTTGTCTCCAAATCCAAGCAGCCCAAACCTCTCCAGTCCATCTACTCCTCCATCACCACCTTGCATGGATCGCCAGAGCGACTACAGTGTGGTCCCTCCTATAGCCCATGATGATCCACAGGCAACACGCACCGTCTATATCAGCTGTACACAATTCCCCACAGGACTTGCTTCAGCAGCACAGCTTCCTACCTAGCAGTACTTCCTCGGATGTCTCCAGCCTCCACACCCCTCCTCCCAACCTGCATCATCTCACGTTGGTCCCCAAGTCTTCAGTTCATTGTTTTATGGTATTGGAACTGACTGGGCCCTGTGCATGCCAGGCAATCATCTGCTGCTGAGCTACATCTCCAGCTTTAGTCTCCCACCCAGAATATCCACATTGGTTATTTTTAGTCACCCACAGCACTTGAGCTCAAATGAATGATGAAAATCCCACTACTCTCCATCCAAAAGTCTGTAGTGAACTAAGCCAAGTGTGTGTGCTCTCATTCCCACCCGGTAGGCCTCCTGCTTCCCCAGGCTCCACATTCCATCTGGCTGTGAGATTAAGGTCTGGAAGCAGTTGGTAGCCGCAACTACTCTCATCGGCAGGTCCAGCGTTCTAAGGTTGCTACTGCAAGAGGCTGCAGACTTCCAGTTTTCCCTTAGGGGTTCAACAGACCACAGCTTTGTACCACACAGTAATCTGAATTCCTTGTCTGCCGCCTCAGGTTCTCGGAAGCAGTGTTCGTTACTCATTTCACTGTTGTGTTAACACCACAGAGACCCCAAAACTCAAGGTAATACAAAGGCACATCAGCCAGGTGGTGCCAGGCTCACTACCAAACACACAGGAACGCTGAACCGTACAGGTAGGCCGGGTTCACTACCAAACACACAGGAATGCTGAATGGCGGCTCAACCAAAAAGAACCATCTGTCTGCATCAACAAAAAGCACTAGATTATCAAGCCAGCAAGAGTATAACCCACTTTGAAACATATGTTCCTCAGGGAAGTGCATATTCAATAGATCGGAATACTCACACATAGTAATATACACAGGCAAACAGCAGTATGCACACTCTCCCCTCCCCCTTCTATATTTTGAGACACGGTCTCATGTAATCCAGGCTGGCCTCCAATGGACTTGCAGGTGAGAATGACCTTAAATTCTAGATCCTCCTATTTTCCCTTGTAAGTGCTTGGATTATAGACATGCGTCACCATGCCTGGGTTATTATAACCTATACACTTCTGTATAGTTCTTGATGTTAAACATTTGAAGGCGCTTATTAGCTTTACACCCAACCCCAACAAACCTTGAGTATCGCTAATTCTAAGCCCAATACTTTTATTTCAGCTCAGGAACTTCAAGCCATCACATTTCTTACCCTCACAGGTGTCTCCTCTTTGGTTCTGCCTCACTTAGCCAATTTCTGCAGTCAACAACAACAAACCCAGTATAACTGCCAATGGCCGTTAGATTCAACACCAAATTCTCTAGCAACTATTTTGTTCTACTCCTGAGGGAGAATTGCTATAGGGTTGAGTAGTAGTGCAGGAGAGTTAACCCTACACTCTCTAGCTCAAATTCTAAGGCCTTTCTTAGCCACTTCCCTTAGCTCCCACCTTTAGGACAGACAGAACGTGAGAACCAATATCCTAATGAACATCTTCTCATGCACAGCTCTGGTCTGACGTGACTGCCCTTAGGAATTCTAGCCCCATAGAATGTCATCATCTTTGGCTAAGTGTAGTGGTTTCCTTATCAGCCTTTCTGCAACCACACAGCCACTTGTGTTTATTAGCCAAATGAAAACCAGACAGTGGCATTTCTCTGAGATAGCTTCCCAATACATTCAACATAAAATCATTTAATATAAAAACCCTAAGTTTAAGAACAAGAGAGATGGCTCACCGGTTAAGAGCCCTTTGTGTTTCCAGAGGGCCAGAGTTCAGTTCCCAGGACCTACGCTGTTCACACAGGCAGTTCACACAGACACCTGTGACTCCTGCTTCAAAGACTCCAGCGCCCTCTTCTGGCCTCCACAGGCACTGCAAACACATGCACAAACCACCAACATTCATGGCTGGCAAGATGCATAGTGGGTGAAGGTGCTTGCCAACATACCTGAGTTTGGTCCCTGACCCACAGGGATTTAATCCATGTGTAAATAGGCATCTAGCCACCCAAGCGTGTTCCTACAGGGCTGCCCTTCCTAATCCACATCCACAGTGTCAATTCTATTCTCCATCTCAGGGCCTTTGTGCCATGTTTCTATCCTGGACAGCAAACTGTGTAAGAGCAGGAACCCTGCCTACTTTGTTTGTATCTCTGGCACCTACTGGTACTAGACACTCAGTGAATATTCACTAACTGCATTATTGCTGAAACAACAGCAGGAGAACTGTCTTTCGCTCCCCTTCCATTCAATTGTGGGCACCTCCAAACTATCACAAAGCATCTCTATTTGCCCCGAACTAGTACTCAATGCATAAAGCTGCTGCTTGGCTATCTGATGAACCAATGGGAACTCCTAACTTCAGGCCCCTTTCATTTGAATTAATATATAGCAATAAACCTTCCCCTTCCTGCTTTTAATAACTGAATTGTGAAATTTTAGCATGGAGGGCTAAGATGCTGCCTAGTGATGAGCTCAGAGTTTTGCCTACTGTACACACATCTCTGGTTTCAACCCCCAACACTAAAAATAAACTAAAACAAAAACCAAACCATAAGACAAAATTTCAATACACAGCTCCTAAAATTCTACCTTAATGAAAACCAATTTAAATAAACAGGCAAAAGTTCTGAAGATGTTTTATAAAACATAAATAAGAAATAAGCTTATGAAATGATCCACACTGTAAATGACTATAGAAATGCAAAATAAAACAATGGGGCCAGGCAGTGATGGCACAAGCCTTTATCCCAGCACTTGGGAGGCAGAAGCAGAGGCAGGCAGATCTCTGTGAGTTCAAGGCCAACCTGGTCTACAGAGCTAGTTCTAAGACAGCCAGAGCTGCACAGAGAAACCATGTCTCAAAAAAACCAAAACCAAACAAAAGACAAAAAAAAACCTACAATGGGATAGTTACAAACCCATCAGTGGCTAAATATAAGACCAACGAGGCTAAATGTTGGCAAAGGATGTAAGATTCTTGGAAATGGTGAAAGTATTAAATGTGCCACCCTGGGAAACAGCCTGGTAAGTTTGTCAGAAAGTCAAATATATACCTGTCCAAGTGCAATTCCACTGGCAGGTTCTAACCCAGAAGAAATTAAAGCATTGTGTCCAAAGCTTGATTAAAAATGCTCAGAGCAGCTCTACTTATTATAACCTAAAACTTGAAACACTGCTAGCATCAATATGATGGATAGTTATGTTTATAAAAAAATCAATCAGCACAAAACAAATTATTAATAACTGAAATCTGGATAAATCTGGAGGATAAAATATATTGATTTTATTCATTAATTTTAAAATAGGCAAAAACTGCCGAAGGTCATGGCACACATCTTTAATAACAGCACTGCTGAGTGTTGGCAGAGGCAGAAGGATTATGTGACTTTAAGACCAGCCTGGTTTACAAAGTGAGTTCCAGGACAGTGAAAGCTACACAGAGAAACCCTATCTTGGAAAATAAATGAAAAAGAAAAAAGAAGAGGCAAAACCTAATCTTTGCTGTCCTTCTTCCTCCCTGGGGAGAAGTGGGCACTGACTGAGAAAAACCATGCAACTCCAGGAAGAGGGTCACTTGGGTCACAAAGGGTCTGCACTTAATTCCAGCCTTGTTACCGTGGGCCCACTGTGTGCAAAGGAGCATATAGGGCTTAACTCTGTGACGTTACTAAGTTGGCCTTGCTTCCAGTCTCAACATCAGGGCTTCCTGTGCAACCAAGATTGTCTATTTTTATTTTTTTCTTCTCACAGACATGCCCTTTTCTTTCTTATTGGAATATTGCTGTGTAGAAAAAAAGAAAAAGAAAAAAAAACTTGGGCTGGAGAGATGGCTCAGAGGTTAAGAGCACTGCCTGCTCTTCCAAAGGTCCTGAGTTCAATTCCCAGCAACCACATGGTGGCTCACAACCATCTGTAATGGGGACTGGTGCCCTCTTCTGGGCTGCAGGCATGCACACAGACAGACTATTGTATACATAATAAATAAATATTTTAAAAAAAAAAAAGAAAAAAGAAAAAAAAACTTAAGAATTTGCAGTTTTGGGCTGGAGAAATAGCTCAGAGGTTAAGAGCACTGACTGCTCTTCCAAAGGTCCTGAGTTCAATTCCCAGCAACCACATGGTAGCTCACAGCCATCTGTAATGAGATCTGGTGCCCTCTTCTGAAGGAATGTTGTATATAAAATAAATGAATTTAAAAAAAAGAATTTGCAGTTTTCACTGAGAATCATGTCTACCATCCCATCATGTGGGAGCAGAGGACAGAAAACTAGTTTACAGTCACCTTGGGTCATGAGGCTGTCTCAGGAATAGGGAAACAAAAACTCAGAGCCTTGTACACACAACACAAGCACTCTTCCTCTAAGCTGCTTCGCCAGCCTCCATCCAACATGATTTATGTGGCCCTTCCTGGCCTCAACTATCAATTCTTCATCTCAAGCACTGGGATTACAGGAGAAAACCACAAACCAACAGATAGCTAGTATACTTTTTGAGCCAAATTTCCTTTAAATTATCTGTAACTGATGGGGTTATTAATTTTTCAAGTCTTCTAAGTCTGTTTGGGAATCTGTGGTTAAAATTCCTGGTGCATTTGACCATGGTTTATTATTCCTAAACAACTACACAGAACTTGTTTTGAGAGAGCATCTTTTCAGATGGGTTAGGTTGACCTCAAATTCACTATCTTCCTGCTTTTGGCTTCAGCGTGCTGAGATTACAGCCTTGCCACCATGCCCGTCAACAGCTACATACTTTACCCAGACTCGTTTCATATAGTGACATTTTCAACCACAGACTTTCGTTTCAACCCCCTTAAACACTGCAGTGAGGTAAATTGGTACGGGAAAATAAGAGAGTTTATTATTTAAGAGGTTTGGCTTATGCTTCCTAGATCTGCTCAATTATAGGATAAGCCAAGGGCCTTCAGAAATTAAATTCACCTGTCTGATGCTAAAGCCATCGAAGGAGAGGTGAGTTTTCTGATCCCTGACAGCTCTCCTCTTTCCAGTGGACTAGTACAGAGCTACAGATGGGAACACCTAGAAGGTAGAGCTCCCACCATCTTTCTCTGCCTTGTTCATGGTCACTAGGGGGTCTCATTCCTTTTTACTCTTTGATATTTTCTACTCCCACTGCAGGCCTCAGAGCTTTCTAAGCCCTGTACAGTTCTATGTCTTCACTTAAGGCAGCATTCTCCAAGCAGTGCATGACTGAAGTTCAGAAGAGGCAGGAGGATTGAAGGTCTGAGTCCACCCTGGGCTCACATAAAGAGAATGTGTCTCAACACAAATGAAACCTCTATCTCACTTTTATATTTGCAGCATCATGACCATCTAACCCACATTGTGACCCCAGGCAGAGAAGAGGCAGGATTTGGCTGTGGCCTTGTGGTTAAGGGAGGATTAGAACACAAATATTTGGACTCCTAAGTCCTCCTCACAACTTAGTTTTTTGAGACAGGATCTCATTGTGTGGCCCCGACTAGCCTGTAACCTCACACTTGCAGAGCCTCCTGCCTTTGCTTCCCAAGGATTGGGATTAAAGGTGTGAGCTTTCGTGCCTAGCCTAGAACTTTCTGGATTAGAGTAAAACTCCCTTCTCTCCTGGGGGAGAAAAGGACATTTTTATATTCACTACCAATCTGATAGAGACAAAAGTATGGACCTCCCAACAGTGAATAGTTCTCACCTCTTCCTACCCATCAGACGCTATTGTACCAGATTGTGTCCTACCTATATAGTTTGGGCAAAATGATCAAACCTTAGGTTCCTCAGCTGTAAGGGGGTTGGGAACTAGTTCTATGTGTGCTAGTTTCCTAATATACAGTACTTACGACCTGTGCTGGAATTATCAGCATGATAGCCACCACCATCTTTCCAAGCTCCCCAACAGCAACACTTCAACTTCTTTGGAGGAACTGTATCTAACCTACAATGGGCAACTGCATTCTTCCGATGGCTCTCCACCTCCTTGCCTACTGTAAAACTTTATGCAGCAGGGTCTGATATACCCCACAATGGCCTCTAACTTACAAGAAAGCCAAAGTTGGCCCATATCTATCTACCTCTACCTCCCAAATGCTTAATTATAGGCCACAAATTCTGCTAGTATATCTTGGCTAAGCATCACAAACCTATAGACAACGGAAACTCAAAACACTTGAGTGTAGCTGGCATCTCTGTAGTGGACTAGGATTATGTGAGCAGGTGGGCCTGGTAGGTTTAAGGAAAGACTAAATGCTTAAGACTCAACTGTTTTTTCCTTGGGAGACAAGTTCTCTGCATACCACTCTAAATAGGGAGTCTCTTCACAAATACAAAAATCATGTGCCCTTCATTTTTTAATGACGTTCTTTTCCTTGTATTAGCAGGCTCCAGCTGCTTTTCATAAACCCAAGAACAGACTTTTTCCTCCTGGGTTCTACTGCAACTAAGCACCAGACGGCTAAAACTCACTTCTGAGTCCTTTAAGCTCAAGAGTTACATGAGCCTCTTCAAACCCAAGAGCTTAACCAGGCAACCCTGCAATCCCTATCTTCCTTCCAAGGTCATGGTACAGGTGGCAGCGGCTACAAGCAGGTCAGTGTGAGCGGCAGCAGCATTTTCCTTCAGACAACTCAGTCAAGCTCACACCTCTGTTGCCTACCTTGGCAAGATGGAGCAGCTCACAGATGCTGGATCGAGTTTTGGAGGCCAATCAGGAAATCCTCCAGAGGCTCCCAAAGGAAGCACCACCACCCGCTGAATAGCCCATCCCCGTGAACCAACCAAACATGACTATACCCACCACCACTTTTCTTCCCTTCTCACATCCTCAAGGGATATGGAGAAGACAGCTGTTTCCTTACCCCTGCAACTCTTATTTCAGGATTCTCCAAATTTAAATCAGCAGCTCCAAAGACATTTCTCATAGGTCACAAACTGAACCAAATAATTTCTTTTTAAGACAGTCTGTAGAGCAGGCTGCCCTATTATTCTAGATCCCTCTTGCCTCAGTCTCTCGTGTGCTGTTATTAATGGTGTGCCTCATCCTTACTATAAAGTGGCATTCTTGAGTTGTATGTGACTTAGGACTAGTAAAACTGTTCACAAATTAAAATTCTAAAGTGAGATTCCTTTTGAAGCATGTATTTCTAAGAAACCTATGTGCCACACAGAAAACCTAAGTGGGGAAATTCAGCAGTTTCCCACCTTGTACTGGGATGACCAAAAAAGTCTGAAAGAAACTCATCCAACTCAAAAACCAGTGATGACTACCCCAAAGTCAAACAACATCTCACCTGTGCCAGACCATTCACAGAAAAATAAGGCCTAGCTGAGAGAACTGGCTATGGAGGAACTCAACTACCTTATCATTGAGTTCCTCTTCACCCAGAGACTCTGAACACATCCTATACCAAACTTCATCTGCTCACTTCAAAAAACCTGCCTGGTCAGTACCTGAGGACCAGCTAGCAGGTAGCGCTTTTGTTTCTCCATGCTTACTTGGAGTTAGGGAACTAAAATCATGGAGCATTAAGGGAGGCTCCTTCCGATTGGGGGCACATCATACTGCTAGCAACTTCAGTCCCCCTCCCACAGATCCGGGAGAAATAGGCAACACTTGCTGTCTATGAAGTAATCGAGCATCCATGAAAATTCCACTCATAGTTAGACAGGTTCAAAGTTCATACCTGTAATCCCAACACTGAGGAAGATTATTTTATAGCCAGCTCGGCCTACAAAGTAAATTGAAAAACCTCTATCCAAACAGAACTAGCAGTAGGGCCTCAGGCAAGTTAAGTCTCCTTTTTTTTTTTTTTTGCTTAGATTTCCCTATCTATAAAATGGGAGTGGTGGCCCGCGCCTTTAATCCCAACACTTGGGAGGCAGAGGCAGGATCTCTGTGAGTTCAAGGCCAGCCTGGTCTGCAAGAGCTAGTTCCAGGATTAAGCTCCAAAGCTACAGAGAAACCTTGTCTCAAAAAACAAACAATAGGGGGCTGGAGAGATGGCTCAGTGGTTAAGAGCACTGGCTTCTTCCAAAGGTCCTGAGTTCAATTCCCAGCAACCACATGGTGGCTCACAACCATCTGTAATGAGATCTGATGCCCTCTTCTGGTTTGCAGGCATACATGCAGATAGAATACTGAGAATACGGTATACATAATAAATATTTTTAAAAAAACAATAATAAATAAATGGGAGTCGTGACAGTACCTCTAGGGGCTTAGTGACCAATAAGGGTCCCCCATTTGGTGAGATGCCTACCATGTATTTTCTCCTTTAGTGCTCACAAATAAGTAAGTGTGCCTCTGAGTCTTGGTGTAGCACTTCTGCTCCTTGTTTGCTCATGGAGCACTCACAACTTAAATGACAACATAGCGCTTCCACCACACAGAAAAGGGAAGAGTCACAAAGAGGCTAAATCAAAATCACTTTAGTTCCATGCTTTTATCTTCTCTTTAGGGCCAAACTGAAACAGATTTCAAAAGAAATGGAGTAGCTGGGTTCACAGACTCATAGACGCTTATATAACTGGACAAGGTAATCTAAATCCCCTTTTATAAACAGAGGCCAAAGGACACATTTGCCATGGATCACAAGAACTGATGGTACCAAAGGGGATTCCTCTGTCCCGTTCTATATCACTATTCACATCCTGTAATTCAGTCCAATCTTAGATCAAGGTAACTACTAAAATCTTCCTATTGTGTCTCCAAGGCCTCTTCTCCATGGCCTTTTATTAACTAGCCTTATACATAGGGGCAAAGGGCATCCACCACAATCTCCTTTTTACTGGAACAGGAACAGGGGATTTGCTGGACCCCACATTCACAGGATCTCAAAGGGTGAATTTGAAACAGCAAACGTAAACACTAAGGCAAACAAACATGTGGTAAAATTCACTTCAGAAAGGAGACTTGCAGCAGCTACCTTCAACGGTAGTCATTTCTGTCTCTAACCTACCCTGCTACAACATAACATATTCAATGCCTGTTATACATGGGGTGTTGTGAGGTAATACAAGACCATCTCTGAGCATCACAAGGGCACTGCCAAAAACCACTGCCTCACCAGTGTGCATACAAGTTGAGCAGCACAGCAAACCAAAGAAGAGCATGTTTCCATACTCCTCACTGGAGCAATTCACTTGGGTGGAATATATGGAGGTTCTTAAGGATTCTTCTCTAAAACGCCTGTCTGGAAAACTAAAATTTCCAATGTGGAAGCTATAGTATAACCACAAATTATTTTCACATGTGTTAACTGTCTGACCATCTTTATGAACTGGCCAGGAAAGCCTTTACACAGTTCCTATGGTACATTCAGTTCCAAGTATGACTAAGCACTTATATGTATGCATTTAAGAATCTAATCTCTTAAGAAACAGGCATTTTTCTGTTTGTCTTCCCACCATTAAGACCTGTTGCATTCAGCACACAACGGCCCAAAAATGTGTTAGGATGACATATGGTCAAGCTATTGCTACATGAAAATCTAAGTATATGAAATTGAGTTCCACCATCAAAGGAACAAAGAGGAATCTACTGTAGCAAATAGCCACCTGAGCAAATTTATAGCCAAGAGGCATTGACGGTCCCATAGATCATAAGGCTGAAGGGAGTAACAGATGCTGTGTCAGCCACCTGGCCCCATTTGCAACCTATCATTGTGGCAAAAGGGAGAGAGGTCTAATTCAGAAAGGAGCAAGACCTTAGGCAATCAGTAGCCAAATAATTTGTTATGTAGAAGACTCCATTTTTTTTTCTTTTCTCCCTTGAAATGAGGTCGCACTATGTAGCCCTACCTGGTTTGAAGTCACTATGTAAACCAGGCTGATCCAGAGTGCTGGGATTAGAAGCATGTATAACAACTAGCCTTTCTTAAGTGTGAACCACTTAACAGCTAGTATGTAGCAGCACAACGTGGTTACTGTTTGGTCACATATAACCATCCTTAGCAATCAAAAGTTCAAAGTAAATACTCTCTACTTGTCAGGAAACTACATTCTACTGAGACTCCTCACCTGGTCTCCAGATGATCTACTATGTGAGTAGGAAAAGAAAACCCGGAGGTGCCGGGAAAGACCGAAATATCACGGCAGCCAGTGGGTGAGCTAGGCTGCTGCTAGGCCTCTACTTGTTCTTCCTCCTTTCAGTTTAGGAGAAAGAGACTCAAAAATTAACTGTTCCCTAGGCCAGAGTGTAGATGTCTGACAGGGAGCTGGGGAGCAATATCAGCCTTGCCATTCACCACTTCTCTACAACTCATCTGCTAAATTTTATGTCCTGACTTTCTTTGGAGAGAGGTCCCGGAGCTCAAGAGAAATCAAAGAACTTGGTTAATGAGATTCTCTCCCCTAATACACAGCCTCAGTGTTTTTGAAGTGTTGTCCTGTACCTGGGGCTGGACTGCATACATCAGGATCATTTCTCCTGGACTCTTCAGTAGCAAAGCTGATATTTAATAGTATGTTGTCTCGATTGTTTGTGACTTATGCTGATCCAGAAAAGCCATACTTAATGCTTTTGAGACTTTCAGACATACAACGTAGCTCAAAACACCACAAATAAGTCCAGAAGAACACACTAAGAATTACCATTTAATAGATGAACTTACTTATGTTGCTGAACATAAGGATCTTCACTGAACTGTGCCTACTGCAAAGGTACTATTACAGTACTCTTCAAACTATCTTACAGTAAGCCTTCATGAGCTTTCAGAATTTATATGAAAAAAAATAAAATCTTTAGCCAGGAGTGGTAGCACACACTTTAATGCCAGTACTCGGGAGGCAGAGGCAGGGGGTAATCTCTAAGTTTGAGGCCAGTCTGGTCTATAAAACAGAGTTCCAGGACAGTCAGAGAAACTTTGCCCCCATCCCAAAAAGGATCTAAATTTAGATCCTATCATGTCTTCTAAAATCTATTTTGGGAAGAGTAGTGCTGGGCATACATACACATAACTGATTTGCTTTTTTGTGTAAAATGTTAGAGAACAGAAAACAATTACAGAAGTGACCTCTCCTGAGCCCACCCCTTTCAGATGGTAAAGCTACACTGTGTATGTAGGGGTGGCTGATCCCTTTCATCTTTCAAATGCTTACTCAACATTGATCAGTTTTTAAGACTCAGACAAGGTGGCCTATGTCTGTTGTCCAGTTACTCCAAAAGCTGAGGTCGAAGAGTGCTTTAACCCATCTAAGTTAGCCTACGCAGTATAATGATACCCTAGCTCTGTAATAGTCAGTTGCTACCTGGGATTATGTATTAGTCTAAGCTCATCTAAAGTGGGACACTGTAGCTCAGTGGTAGGCTGTCTGCTCAGACTTTCTTAAACAACAGAAAATTCAAATACAAGCTAAAGTCTTATGTAATAAAGATAAAAATTACAAGTATTATCCAAGAACTTTGGTTGCAGGGAACAGCCCACTAGCTTTTGCAACTCTAACCCATCCTTTAAAAAAATAAACCAGCCGTCTATGACAACTTCCATTACTAATTCCTGTAAGTTGAACAAATATGAAAGGGACGAAACTCAGAACAGCGATGTCACGAAGCAGCAAGTGATTTGGCTCCCTTTTCTTCCCCGCTTTAAACCCACCACAAAGAAATACAAAAGCAAAGCTTTAAGTAGGTGAAATTAAGAATCTACTCCGAGAATTTCTTTTACTTTTCCATTGCAACCATTATTTAAAAATGAGAGTTCATAGACCCCTTGGAGA
The DNA here is from genome assembly GCF_903992535.2 of Arvicola amphibius. Classification (NCBI taxonomy): domain Eukaryota; kingdom Metazoa; phylum Chordata; class Mammalia; order Rodentia; family Cricetidae; genus Arvicola; species Arvicola amphibius. The sequence continues at coordinate 22,236,567 of NC_052051.1, read as the reverse complement.
CTCCTGGTGAGGAGTATCTGGTCCTCAAGTTTTCCAAATCCACATAACGAAGCCATTAGCTAGCAAAGCACACACAATAAAATGAAATTCTGATACCACAGATTTGACCTAGAACCAAGTTTCCTCCCTGCCATCCCAAGGCATCCTCTTCTTCCCATACTTCAGCATTAGACAAGAACACACAACAATTTTTACCTCTAAAATAACCAAATCCACATTTCCAAAGGCACAAATATGTCATTTGTTAAACACAAAAATCCAAAAAGCGGTATTACAGCTCAAAGACGTACTTTGTGCAGTTAAAGCATTAAAAGCATCAGCCTTTATTTTGTGACAAGTTTATTGAACAGTATCCAAGACTTCTTCTTTATAAGTGAAAAACTGCTAAACGATGCCACAGTAGTAGGTGCTGGCATGGTGTGTCACAATGACAGCCTCTCGGCTGCACTGGTTTCTAAATTGGACTACAGAACTGCCAATAAAACAGCTGAAGGAAAAAATTTACACATGGCAATTGTGAATGGGAAAAGTACTCAAAGTGATCACCACCAGAATCTCTTCCCAAAATGGACTAGGAGTCTTTTTACACATTCTTAACTCATTTTTCCAGTGCTTTTAAACTGAGTGTATTTTATTTTCACAAACTTGTACAATCACAGATCCATCAAAATGGAGATTGAGTAAGCTTTTGTGTTTCCTTATTTTTGTGCAAGGTGACCATTTTCACCCCAAATGGGTGAGCTTGCTTACTTCCATATATACACAAACTCCTATCATCAAACAGGTCAAGACTGACCTGACCTTAACTATACCGAGTATTACTATCAGTAAGTTTGATATTTCCTAATGCAGGAACTGTTGGATTAAAACAAAACCCAAAACAGCCACTAATAATTGTACATCCAAACTAGTATAATCACAAAAAACACCTCCAAATTATGCTTATGAACTAAATCTGTCACTGAAGTTCAAGAAGATTTACAAATTTGCTTATTTATAAAATACATTTGTAGATTTTGCTAATCCTTTAAAAGAAAAAAAAAACAAACACCAATAGAACTCAGGAAAAAAACAAACCTAATGAAAAAGATTCTCGTCCATTAATATCAAAGTCACCGAAAACAGACAATAGAATTTACACGTGAAATTGAGAATACCTGGGTAGTGTTTACAAACACTCTTTGAGCAGAGCTTTACAAAGCCTTCATGCCATACAAACGAAAAGATTATGTAAATTCAAGTCTATACCAAACCTAGTTCTGGAGAAAATCTGTCTGTTGAGAGGTATAAATAAGTTTCATAAAACACATTTTCATGGTTATTAAAACAAAAACTGAAACTTCAATGCCCAGAACAAGATAAAACAATATACTTATCAGTTAGGTCTGTTAATAATCTCATAAGATACAAAAATTGAAGTTCCAGAGGGCAAAGCATTTAATTACATTTCACAACAAGCACTGTTGTGACCCAAGCGAATGCAGAACACAGTTTTCTAATTTCTATACCAATACTATTTTCTTAATTTATTTAATGAACAGTGAGATCCAAGTTTCTTTTTAGCATTTATCTAAGATGTAGAAATAACAATAGGTGCAATTGAGTGTATGAAATATTTAATAAATGTGTAGGAATATACAACCAAAATAAATTGTGAGAAAGAATAAAAGATTGTCACCTTCCAACAACCAATTTTTCTAAAAGATAGTCAGCTTTCCAATGGAGAAAATAACCAGAGTTGAAATAAGATGATGCCCCAAGTAGTTCTGAAGTGTTCACATTCTGTCTTTGGAATGAGAAATGATTACTTAACAAAAAACATCACATATAAACATATTGCTTTTTGAGGCAGTTATCTATCTGTCAAATTGTATCTGTGAGTTACTAAGTGATTCACAATGCAGCCACTTCTTTTCAAAGTCTGCATAATCCATTCCCTAAACAAAAACTCCATACTATCACCCTCCAAGACTATAGCAGTGAATAGGTTTTCCACACTTTAATCACACAAGGGACTGTTGCCACTCTTAACTTGAGCGTTAACGACGAAACTGTATTTCAGTGTTCCACTACCCTAGAACACCACAAAGGCACTACATATAGACAGACATATAGGTTTATGTGTGTGATATATATGTATATGTGTGTGTACATATACATATATGTATATACAAGAAATGTCTCTTTTTAAAAGCAAATGCAGACTTGTAAATAATGTTGATGTGTTTCAAACCAAAGCAAGGTCTGTGAAAGATTAAATTTATTTTCCATGATTATTCATTAAACTTCAATTCTGTATGTTATGTTAATATAAGTTTTCAAGCATTTTAAATAAAGAAAAACCCCTAGAGAGCCTTAAGTGTCAATGAATAAGATGTGATGAACCAAATACTTTTATGAAAAGGACATTTAGACAACCAACGTCTATGTGATCCCCTACTTTGGTGCCCTGATTGCCAAAAGGAAAGAAAATGAAAACGCAAGGAGTCATCTCAGTTCTCTCCTCTGAAAGCTGTGCTCTGCATAAAGAATATTTGTGAACAGGCTCATGATCGAACAACTACACCAAAAGCCTCCAAGCTGACAGAATTAAGCACACACCAACCTACGGTCCACCTTAGGGATCTTACATTCTACAACACTAATGCTAACAAACTACCAACTTCAACTTCAGTTTTAAATTCCAAGATAGGCTGCTCTTTCTTATGGACCCCTTTGTTCCAAATGTCACCTAATATTGGGACAAAAGCAATTTGCTAAATTAGTCCATCACAATAAGGACTTCAAATCAAACACCTAAACACTGATTACTAAAGTAGTTTCTGGTTTCCCTTACCATCCAAACAATATAAACAATTTTAAACTTACTAAACTAATAAAACTTAGCGGTCAAACCAAAAAAGGCCAGTAGAGGACTCCATAGTTTATTTTTATGGTAAAAGTCATTCCACACAATCATAAGTGTGACATTAGAAATCAAAGTTCAGGGTTATATAGCACAAACCAAGTGTGGAGTTTTTATATTCGAAATTAATTAAAAACCAACGAAGTCGTTGTACTCATTACAAGTGAGTCAATTAGGCAAATAGCGGCAACATCTGAAGCAGGACTATCTATACAGCAAGAACCCTCAAGAAGCAATAAAGGTACATACAATGAATCCAGATACAGAGACTTTATTCAATTTTAAAAGAAAATGTAGGTTGTAGACAAAGCTTTGACCCTATAACAAAGCAAGTATGCCCAACTTTAAATCAAATTGCAAAAGTAGCCAACTTCTAGTTGTCAGCAACTGGCAAGAGCACCCTCCATGAGCTCTACTCTTGTTTCTATCTTCTTCATTCCATGTGGTATAAAAGAAGCCAATCTAGATTCCTTGATAAGCTTTATATGATCAACAAGTTTTAGAAATGGTTTCTACTGGTATGCCCAAATTATTTTTGGTGTTCCCTCCAGATAGCTTTACTGTAACAAACTGCAATGTTTATTCTGTGGGCTGTAAACAGCCAACCAATGCTCTGTGTTATAGAAACCAATCTATCTGCAATAGAAACAATCCACAGGTTCTAACCTGGAAATACTAGGAAAACAATCTGGATGCATTAATCACAGCAACATCAAGATATACCCTAAAGAACTGATGTTAACGGCTACCCTAAAACAAGCTTTACCTTTCTCGAACCTATAGGCCTATCATTCAAGTCAATGACCGCAGCAGTGGCTTCATCCCGCGATTCAAAGGCCACCATGGCTTCACCTGTAGGCATACCTTTTTCATTGTATTTTAAACATACTGAACCTGGGATTACCTGATAACCATAAAAGAAATCTAAAATTTCATCAATAGAAACAGTAAAGGGCATGTTCTGCACCTTAATTATTGTAGGTCCTGGTTTTCCAGAGCTAGCTGCAAAGCCAGGGGGACCCCCAATATGTATTGGGCCAGGCCCAGGCCCAGGCCCAAACGCTGGAGGCCCACTCAAATGCCCAGGAACGTTTCCAAGACCAGGGGGTCCACTTCCAAAACCTGGAGGAGCACTTAAACTACCAGGGCCATTTCCAAAATTCTGAGGGATCCCCCCAAATCCTGACGGCCCACTTAAATTATTTGGTGCACCTCCAAAACCTGGAACTTCCAGTCCTAGGCCAGGCAAACCACTGTTTCCAACTGAAGGCATAACAGGCCTAACATCACCAAAAGCACCTCCTAATCCTGGAGGGGGAAGTGGTGGTCCAAAGGCATTTGGCCCACCAAAATTACCAGGGAAGTTAAATGGCGGCCCATTATTGGCCTCCTTCGATCCTACAGTCAAGAAGACATGCTCTTCTCCTCCTGCAGTGGGAATGCCAGCACCGGGCATAGCAGGACCAGGTATTGCGGCACCAGGTATTGCGGGACCGGGTATTGCGGGACCAGGCATTGCAGGACCAGGCATTGCGGGACCGGGTATTGCTGGACCGGGCATTGCTGGACCGGGCATTGCGGGACCGGGTATTCCGGCACCAGGTATTCCGGCACCAGGTATTCCAGCGCTGGGCATCCCAGCACCAGGCATTCCAGCAGTGGGCATACCCGCATTAGGCATTCCAGCACCTGGCATTCCAGCACCTGGCATTCCGGCACCAGGTATCCCAGCACCGGGTATTCCAGCAGTGGGAATTCCAGCAGCAGGCATCCCTGTACTAGGCATCACTGGAACTGCAGGATTACCTGGAACAGGAATCTTTAAGCCCTTTTTTCCTTGGGCTGGGGGATTTTTCTCAATCTCTCGCATATCTTCTAGGGTAACTATATGAACAAAAGCTTCTCTCCCATTCAGCTTTTTACGGTGTAAGTGTTCAGATTTACGAGCATCATCTTCTGTTTTAAACTGAACCAGTGCTTGCCCTAGACCTTGCCCATTGTTATCAACAAGAACATGTACAGCATTCTCATCCACTGGGATTCCTTCTAGGAACTGAAGAACGTCCATCTTGGTAATGCTGAATGGAATGTTTGTTATATGGGCACAGACTTTGGCAGAATTGACATCCCCCTCCGGATTTAACACTATTTCCCTCTGGTCATAGCTGAAGTTTTGAAGTCGTTTTCGAATCATATCTATCTTTTCTAGCATACCTTTCTTAGTAATTGGATGAACTTGGATAAAGCGATTGCCCATGTATTGTTTATGACGGCACAGTGCAGCCTTATAGTCAGCATCATTCCTGAATTCAACAAAGCCTTCACCAGTCGCTTTCCCATTGGGTCCATAAGCTATATAAATACTATCTTCCACAATATCCAACTTCTTAAAAAAATCAATGACATGTTTGTTTTCTGCTTCAAATGGTAGCCCTTTTAAGTAAACACAAAAGCCAGCCTCATGTGGTGATCTTGACCGTGACCTTTTCTGCCCACTGGGCGATTTTGACCTTGGAAGTGTCTGTGGAGGGGGATGGGCTTGTCCAGAAGACCCCATACTTTGTTTAAAAGTGATATGACCTCCAGCAGCTACCCACTGTCTCTCTGTGGCAGGACTGACTTCCACATAGCGTTGTATCATCAGCATTCTGTTCCGTTTCAAAGCTTCAAATGTATCTTGAGGTGAGAGAAACTTAACCAATCCATTCCCATTATTTCGACCTACGTGATCTTTTAACAAATGTACTGCATCAACTCGAAGCCCGTGGAAAAACTCTCTGACATCATTTTCCATCGCAGAAAAGGGCATTCCATGCACACTCACATACAGATCATCGGGGTTGATGGGAAGTGACTTCACGCTGCTTTGAGAGTTCATCTGGATAGGGTTAACAGGATTTAATGGACCCAGAAACACAGGGTTCAGATTATTGTTCAGACTCATAGGTGCTCCAGAGCCATTCATTCCAGTAGGTAGAGGTGCCACAGGTGGTGGATTCAAGGGTGGCATGCCTGACATGGGTGGCAATGGGTTAATAGGTGGCACAGAAGGGACTGGGGGAATGGGAGGCACAGGAGGCACAGGAGGCAATGTTGGTACTGGAGGAGGAACTGGTATTGGGGGAATGGATGGCAGCGGTGGCAAAGATGGCATCGCTGGGATTGGAGGAATTGGTGGTGGTGGGACCGTGTTCATTGGAGAAGCTGTACTCGGAATGGTCGAGCTGAATGTTGGACTCCCAAACGAAGTCCCCATACTTGGAGGAGCAGTTCCTATGCTGGCTGTGGAAAATGTCTGTATGTTTTTGCTGCTCTCATGAACAGAAGTGGTAGCAGTAACTACACTTGGCGAAGGATTATTAAAGTTGGGTGCTGTTGCTGGCAAGTTTACCCTGCTGCTCATCCCTGAGCTAGGTGGTGGTCCTGATCTACTAGCATTTGCTGGTGGTATATCTAAGTTGGCAGTTTCAAAACGCCTACGACTCAGTTCAATCATATTCTGCATTTCTGTTTTACTACTCAATAACAGTGTTACTTTTGACCCTTTAATTGTACCACCTGTGCGCATCATACCAAGCCTTGCATCTTCATCAGTGGCAAAAACGATGAAAGCCTCACCCAGTTCACCCCCTACAATATGCACGCCCCCATCAGGGATGGTCAATCCAGAGAAGAAGTGGCGAATGTCCATGGTCCCCGCCACAATTGGGAGACCTTGCAAGCGGATGACCACAGCCATGCTGCGCTGAAACCACACACACCTGCAGATGAGAAAAGGCAACGGCCATGTCAGACTCCTTTTTATTATACAAAGTTTTTAGTTGCAAGAATGACCAGCTACCATATTATCCCACAAACATTCCCTCAAGCTATCACAATGTCTCTAATTTAAATCATTGAAAGATCTTGAACAATTGCAATAAAGAGGCTCAAGTCCAAGACTCAAAAGATTCAAAAAAACTATAAAGTCACCATAAACATTATTCAGAGCACTAAACTTTCAGTGAGATTTAGAAGAAATGCATAAAAATCTATGAGGGGAAATCATACAAAGGATGCATCAAAAATTAATACTTAAAACTGATTTAGCCTCTTCCTTTAAAACATTACAATTTCATAGTTATCAGAACTTTAAGGCTCAATCTCCAAACCCAAAAGAAACAGAAAACTGGAATGTTCCTGGATTACAAACACCTAACAATAAAATAGGTTCGTATCTCAAATGTGAAAAGCATTCACAAGGCCTTGAGTTCAATCCTTAACACCAGAAATCACAAATGATAACAGATTCCATATTTCGTAGTAAAACACTGAATTTGTTTTTTTTTAAGATTTATTTATTATGTATACAACATTCTGCCTCCATGTACCTAACAGTACCTCCAGAGCAGGGTGCCAGATCTCATTACAGATGGTTGTGAGCCACTATGTGGTTGCTGGGAATTGAACTCAGGACCTTTGGAAGAACAGCCAGTGTTCTTAACCACTGAGCCATCTCTCCAGCCCCCTGAATTTGTTTTATATTTATTAAAACAAAGAACTATCTGGGGTTGCAGAGATTATTCAATGGGTAAGAGAGCACTTTCTGTACGTACAATTCTAAGAACATGATGAGTTCTAGCCCGGCATCCACAAAGTATGGCTGTATACATTTGAAACTGCCTAGAATCCCCAACTGTCAGTCTAGTTCCAGGTATAGTAAAAGAATAAGGCAAGGAACAATGGAGTACCTAACATTATCTTTCAGCAATTACCTGTACATACAGGCTTATATATGTGCACGTGTACACACACATACATGTGTGCATGCATGCACAAACCTAACATTATCTTTCAGCAATTACCTGTACATACAGGCTTATATATGTGCATGTGTACACACACATACATGTGTGCATGCATGCACAAACACTATCTGGATTTACTATAAGCAAAGTTAATACATATTAAGAATCCAAAGAAATACTAAATATAATAGCCAAAATCTGAGTTAACCTATATTTATTACCATAAAGTGGAACCTATCACACCAGTATTCACCATGGCTACTTAACCAAATCTCAGGTTCAGTGATTCTACCAAATTTTGCATTGAACAATTTTAAGCCAGGCAGTGGTGGCACATGCCTTTAATCCTAGTACTCAGAAGGCAGAAGCAGGAGGACCTCTGTGAGTTTGAAGCTAATTTGATTCTACAGAGTGAGTTCCAGGACTGGCTCCATAGCTACCAAGAAACCCTGCCTCGAAAAACCAAAAAAAAACTTTAAATCTTTAAAAAACAAACGAACAAGCCGGGCGGTGGTGGCGCACGCCTTTAATCCCAGCACTCGGGAGGCAGAGGCAGGCGGATCTCCGTGAGTTCGAGGCCAGCCTGGTCTACAAGAGCTAGTTCCAGGACAGGCTTTAAAGCCACAGAGAAACCCTGTCTCGAAAAACCAAAAAACAAACGAACAAACACCTAGGACCAGACAGATGGATCTGCCTTTAATCCCAGCATTTGGGAAGTAGATTTCTGTGAGATTGAAGCCATTCTGCTCTACATAAGAGTTTCAGGCCAGTGAGGGGCTTCATAGTGAGATTCAGTTTCAGAGAAACAAAAAAAAAAAAAAAAAAAAAAAAAAAATCAGTTGGTAGAATGTTTGCCTAGCACTCATAAAGTTCTGGGATCCATCCCCAATTTCCCAAAAGCTCAGTATGGTGGTGAATGCAATTATCTCAGTACTTGAGAGGTTGAGGCAAGAGGATCTTGAATCCCAAAGCAATATCATAGATTACATATTAATGTACAATTCACGACTAGGGCCTCTGACCCAACTTAACAACTCCTATTGAATCTCTTGTTACTCACTGATCTCCTAGCAAAACCTGACTCAAAAAAATAAATAAAAGGAGGATAGGAAAGGGGCTCAGTGAGATGGCTCAGCTTGCTGCCAATACTGACGACTTGAGTTCCATCCCCAGGAGATGAATTAAGGGAGAGAATCAACTTAGACACACATGCACAAGTAAATAATTGTTAAAATAATAATAATGAGGTTCAGCTGGAGAAATGGATCAGCAGTTAAGAGTGCTCACTGCTCTTGCAGAGAAAATGAGGCCCAGCACCCTCACAACCACATCTAACTCAGTTCCAGGAGATCTGATGCTTGCTTCTGTCCTCCATGAGCACCAGAACATGCGGTATACATATATACATAACAAAATATTCATATACATAAAATAATTCTTTACTAATAGTAATAGGGCAGCACTTGGAAGGCAGAGGCAGACAAATTTGGCTATGGTGTCCTACACTTTTAATCCTAGCATCCAGGAGTCAGAGGCAAGCAGATATCTGTTAAGTCTGAGGCCAGCTTGGTCTACAGTGAGTTCCAGGACAGTCAGAGCTAAATAGTGAGATACTGTAGCCAAAATAAATAAATAAATAAATAAATAAATAAATAAATAAATAAAAAATTAAAAAAAAAATAGTGTAGTAACAATATGGGCTGGAAATGTAGCTTAGTTGGTAGAGTGCTTGCTTGGCATCCATGAGGATTTTGGTTCAGTCCCATCACCTCATTAACCGGGTACTGAGTATGGAGGCATATACCTGCAATCATAGCATGGGAGTTGGTCACAAGAGGATCGGTTTAAAGTCATACTTGACTACTTGGCTAAACAGCCAATTTAAGGTCAGCCTGAGCTACATGAAACTGCTTCAAAATAATAATAAGGGTACTGGAGAGATGGTTCAGTGGTTAAGATCACTTGTTCCTACAAAGGACCCAAGTTTAATTCCCAGCATCTATGTAGTATAGTAGCTCACAAACACATAGTTCAGGGGTTTCATCTCCTTCTTCTGGCCTTTCCAGATGCTTATACATATACGTAGGCAACCATTCATACATAGGAAATAAAAATAAAAATTTAAAATAGGGGTAGAAAGATAGCTGAGCAGCTCAAACTGCTCTTCTAAGGAACCAGAGTTCAGTTCCAAGGAGGAATAGCTGCTTTTTAACTTCAGCCCCAGGAGCTCTCATTCATCTGGCTTGCACAAGTACCTGCACTCATGTGTACAAAGCCAAAGACATACGTAATTTAAATCTTTTTAAAAATTTTTATTTAAATAATTTTTAAAAGTTTCACCCAAGTTTGAATCTGGTTTCAAGATTTTCAAATATTTATTTGGTGTAGGAGGTTCTTCTATGTGTTGCTTTCATTGGCTGAATAAAGAAACTGCCTTGGCCTTTTGATAGGGCAGCACTAGGTAGGCAAGTAGACAGAAGTGAATGCTGGGATGAAGGACAGACAATGAGACTCCATGAAGCTCCTGCCTGAGACTGACACTGGTTAGAATCTTTCCCAGTAAGCGACGACCTCATGGTGTTATAGATTACTAGATATGGGTTGAATCAAGATGTGAGAGTTAGCCAATAAGAGGCTAAAACTAATGGGCCAGGCAGCGTTTAAATGAATACAGTTTCTGTGTGACTATTTCAGGTGTAAGCTAGCAGTGGGGCCTAGGACCAAAAGCAGTCCCTCTTTCCATTCAACATTTATTGACTGATTGTTCCTGTTGCCATTGTGGCTCCTGGTAGCATTAGCATTTCAATATTTTGGTTTTTTTAGTTTTGTTTTGTTTTTCAAGACAGGGTTTCTCTGTGTAGCTTTGGGAGCTCTCCTGGAACTCACTCTGTAGACAGGCTGGCCTCAAACTCATAGAGATCTGCCTGCCTCTGCCTCTAGAATGTTGGGATTAAAGGCATGCACCACTACTGCCTGGTTGCATTTAAGCTTTAATGTTTTCTACTTTAGTAAAAGGATGGGAATCAAAATTTGGGGATTAGAAAAATGATAATTTCAAACTAATGTGATCAATCATGTTTTAAATATAATCCTACTAAACTGGTTCTGGGACCTCAGGCAAATTTTAATTGTATGAAATCTAGTTTAATTACTTCTCATGTAAGAACATTAGAAAGGACAAGGTTGCCTGCTATAAGTTCTAAGGCTTATGCAAACCAATGGAAGTAATTCTTCAATGTACAAACCCTAATTTAATGTAATAAAATCTAATTGAATCACAATATTATAATTACTATACAAAATAGAAATATATTCTTTGGTTTAGATAGTTTTTTCTCCTATTTGTTTCTACACACACACACTCACTTCTTATATTCTCTGTTTACTTTGAGATATGGTCTTACTAGGTAGCCTCAGAAAACCTGGAACTCCTTAAGGAGACCAGGCTGTCCTCCATCTCACAGAGATCCACCTGCCTCTGCCTCTACCTCCTAGGTGCTGGGATCAAAAGGTATACCATCATTCCTGGTTATATGTCCTATTTTAAAACTTTCTGAACAACCAAAACCAAAAAAATCCACCTCGCTGTTTACTATATCTGAAGAAATTTCAAAACTCAAATAAACATAATCAAATGAGATATTTAGAATCACATTCTATTTGTAGACAGTCAAGAGTCACTGACCTTTGCATCTTAGGACACAAGGAAATGATGACAAATTCTGCCTTAACGTGCTTACTGGTTTGTCTGGTCTCTCATCTCTTTGACTACGCAAGTATGACTTCCTTTTTTGAGATAGGGTCTCTTACACTGGCTGTATAAACAGATGACCCTGAACTTCTGGATCCCCCTACCTTCATCTCCTCATTGCTGGGATGTGCTACCTAATACCCAGTTTATGTGATACTGGGAATTTAAGCAAGTTGTGCTTGCTAAGCAAATACTTCCCCAACTGACTTATTCCCCTAGTTCTCACACAATTATACAAAGATAAAAAGCAATCTTCGAATTTAATCAAGAATGATAGACTAGCAGAGAGAAAATATTCTGTAAGACCATCACAAAGCATTGAAAACGGGTGGGTGAGTAAAGCTTTTCAGGTATGGACCTCAAGAGTTAACAAGAGGGCTGGTAATATGGCTCGGGGAGTAAAAACCTGAGTTTGATCCCTGGGATCTACATGGTAGAAAGAGACAACTGACTCTGGCAAGCTGTCCTATGACTTCCACTTATGTGTCACTGCGAGCACCAGCACACGCAAGCGCACACACACAACTAAAAAAGAAATAAATATCACTAATAGACTTTCTCGATTATCTATTTAGTAGGCAATATGAAAGTTTATCAGATCACTTCCAAATAATTGAGTCAAGTTCACATTTCTTACTGAGTATGAAACATTTAAGTGCAAATTGTGATGGGACTCTGTTTAATTTCAAAATAAAATGTTCCATCACTTTCTATGGGGAAAACATCATACAGAAGTTGGGTATTCAAAACCTGAGAAACAGATACTTCAGTTTGCAATTAAAGAATAAGATGAGAACTTGAGATGGTCCCAAGAACACAGATTAAACACAAGCCTAAAAGACATTCACAGTAAATTTCTAAACCATATTAAGAGATTAATTAATAAGTCTTCGGTACAATGCATCCACAAAAACATTTCAATTATTAATAACCTGCCTAAAATTGCCAGCTGGAAAAGGGCTGGAGAATCAAACCAAGCAGAGTACAAGACTTGCTCGTAAAGCTATCTGATAAGAAACATTGTTAGGTTTTGAAAAGCATGAAGTGGCATCTGTTACTCTGCAGGACAGGAAACTTTAACCTAAACTTGAGTCTAGCTTGTTCCCTTCAACAAAAAGTTAAATTCAATTGCTAAGGTTTAAAATTCATACTCTGTAAACTATCACCTAACAGCTATACCTGTATTTCTAGGGAATATTAATAACCATACCAAGAAGCATTGTATTTACCATCCACCTATAATGCTACAGGGGAGGGCGCGAAGCTTACTGTCTAGTAATAAGAAATGCATCCATGTAAATAAAACAGACTCTCAGAGGAAGCAAATACTCATTCCACCCTCTCCCTCAGATATGCTGCTAAGTAAACACACACATACACACACAAGCACACAGGTTACTACATCTACTTTCTTATTTCTTAATAAGATATCTCATTTTATTTTCTATAAAATAAGCCTATTTAAAATCTCTTACCTTGTAAAACAAGAGATGTATTTTCTTAAGAAGTAGAGGCCAAGTCAATCCTGTGGGCAACCAATTAAAACCAACTTTTAGACTGCAATAGAGAATAAATGGAGGCAAAAATCAATGCAGGAAACAAAACACGCACAGGCCACACTGAACTGTACATTATGAAGGAGAGTAAGTATGAAACCATTGGAGTACTGCCTAAGAATGTATAGGTTTTTTTTTTAGGAAAGAGATACCAAACTCACACATTTTTAACTTGATACTGCTTCCAAGTCTAAGAACCATTCTATCAAGACTATGTCATCAGGTATTTATATAAATATGCCATATAGCCAAAAAATAAATATAAAAATAGTACTAAAGCTCAGCTTCAAATGGTAATCGCTTTTTATCACTTAATGTTCATAATTCAGAAAAATTCCATAAGTCTATTAATATGTTCAACCTCAACTTATTTTCCTAAGTTTTCATCCAACATCTGATGAAAAAGCACAAATTTACACAGAGCAATTCCTGGACAAACTGTCATCAGGTCAGGGATACTCACAGAAACCACTGCAATTACTCTTTCAAATATATTACCTTTGCATCAAAATATCACAGATCACACAAAACAACTGAAATACAAGTTCTGTCTCTGAGCACTGATTCCACTATATTCAACACATGAGATTTCTTTCAACATAATTCCAAAAAACCTTGTTTAAAAAATTGTCTAAAGCATATCTGTAACCTCAGCATCAGGAGGCAGGACTAAAACACTACTAAGTCTGAGACTAACCTGGGCTACATACTGAGTTCTAAGTGCAACCTAAGCCAACAGCAACTCCGTCTCAAAAATATTTCTCCAGCAGATGTCATAGTATATAATAATACAATAAGACTTTTCAAAGCACAGACAGGGTAGAAGGGTACTTATCTTTTTTTAAAATATTTATTTATTATGTATACAATATTCTGTCTGTGTGTATGCCTGCCTGCAGGCCAGAAGAGGGCACCAGACCCCATTATAGATGGTTATGAGCCACCATGTGGTTGCTGGGAATTGAACTCAGGACCTTTAGAAGAGCAGGCAATGCTCTTAACCTCTGAGCCATCTCTCCAGCCCCAAGGGTACTTATCTTTCAGAATAATTTCTTCCAAACTAGTGAAGCTACTAACAATTCACAAATAATACATACAACCAATTGACTGTACTTCTTTAATTCAATGTTTTTATGTGTATGGCTGTACTTATGTATTTATGTCTGTGCACCATGTGCAAGCCTGGCACCTAGAGGCCAGAAGAGGGCTTCAGGTTTCGAGACTGGTGCTAAACACAGCTGTAAGCCGCTATTCGGGTGCTGGAAATCAAACCCAGATCCTCTAGAAGAGCAATCAGTGCTGAGCCCTCTTTTCAGCCCCCTAATTATATTTAAGAGGATCATTTTAAAATATATTTTTAATTAACCTTTTTTGGAGGGGAGAGGGTGAAAGCAGTCCTCGACTGAATAAAACCTAATATATTTTAGGCAAGCCCTCTACCACTGAGCTCTATTCTCAGTTCAACATTTCAAATTTCTCAATTTACTGTATGTAAGTATTCATTAATGTGTGTGCACATATGTGCACATGTGAAAATTACACAACTCTGAAAATTGGTTCTCACCTTCTACCATGTGGGTCCTGGGGCTGGAACTCAGATCATCAGGCTTGGAAATAAATTGAGTCATCTTATCAGCCCTATTATTTTATTTTACTTTTTAAATCAGACTGGTGATCCTTCTGGCTCGAATACACTAGTTGTTCATTTTGTTTTGGGGACAAGTCTCAGTTACTTCAACCTAGTCTCAAACTCAGTAAGTAGCTGATCCTCCTGTCTCCACTGAAGTGCTAGATTACAGGTATGTGCCACCAAGACCCACTGAAAGTCTGTTTTGGGGAAAGGTCTCACCCTGTATCCCATGCTGGAATTATAAAGCATGTGCACCATTTTTTAAAATAGTGCTAAAAAAATCTGCTGGGCGGTGGTGGTGCACGCATTTAATCCCAGCACTTGGGAAGCAGAGTAAATTAGTCCCAGGACAGCCAGGGCTACACAGAGAAACCCTGTCTGGGGGGTGTCAAAAGATCTTGGGTTTCAGTACTTGCCTTCCACCTTGAGAAATGGCTTTTTTTTTTCAGCTGCAATACTTCAGGCTAGCTGGTCTGTGAACTTCCCAGGACTGTCTCTACCACCCATCTCCCCATAGGAGCACATGAACTCTAGGATCCTCATGCTTCCAGATTTATACACTGAACCACAGTTTCAAACAGCCATCTTTAACTTCAGAGAATAAGAAAACCCCACCCATTCTCTCATACTAAGATTACCAACAAAACTACTTATCTGAATGATACTGCTAAATTATTTGAGATTAAGTAAGCCATAGTAGTAATTTTTATCACCAAAAAAACAAATTAAAAAAAAAGGGGGGGGGGGTTTGGAAACAGGGTTTCTCTGTGTGGCTGTGGAGCATGTCCTGGATCACTCTGTAGACCAGGATGGCCTCAAACAGAGATCCACCTGTCTCTGCCCACAGAGTGCTAGGATCCTGCGTTCAAAGCCAGCATAGACTGCATAGGGAATTCAAGTCCAGGCACAATATCACGATATAATGAGAATCCTGTCTCAAAAAGAGGGGGGGGGGGGAGAAAATAGGAACAAAACACAAGGTATGAGCGCCTGGGGCATATCTTCCACATAGTAGGGAACTGAGGTTTCTAATGTTTTTTTTCCCCTTTCAGACACAAGACATCCCATGTCTACCCAGAGAAGGATAAATTTAGGTCAGCCAGTTATGCCCAAAGGGAAGGCCCTATATCTACAAGGTTCCAAGAATTTAATAAGAAAAATTCTTATTACATCAAGAAATGCTGAAAGCCCATCTGATCTCAGCAAATGTGTAGTTCAATTTGTGTAATCCAAGTTCCACAATATCGGAAGCATCCCTATATACCAAGGAGAATTATACACATCAGGGCTTTTTTTTTTTTAGTCCTGGAACTCACTTTATAGACCAGGCTGCCTTCAATCGCAAATCGCACAGAGCTCCACCTGCCTCTGCCTCCTGAGTGCTGGGATGAAAGGTGTGCGCCACACTGTCCACAGGGCTAAATAACAAACTGCAGAACCTTTTTTATCACAGCTTGTCCTTCACAGGGCAAATGGAAACTGAAAACTGCGGCACTTTTGTTTCAACTCCTCACTTTGTAAAGACCAGTTATTTTTATCAGTTCAAAAAATTATTTCTATTATTTTATGTGTATAGACATACCTACATCACATGAACAAAATACTGGCAGAGACCAGAAGAGGGTGCCATATCCTCTGGAACTGGTGGTACATATGGCTCTGGGTTACCATTTAAGTTCTGGGAATTGACCCTGGTCTTTTGGAAATATATATATATATATATATATATATATATATATATATATATATATAGAGAGAGAGAGAGAGAGAGAGAGAGAGAGAGAGAGAGAGCGCTGAACTATCTCTCCAGCCCCAAGACCACAAACAACAGAGGTAGCACCGTTTTCTAAGAGTCTGCTTATTTCTATGTGCTAAAATGTCAGCTAGTGCCTAATTGAACACAAGATCCGAAACTAAAAAAAAAAAAATCTATCCTACTCACCTGAAACTCTGGTAAACTTTGGAAGCACATGAGTAAAAAAATTTTATGCAAAAAAAAGTATTAGACCATATGTGGCAGTATGTGCCTTTGATCCCAAAGCTCGGAGACAGAGCCAGGTGGATGTCTAGAGTTCGAAGCCAGCCTTGTCTACAGAAGTTCCAGGACAGCCAGGGCCACACTGTGTGACCCTGTCTCAAAAAAAGATAAATAAAAATAGGTGTCATAGCTAGACAATGTGCATATGCAATGCTGGCACTTAGGAGGTGGAAAAGACTGAGAGTTTGAGGTTGGTCTGGACTACACAGAGAGACTCTTATACACATTTTTTTATTATTTATTATGTATACACTATTCTGTCTGTGTATATGTCTGCAGCCCAGAAGAGGGCACCAGACCCCATTACAGATGGTTGTGAGCCACCATGTGGTTGCTGGGAATTGAACTCGGGACCTTTGGAAGAGCAGGCAATGCTCTTAACCACTGAGCCATCTCTCCAGTCCCACATATACATTTTTATATACATATAAAGTATAGGGATAGGCAAAAAGAAAACTGACCCCAGTTTGCCAATGACTCGTTGACATAGTTTAAGACCTAAAACAAGCTTTAGTGTATCACTTGTTTCACTTCATTTCCTAACAGATGTTGCGTCAATACCAGATACAAACATAAATATAAGCATTTGCATATTATGAAAAGATAAACTTTTTTTTTTCGAGAAAGGTTTCTCTGTAGCTTTGGTGCCTGTCCTGGAACTAGCTCTTGTAGACCGGGCTGGCCTCGAACTCACAGAAATCCACCTGCTTCTGCCTCCCAAGGGCTGGGATTAAAGACATGTGCCATCACTTCCCGGCTTGACAAAATAAACTTTATTTACCAACTATGCCAATTATTTGAAACTTCAAGGTAAAATGTCCATCAGCAAACATTTCCATTCCTAAAATATAAACTAAAAGTTTATAAAGGTATAAACTAAAACTACAGCTTTTCCACTCTTCATCAGACATCAATCTTTACAGGAATCAGGGTAAAGCAGCTACATACTTAAGATCCAAAAGAAAGAAAAATCCCAATAACCCCTGAAATATTCACCTCAGAGACCAGCAACAAAATTTCTATTACAATGGGCACAATGTTATCAGCAGTGTAATCACATCATAGACACCATGAAACCACACTTCATCTCTTGGAGTTTGTCCCCATCACCAAATAAAACACATTGTAGATCCTGGGACCATTCTTATTAATACAATCTTCTGATACTGATAAAAATGTACAATACTAAATTTTCACATGAACTTCCTATTTAGTACTCAGAGGCAGTAAATCAAGACATTTGAAATAAGATGTCCCTCCTGGCAAAAAGATTTTAATATTGTTATTATTGATACCAACAAAAAACGTCCTTTTTAATTCATTTATATTTCAAAACAAAAATATTGCTTCTAGCCTAACTAACCACATCTACTTCCACTGTGACTTTAAACTTAAAATTCAGCAAACCAAAGGGTACATAGGTGGTTGGTAGTGAAACCGCTAGAACTACTAAGTGAAATTCTTTTTTCTGTGTAGTCTCTAACCTAAGACTTTAAGCAAGCATTCATTTCTATGAGTTTTATTCATTAAGAATAAAGAAGTAGACTAGGCCTGGTGAGACCGAACAGGCTGCTTTTCCAAAGGACCTACGTGCAATTCCCAGCAACCATCTATAACTCCAGTTCCACGGGATCTGGCACCAGCTCTTATAGCCTCTGAGTTCAGCAGGCATGAACATGAAACATAAGACATACATGTAGGCAAAACACCCATACAATTAAAAACTAAAAGTTATGAGTTAGATATTAAACTGGACACTGCATTTTTAGGGAGAGATTTCAAAGAGTATACATTGTGTAATTAATTACTAACATTTTCAGAAGAAATCATTTATTCAAACTAAATATTGCCACCCAACTACTGTCCCAGTGACTCCAGACGCTTAATAGTTCAATGTCAGCCTAAGCTACCTAACAAGATTCTATCGCCAATGAGGAACAAACAAAAAACAATCAAACTTCCACAAATCAAACAATGGCGTGACTTTCTGCAAACCGGAATAAGACTATATCAATGCTGGCACTGGATTCTAGTATCTGACCCACGGTATAAAGCACAAGTATAAAAATGAAGTTTTTATCCCTAAAAATAGTACCAAGAAGTCCAAAACTTTCAATATGCAGTCAATCAAAACATTCAACATGTCACAAAAGAGTAAAAGAAGCCTAGAGAGTATTGCTAAAAGCCTAGAACAATAACCAGTGGTTTCTAAAGCATCACATATTCACCTGACAGATTTGAACATAAAATTGAAATTATGCATTACAACCCAGACCAACATTTAATCAAGCATAAGGTGATATAAAAATGCAACACATTTTGATAAACTACCCAATACACACTAAGCCTTGTGAACTCACCTAAACACAAACATTTCCTTCAAAAATTGCATTAAGATAGTTATGTGAACAGTTCTTCCAACTTTTAATATCCTTAGAAAAATGTCCAAACACAATCACTTTCCGCCAAATCCAAAAGTCTCCATCTCGACAAAAATTACAAATATTAAAAACAAGTACATCAGTTTTATATTTCTATTAATTTTAATAAATATTTTCGTAGAACTTTTTCCAACTGCAAATGCTCTTTAACACTTGCAGTATACGCTGGTTACCAAGGTCCCGAACAATTTTTATTAAGACTGAAATTCATCAAAAATTACATTTCATATCCAAGAAGCCTGAAGGAAATCCACTCAATCTCTCCCTTCAGTTGCCATCCTAGTTTTTCCCGCCAGATTATGAAGACTGACATCAACTTAATCTTAAAGACCATTAAGACGATTCCTGCCAACTGCACACACACAGTCATCTGCGACTCTAGGCGTCAAGAAGGCTTTAGGACTCAGAATGCTGCAACACAGCCTGGAATTCTCTACATACACTTTCTACCAGAACGAATTAATCTTTTGCACTGAATTAACCCTGAGTAGAACACACAGGAGTCCTTTAAACTTTTCACTATAAAATGCACACACGAGCCCACTCGCTTACCAACGGGCACCCAAACCCGTTACCTTACTCTATCCCTCCCCCATCACTAACCTGCAGCTCCTAAAAGGCCTTCCCCCACCTATTTCACGAGGCTGCAAACTAGCGCCACCAACCTCCAGACAGCTAAGGCAGCCACTCTTCCTCCTCGCTGTGGCTCCTCCCCAAAGGTGCAGGGAAGGTGCAGCAGGTAACAGCCCCTTCCCTATTTGAGGACCAAGGACCTGCCATGCTTGCTACAATTCTCTTGACTTCACCCCCTCCTCCTTAGCTACGGGGCGGCTCCAGAATCCCCTACACTCCCTAGGAGGCCCCAAGTCAGCGCTGGACGTAGGAAGCAGTTCGCTGCAAGCCCCTGCACCTTCAAGTCCTGAAGGAGACCGGTTCCCGGCCTTCCAGGAGCGCTTCCCCCCTAGGTGACCCTAACGTAGTCCCCTTTTGCTGGCCGTAGGCCACTGGAACCTCTTTACTTCGGAGCAGAGGCGGGAGTTAAAACCTCGGCCCCGTTTGAAGCCCAGAAAACCTTCTCATCCTGCGTGCAGGCGTTTTCATCGCACCCCCCCCCCCTCGCCCGGGTGGCAGGCCGCGGGGCCACCCAGGGCTGGCCGATTGCCCTCTCAAGACCACCGGGGCGTCCCCGCTACCGCCACGTCCCCCACTTCGGCACGCCGGCTCCACCTCTCGCATCCTCGGAGGCCACAGAGTGTGAGCGGCACCCCGGGACCCCCGCAGCCTCGGAGAGACCCCTTTGTGTAGGGCGCTCGCGGCCGCGGGCTCCGAGGCCTGGGAAGGCCCCGCCCCGGGGCACCAAGGAGGCGGCTCGAGCCCCGCACAGCCCCGCCCGTTCCGGGGCTGCGGGAGTCTTACCGGGGAGAGCTTGCGCGGCACCAGAACCCAGACCCGAGTTACCCCCCGTGCGAGTGCCTCAGCCCCGCGGCCGATAGCCCCAGCCCGAACGGCTTCCCGGAGCCCACTGCAGCCAAGCACCTCCGATGCCGCCTCACAAAATGGCCGCCCGCCCGCTCGGCCGCTCCGCGTTCCAGGAGTGGGCGGGGCGCCGCAGACGTCGCGGTGGGAGACGCAGGCGCGCTGAGGTTTTTTTTTTTGGGGGGGGGGTAGGGGAAACCTCGGACGCTTCAGGTTGTTGTGGTGAAGGGGGCCTTTTAATCTCCCGTGGCGGCGTTTGCTCCCTAGCCAGGCCTGAAGCTAGTGTTTAAGGTTCTTTGCAGGGCTTTGTGCAGACTGCCTTAGTTCTTTGAGCATTGTGAAATAAGCGGAACAGTGCCTACATTGCAGAACTGTCTTGGATGAAACGGACTAAAATTGTAACTTTAATTAGGGACTCTGCCGACAAAAGCTTGAGGGTTTTTGTTGTTGTTTGTTTGTTTGTTTGTTTGTTTTAACTATTGAAAATATTAGGCCTTGGGGCAGGAGAGAAGGCCCAGTGGTGAAGAGCGCTCTTATGCTCTTCCAGAGGAGTTGAGTTTGATGAGCCCCATTGGGACGCTCACAACCCACCTATAACTCCAGGCACAGAAGATCTGAGGCCTTCCTCTGACCTCCCAGGGCTCCTGCACTTGTGTGCACATGCCTTCTCACACAGACATTAACAAAAATAAAATAAATCTAAAAAGAAGTTAAAAATTATTTCAAGGGCTGGAGAGATGGCTCAGTGGTGGTTAAGAACACAGGCTGCTCTTCCAGAAGTCCTGAGTTCAATTCCCAGCAACCACATGGTGGCTCACAACCGTCCTCAATGAAATCTGGTGTCCTCTTTTAGCCTGCAGGTATACATGCAGACACAACACTGTATACATAATTAAACAAATATAAAAAACTTAAAAAAATTATTTCGACCACCAAGCGTGATGCTGCAACTCTGAATCACAGCACTTAGGAGACAGAGACAGAATCACTATGAATTCAAGGCCAGCCTGATCTACAAAGAGTACCAGGAGAGTCAAGGCTATTACACAGAAAAACCCTTTCTCGAAAAACAAAAACAAAAAAATTTCAACTTATTTTTTTAATATGGTGGCCCAGATAATCCCCAGTGATATGATTATACAGGTAGTCCTGGGTTGCCCCAGACCCTGTCTCAAGAATATAAATATATATGAGGCTAGGTGTGGTGGCTCATACCCTTAATCACAGCACATCAGAGGCAGAGGCAGGCAGGTGTGTCTGTAAGTTCAAAGCCACCCTAGTCTACAAAGAGAGTGCCAGGGCTATGTATTAAGATTTTTCTGGCTGGGCGGTGGCGACACAGGCCTTTAATCCCAGCACTCGGGAGGCAGAGGCAGGCAGATCTCTGTGAGTTCAAGGACAGCCTGGTCTACAAGATCTAGTTCCAAGACAGGCTCCAAAACTACAGAGAAAGCCTGTCTCAAAAAAAACCAAAAAAAAAAAAAAAAAAAAAAAAAAAAAAAAAAAAAAAAAGATTATCTTTTCTGGGACTGGGGATCTAGCAGATGGTAGCATGCATGACTAGCTTGCACGAAGCTCTAGGTTTGCCACAGACACCAAATAACTAGATGTAGTGGTGCTCACCTGTGACTCCATTATGTAGGAGATGAGGCAGGAGAACTGGTGAGAGACTCCTGCTGCAAAGGCTGATGACCAGAGTTTAATCCCTAGGAACCTTGTGGAGGGAGAACCAATTCCTTCTAGCTGTCCTCTGACTGACGTACATATACTGTGGCGGGAAGGTGCACACACAAGTGCGCACACACAAAACAAGTGAAAACGTAACACTTTTCTCTCTCATGCCTGTCATCCATTGCACAGGAAGTCTGAGGCCATCCTGGGCTACATGAGACCTTGCTTCAAAACAAACAAAAGTGAATGAAGTTTCAGTTCAGGAATCTTTGATTAATTTATCCATAAAATACATCTTTTTAAAAAATAATTTAATTTTTTTTATTTTTATATGCATTGATTGGTGTTTTTGCCGAAATGTATGCCTGTGTGAGGATGTCACATCCCTGGAACTGGAGTTACAAATAGCTGTGAGCTGCCATGGGGGTGCTGGGAACAGAACCTGGGTCCTCTGGAAGAGCAGCCACTGTTCTTAGCCACTGAGCCATTTATCCAACCCCCACAAAATATATCTTAATATTATCTGGTAACAGAAAAAAAAAACTTGGGCTGGAGAGGATGGGTCAGAGGTTAAGAGCACTGGCTGCTCTTCCAGAGGTCCTGAGTTCAATTCCCAGCAACCACATGGTGGCTCACAAACATCTGTAATGAGATCTGGTGCCCTCTTCTGGCATGCAGGCATACATGGAAAGAATGTTGTATATATAATAAATAAGTAAATTTTTAAAAAAAGAAAAAAACTCTTCTCAGATTACTATGGATATAGTCCTCATCAACCCTCATCACTCACTTCCCTTCTCCCTAACTGTATCCTATATTTTTTTCTTCTTTTTTGGGGGTGGGGTGTTGAATTCTTTTGACACAGGATCTCCTGCAGTTCAGGCTGGCCTGGAACTATGCAGTCCAAGATGTCCTTGGATTTCTGATCCCTTTTCCTCAAACTCCCAAGTGTTAGGGTTAAGATATGTATGGATACACCCAACTTTGTACTTTCTATCTTTTCTTTAAAAGCTGGGGACTGGAGGCTGGAGAGAGGGCTCAGATGGCACTGCCTGATCTTCCAAAGGTTCTGAGTTCAATTCCCAGAAATCTCATGCCAGCTCACCACCATCTGTAATGAGATTTGGTGCCCTCTTCTGGCCTGGAGGCATGCATGCAGGCAGAACACTGTATACATAATAAGAAATAAATACATTTTTAAAAAACGAAAAGTGTATTATATATACACTGTATACATAGTAAATGAATCAATCTTTTTAAAAAAGATTTGTTTGTTTGTTTGTTTGTTTATTATACATGCAATGTTCTGCCTGCATGTATGCCTGCAGGCCAGAAGAGGGAATCAGATTTCATTACAGATGGTTGTGAGCCACCACGTGGTTGCTGGGACCTTTGGAAGAGCAGGCAGTGCTCTTAACCACTGAGCCATCTCTCCAGCCCTAAATAAGTCTTTAAAAAAATGAAAAGAGTTCGAGACCAGCCTGGTCTACAAGAGCTAGCTCCAGGACAGGCGCTAAAGCTGCAGAGAAACCCTGTCTCAAAAAAACAAAAACAAAACAAAAAAATGAAAAGAACTGGGTTTCATGTGCTAAATTCTGCCACAGAGCTATATTCTCAGCCCTGTATCCTACACACTAATGAAAATCTTGCTGTCTTGGATCTAGTCTTCACTCAGAAAGAGAAACATCAATGTACTAACAAAATCAGAGCCTAAATTGGGTGTTGTAGGCACACCACCCTTTAATCCCAGTATTTAGGAGGCAGAGGCCTGCCCAGTCTACATAGTGAGTTTCCGAATAGCCAGAGCTACACAGAGAAACTCAAAATACAAAACAAACAAATAAACAAACAAAAATCCCTCTAATGCTACAGAGAAACCCTGTCTCGAAAAACCAAAAAAAAACCAAAAACAAAACAAAAAAAAAATCCAAGTCCAAATTCTCACAACCCCATCGTTAGGCAAAATGCGCCTATACTGGCAAACTGAAATAACAGCTGCATTATAAAAGCTATAAAGCTGCACATTCCATATACATATGTATGTGTGCATCTTTATACCAAACACACCACTCATGGAGGCAGAGGCTTGGTCTACATAGCAAGTTCCATGTCAGCCAGACCTGCATCAAAAAAAAAAAAAAATGAAACAAAACCTAGCATATATATATATATATATATATATATATATATATGTGTGTGTGTGTGTGTGTGTGTGTGTGTGTGTGTGTGTGTGTATTTATGTGTGTACAATGAAGCAAAATGGCGATCCTGCCTCCAGGAATCTTAGAATGAGATTGTGTGTTGAGAGCTGTTTCCTCCTGTTTTATAATCCTCTCTAGAGTTGCGATAAAAGGCGTGCACCACCATGATTAAAGGCATGCAACGTCCAGTTTCCATGGCAACAAGTGTGACTACTGAGATTAAAGATGTATTTTACCATTACCTGGTCTATAAGGCTGACAGTGAGATTATTTTACTCTCAGATCCTAAGTTTCAATAAATAAATAAGGCTTTATTTATTGAAATGCCACTATACTTCCTCTTTTTGTCTAAAATTATACAGGCAATAAAAACATCAACCATGTCTAGTCCATTTGTATTTGACAAATTCAGAGAAAATATTCCATATCTATCCTATCTTGGTAAATCCAAAGTGTTATACCTAATTTACTTTCTTTTTTAAAATATTTATTTATTATGTATACAATAGTCTGTCTGCATGTATGTCTGCAGTCCAGAAGAGGGCACCAGACCTCATTACAGATGGTTGTGAGCCACCATGTGGTTGCTGGGAATTGAACTCAGGACCTTTGGAAGAGCAGGCAATGCTCTTAACCACTGAGCCATCTCTCCAGCCCCCCTAGTTTACTTTCTTTCATCACCTGCTTTCTTCGTCTGGTTAACTATAACTATCTAATCTTCAACTCCCTCAGAGACCCAGGAAGGAAATAATATTAACTGAGTGAGAAGGAAGTGCAAACAAGCAACTTCCAAAAATGTGAGTAATGACAGAAACAGCTGACTGCATGGACAGTCACCAAAAAGTTCCTCTGCAACGTTGGGGCATCCTTCTTTGGTCTACACGCCCAGAATATCTGACAGACTTTTCTGTAAAGCAGGATATTTTGTGTCTTGCTAGTCTAACTCGGACAGCATATTGGTTTTTGAGTTTTTGTTTGTTTGTTTGTTTGTTTGAGATAAGGTTTCTCTGCAGCTTTAGAGCCTGTCCTGTCCTGGAAATAGCTCTTGTAGACCAGGCTGGCCTCAAACTCATAGAGATATACCTGTCTCTTCCTCCCGAGTGCTGGGATTAAAAGTGTGCGCCACCACCACCTGGCAGGACAGCATATATTAGCAGTTGAGGCTGGGGCATTTTCTTGCCCAGTGGTTTACTATTGCTACAGAGAAAGGAAACTCCATGCAGATTTTCTTCAGTGCCCATTATCTCCTCTAAAGTAGATTGGTGCTGCCAGGAACAGACATGTCTTATTGTCAAGAAAAGTAAGAACCTAGCCAGGCGGTGGTGGCACATGCCTTTAATCCCAGTACTAAGGAGGCAGATGCAGATGGATCTCTGTGAGTTTGAAGCCAACCTGGTCTACAATAGTTGACAGGACAGGCTCTCCAAAGCTACAGAGAAACCCTGTCTCGAAAAACAAACAAAAAATAAATAAATAAAAAGAAGAAGAACAACAACAACAATTTAGGGGGCTGGAGAGATGGCTCAGAGGTTAAGAGTACAGGCTGCTCTTCCTGACGTCTTGAGTTCAATTCCCAGCAACCACATGGTGGCTCACAGCCACCTGTAATGAGATGTAGTGGCCTCCTCTGGCCTGCAGCATACACACAGGCAAAACATGTATAATTAATAATGCTTTAAATAAAGAAGAGCCTCGGTTATTAAAAGATATTAAATGCCATATTCTATAGATCTCTGAAGTGTTTGAAGATGACTTGTCTATCTAAAATATATCTTTGTTTGACCTTGAAAACATATCTAGTTTGACTACAAGTTCGATTATAGCAAGTGATTAACTACTAATAAGTTATATATATAGTGTATATATAGCTATAGATGCTAAGGGAATAGGGATTCAGCCCAGCACTTCAGGCATGCTTACTTAGGTAGTCACTTTACAACTAAGATATCCCACCACACCGTGTGTGTGTGTGTGTGTGTGTGTGTGTGTGCATATGCTCATGTGTGTGCAGGCCAGAAGATAGCATCAGGTATCTTAGTTCTTCTTTACCTTATTTTTAAAGACAAATCTCTCAGTTCACTGAAGGAGTTTGCCAGTTTTGCTTTTTTGGCTGGTCTGTAAGCCAAAGGGATCCTATTCTTTCCTCCTCTGCAGTGCTGGGGTGAAAGGCTTAAGCCACCACACTGGCTTTTTGACTTGGGTTTTGGGAACTAAACTCATGTAATCAAGCTTGTGGGAAAAGCCCAAGAAAAAGGACTGTTGCACCTTGGAGGCCATCCTCGTCTACAGAACAAGATCTCCTTTTAAAAACCAGAGGAGAGCTGGGCGGTCGTGGTGCATGCCTTTAATCCCAGCAGTTGGGAGGCAGGAGGATCTCTCTGAGTTCAAAACCAGCCTGGTCAGGCTGGAGAGATGTCTCAGTGGTTAAGAGCATTGCCTGCTCTTCCAAAGGTCCTGAGTTCAATTCCCGGCAACCACATGGTGGCTCACAACCATCTGTAATGAGGTCTGGTGCCCTCTTCTGGACTGCAGACATACACACAGACAGAATATTGTATACATAATAAATATTAAAAAAAAAAAAGACCAGCCTTGGTCTACAAGAGCTCTCTCTAGAGCTAGTTCTAGGACAGGCTCCAAAGTTACAGAGAAACCCTGTCTCGAAAAACAAAACAAAACAATACACACAAACACACACAACACCACACATATTCACACACACACACAAAAAAAAAACCAGAGGAGAGTTGTGGGGGATGGTTCTGCTGGTCAAGGGCTTGTCTGCAACCATGAAGATGAAGTCAAATCTTATGCAAGTAAATTCTGAAGCAACCACTCTCCAGACATAGTGGTGGATAGTGGTCGAAGGGACACTGGTTCACTCGAGCACATGGCTTGGCTGGCCTTGCCCTTCTCCCCAATTCCCTGTCTTACTATGAACTAGCCCCCAAGGTCCATTCCCTTATTTGGCCAACCCCTCCCCGCGAGGCTGACTACCAAGTCCAGCTAACAAAGTATTGAATTCCAGCAATCAAAATCCCCCTTTGGCGCACCTAATTAACATGCCTCATCCTAACATGGGATTTCCTCTTGTACCTTTATAAACTGCCATTTTCCTATGGGCTACTTCTGTCTCCTCTCTTTGCAGAGGCAATCCTTTGTCCTCTGGGACAAATACCTCTGGCCCCTTTCCCTGGTTCCCTTTCTCTTCTTGGTCTTCCTTCATCTCCTTATCCCTGCCTTCTGTCCCGCTGGGGTAAATAAATCTCCTTTGGTCTTAGAACTTGGTCTTGGGGAACCTGAGCCCCATGATACTTTTCCTTTCAGTGGTGCACACCTTTAATCACAGAATAGACAGATAGATAGGTACATACATGCATACATACATACATGCATACATACATACATAGCGAACCAGGGCCCGTGAGATGGTTTAGCAGGTAAAAACACTAGCTGTACATAAAGCCTGGATCTGAGTTCAATCACGAACCCAGAGGAACTGACTCTACAAAACTGTCCTCTAACCTCCACAAGCGAACCTTAGCTAAACCACACACATACACACACACACACACACACACACACACACACACATGTGCACACATATAGCTTTATATAAAATTTTAAAAAGTTTGTTCTGGTGTTTGAAACAGAGACTCACAGTGTAGCCCTGGCTGGCCTGGAATTCAATTTGTAAACCAGGCTGGGTTTGAACCCACTGACATCTGCCTGTCTTTGCTTTGCAATAGCTGGTATTAAAGGCTTGCACAACCACAACCCAGCTGTTTCTGTTGCTGTTGTTCTGAGACAAGGTATGGTAGGAGCCAGCCGTGGATAAGCTAAATAGAAATAGACCACCCAAAGGAAGTTCTTTACTTCCAAACATTATCACCTGCCAGAGTAAGACAGTAGTTTAACCTGGCTGCAGGAAGAATCATAAACTGAGATTACCTGAACACCACCCAAGAACAGACCATCCAAAGGAAATGCCTAGCATTCCAACCGCTGTAGATAGGATCACCCTCCAGCACACACTCACCAGGACACCCTAGACAAATGTCAGCCAATCAGGGGTCCTGAACCTTAAAAATCCCTCACCTAAGGGGGCTGGAGAGATGGCTCAGGGGTTAAGAGCAGTGGCTGTTCTTCCTAGAGGTCCTGAGTTCAGTTCCCATTAACCATATGGTGGCTCACTACCACCCATGATGGGATCTGGTGCCCTCTTCTTGCCTGCAGACAGACATACAGGCAGAACACTGCATACATAAAAATAAATATTGAAAAAGAAAGAAAGAAAGAAAGAAAGAAAGAAAGAAAGAAAGAAAGAAAGAAAGAAAGAAAAAGAAAGGAAGGAAGAAAGCCCTCACCTCCACCTTTACTACTATAAAAACCCAACTCTAACTGAGCTCGGGACTCTCCAGTTATTCCAGTTCGTGTGGAGAGACCAAGTTTGTAAACTTGTATAAAATAAAGGCTTTTTGCTTTTGCATATGAGACTCGGTCTCCTTGTTGGTTTGGGGGATCTGGGCATAACAGGTATCATCATGTAGTTCTGGCTGGTTTAGAACTTGCTCTGTAGACCAGGTTGGCATTGAATTCAGATTGCCAGCCTCTGCCCCTGAGCTGTGAGTACTGTGATAACCTTCATGTCCCAATTAAAATCACTCAAAATAAAAAGACTCCCCCCTCTTTTTTTTTCTCTACAGGACTGGGTACTGAACTCAGAGCCCAAAATGCTCTACAACTGAGATATATCCTTAACCTTATAAAGGTTTAATTTGCTTGTTTGCTTTGACACAGGTCTCTATAATAGGCAACATTCTCATAAAGGAATAGAACTAATAGAATGAACATGTATATATTAAGAGGGATTTATTAGAGTTGCTCACAGATTGTGGTCCAGTTAGTACAGTAACTTTCTCTGTGTAGTGATATTTTATGTTTTAAAAAATAAAGCTTTCCTAAAAATCAGAGTGCAGAGCTGAGCCACTAGAAGCCAGACTAAAGGTGTTGGCACTCACCTTTAATCCCAGCACTCAAGAACCAGAGCCAGAGCCAGAGGGATCTCTGTTATTTCAAGGTCACCCCGGGCTTCACGAGGTTGAATCTGTCTAAAACAGAAACATAGCTCACACAAAGGTGATCCCAGCAGTTGGGATCACATGCCTTCAATCCCAGCACTAGGCGGGTAGAGACAGGAGTGATATGGTTGGGTGGAGAGGAACATAAGGAGGAAGGAGACAGGAGCTCAGGCAAGTCTGAGGCTTGGTGGAAACAGATGCAGTCTGAGGTTTGCTGGAGACCCTTCAGTCTGAACACTGGTAGAGGTAAAAGAAATCTCTAGTGGCTGGCCTCTCTGCTTCTCTGATCTTCAGCATTAATTAACCCCTATTCTGACTCTGGGTTTTTATTATTAAGACCAACTAGAATTCATGCTACCTCCCTGAAAAACCAAGAATCCATGAAATTGAATGTCTTAGTGTAAGAGCTAAAGTTACATTTTAAGTTTTAATTATTATGCCTAAGAGATCTATGAAACAAAATGCTTCTGATCTGTAAGGCCCTTGCCCAAGAACAGATAACGCCTGAAATGCTGGAGGCTGTTGTTTATGGGAGATAACACGCCACCTGTTTTTCTTTTCTCTAAACAAATGTGCTTGATCCATCTGCACCAATGTGCTCAATCACGTGTGGGCGGAAGGTTCACAGGAGGGCAGTGCATCAGGATGTCTGCTTGCCCCAGCAATGGACCTGATGGGAAATGCAACGAATCATGGGTTTTCCTCCTTAAGCCTCTACAAACTGTGATTCCAGGCCATTTCCCAGGAACCAGGTGTGGACCTGGCCAGAGTCCATCCACCTGGCCAGTATTTAATTAAAACTTGCTTCCAATTTGGCTTCAAACTGTGGTGGTGGTCTTATTCTCGATTGGTGGGATTAACATTAGCAGGCTCAGTCTGGGGCTAGAGTCTCAGGGAGGTTCTAGAGAACTTGCTGGTCTTCAGTGCACACTGGAATTCCTAAGAGGTTTTTGTTTAACATAATTCCTTTATTGATTCTTTGGGAATTTCACATCATTTACCCCAATTCCACTCATTTCTCAGTTCCCCTATATCTGTCTTACACCCCTTGCAGCATCCACCCAAAAGAAAATTAAAAAAAAAAATCAAATCAAACCAAAAACAAACAAAAAATCCTCTTCGCCAGACCATGTGGCACATGCCTTTAATCCCAGCACTTGGGAGGCAGGGGCAGGTAGATCTCTGTGAGTTCGAGACCAGCCTGGTCTACAAGAGCTAGCTCCAGGTCAGCTAGGACTGTTACAGAGAGAAATCCTGTCTCGAATAAACAAAACAAAACAAACAAAAACCTCTTGTCTCTTCCTCCATTCCCAACTCTCCCACAGCTCTCTGTTCATCTTAGTGATACTGGGAGCCTTAGCGTACCACTCAGTACACTCTTGCCCAGTCAGTTTTATTTGGCCAATGTTCACTGCAATGAGTCATTGGTCTGATGGGAAGCCTCTGGTTCCTGGTACACCATCACCACGGGACCTTTACCAAGGCTCTTGAATATCCTGCTGTTGTCAAAGTCATGAAGATCCTTTCAGTATCATTCCCCAGGACCAGTCCCTTCATGCGCTCCAGTGGGTTATACGTGGGGTAGATGTTAGGGTGGGCCAACCCCAGGCCCTGGATGTGGACCTGGGTGGCAGCTGAGTTGGTCAGTCCTGGTCTCTGGGGCATGCTCTGACCTAGTGTGCCACCACACCCAAACTGATTAGTCACTTCTCAAGGATGAGCAGATTTGGGAAGAAGGGAAAACTAAACAGGAGGATGATGGCGAACTCTACTGAGCAGACAGAGACGAGGGCCTCCATCATTCACTTTTGGCCAGAGACACCGTGAGGCATCTGTGGAGAGCTTCAGATGACCACAGCGATGATGTATGTGGGGTTGCTCTTAATGGTAGCACTTAAGGTGGTAAGAGCAATATGGAGTCAGAATGTAAAAAAGAGAAGCGGTCATACACTTAGGAAGGTCAGATAAGAAAACGTTGGGACTTCCTCCAAAGATAATGGCTGGTTATCAGTCCCATGCACACACAGACAGAAGAGCATCTCCACCACTACAAATAGGTTTGTTGTTTAAGAGATCTTCTGAATATTCTCACGCGAGACTTGCCAGGGGAGTGGACTCACTGCAGTGAACATTGCTTCTATCCAACTGTTACCAAGATATGTTTTTAATTAATTTATTTATCATTCATTCATTCATTTATGAGACAGACAGAGTCACTGTGTAACTCTGACTGTCCTGAAACTCACTATGTAGATCAGGATTGCCTTGAACTCACAGAGATCCACCTGCCTCTGCCTCCCTTGTGCTGGGATTATAAGGCGTGCTTGAAATCCTGTTAAGAGACATTTTCAAAAGTTTTGCTAGTATCCACTATCCCAAAAAGAAATTACAGTGTACTCATCCCCAGGATCCAGAGATGTGTCCTCCCCACTCCGCAGCAGTCGGGTAGAATTACCATCACACACATTTTCCCTTCCCACAGTGTTCTATGTGTTTCTCCACCATGCAGGAGCGCATTATACAGGCATGAGAAGGATGGGTGCAATTTTCTAGCAATCTTGTTTATATCACAGCCTTTTTCTTGGGGTGCTCTTTGCTAATGGCTGTTAGATGATTTGCTTCCCCCTTGACAAAGTAGTGACTCTGATTCTAGTTTCTCATTATTTCGGTCTTGCTTTTTCCTTTTGTAACGCTGGTAAAAGAGTCAGGAATATGACAGAAGGGGGAATAAACATTATATTTACAGGAAAAACAATCATGCAATCTAGTCTAACAGTTTTTAAGAGACTTTTTCATGGAACTGGAGTTACAGATGTTTGTAAACTGTGGGCACTGGGATTTGAACCTGGGTCCTCTGCAACAACAGCAAGTGCTCTTAACTGCTGAGTCACCTCACCAGCCCCTATAAAAAACTATATATTAGTTTTTCAAGACAGGGTTTCTCTATGTAGCCCTGGCTGTTCTGGAACTAGCTCTGTAGGTCAGGCTGGTTTCAAACTCACAATGCCTGGCTCTCTGCCTCCTGAATGCTGGGATCACCGCCACCACCACCTGGTCCCTATTCTAACACATATTCCTTCTTTTGTTTTTTAGGGTTTATGAACATCTACTCCTGAGTTCAGACACAGATGATTTACCCTAGTTGCACGGCATTCTTTGGGTTTTCTATTTCAGGCTATTTCTGTTCCTTTCTGAGGAGCTATCACTCCCTCTTCACAGTATTTTGCTTACATGTGACCCTGTGGTGGTTTGAACAGGAATGACTTCATAGACTCAAGCTTGACCAGGAGTGGCACTATTAGGAGGCATGGCCTTGTTGGAGTAGGTGTGTCACTAGAAGATGGGCTTTGCGGTCTCAGAAGCTCAAGCCACCCCCAATATAGCATTCACTTCCTGCTTTCAGTTGATGCAGGACGCTCAGCTCCAGAACTCTCCAGCACCATGCTTGCCTGCCCATCGTCATGCTTCCTGTCATGTCAAGAATGGACTGAACCACTGAAACTGTAAGCGAGCCACTTCAATGAAATGTTTTCTTTGTAAGAGTTGCCATGGTCATGGTGGTTCTTCACAGTAACAGAAACCCTAGGACAGCCCCGAACAGCTTCCCTAGAACACGGACTGCCACAGTTCTCCTGCCATTCCTCAGAACAGCCCAGTCACACCTGTTACAGCCTTTGTTTACTTCTGATTTCCCATCCCTCCTCTACTGTGAAAGCTCACGGGGCAGTGTTCTTTCTGGTCCTATTAACCAATGTATTCCCGACACCAAGAATGAAGTGTGTGTCCTGAAAATCCAAGAAAAGATATGCAAGTGGATGAGCCATCCACGGGATGCAGGTCAGGGGAGGGGTCCACAGCTGTCAAGAGTAGTTCCTCTCCCTCAGAGTCTCAAAAACTCACAGAATAAGAGGGGGGGATTTATTTCTCCAATCTTCAAATTAACATATTTTAAGGAAATAAACAGATGATTAGAATCAAATGGATATTTCTATTTTCATTAAATCAAAAGAATGGAAGATGAGCTGGGCGGTGGTGGCGCACACCTTTAATCCCAGCACTCGGGAGGCAGAGGCAGGCAGATCTCTGTGAGTTTGAGGACAGCCTGTCTACAAAATTCCAGGACAGCCAGGGCTGTTACACAGAGAAACCCTGTCTCAAAAAACAAACAAACAAACAAACAAAAAATAAAAGCAAGGAAGGAAGATGAGAACACAAAGCAAACAAGCCTTTAATAAAACTTGTTTTGGCTGCAGTCAATGTAAAGAGATGTCTTTTGAAGCCACAAAAAAAGGTTAAAATAAAGTTTGTTTATGCTAGTTGCTACTGGTGCCAGTCCAGCTGAGCAGAGTGACGATCCACACTGACACAGAATCCAGAGCCTTCTGCAGTTCTGCTACCTCCCCAACAGCAGGTACGCCTAGGGGGAGTAGCATGCCAGCATCTCCAGGCTTCCACTCACTCAACAGTAGAGAAGAACTCCTTTGGAGGAAGAGGTTGAGACTAGGAAAGATACTTCCTGGAATTTCTCAGTTGAAAACATTCTGTGGTAAAGTCAACAGCGCTACTCTGGTTTGACCATGGACCACTCAGCATGTAACAAGGTTCCTGGTTGTACACGGGTCAGTAAGGCAGGAAGAGCCAGGTCAGCACAAAGTCACGGAACCACTCTTCTAATGCTGGGTCCACTTGATGCTCTTGAGATCAATGCCATCCTGCACCATCTCCCAGAGGGGACTGCCAAAGAGAAGAGGCATTGAGTGAGTGAGGACTCAGACAAGAAGCAGCAGCCAACACAGGCACTCAAGCCCTAAGCAACAATTTGTTTTCTCTGCCTTTGCCCTGGTGAACCCCAATACAGGAGACGAACAAGCCTTTTCCAGCCTCTCCCTAACTTAAGATACCACCCATGGCTTTAACCCAAAAGAATGTCTGGGTATTAGGCCTGAGCACCACTCTTATACAGGAAATGATACCGAGAAGACTGTGGCTAAGAATGTTGCTTATATGTATGCTTATTAGGGATACCATTTTTATGTAAAATTTACATTTTATGAAAAAAATAAAAAATATTTACAAAATTTTGGAAGACAGATGTGCCCTAATGGATAATGTTCTTAAAACCAGATTGAGTTTGAGGGTGGTAGCGGTGACAGCGGCAATTTTGTTTGCTTTTGCCACTGAAGATTAAACCCACACTCAGTGGTCTCCTCTCCTGAGTTACAGCCCTACACCCAACGATTGGACTCTGCAGCTTCCGTTTCCCCAGTTAATTTTCTTCAGTTTTACTGAAGCCCATCCTTTGTTTCTCTTTCTGAGAAAAGGTTTCATTCATAATCTTCCTGCCGCAGCCTGAGGGCTGTGATTACAGACCTATGCATGATTCCTGGTTTGGTTTTGTGCTTTCTTGGCAACCACTCTGCCACCTAGCTTTGAACCCCAGCCCTTCCCTTGTTATTTGTATGATTGGGATCAAATCCAGGGCCTTTATTGATGTTAGACAAGCAATCTGTGTGCTATATATAAAAACCTAGGATTTTATTTTGTTTTTTTGTTTTCTGAGACAGGGTTTTTCTGTGTAACAGTCCTGGCTATCCTGAACTAGACCAGGCTGACCTTGACCTTGAATTCACACAGATCCACCTGCCTCTGGGACTAAAGGCTGCACTGTGACTGCATTTGAAAACATTCCAATCCGGGTGGTGGTGTCGCACATCCTTAATCCCAACATTTAGGAGGCAGAGGGAGTCTGATGCCTGTGAGTTTGAGGCCAGCCTGGTCTACAGAGTTCCAGGACAGCCAAGGCTATACAAAGGAACACTGTCTCAAAATACAAACAAACAAAAAAAACCCTGAAAAATAAGAAGCTAGGGAATTCTCCTTCCTTCTTTTGTAAAATCTACATCCTCCTTGAACCTGGGTTCCGGCAGCTAGCTGGCGTACAGAGAGGAGACAGTACAGCTCCTCCGCAGCATCTGTCTGCTGCAGCCCGTACCTCATATCCCGGAGGCGTTTCACATGATGAATGCACTTCTCCACAGTGTAGTCCACCTCCTCTTCAGTAGTGAAGCGGCCAATGCCGAACCTAAGAGAACACACAAGAGCTCTCTACCTGACCCCAGGGTTGGTTTGGTTTTCTTTATGGCCAATACTCACTGAGGACCTACTAAACAACAGATAAAGAGAGAGCTAGGGATGTCATTGGTTCAGTGGGTAGAGTGCTTGCCTAACACACAAGAAGTCTGGGGTTCAATTCCTGCATTCGGTAGGCAAAGGCAGGTAGATCTCTGTGAGTTCAAGACCATCCTGGTCTATAAGAGCTAGTTCCAGGACAGGCTCCAAAGCTACAGAGAAACCCTGTCTTGAAAACCCAAAAAAAAAAAAAAGAGTGATACTTAACAGTGGCCGTGGTCCAAGTGACAGAGTAGATTTTCTTTGTGCAAAAGATGGGGGGAGGATGCTAATTGAATATGTAACCCTCTGACCAGTTCGAGCACAGAACTGGGAACCCGCATTTCAGCCCTTGTAAGCAGTTACAGCCTTCCTTGTCCATATAAGCCTGAAAACCAGACTTGGAATATAGCTAAGCCAGACACAATCCCTGCCCAAAATCACCATTACCTGGAAAGCCAGTACCTGTGCTCTTGGGACCCAGAGTGAAGGGGCTCTGACTCATCTTTACCGCTCTGTTCCTCAGGACTAGAGAGTCCCTCTCACGCCCTGCGTGCAGATGCCCTCCCTCATGCCAGCTCTGCAGCCACTATCTGTGTCACACTGGCAGAGGGCCATCCATGTGATCGGGTCTTGGAGATCCCTTGTACCCCAGTGGTGAGAGACGGGGCTCACAGTGGGCCAGCTCTGGTATGCTAATGAATGGCATGGGATTCATTAAACAGGCGTGGAGGTGATTTCTGTGACTCCAGCGCTTGGGAGGCAGAGGCAGAACAATCAAGGTCATACTCGAGCTGCAGAGTGGGTGGGAAACCAGCTGGGCTCTGGGGAAGCTACTGGCTCAAAAGAAGAGGAAAAAAGAGCACAGACCTACCTTCTAGGTAAAAGCTTCCTAGAGCACAGCTGGGGATCAGAATCAACTGAGACGTTTCCTACACTAACTCCAGACCTGGTGGGCAGAGGATCTGAGCATGGGACTCAGACATCATCTTCACCAATATTCAAGAAAGGGTCAGGGGCATAGCTTAGGAGGAAGAATGCTTGCCTATCGTGTATGATTTTCCAAAATGCATAAACCAGGCATGGGGGCACACACTTGTAATCTCAGCTCTCAGGAGCTGGAGATGGAGGACAGAGTTCAAGGCTGGCCTTTGTCACTGACAATGTCTTATCTCACAGGCACCCACTGCAGCTGCGGTGCACGGACCTGATAGAAGAGTGTGCTAAATCCTCGTCAGTGCCGATTGCTCTGAGGACGTAGGAGGGTTCCAGCGATGCAGAAGTGCAGGCACTAAGGATGGAGACATGAACCTTTAGCCCACAGGACATAGCCAGGGTCACCCCTCCCAGGGCCCTG
The DNA here is from genome assembly GCF_903992535.2 of Arvicola amphibius. Lineage (NCBI taxonomy): Eukaryota > Metazoa > Chordata > Mammalia > Rodentia > Cricetidae > Arvicola > Arvicola amphibius. Next base: position 22,199,505 of record NC_052051.1, on the reverse strand, counting down.
GAATCACACCACAGGGACAGAGGAATGTCATGGGGCCTGATGATGCCCTGTACATCTTGGGATGTAAACCCAGCCCCTCTGGGACCTATAGCAGATAACTTTCTTGAGCAAGGACACTGTCAAGAGGTGAAAGAGCACGTCAGATCTATGCACTTGATCTGACAAAAGAGCCAGAGAAACTTCTGCATCCAGAGCAGAAGACACAATGTGTAACCCTGGTGGCTTACAAACAGTTTGTTTAACACTGTAAAGACACATACATCTTTAGGCGGGCATAATGGCACACACCTTTAATCCCACCACTCAGGAAGCAGAGGCAGGAGTATCTATGTGAGGCTGAGGACAGCTTGGTCTACACAGAGAGTTTCAGGACAGCCAGGGATACATAGAGAGATCCTGTCTCAAGACAAAGAAGATACATACATATTCTAGGTCTTAAAATCCTCCAAGAGAGACCAGATAGAATGGTGAACGCCAGACTATGGCTGGTAGCTAAAAAGTGACCTTTACCACCGTCAGGAAGCTCAGTGACATGTAGGGTACTCAACAGGCAAGCTAACGACCTGGTTCAACTCACCTCCCTGAGGACAAAGCGACGTCCTTGAGGGCCATCAGCAGACTCTCCCCTTCCACGTACGCAAAGGAGAGGTTGACACAGCCTGGAGAAGAGAGAACACAATGATAGCTCGGGTCTCAGCCTCTGCCAGCATGGAGCCTGAGAGCTGGAGACAGAGCTCAGGGGTAGACGTGCCTAGCGTGAAAGAGGCGAGTGCAGACAAAAAACAGAACAGAACAGAACAAACGAACAAAACAAACTTTTTTAGCTAAAAAAAAAGTATTTTTAAAAAACAAAACCAGAGCCGGGCGGCGGTGGCGCACAGCTTTAATCCCAGCACTCGGGAGGCAGAGGCAGGCGGATCTCTGTGACTTCGAGGCCAACCTGGGCTACAAGAGCTAGTTCCAGGACAGGCTCCAAAAGCTACAGAAGAAACCCTGTCTCGAAAAACCAAAAAAAAAAAACAAAAAAAACACCCAGAATGGGGCTGAGGAGGGGCCACCAGGATGGCTCAGCAGGTGACACCCTTGCTACACAAGCCTGATGACCTGAGTTCTATCTCTCTAACCCATATAAGAGTGGAATGAGAGAACTGACCCCACAAAGTTGCCCTCTGACCTCCACAAGTGCACTGTGCAGGCAACCCCCATGCACACATAATAAATAAAATTTAAGAAGGAAAACAGAATACAGATTGATAGGGCATATCCATACCAGGGTAGTGCTGTTTGGGGTCCCCGTTCATCACCACATCTGGAAGGCTGCTCATTATCTTCTGTACCAGCCGCTCTGCTAACTTGGAGATTCTCTTGTGGTCGTACTAAAGAGCAGGCAGGAGAGAAGGAAGTACAGTGCCCACCAGCCAGTTCAGCGACAAGGAATTCCAGAAGCCCTTCTCTACCCAGCACGGCTGTGCACCACACAGGCCCTGCTAATGCTTGGTATATATTGGAGGCGTGTTCAAAAGGTGAGCGAGAGCTGAACACAAGGCTCCAACAGCCCAGAGAAAGATGGGCTGGCCGGGCAGTGGTGGTGCACACTTTTAATCCCAGCACTCGGGAGGAGGCAGGTGGATCTCTGAGTTCGAGGCCAACCTGGTCTACAAGCTCCACAGCTACAGAGAAACCCTGTAGATGGACTGGTAAGTACAAGAGGGGCATGTGTGGGTTTTCAATCACCTCCTTGAGAACAAGGGGCTGCGGGACCTTGCCAAGGCAGGTGTTTTATTTAACCGTGTGTCCATGCACACAGATTTCCTTACGGGGACTGAGCCTTGCACCCCAGGGAAGCACTCTACTGCTGACCCAGCCCTTTGCTTTCACTTCTCATCCAGAGTCTTGCTACGGAGTCCAGGCTAATCTTGAACTGAAAATTCTCCTGCCTCAGGCTCCTAAGCAGCTAGGATTACAAGGAAAAGATGCCACACCTGGCTCAAAGACAGGCTTTCCTTAGACCGCCTCTTCCAGCAGAGATTGGCCTCAGCAACGCTGAGATGTTTCTAAATGGGAGCTCCTGCCCAGGGGATATTCTGAGGGGGAACTACTGCTCTCTCCAGTACCTACCTCCATCTCCTGTTGTGCCAACTCACAGGCAGCTCCCAGCCCCACCACCAAGGGTGTGGGCACTGTCCCAGACCGCATACCCCGCTCCTGCCCGCCGCCACTCTGTAGGGCCTCCACACGCACCCGGGGCCTACGCCGGATATAGATAGCACCAACCCCTTGAATAAGAAGTTGTTAGAAAAAAAGAGAGACACATATTAAACAAAATATTACTTTCTAAAGAAATTAAAATATTATTTCAAATTTTACAGCTCACTTTACCTAAATAAACAAATTAAAAGAGCTGGGCAGTGGTGGTGCACGCCTTTTATCCGAGTACTCAGGAGGCAGAGACCAGCCTGGTCTACAGAGCAAGTTCTAGGACAGCCAGGGCTACACAAAGAAACCTTGTCTCAAAAATCAAAGAAACAAACAAAAAAAGTAAGAAAAAAAAATGGAAAAAGCTACTATTTAGCAAAAATATTTAACATAAATTATGTTACCACAGGAATAATAACCAAGATTATTTTAAGCAACTCCCTATCACACAACAGAGGATTCTTTTTATTCTAATTAATTTTTAAAAATGTAAGTTAATTGGTGTTTTGCCTGCAGGTATGTCTGGGTGAGGGGGTCAGAAGCCCTGGAACTAGAGATATAGACAGGTGTGAACTGCCATGTGGGTGCTGGGACTTGAACCAGGGTCCTTTGGACGAGCAGCCAGTGCTCTTAACCATTAAGCTATCTCTCCAGCCCCAGGATTATTCTTTTTTTCCCCTTTAAATAATTTATTTGTTTTTATTTCACGACTCTTCATGTTTTCCCTGCATGTATGTCTGTGAAAGTGTTAGCCGGGCGGTGGTGGCGCACGCCTTTAATCCCAGCACTCGGGAGGCAGAGGCAGGCAGATTTCTGAGTTCAAGGCCAGCCTGGTCTACAAGAGCTAGTTCCAGGACAGGCTCTAGAAACTACAGGGAAACCTGTCTCGAAAAACCAAAAGAAAAAGAAAGTGTTAGATCCCCTGGAACTGAAGTTACAGACAGTTAGGAGCTGTCATGTGGGTGCTGAGAATTGAACCCAGATGTTCTGGAAGAGCAACCAGTGCTCTTAACCGCTGAGCCATCTCTCCAGCCCCAGGATTATTCTTTTTTTTTTTTTTTTTTTTTTTTTTTGGTTTTTCGAGACAGGGTTTCACTGTAGTTTTAGAGCCTGTCCTGGAACTAGCTCTTGTAGACCAGGCTGGCCTCGAACTCGCAGAGATCTGCCTGCCTCTGCCTCCCAAGTGCTGGGATTAAAGGCGTGCGCCACCACCGCCCGGCCCCAGGATTATTCTTAAGAGCAAAAACCAGACTACACATATAATTAAAAATAAAAATAATCACACATGCACAAAACCCAAATGTAAAAAATAAAGTTCAAGAAGAAGAATGAGGAGAAGCAGGTGAGACAATGACCACCCACTAGCGGCTAGAGAGATGGCTCAAAGGTTTGTTGCTCTTGCAGAGGATCCAGGTTCAGTTCCCAACACCCCCCCCCCCATGGCAGCGCACACAGCTATAACTCCAGTTCCAGGGGATTCAATGCCATTGCACCCACACAATACACTAAGATGCATTCAAGCAAAACACTCATACACACAAAAATAAAATAAATAAATCTTTTTTTGGTTTTTCAAGACAGGGTTTCTCTGTAGCTTTGGGAGCCTGTCCTGGAACTAGCTCTTGTAGACCAGGCTAGGCTCGAACTCACAAAGATCCGCCTGCCTCTGCCTCCCGAGTGCTGGGATTAAAGGCGTGTGCCACCACTGCCCAGCTAATAAATAAATCTTAAAAAAAAAAACAAATAACTTAAGTAATAATTGTTGGGATAATGTAATTTATCCTATGTCAATACAATGACACACCAAGCAGCTATAGGAAAGACTGACATTCTTTTATGCTGACATGTAAAAACTCTAAAATACATTGTTAGGAATCTGGTGAGATCAGGATTGGTGGCATGTGCCCACATTACCAGCACTGGAAAGGCAGAGCCAGCCTTAGGTAAAGGTACAAAATCCTGATGAAAGAGAAGGAAAGAGAGGAAGATCTTATCAACTCTGCACTACACTTTCCCTTTTCTTTCAGTTTGATTTTCAGAGTCTCAAGAACTCTAAGGTGACCTAGAACTGAATAGGTAATCAAGAATAAACTTTCTCACCGGGCAGTGGTGGCGTATGCCTTTAATCCCAGCACTCGGGAGACAGAGGAAGACTGATCTCTGTGAGTTCGAGGCCAGCCTGGTCTACAGAATCAGAGTTCCAGGATGGCCAGGGCTACACAGAGAAACCCTGCCTTGAGAAACTGAAAAAAAAAAGAGGGAAAAAAAGAAAAAAAAAAAAGACGGGTCTAATTCTAAAGACCTGGTTAGCCTGGAATTCACTATGGAGACCAGACTGCCCTTGAACACACAGAGATCTACTTGTATCCAGGACATTGGAATTAGAGGACTATATTTCCATATCTGACATTTTATTTCATTTTAAGATGTTTTGTTAAGTGAGAAAGCAAGATCAGAACATACATAATTTGGGTAAAATGAAGTAGAGGGGCCAGGTGGTGGTAGTACATGCCTTTAATCCCAAAGAAAAAGAAAGAAAGAGAAAAAGGAGTGGAGGGAGGAGAGTACGGCTGTTCTTAAGAATCAACAGAACAGCTGCGCAAAGGATGGCATGGCAGATGCGTCTCTAGCCCCGCACTCAGGACACTGAGCAAGGAAGAAGGCAAACTCAGAGGCAGCTGGGACCAAATCACAAGACCCTGATGAGGCTGAGTAGATACAGAAGAGATCCCACTCGAGCCGCATTTTGGAGTGGAGTAGAAGTTGGTGTCTGCAAAAACAGCTCAGAAGACCATGAGTTAGAATCCTGTAGGAACCCTTAGTAGCCAGCATGGTAGGGCAGCTAGGAATATCAGCCTATTTAATGGAAACTGTTCTGTTGTTTTTACTTATTTTACTTACAGATGTCTAGGGAAAATTGAATGAACAGAATCCTGTTTTCCTCAGGCAAATTATCATCTATATTCCTTTTAAGGACAGTGTGGAGGGATCAACTGTGCACACAGCATCTACGGAGAGGCAAGTGTTTGGGCTATTGCTGAATGATACTTGCACATTCCAGGCCATTCTGAATATACAGCCTGTTTGGAAAGCAATCACAGTCTCTAATGATTGTGATGAGCGTCGGTCAAAGGGGTTGCTGAGAAGTTCAAGGAAGAGGCAGGGGCTGGTACCTTTAGGACCATAGAGTTTGTGACCGCTGATGCTCATGAGATCAATTTTCATATCGTTGACATCGAGTGGGATCTTTCCAACAGCCTGGGCTGCATCAGTATGGAAATACACCTTTTTGGAACTGCAAATCTTCCCTGAGGAATGAGAGAGAAAGACCCATAGCACAGTGAAAGTAAAGCTGGCAACAGCCCTGCAAGGTCCCATGAATGACTACTGTTAAGGCATATGTAAGCCCTCTCTGCCTTTCCACCTCCCCTTTCCCCTCTCTGTGCCTCGCCTGATACCTGCCAACTCCCAGTCTCTCTTCTATGACTCTATAGATCAAGGGCAAAATAACAAACCACAAACACACATGCTATGTTGATGCCCAAGATCCTTCATACCATCTCATTTACTATGGGGATACAATATCACCTTTAAATCCTTTCTTACTTAAAAGAAGGAAAGATTAGTGGATATTTTTGCTAATTTGCATAGAGATTACAAGGTAAACTCTAAATGGGGATAAAGAACATTCTAAAGGGAAAAAGGACAGATGGTCTTTTCTTATTGTTTTGTTATTTGGGGCAAAAATATGAAATAAAATTGAAAAACAGGCTGGATAGTGGTGGTGTACACCTTTAATCCCAGCATTTGGGAGGCAGGTGGATCTCTGTGAGTTCGAGGCCAGCCTGGTCTACAAAGCAAGTTCTAGGACAGGCTCCAAAGCTACAGAGAAACCCTGTCCTGAAAAAACAAAACAAAACACAAACATGAAGGGCACTCGACTACATCCTAAAGACTCAACTAGTAGCCATGTTATCTAGCATGCAGTCAGCACGGCACAGAAGCTCTTCCCTGGTCCGCTTGGCTGTCATCTTCTAACTGTCTGTCCCTGCCCTTACGTGGACCCCAGGGATGGTAAGGGCAACCCATTCATTATACTCACCTATTTCTGCAATCGGTTGCTTTACTCCAATCTCATTGTTCACAGTCATAACTGATACCAGGCTGGTATCTGGCTGAATGGCAGCCTCTAGTTCCTAAGAAGGTAGGAGTAAGGAGTGTATATGATGCCAAGAGAACTACATGAATAAGAAAGCAGACAACCTTAAGTCTAGAAAAGGGGCCTTTCACTATAACCCTATCTGAACACTTAAATATTAAATAATAGGGGGTTTGGGATGTAGCTCAGTGCTTGCCTAGCATGTGGGAGGCACTGAGTTTAATCCCTAGTAATATCAGTTTAAAAAAAACAAAACAAAACCAAGAACAACAACAAATGACAGCACAAGGGACTGGAGACATGGCTCGGCAGTGAAGAACACTTTTGCTCTAGAGGACTCATCCAGTTCCGAGCACACCATGGAGGATCACAGCTCTCTGTAACTCCAGTTCCAGGGGATTGAATACTTTCTTCCAGCCTCCACAGGCATCAGGCACACAGATGGTACACAGATATGCATGCAGGCAAAACACCCATACACAAAAAGTAGAAGTTATCTGGGTGGTGGCGGTGCACACCTTTAATCCCAGCACTCAGAAGGCAGAGGCAGGCGGATCTCTGTGAGTTTGAGGCCAGCCTGGTCTACAGAGAGAGTTTCAGGACAGGCTCCAAAACTACAGAGAAACCCATGTCTCAAAAAACAAAAACAACAACAAAAAATAGAAGTTAGAAAATGGCTGGGCATGGTAACACATGTCTATAATCCTAGAGCTTAGGAGGTAGGGACAGGAAGAACAGGAGATCAATGCCAGCCTTGGCAGCAGTGAAACCCTATCTCATGCTCTTTCAGAGGATTTGAGTTCAATTCCCAGAAATCACATGGTAGCTCACAATCATCTATAATGAGATCTGATACCCTCTTCCGGCATATAGGCAGAATACTGTATACATAATAAACATATAAAATCTAAAAATAAACAAATTAATAAAATAGAAAACTATAGACATGGGGCTGGAGAGATGGCTCAGTGGTTAAGAGCACTGCCTGCTCTTGCAAAGGTCCTGAGTTCAATTCCCAGCAACCACATGGTGGCTCACAACCATCTGTAATAAGATCTGGTGCCCTCTTCTAGCCTGCAAGCATATATGCAGGCAGAATACTGTATACATAAATAAATAAATAAATAAATCTTAAAAAAAAAAAAAAAGAAAACTAGACTGAAGAGATGGCCCAGTGGTCAATAGCAATTGATGCGGCTGTAGAGGACACGAGTCCAAGGCTCAGCATCCACACGATGGCTCACAACCATCTGTAACACCTACACACTCATAAAATAAATCTTAAAAAAGAAAGGTTAGTTGAGTAGGTATTGTAGCCCATGATTATAATGCCAACTCTTAACAGGTTGAGGCAAGACGATCAGGAGTTCAAAATCATCCATGGCTACATGGTCACCTGAAGCCAGCCTGAGATTCTCAAGACACTGTCTCAAAGAAAAAAAGAATAAAGAAAAAGCTTAAAGCTTACATGAGATCTTAACTAGACCAAATAAACAAACCCCGTTTTCAAGCTGCTACCGAGCTGCTACAGTAAGAGCAGTGTGACCACGGCGTGCACACGACATGGAAACAGGACAGAAGCACATATTCAAGCCTGTTATTTGTAGACGGGGCTCACTCTGGAGTCTAGTCACCTCAAACTCTGGTGATCCTCTTCTCTGAGCCTCCAGAGTGCTGAGTTTAAGGGCAAATTCCCCTGTATCTAATCTACACTAATGTGTTTGTTTTTGCAGTTGTGGGGATCAAGCCTACAGCCTGTGCATATTGTGCAAGAATTCTAGCCGGATGGTGGTGGCATGTGTCTTTAAACCCAGCACTCTGGAGGCAGAGGCAGGCAGATCTTTGTGATTTCGAGGTCACCCTGGCCTACAGTACTAGTTCCAGAACAGCCAGGGCCACACAGAGAAACCCTGCTTTAAAAAAAGTTAAAAAAAAAAATTCTACCACTGAGCCACATCACCAATCACCATGCTTCCTTTATAGGTCAACACAAATAACCAGTGCAGGGAAGGATGAGGCCAGAGCTCATCTGTGGTGTGACTCCCTGACATCCTACACTCATGTCCAGAGCTCATCTGTGGTGTGACTCCCTGACATCCTACACTCATGTCCAGAGCTCATCTGTGGTGTGACTCCCTGACATCCTACACTCATGTCCAGAGCTCATCTGTGGTGTGACTCCCTGACATCCTACACTCATGTCCAGAGCTCATCTGTGGTGTGACTCCCTGACATCCTACACTCATGTCCAGTAGCTCTCAGACAACAGGATCACCAAAAGAGCTGAGAGGCAAGTTTTCCAGAGAAGAGCAGTACACACTCAAGAGAACATAATCTCCTTCTCTGCAGGTCTGTTCCATGCTCCATTCTCACCATTAGCTCAACTTTGAGGCTCCACCCAAGGCTGGAGACAGACTTACAGGGTTACTCCAGTTCTGTCCCTCATGCCTAGCGTAGGACTCCTACCTTTAAGTCAATGATCCCACTCTTCTGCACTGGCAGGTATGTGACCCGAAAGCCCTCAGCTTCCAGTGAGCGGCAGGAATCCAGCACACATTTGTGTTCAGTCTGGGTGGTGACCACGTGCTTTTTCCGTGACCTGTAGAACCTTGCCACTCCCTAAAAAAATGATAATTACAAAAAGGACAATATACAGAGGTAGCAATGATATGAATCTTATTTTTTGTTTTGGTTTTTGTTTGTTTGTTTTGTTGTTGTTACGGGTTTTCTGAGACAGGTTTCTCTGTAGCTTTGGAGCCTGTCCTAGAAAACTAGCTCCGTGCCTAGATATAGGCCTTGGACCTTCCCCAAAGCACATACCTTACCCTCTCTGAGGAGTGGATTGGGAGGGGGGGGTTCAGGCAGGGAGTAGGTAAATGGAATGAGAGGAGGGGTGGGAGTGGGAACTGGAATAGGTATGTAAAATTAAAAAAGATAATTTGTTTTCTTTGAGGAAAATAATAATTTAAAAAAAAAGAAAGAAAGAAAACTCGCTCCATAGACCACACTGGCCTCAAACTCACAGAGATCCACCTGTCTCTGACTCCCGCGTGCTGGTATTAAAGGCAAGCACTACCACTGCCTACCCTGAATCCTATTTATAAAAGTCTTTCTGTTGGGAGGCAGAGGCAGGCGGATCTCTGAGTTCAAGGCCAGCCTGGTCTACAAGAGCTAGTTCCAGGACAGGCTCTAGAAACTACAGGGAAACCCTGTCTCGAAAAACCAAAAAAAAAAAAAAAAAAAAAAAAAAAAAAAGTCTTTCTGTGAGAGTCTGCTAAAAGGCCTCGATCATGCTAAAGATATAAGGACCTGTGAGGATGGAGCGATGGCTCTTACGGAGAACCTGGATTCTGGACTCAGCATCCACTGGTGACTCACTACTGTCCTTGACAGGGCACCCGACACCCTCCTGGGGCTCAGAGGGCACGAGGCATGTATGTGCTACACATAAGCATGTAGGCAAAATACACATAAACTAAAAAATAAATAAGGTTTTTTTTTTTTTGAAGTTTAAATAAATGAGCTGGGTTCTATCCTAGAGCCCAGTGTTCTTTCTTGTCATCCCATTTCTGGGGAAGCAGAGACAGGAGATCCCCAGTGACCACCAGCCAGGTGGAACAGCTCAGCTAGTGAGCGCCTATGCAATGAGAAACCCTGTCTCAATCCGGCTGGTGTTCATGAGGGTGACACCCGAGGCTGCCCCATGGCCTGACCATGTAGGGTGATGACTTTCACTAGTAAATTGTTCTTTAAATCTTCACTTCTGGTGTTGAAGCTATTTCAGTGCCATTTGATTCCATAGTTGAGGAGTCTTTTCCATGTTTCTTATGTATCTGTTTTACAACATGAACACTGATAAGTTTGGATGTCTCTTCTGTTTTTATTTGAGAGATGTTCTTATTGAATAGTGTATGTTTGAGGGTTCAATCCCTAATACCATTCAGGAATTTTTGTTTGTTTTTGTTTTTCGAGACAGAGTTTCTCTGTGTAGCTTTGGAGCCTGTCCTGGAACTCGCTCTGTAGACCAGGCTGGCTTTGAACTCACAAAGATCCACCTGTCTCTGCCTCCTGAGTGCTAGGATTAATGCTGTGTATCATCAAACCCAGTTTTGCTGACTTATTTATAATAGTTAAGAAATGGAACCAGCCTAAATATCCATCAACAGATGAACAGATAAAGAAAATGTGGTACATACACAATGGCATTTAATTCAGACATAATGAAAAATAAAATAATGACATTATCAGAAAAATGAATGAAATCAGAAATCATTATGTTAAGAAACATAAGTCAAATACAGAAACAAATTCTGGGCCAGTAAGTCAGTTCAGCAGGGAAGAGCAGTCACCATAAGGCAGCCTGAGTTCATCCCTGGAGCCCATGATGGAACCATCTACCACAAGTTATTCTCTGACCTCAACATGTGCACTGTGGCACATGCACGCACACACTCAAATTAATCAATTAATTAAAAAACACAAATAACATGTTCTCTCTTAAGTGGAATATGAATTTACACGTGCGTGTGTGTGAATATAGACGTGTGTGTGTTTCTAAGTCACAAAGGTAGAAAAGGTGCCATGAAAAGGGAAAAGCGATCTTTGTATATATGTGTCTGTCTGGATTCACGACGTGTGTATGCTCATGGCATGAGGACAAGAACGTGTGTCTGGAAGTCCTGGGACGGCCTCTAGTGTCAGTCCTCACCTTCCACTCTACTGGAGGCACGGCCTCTTTGCTGCTTGTTCTGACCTGCAAGCCCCTGGAGCGCCTCCTGTCTTCACCTCCCAGTGAGGCACACACACTATTATCCCGATTTACCTGTGCTCTGAGCTTGCACAACAAGTACACTAACCACTGAGCGTCTCCCGGCTGGAGAGACAATCTAGGTGGCGAGGGGAGGAAGGGAGCAAGAAAAGGTAGCAAATACAGATGACATGAAAGAGAAAGGAGAGCTTGTGAGGATGGCCAAAGGGACCAGCAAGGATGGAGCAGGGTAACGGAGGAAGGGTAACGCGGGAGACGAAGAAACAGACTACAGTAAAGTGGGATATGTGTATGAAAATGCCATAATAAGGGGCTAGAGAGATGGCTCAGAGGTTAAGATCATTGCCTGCTCTTCCAAAGGTCCTGAGTTCAATTCCCAACAACCACATGGTGGCTCACAACCATCTGCAATGGGGTCAGGCACACACACACACAGAATATTGTATTCATAAAAAATAAAATAAATATTAAAAAAGAAAAAGAAAATGCCGTAATAAAACCCATTACTTGAAAAAAAAAAAAACCCATTACTTGGTATGCTGATTTAAAAATCAATTTAAAAAATTTAAATCTTAGGGATGGAGAAATTGGTGTTCTTGCAAAGGACCCTTGTTCAGTTCTCAACACCTTCCTGGAAGTTTACAACCATCTTTAACTCCAGTTCCAGGGGATCCAACATTTTCTTTGGCTTCCACAGGTATCAGGCACACATGTCATGCATGCAGACAAAACACTTATATACACAAAAAATAAAAATTGGGGCCAGAAGTCTTTAATCTCACCACTCAGGAGGTAGAGGCAGATAGATTTCTGAGTTCGAATCCAGCCTGGTTTATAGAGCGAGTTCTAGGATACTACAGAGGATACCCAGAGAAACCATGTCTCAACTGGCTGCCCTTCCAGAGAACCTAGGTGCAGTTCCAAACATCTGCATGGTAGCTCACAACTATTTATAATTCTTGTCCCAAGGGGTCTAATACCCTCCTCTGCCCTCCAGAGGCATGCCACACTTGTGGTACACAGACATACATGCAAGCAAAAACACCCACACACATAAAATAAAAATATATTTTAGAAAGATAAATAAGGGGCTAGAAAGTTGGCTGGTAGCTAAGAGCACTTGCTCTTGCAGAGGACCTGGTTCAATTCCTAGAATCACACGACTGCTCACAACCATCTGTAATTCCAGTCCCAGGGGATCCAACACTCTTCTGACAAACCTTAGACAGCAAGCATGCACAGGGTGCACAGACATACATGGAAGGAAAATGTTCAGACATAAAAATTTTTCTTTTTAATTTGTTTTTTTGTATTTGAGACAGGGCTTCTCTGTGTACTCTTGGCAGTCCTGGAACTCACTCTGTAGACAAGGTTGGACTTAAACCACCTGCCTCTGCCTTCCAAGTGTTGGGATTAAAGGCATGCAGCACTACCACCAAGCTCTAATTGGGTGTTAGCTCCCCTGGAACTAGAGTTATAGACAGTTGTGATCTGTCATATGGGTGCTGGGAATTGAACATGAGTCCTCTGAAAGAGCAGTCAGTGCTCTTAACCATTGAGCCATCTCTCCAAACCTCCCCCCACAGAAAGTTTTAAGAAAATAATAAATCCTTAAAAAAGAGACATTAATATTATCAGGTGCACAAATTATTTTTCAAAAACTAAAAAATTTAAAATGATGAAAATGAGGGCTGAAGAGATAGCTCGTGGTTAAGAGAGAATACCACTCCTGTAGAAGACTCAGTTTGGCTCCCAACACACATACTGGGAGGCTCACAATCATCTATAATTGTTCCAGAAGGATCTAATGCCTCTGGCCTCTGAGGACACTGCATTCCCATGAACATACCCACACACAGACACACAAAGTTAAAATAAAACACTTTTTTCATATCAGAAAAGCCTGGTACAGTGGCACATGCCTTTAATCCCAGCACTCAGGATGCAGAAGCAGGCAGATCTCTCAGAGTTCATGGCCAGCCTAGTCTACAAAGCAAGTTCTGGGTAAGCCAGAACTACACAGTGTCAAAAAAAAAAAAAATTAAAAAAGAGAGGCAGGATATCCGAATAGTAAACGTAGCAGTAATACAAGTGATACAGCTGACTTTAGCAAGCTTGAGAGTCTAGCTGTCCAACACCAAAAACTAAATAAATAAGAAAAAAAAATAGACAAATAAATTTGCTAGATCTAAGTAAAACGTGATTACATTACGTTGTATGAAAGATCACTACGACTATTAAGAGTGAGACACTTAGCTGGGCGGTGGTGGCGCACGCCTTTAATCCCAGCACTCGGGAGGCAGAGGCAGGAGGATCTCTGTGAGTTTGAGACCAGCCTGGTCTACAGAGCTAGCTCCAGGACAGGCTCCAAAGCCACAGAGAAACCCTGTCTCGAAAAACAAAAAAACAAACAAAAAAAAGAGTGAGACACTTGCACAAAGCATCTGCATGCCCCAAATCCAGAAAGACTGAAACCAAAAGACCAAGGCCAAATGAAAGGCACAGAAGATACCAAAGCAACAAGTACTCAAAATGCAGAGGAATTTTGTAAACAGATCTAATCAGAAAGAAAAGGGAAAGCTGGTGGCCTTGATCAGGTGAGTGAGAGCGAACTAATCCCTGCGAGCTTTTGTCAACCCAAAACAAGCTAAAGTCACCTGAGAACAGCAACCTAACTGAAAAAAAAAAATGCCTCCGTCAGACTGCCTGTAGCTAATTTGTGAGGCACTTTGCTTTATTAATGATTAATGCGGAGGGCCTAACACACTGTGGGTGGAGCTACCCCTGGGCCAGAAGCAGGCTGAGTGAGCTGGGGGGAAGAAGCTGTAAGCAGCGCCCCTCCATGGCGTCTACTTCAGTTCCTGCCCTGAGCTCTTTCCCTGACTTCCCCTCATCAAGGACCTTCCCTCCAAGCCGCCCTCAGTCACGGTGTTTTACCATGGCAACAGAAACTAAGACGCTTACTGCATTCCACTTTTTTTTTTTTTAAAAGGACGAACAATCTAAAAAAACAAATAGTTACTGGTCTAAGAGCTACCTCCTTTTCTATCCACTGCCACACTGAGCTCAGACCAATAGGATAAAAGACAAGACAGACGCAAAGGGCTGAAGAACAGCTCGCACGACTCCTCAGGAGGCAAAGGTACTTGCCTAGTGACTTAAATTTGATACTCAGAACCTGAGAAAAGGTGGAAGGAGATTTCAGGCTCTACAAAGTTGTCTGATGACTCCAAAACAGTTCTTTTTTCTTTTTTTGGTTTTTTTGTGACAAGGTTTCTTTGTGTAACAGCCATAGTTGTCCTGGAACTAGCTCTGTAGAGGAAGATGGAATCAAACTCACAGAGATAGATCTGCCTGCCTCTGCCAAGTACTAGGATTAAAAGTGTGCGCTACCATTGCCTGGCTACAATTGTTTTTAAAGGCAGAAGAAATAAGAATGAGTGGGTAGTTGGAAAAAAATACATCTATGAGTCCAAATGATAGAGAAGCACTAATCTCTAAACTCAAGAAAGCTCATAGATAGTTTCTGTCTCCCTTCTGTTTCCTCCTGTCCCTCATCTTCCCAAATGTGCCTCACATGCTGGAAGTACTCCACTATACAACGCTCTCACCCCCTTCTCTTACCTTAATCGCTATGTTGTTGGACTCAGTCGCTCCACTAGTAAAAATGATCTCTCGAGGATCTGCTCCGATCAGAGATGCTACTTGCTGTAAACCAAGAGCCAAAGATACACAGCGTGAGTTGCGGGGCAGGAGTGGGGCTGCAGACACAGCTAGAACTGGGTTCTGCAGCACGCGTTCTACTGCGTTCCACCTGCCGACCAGGTCAGACGCAGGCAAAACAAGGAACTGACTGTTACAGCTCCAGTATGCTAGCTTTCTCCATTCTAGGACAGGCTAGTGAGAATGGCAAATGTAACTCAGGCGGTAGAGTGCTTGCCTGATATTATGAAGCCCTGGGCTCATTCCCAGTGCTACATATACCAGGTATGATGGTGCACACCTGAAATCCCAGCACTTAGAAAACTGAGGTAAGATAGCGGCCATGAGTTTGAGGCCAGCCTGGACCACAGAGTGAGTTCCAGGACAGCCAGAGCTGTTACACAGATCTTATTACAAAAAAAACCAAAAACAAGCCGGGCGGTGGTGGCTCACGCCTTTAATCCCAGCACTCGGGAGGCAGAGGCAGGCGGATCTCTGTGAGTTCGAGGCCAGCCTGGTCTACAAGAGCTAGTTCCAGGACAGGCTCTAAAAAAGCTGCAGAGAAACCCTGTCTCGAAAAACCAAAAAAAAAAAAAAGGAAAAAACCCAAAAACAAAACCAACAAAAAAATTCTAACAAAATGTCAAGTGAAGAACTGGAAAAAATGGCACAGGCATCAAGTTACTTGCCGCTCTTCCAGAGGACCCAGTTTCCGTTCCCAGCATCCATATGGTGATTCACAACCATCGTTAACTTACAGTTCCCAGGGATCTGACAGCCTCCAATGGCCTTTGCAGGTACCAGGTTCATACATAGTACAAACACACACAATCAAAACATCCGTATGCATAAATGAAAAAAATAAATATTTTTAATAGTAAATTTGGTTTGGGACATTCATGCCACAGTATGTGGGTTTTGGGGGATAAAACTTAAGTCACCAGGTTAAAGTACCTATGCTGGCATCACACTGTCCCAAGAAATGTACTCTTTTTGTTTTTTGTTTTGTTTCCTTTTTTGAGACAGGGTTTTCCAGTAGCTATGGGGTCAGTCCTGGAATTCACTCTGTAGGCCACAGCTAGCCTCAAACTCACAGAGATCCGCCTATCTCCGCTTTCCAAATGCTGCGATTAAAGGCATGCGCCACCACCGCCCGGCTATGAAATGCATTTTTAAAATGTATTTACTGAATCAAGTACTTTTTGAGCTCCGGATGACTGTTAACCTTTACCACCACTGTCTCATGTAATTCACCCTATAACCTTACAAGTATGAACCATTTCACCTTCCACTTGATGGTGAGGATCTCAAGGCTTAGAGAAATGAGATGATTCGCCTGAGGTACTTTACCTAGTGAATGAGAAGTAATTAAATACCTGCAATCAAACTCCAAAGCTATTCTCTGAATCTCTCAGAAATAAAACCATTTCCTAAGAAAGAATGCCTCCCACAGGCCACCGAACCTGACTCCCAAACGCCTCAGTCTGTTGTGCTAACCTGGCGAGCATGTTCCATGGCTGCCTCGCTCTCCCAGCCATACGCATGAGTCCGAGAATGTGGGTTCCCGTAGTAGTTCACAAGGTATGGGAGCATGGCATCGAGTACCCTGGGATCCTGAATACAAGAGAACCGGTCAGTCTTCTTGAGCCCATAGTGAACTCAGAACCTGCTCCATCCACTGATCACTGCTCACCTCGCTCGGTATGTTTCCAGTCCTTCAGATGCTGCCTGGCTTCTTCCACCCTCCCACATACGAATCAAGTATTAACCTGAAATACCCCCACTTCAAAACCACCTGAAATCCCACTGCTCTACCAACCCCTCAAGCAGTTTACAAATGCTGTCTTTAATTTTTCTTCTATTTATTGATTGAAAGACAGGGTCTTATGTAGTTCAATCTGGCTTTAAATTTGTAATCCTGCTGCTGGGTATGATGTGCAGGCCTTTAATCCCAAAGGCTGGGCGCATGCTGAGCAAGTGCTCCACCATTTATATTCCCATCCCACCCAGTCCTGTTCTTACAACTGTTGCTACAGATGACGCCATTCCTGCCATGAAATGAGTTACAAAAGGCTGTGTACTTGCCAGTGTGGTAGCATAAACTTTTAATCCAGAACTCAAGAGGCAGAGGCAACAGGATCTCTGTGAGTTTGAAGTCAGCCTGATCTACAAAGGGAGTTCAAGGGAAGTCAGGACCGCTGCACAGTGAGACACTGTCTTGTCTGTTTGTTTGAGACAGGGTTTCTCTGTATAACAGTCCTAGCTGTCTTGGAATGTGCTTTGTAGACCAGGCTGACATTGAAGAGACTTTGTCTTAAAAAAAAATAAATAAATCACAGCAGTGATGGCACATGCCTTTCATCCCTGCATTTATGAGGCAGAGGCAGGCAGATCTCTGAGTCCAGCCTGGTCCATAGATCAAGCTTTAGGACAGACAAGGCTACACAGAGAAATCCTATGTCAGGAAATAATAAATACATAAATAAAGCCAGAGTTGGCATTTGATGGAATCAGGCAAATATCCTTCCGCACACATGGATGAAAATTTGTATTCATAATGGAATTGGGCTGGGTGTAGTGGCACATGCCTTTAATTCTGGCACTCAGAAGACAGAGGCAGAACTGTGAGTTCAAGACCAGCCTGGTCTATAAAGTGAGTTCCAGGACAGCCAGAGCGGTTACAGAGAAACTCTATCTCCCCAAATCAACGCCTCACCCCCCCACAAAAATAAAAAACCCAAACCCAAACCAAAAAACCCAAAACAACAAAAACAAAAATAAAACAAAACAAAAAACCCAACCAAACCAAACCAAAAAAGAGACTGGGCCATAGCTAGCAGGATATCAACTTAGCACCAAATTACTAGGCTTTTTTTTTTTTTTTAAACAAGAGTCTCAGATTCAAGAGAGAAAGCTGAGAAACCACTCAGCTATGGCTGCTCTTCCAAAGTTCTTTCAGCAGCAATGGCTGCTCTTCCAGAGGACCCGGGTTCAATTTCTAGCATTCACATAGCAGCTCACAAGGGCCTATATAAGTATAGTTCTAGGTGATCCAACGCCCTCTTCTGGCCTCCACAGGCACTGCATACATGCGACACACAAACATAGGCACTTACTTGTAAGATAAAAGAAATAAATTGGGATCTCGTGGATTCCTGACTAGTCTCGGACAGATGAGGTAGCCAAATATGACCTAAGATTCTAATCTTCCTGCCTTTGCCTCCCCAGTGCTGGGATTACAGTAATTCAGTTTTATGTGGTGCTGGGGACTGAACCGAGGGCTTCCTGCATTCCAGGCAAGTGCTGAGTGACATATCCAGGTGAGTGACTTCTTTTATTTCATGCTCACCATGTGTTAGACTAGTATGTTTTCAGTTCACTTAACACTTGACCAGATTCACAGTTATTACAGGGTAGTCCTGCTAATTCCAGAGCCCACGTGTGTGTGTGTTTGTCTGCATTCTTTTTTTCTTTCCTGCTTCCTCCCTTCCTTTTTACTTTTACATAGGTTTGAGCTCTCTATGTGGTCCAGGCTGGCCTTGAGCTCTCTAGGTGGTCCAGGCTGGCCTTGAGCTCTCTTAAACTCCGGGTGCCACAACTCTAGCTCCAAGGCCTGAACATTCACTGTTTACTACAACACCAAGGTCAATAGCTAAAAAACAAAACAAAACAAAAACCAAAAAAGCCTTTTCTAGTGATCTAAAACCGAAACTCCTGATCCTGGTTCCCTTTTCTAGCACATTTAATGGTTCTCAATCCTACAGAAATCTAGCCCTTAGTCCTTACCAGAGGCGTTGTAGCCTGCACATCCATATAGAGAGGTCGCAGCACTGCCTCTGAGGGTACAGCCGAAAGGAGAGCGTTATCTACAACGGACAACAGAGTGGAGGGGCAAAATGAGAAACGATGCAACCGTGGACACAAGGTACACACGACAAAAGACAGTGAATTAAGGTGAATTAAGGAAGGTTGAGGTCGACTGTCAAAGGAAAAGAAAACAACGCGCGGTAAAAGACATCGAGGAAAGTTATAGACTCAGGATTCCTGAAGAGACGCCGGCGGCAATAGGGAGCAATCTTCAAACGATCCAGCGGAGTGGGATACGCTCTAAATAGCAAAAACGCTTATAAATGAAAAGCGCAGGTTCCTTTAATAGGGTCAAGGCAGGAGGAGCCTCGACTAACATCTTTAACAGTTGGCCGGGAGAGATCTGAAAGATGAGACCCCGGTTCAGACGTGGCAGGATGTAAGGGCCGTACCGAGAAAATGTGTGTGTAAGCAACGGGAAGGTTTAGAGTCTGGGACATGGATCCCCGGCAGGCAAGCTCCGCACCAATGCAGTGCGTAGCAGCAACAACGCAACCGGTTCGGACAACCAGGGAGAAGGGCCCTAAACGGAAGGGGAGCGTACCGCGCAGGCGCAATCCCCGGGTGGGCGCCGTGAACCTCGGCCGGGCCGCAGCGGCAGCAGCCCGTGCCGCCCGCCTCCAAGTGGCTCGCAGCATGCTGGCAGCAGTAGAGCCCACCATCCACAGCGCTTCAAGTCTTCAGCCCATGCTCCCGGAAGTAACTGCCCCGCGCTCCGGAAGCGATCGGACGGGCGGCGAGCGCCCTCCGCCTAGCTTTCGGTGTGAGACGTAGAGTCGAGCGAACGCGGCGGCGAACGAGGTGAGGTGGGGCCGGAGCGACCCGGCGTCGCGCGTACGGGATCCGTGACCGCGAGGACGGGGGTGGGGTCGTGCTACGGGCTGGCTTCGGGCCTGGGTCCTGCGGAGCCCTTCCGTGAGCCGCTGGGTGACGCCGCGACTGGCGGCCGGGCCCTCACTATCCTAGCCCTCTCACCCAGATGCCGGTGGCCGTGGGTCCCTACGGGCAGTCCCAGCCCAGCTGCTTCGACCGTGTGAAGATGGGCTTTGTCATGGGTTGCGCCGTGGGCATGGCGGCCGGGGCGCTGTTCGGCACCTTCTCCTGTCTCAGGTGAGCGTCGCGGGTGGGACTTCCTGGATCCCTCGGACGCGAGAGCACACTTGGTTGTGGTTGGAAGCACGGTGCTTGGGGATCTGAGCTCTAGAGTCAGAATGGATTTCTGACTCCTTTGTAGTTCAGTTACTTTAAGCAAGTTAGAGGCAGAGTTTCCTCAGCTGTAGTCGAGGACAGTACTTTAGCTGTACTTTTGAAAAACCAATCATATTAGTATGCTTTCCATACTTTCGTCAATAGTTATTGTTGCATGGCATTTTAACTTCCAACTGCGTGTTGAGCCGCTTTACTATCCTCAGAATAAGTTGTAGAGATAAAGCCGGATAAACTTCTGTAATCTAGTGCTCTACCTCTGAAATAATACTGTTGTTCTAAAGGTCATCTCCACATTGGGATAATGTACATATATATGTTACTATTTATTCGGTACTAGCTAAATGTCTTGCTAAATAGTTTAGTTACAAAGTTTATAAATGTAATGATGACTGCTTTACAATTTACACAGCTATTACTACTTTTCCTCCATGGGGGGTGAAGAGTAACATTTTAAGAATGACAAACCAGGCTCACACATTCAATCCAAACAGTCTGGAGGCAGAGGCAGAAGAATCTGTGAGTTCAAGGCCAGCCTGGTGTACAGATGTGCCAGGACAGACTTCAAAATTACAGAGCCCTGTCTCAAAAAATAAAACATGCCAGGCTGTGGTGTCACATGCCTTTAATCCCAGTACTCAAGAGTCAGAGGCAGGCAGATCTCTGTGAGTTCGAGACCAGCCTGGTCTACAAGAGCTAGCTCCAGGACAGGCTCCAAAGCTACAGAGAAACCCTGTCTCGGGGGGGGGGGGGGGGGGGGGGGGGAAGACAAATAAGGTAAAGGGATTGTCGCTTTTAATGCTTGACCTACTTCAACACTGATTATAGAGGAAGTTAATTCAGATCTTTCCTGTATTTTTATTCCTACATGACCCCTTCTTGTTTGCTTCTTCAGGATCGGAATGCGGGGTCGGGAACTGATGGGCGGCATTGGGAAAACCATGATGCAGAGTGGCGGCACCTTTGGGACATTCATGGCCATCGGAATGGGCATACGATGCTAATCAGGGCAGTGATTGCCGGCTACATCTATACTTTGCCATCCATTTCGACCCTTGTACAATAAAAGTTTTTTCTTCTCAGTCTCAGCCTATTTTTACTTCAGATATAGCATTTGAAAGCATATACCCAGGATTTAAGAGATTACTGAGGTCAGTGTCCACATGGTTACTTAACTCGAGTTTCCTGGGATCATCTAGACTCTCCAGGCACATGGTGTACCTTGAATACATGCAAGTGCATAACTAATACTGAAATGTTTAGCCAGAATCATTGGCATAAATTTAATCCCAGCACTCTGTAAATGGGAGCAGCCATTACTAGATAGACTGGTTAAAAAAATGTTTAAATTTGAGCTAATGAGATGTTTCCCAACTGGATAGTGATGGTGCATGTTTTTAATGACAACACTTGGTAGGCAGAGGAAGGTGATCTTTGTGAGTTAAGAGGCCAGCCTAGGCCAGGCGATGGTGTCTCACGCCTTTAATCCCAGCACTCGGGAGGCAGAGGCAGGAAGATCTCTGTGAGTTCGAGACCAGCCTGGTCTACAAAGCTAGTTCCAGGACAGGCTCCAAAGCCAGAGAAACCCTGTCAGGAACCACGCCCCCCCCCCCCCCCAAAAAAATAAGAGACCAGCCTAGTCCACATTACCATAGTTGCAGGATAGGCTCCAAAGCTACATGAATAATGTCTTGAGATAGAAATACTCTCACAGATCCTAGCTCAGTGTACTTAGTGCATTAAATATCATAAACATTAATCCCTTGATGGCACAAAGAAGTATACAATTTGAAGAAGGTAACAGCAAAATGACCTATTAACAAAAAAATTGAGTTTTATCTTTACAGCTTCATTTCTGATATGAAAACGACTGAACAGTTTTCTTGACTGCCTACACCATCTCCTAACCAGCCTCAATTCAACATTGAACATTTTAATTATGTAGCCTCATAAAATTCTGCTTATTAGCACAACCCCACTGTGAAGAAACTACAATTTGACTGTTTTTAAGGATTTTTGATTACTCTTCAACTATATTTCAAACAGAACTTGCTTGATAAAAATGTGTTTTGAGGGCACATGGAAAAGTAAATTAAGACTCACATCTATAGATTTCTTATTGAAGAGGGAAATTGCAGTTAAATACCTAAAGGATTTCACTCAGAATGGACACTTCAAAAGGTTCTGAATATATTTATTCAAGAAACTTTTACTTCCATTCCCTTATCTACAATTAAAGATGTTGATTGGCAAGCTTGGATGATCTTGCTATACTAATTAACTTGTAAAAGAGCAGATTCAATACTATCCAATAGTTAACCTTTAAAGGAATTGGCATGCTATGAAAATTCATTGGAATTCATACTGCCTATTGTGAAAATGAAAAGATGGGTAGGAGAGCTCAGTGCTTAAGAATGCTTACTGTAGAGCTGCAGAGGTAAGACTTCTGTGGACCCAGGCTCATTTTCCATCACCCACATGACAGCTTTTAACTAATTCCACTTAAGAGAATTTGAAACAGTCCCAGACATTCATGTAGGCAAAACACCAATTTACATAAAATAGGAAAAAAATTTCTTCTAACAAGCCCTGACTTCGGTCCCGAAAAATCATAATTTGTGAATCACAGGCACCCATAACCCCAATTTCAGAGGACCTCCGCAGGTACCAAGCATGTATGTGGTGCATGTGAGATATGCTGGCAAATAATCATGTAGCATTAAAATTATTTTTAAAAACAGGTTAGATGCTCCAAGACAAGACTACAGGAGGCCCTGCCTAAAAATAAAAAAGGCTAGTTGTGGTGAAACAGGCCTTTAATCCCAGCAACTCAGGAAGTAGAGGCACACAGACCTCTAAATTAGAGGCCTACCTGATCTACAAAGCATGTCTCAGGACAGCCTGGGCTGTTCCAAATAAACCCTGGATCGAAGCTAAGCCCAAAATAATAAAGACTGTTCCAGCATTTGGAGAAGTGTGGTGACTGAAGCCTAGTTGAGACAGTGTTGTCAGCCCTTCAAAAATGGTAGGGTTCGCCGGGCGGTGGTGGCGCACGCCTTTAATCCCAGCACTCGGGAGGCAGAGGCAGGCGGATCTCTGTGAGTTCGAGGCCAGCCTGGTCTACAAGAGCTAGGTCCAGGACAGGCTCTAAAAAAAAAAAAAAGCTGCAGAGAAACCCTGTCTTGAAAAACCAAAAAAAAAAAAAAAAAAAAAAAAGGTAGGGTTCACATACATAAGATACAACATCTAAGAGCTCAAAGCAAAGTGGCACTGGAGCTCAAAGCTAACCCATAAAGCATAAATATTTCTATAGGACTTAGAAAAATACAGAACTCAATCAAATCTATAAAATAGAAGTATAATAGATGTTTTCCCTAGTTACAAATTTTAATGCTGTTCCAGAGCATCAGCAAGGGTCAGCTTTTCTTCAACAAAAGGGACATACCTTGGTGACTGACAAGAAGCCCAAGATGTTGAAAAGTATTTCCCTCACTAGGAAATACTATTGCTAAGAATACTATATACTAAGAATGAAGAAAGTTAATACCAGGCTACGTGTGTTGATACACATATCTACCAGCTCTCAACAATCCACAGGCTGAGACAGTACCACCTTCAAATAGTGGTAAACCTAAACTATAATGCAGAGAAACTAATTTGAAAACAAAATAAAACCTCGGCAGCCTATTCTCAAGTTTGTAACAAACATTTGAAGAACGAAAAATTTCTTGTGTCCTTTTTCAGAGAATTTTATTTGAGTGGTTCTTACAAAGATTGTTGCAATATGAAAGTCATTTGTTTGATAGAAATATCAAGCTGTCTTGTCAAACACACTGAAGTAACCCAAAAATATATTTCAGAGCTCACAGAGCTTAAAAAGAGCAAAGATTATATGCAACCAGACAAAACCTATTTCTGCATTTCCTATCACTTGCTCAGACAGCTTTGCTCAAACTGTTACATCAACCATCTTCAGGAAATGCAGGGATCATTTTGTTTGGAATCTCAAGACACACCGACACACAGTATTTACAAAGAAACTTTTACAGATACATTAATTGAAAAGTTACCATCAACAAATATAATTTGAAATCCCCTTCTTGCCAAATGATCAAGGTGAGATGCTAAACAGCCCTTAGCTGCCTAGATTTTTCACACACTAAATGTGTATTCCAGAAACCTTTCCTGAACCAAGGAGCCAAATACATGAAATAATGTGAAATGTAACTGCTGTGTAAAAACTTAGGCTTCTGAAACATTAAAACATTACCTGTCTGCCTTTATACAGAAAGCACATTTGATCCCCTAGAGCTATACTACAGAGCATTAATGTAATTTTCTACACGGACATTTTAAAACGGCAGAACAAGCAAAGAGCTTTGCATAAAGTAGGATTTGCTACTTAGGGAGAATGAGCACACTGCATTCCTGTTAACATTTTTATTTTTCAAGATAACAGGAGTTGAATACAAATGACAGTAGACCCTTGCCTCTTTATTTTTATCTAAATAAAAGATAACTCAAGATGAATTCAAGGAAAAAAAAGCTATATACATAAGGGACTATATCTTCCTTCATCGTCTACTTGGAACCAGTAGTTGTGTTGCTGTCATAGAATCAGGAAAGAGGTTGTGATAAGTTGGAAGAGGTACATACGCTGCTGTTATCATTTTACCTGTAGACAAAAAAAAAAAAAAAAGCAAAGTTGAGTAAGACAACTTTACTTAATCACTAGATATCCAACATAAAGTCTTTGTAGCAGTAACTCACCAGCAAACCACCTGCCATGCAATGCATTGACAGCAGCAATAGCTGCAGCAATAGATGGGCACTTCACATACACATTGCCCTGAAAATAGAAAAACAAAAAATAAAAACTGTATAGAACACAGGTCTCATGTTTATTCAAGACGTTTGCAACTTAGTGCTTAATTTAATTTTTCATATTCATTCAAATAGCTTATGACCAAATACTTCAGATGTTTCAGAAAACGTGATTTAAATATCTTTCTATTCCCCCCAAATCCCTCTTTTATTTTTAAATAAAGAATAAGAAAGCTGGGGTAGCCGGGTGGTGGTGGCGCACGCCTTTAATCCCAGCACTCAGGTGGCAGAGGCAGGTGGATCTCTGAGTTCGAGGCCAGCCCGGTCTACAAGAGCTAGGTCCAGGACAGGCTCTAGAAACTACAGGGAAACCCTGTTTCGCAAAAAACAACAAACAAACAAACAAAAAAAAAAAACCCAAAAAGAAAAGAAAAGAAAGCTGGGGCAGTTCCAACCACGGTAACCGCTGTAAACAAACTGATATATAACACAACTCTCATTAAAATTTCTTTTTATCTTGCCTTTCTTTTGGGGGGGGTGTATTTAGTTAGCACATACAAGTTCCTTTCAAGAATAACCACTAGGGAAGCACACTGTGTGCCTACAATAAGCACAATCACATGGGAGGGTAACCCAAATAACAAAAATCTATGCATTAACAATGCATTAAAAAAACACACACACAACAAAAACTACTGAAATACAATGGCTATGAGATGCACTAACTGGGTCAAGAATAAGATGAAAAACAACAACAACAAAATACGCAAACTGTTTACTTCAAAGCATCAAAATAAGGCCCGGCAGTGGTGGGGGATGCCTGTAGTCCCAGCATTTAGTTCGAAGTTGGGCTGGGACTAACTATACATAGTGAATACTAGGCAGCCAGAACTTCAAGGAAAACCCTGCATAGAAAACCAAAAAAACAAACAAAAAAACCCACAAAGTATTAATATACCTGAGCTGAATTTTTGTCAACATAAATATGAATAACTCCTCCATGTTTATTACATTCTTCAATCACATCATCTTTAATCTCTGTATCCCATCCAACTTCTTCTTCTCTGTAAGAAAGGACAAAACATAATGAAGTTATATTTAAGTACCAAGAGTGGTATCTTTGCGTATGGTCAAGAATCCAGAAAGGAATTCATTAGGTCTTCCTCCATATGACTGTCAGGCAGGCGAATGAGTTCAAGGCCAGCCTGGTCTACAAAGTAAGTTCCAGGACAGCCAAGTCTATACCACAGAGAAACCCTGTCTGGAAAACAAAATAAATACTCCCCCCCCCCAAAATAAAACCAAAAGTTGAATTTTAGCATCTAAACACTTAAGTATTTGATTATTAACACTATATATTAATAAAAGTTTTAAAAGTTATTTTCTAACGTGAATAAAAAATTTCAAAATAAAAGGTACTGCACAAAGATAAAATCAAAGCAAGGAGGGATCACAAGTTCATAACCTGAACAGATTATAAGTGCCATAGAAAGATCATTCCTACAAACAAAACCAAAACAAACAAAAAACCAAACTGAGTCCCTGTTAGAGTAAAAAAGAGTACTGGTAATCTCCATCATCAGCAAAAGCCCTCACTTATATTCATGACCAGTACAGGAAAAAAAAAATCCTAATAGTAAAAAATGGAGTAGACAGCTCAGAGATTAAGAAGACCTCCTTTTTAAAGAGAGCTCCGAAGAGGGATTAGAGAAAGAACTCAGTGATCAAGAACACTATGTGTCCTCCCAGAGAACCGGGATTCAATGCCTGGCACATGTACAGCAGCTTACCAGGAAATCTAGTACCTTCATAAAACACATAGGGTAAGACAATGCACACACATACAACTAAGTAGTAGTGAAGGGCTGGAGATATTTTACTATTGTCACAGCTTTAAATTTCAAACTATGTGTCCATGCGCAAAACAATGTCAACTATTCAAATGTAATACTTTTTCAATTAATTAAATACTACGAATGGCCATGAAAAAAAAAAACTCTAGAAAAACAAAAACAAAAAAAAAAAAAAAATAAATACTACGAATGGCAATGTATCCTATTCTAAGCATACTTACGTTTGAGGGTTAAACATATTAGAAAGTTGGAAACACTGTGTTGCAAGTGGTTGAACAGATGCAGCTGCAGCTAAAGCTGAGGCTAAAAAAAGAAGAAGAAAAATCAGCTTCCTGGAAAACATGTACTATCCCTTGACAATTAACTAAAAACAAAAATGAACCCTATCTAAATGTGGAGGAGATATTTTATAATCAGCTTCTTCAACATAAGACATTTGCTCATCTTACCATTTAACCTTAACACAACAGTTAAGGTAAGCATGACTACACTAAGTAATCATTAGCTTAACTTATAATAGGTAACATGTCTATAAATATTTATTATTTAGAGAATGAGACAGACAAAACAGTCCAGACACAAGATTGGTACAGATGCAAAAATTTTTCTGAAAAATTTAAGGAGCTGGTTTTGGAGCTAAGTACTAGGAGACACGAAGCTCTGGGTTTAATCCGTAACATAAGCACTAACGAGTCATCTATAATCTTGGCCTGAGGAAGGAGAATCAGAAGTTCAAAGCAACCCAGGCCAACATAGCAAGTTCTATGCTAGACAGAAAAATATGAAATTCTGTTTCTAAGAAAAAAAAAAAAAAAAAAAAAAACAACAACCCATATTTAAACAGGGCATTAGTGGTAGTAACATCCCACCACTTGTGAAACTGGCAGGAGGGTCTCTTAGGCTACAAAACAAATTCTAGGATAGCCTGGACTACAATACCAGAGAGAGACCCTTTCTCAATCCAAACCAGCCAAACAAATCCTATGAGGGATTGAGGACAGATATGTACTCTAAATTAATTATGCTAAAACAAAAAACCTTAATAAACCCAGGAAAGAAAAAAAGTTAAATAGAAGATTCATTTTATTCGTTAGTGATACAAAATGGTGTTATTTGAAATCACTAATTAATACTCTTTCTCTTTGTTTTTAGATATAATTTTGTTTTTTAAAAAGAGCAATGTATGTATTTTAGATTTATGCATAAAAATAAATTCTCTGAACACAACCATCTCAGGAGTCCCAAAGGCACAATATATGTATGTATATGAGACTCACTGTCTATGTGCAAGGGCTCTAGATACCTGTTTACCTCACAGGTAAGAAGGCCACATGAGATAATCTGACACTTGCTTCATACTATTGTGAATTACCATGTAGATTCTGGAATCCAAACATGGGTCTTGAAATAAGTGCCTAAAGTGCTCTACGTCAAGGAATAATCTTTCTGATACATCTTTCTATTCAATGCATCAACCTTAATATGATTACTCTTAAAAGGTAAGAAAAAAGTATCCAAGGAAAAATGTCATAATAAAGTAAGATTTTAAATGCTTTGTCATAGAAAAATAATAAAAAAGAACAACTCATGTATGGTAATGACTGGAATATGTTTGAATATATTGGACATTGTAACATACATAGCTGTAGTTAATTGTTGCAATGGTTTCTATTTGGAGTTCCTTAGGTTATGGTTTTCTGTTGAGACAAGGTCTTGTGTCCCTACAGTTTGTATAGAATTACCAAAGATATAGCAGCTGTTACAGAACTCACCGTAATCACATTATCTGACCAAATCCCATTCCAATGCATTAACAACAAACAGCTACGGATAAAATAATGTATTAAGAAATCGAGATAACTGAAACAATCTCTATGGACGTATCAGACAAATTGCACTGAACAATACAGCTACTCATGAAATAGCACATTAAAAAAATTAATCTGTTAATTTTGTGCTTTATGGTTATGTTTTTTGAGACAGGGTTTCTCTGTGTAGCCCTGGCTGTCCTAGAACTCACTCATTGAGATCCACCTGGCTCTGTCACCTGTGTTCTGGGACTAAAGGTCTGAACCACCACTGAGCAGTTGCAGGGTATCTATTTAAAGAATGCCTGCGTAATGATAGGCATGTTATTCCACTCTTTTAATCCTAACACTACAGAAAGCATTATGACCAACGGGAAAGAATGGAGATGGTTGTAAAAGGAAAGGCCTAGACGACAATTAGCTCTTTTTCTTTCTGTTTTTCAGTGTTAAATGGGCATGGTGGTGGAAGTAAAAGCCTTTGATCTGAGAATTCAGAATGTAGAGATAGGCAGATGCATTGAGGACAGCCAGTTAAACAGAGGGGACGACTTCCAGGACACAGATAAGCCCTGTCTTGGGTGGGGGATAAGGGTGTTTTTTTTCTTCTTCAGTATGTCCTTTAAAGAAAAAAAAAAGATTTTTCTTTAGAGAATTCAGAAACCTTTTCCTAGTATATCCCACTATGAACAAATATTACCTGGAGTAGCTTGGGATTTAAAAGTTCAACTGCTCAAGAAACCCAAAATAATACATCTAAAAACAAAACGTGCTGGTGGTGCAAGCCTTTAATCCAAGCAATCAAGAGGCAGAGAAAGGCATTTTGAGTTTAAGGACAGAATGGTTGAGCTTCTGAACAGCAAGGGTTGTTAAAATGTAACCGTTTTGAAAAACAAAACATACAAAAACTGTATATGATTAAAAATGCCAGGCTCTAGCAGGCAAAGTCAAAGCAGACCTCGAGTTTTAGACCAGCCTGTTCTACATACATAGTTCTAGAAGAGTCAGAGCTAGAGCTACACAGTGAAAACATATCTACTAAAATAAAAAAATAAATGTACGCATAACTAAAAAGCTTCAAGAAAACACCTAAAGGGAACTAGTGATTATTATTAATACAGATCAAGGAAATTACAAAAGGATCATTCTGGCTTAAACTAAGCAGCATGCAGAAGCACAAAGAAAGCAAATTTTCATTCGATCAAGCTGTTAATCATTTAAAAAACAGTAACTACAAATGTGGCATTTGCCTAAAAAAACTTAAAATACACTTAATACTTATCTAAAAATAAGATGTTTTTTCAAATGGGATCATTATAAAACAATAAACATGTTACTCTAATGGTGGCACACTAAGAAGCTTTTTTTCTGTCATTAAGTAGGTTTCATAAATAAGACATGAAACCTGTCTACTTGCCATCATTTCAATATGCACGTAATTTAGAACAATTTTGAGTCTCAGTCATGGCTTGCTTTGAAGAGTAGGACAAACCATCAGTATAACAATATAAAACATCTAACGTCATACAATTTTGACTTTAAAAGACCCATATTCCATGTTCTGAGGCTTGTCTGCTAAAATATTGAAAATATGTCACTTTCTTTTAGGTAACCTTTATACTTAGATAAACCATGAAAGAAATACTGAGTTATCAGTCTTATTTTTATAAAAATCAAGGACTGAGTGTTGCCTGTCCTCTACCGGAGGTCAAAAAAAGATCCTAAAGCTCGCGCCTTAAACATTCAAGCAATTCAAATTTAAAAATATCCACAGACATCTTTTTTAACTATAAATTCAGTGTTAGATTTTTCTAGCTTATATTACATGGCAAAATTATATCCAAGCAAGCATAACAAATTTTCTTTGTACACTTAGTTATATTTCAAAGAAAAAAAAAAGTTAAAAATAAGTAACTCACCTTCAGTCTGTTGGGAAAGTCGTGTTTGCAAATCTATAACAAAAGAGAATTCTACAGCTCAGTGCAGGAACAATGAAGAGCCTCAACTAACAGGGTAAATGTCAGGAAAGTATTAATAAAAGAGGACTTCAACAGCAGGGTTTATTAGAATAAACTTAGCAAAACCTGGCAGCAAAACCTCCTTCCCCATTCCTCATTGACTAGGCTTTGGGGCCTTTTACTTCTTATCCTAGAAAATGATTCACCTCTCCTCCAATGTACAGTCTTCCTGTCATATGTGTTCCAATTATGATACCACGGCTAGGAATAATGGGAAATGGGGAAAGGGAAGCATACCAGCCAGAAAATATGTTAAAAACCCTGATTGAGAATTCAATTCCAAGTACTTGAAAAATAAGACTTATTTTACTAGTAGTAATCAGCCTATTTCAGAAAGTTTTATTAGAACTGTAAGTGTAACAATAAACACATTTAATAGCTATGCTCCAGTTCACTAATTTTCCAATTTTGCATTAACTGAAAAAAACATCATTGAAACAATGTGGAACTTATCTAAGAGCTTCTCAGATTCAATCTGCCATTGATTCTTAGCACAGGCTATCAATTTGATCAGCTACAGTGAAAATTATTGTTTCAACACAGGAAACCTCTTTAAACAAATATGACATGTACAGAAAGTCTGTATGAGTTGGGAATGAAATTCGTGCAGTTAGCTGGTGTGGTCCAAGCCATTAAAAACCAGCAATAGGGGCTGGAGAGATGGCTCAGAGGTTAAGAGCACTGCCTGCTCTTCCAAAGGTCCTGAGTTCAATTCCCAGCAACCACATGGTGGCTCACAACCATCTGTAATGGGGTCTGGTGCCCTCTTCTAGCCAGAAGGCATACATACAGAGTATTGTATACATAATAAATAAATAAATAAATAATAATAATAAAAAAAAAACCAGCAATAGCAGAGGAGAGACAGGTCGTGGGCTTCTTGAACACAGGGTGATCTATATAAGAAATTTCCTCACAGACAGGGCTACATCATAGAGAGACCCTGTCTTAAGCAAAAAAGAAAAACAAGAGACAGAGAATTTATCTCTGCAAAGCTACCATAGCTAATACACCCCTAAGTTTTATTTGGAATGCAAAAAGACCAGAATAAGGGGCTGGAGAGATGGCTCAGAGGTTAAGAGCATTGCCTGATCTTCCAAAGGTCCTGAGTCCAATTCCCAGCAACCACATGGTGGCTCACAACCATCTGTAATGAGGTCTGGCACCCTCTTCTGGCCTGCAGGCGTACACACAGATAGGATATGGTATACATAATAAATAAATATTTTTAAAAAAGACCAGAATAAATAAAGTATGTAAGGAAATCTAAACTACATATTTAGTGAGTTAAAACAGCTGGGCCCTTTGAGCTAAAAATTAGCATATCAATGAGCAAGGGATGAAATGTATATACATCAAGTGAACTCAGAAATATTAATGTAGAACCAGTATCAGTTACTTTAAATACAACTGCCTTTCCCACAAAAAATGGGTAAAATGAATAGGTAAGAGATTAATGCTATTAAGTACCAAGTAGGACAGCTCTGAGTTGGTGGATACAGGTTAACAATTAAGGCCACCAGATATCCAGTAACATCCTGTCTCAATAATGATAACCTAAATATAATGCTAACACATACATGAGAGCCACACAGTGGTAACACATGCCTTGAACCCCAGCACTCGGGTGACAAAGGCAGGCAGATCTCTGAGTTCGAGTCCAGCCTGATCTACAAGCGCTAATTCCAGGACAGCTAGGAATGTTAGACAGAGAAATCAAGTCATTCATAAATAGGAAGGCCACTATCCTGACTCCCTCAGGTGGGTCTCTGAAAGACATATATGGTGGAAAGATACAGCAAGAACAGATAAATGGGCCTCTGGCCACCACACATGGGCAGTGGATTAAGTATCTCACCTCAAAATAAGTAAACACAACTAAAACAAAATGAAACTTCCCTGCCTCCCCACCCCACAAAGTGAATTCTCATTAAATATGTATGAGTAATTTTTCCTGGCTTTATGTCTTTGCAACATGTGTTTTTCGATTGCCTCCAGGGTCAAAATAATGTATTATTTACCCAGAAATAGGACTTATAAATTTTACTAATAATCACTAGGACATATTATCCTGAGGGTTGATGATAGACTTCTGGACATCATAAGCAATACTTCAAAGGTGGAATGGAACTCATTTTCTGAAGAGAGGCTACTCATAACAACCCTAACTTCACTTAAAGATATGAAGATTATAGGACTGAGAAGAACTTGCCAAACCTAACACTATTATTGATCCTATAAAGGAGTGAGTTTCACTACTCACTAGTCTCTCTAGGGCAATTGTCCTCAACCACCAGGTTGAGAAAGAACCCTTTAGTAGTGTGACAATCATTTTAATTGGGTCACCTAAGACTATCACAAAAAGTAGTTATTTACAATTCATTTCAGAAAAAATTAGTTATGAAATGAAGTAGCAAAAAAGTAGTTTTTTAGGTCAACACAACATGACAAACTGTATTAAAGGGATGAAATAAAAAAAGTTTAGAACCCCTGCTCTAGTGGAATACCCAAACCATGATTGAACATTATTTTTCACATGAAAATGTGGCCTTAAAAGAATGGAAGCAACGAAGTAACCATTTTCTTTTATTTTTGGTGAAAGGATCTTTCTAAACAGTTACTGCTATCTAAGAGCTAACTATGTAAACCAGTTTGCTTTACCTCTCAAATACTGGGAGAGCACTGCCACATTTGGTCAGCTACTATTTTTCAAAAGAATTATTTATCATTATCTATGTGAAAAAGTCAATTTGAATTTCAGGCACGTGGATGTGGTTGCCTCCAGATAAGACTAGTAGAGGTGGTGGAAGGTAGGGTATCAGGCAATTGAGTTGCACCCTGTGCTTAAGGGAAATGAACAGAAATCCTCAGGACACAACCATACCGAAGAGTTACAATGATCCTAACATTCATACTCCAGGGCATTTCTGAAATTTAACTTCAATTACAGAAAGCAGTTTGGTGGGCTGAAGTGATGGCTCAGAGGATAAGAGCTATGGCTGCTCATAAGTCCTGAGTCAATTCCCAATAATAATATGGTGGCTCACTCACAAACATCTAATATGAAATCTAGTACTGTCTTATGGCTTATAGGCATACATGCAGCCAAAGCACTGAATACATAATAAATGAATCTCAAAAAAAAAAAAAAAAAAGAGAGAGAAAAAGAGAAGTAGGAAAGACAACAGCAACAGTGTTATATGACTATTAATTCAATATAGGAAAAAAAAATCACCAATGGATGTTTGAAAATTCAAGAGCAAAAACACAGGCAAAAGAAACCTGTTGGAGCCGGGCGGTGGTGGCGCACGCCTTTAATCCCAGCACTCGGGAGGCAGAGGCAGGCGGATCTCTGGGACTTCGAGACCAGCCTGGTCTACAAGAGTTAGTTCCAGGACAGGCTCCAAAGCCACAGAGAAACCCTGTCTCGAAAAACCGAAAGAAAAAAAAAAAAAAAAAAAAGAAAAGAAAAAAAGAAACCTGTTGGAGCCAAGAGGTGGTGGCACACGCCTGTAATCCCAGCAATCGGGAGGCATAAGCAGGCGGATCTCTGTGAGTTCCGAGGTTAGCCTGGCACACAAGAGCTAGTTCAAGGAAAGGAACCAAAAGCTACAGAGAAACCATGTCTCGAATATTTAAAAAAAAAAAAAAAAAAAGTGAGCTGGGCGATAGCTCACCCTCTTAAGCGCGCGGCGTTGGCGCCAGCAAGGCCCCGAGTTCGAAGTCCGGGTCCGTGGTATGTGTGATTCTGTCACAGAGCGGTTCCGCGACCCATTTGTGTTGTGTCTGTGTGTCAGCGTTCCCACGCTGTCTTGTGGGGGAAAAAAAGTTTGGGGCTGGAGAGATGGTTCAGTGGTTAAGAGCACTGACTGCTGTTCCAGAGGTCCTGAGTTCAATTCCCTCAACCACATGGTGGCTCACAGCCCTAGAGACCTGGCGCCCCCTTCTGGCTTGCGGGCACACTTGGAAGGAATGCTGTACACATAATAAATACTTTAAAAAAGGAAAAGAAAATTCCAAAAAAAGAAGCAGCTTGTTGGGAGTGTATGACAGCACATACAAAATGTCTCAATGATTACTTTTCCCTTCTCATAATTATATTGGCGCTGTATAAATACAGTGCATAAAAATTTTGAAGACAAAGATCACTAACTTCATTTCTTAAATTATTTTTAAATATCTCTATATGTATAAATCTATGGGTAGATATCTGTAGGTACCTACAAAGGAAATGTTTCTGATTCCCCTAGAGAAGGATGATTCTCATTGGGAATTACACTAAGATCCATTAAAAGAGCACTAAGAGTTCTTAAACTAAGGAGCAATTTCAAGCCCCAGACCTATTATTTGTTGCTTTGTTTAGTCTGAGTTTGTATTTTTGAGACACAGTACCTCTGTTAACAGCTTTGGATGTCCTCTAATTTACAGAGATCTCCCTGGCTCCACCTGCTGAGTGCTGGAGTCATAGGCGCGTATCAACACCAACCCTTATCCTTTTTCTTATAATAGCAATTTAAAATGTGTTAGATAGCTATGTATCTAAGCAGATTCACTAAGCTAGCACGAAGGTCTCTATGTAAATTCAGACTATTACTAGATCAAAATCTTACACAGCCTTCCTTTCTATAAAACTTTGAACACAAATTACCATACTTCTTTTATTAAAAAATTAATTGATTATGTATGCAGTGTTCTGTCTGCAGCACAGAAGAGAGCACCAGATCTCACACAAATGGAAAAGCGATCAGTGCTAGTGTCCCTAACCTCTGAGCCATCTCTCCAGCCGCAGATCACCATACTTTTAATTAATTAGAATCAGTAAAACATTTGTGTTTAAAACAGGGTCTGATTCTGCATCCCAAGTTGGCCTGGAAATCATGGTAATGCTGCCTTATTTTCCCAAAGTTGTATTACTGGGTCCTTTTTATAGATTGCATGCAGTTCTATCCATGAGATATCCAAAAAAAAAAAAAAAAAAATCAAAGATGACTCTATGTTCTAGATTTACAAAAATGTTAATCTCTTAAAAATATTTAAGTTCTGTGTTTATAAGACTGTTGCCTCCATTCGTATGTCTGTGCATCATGTGTAACTGTGGCCTGGAAACTTCAGAAGACATAGCTCTCTTGAATGTACTGGGGTTATTAGATGACTGTGAGCACACAACACACACCCCTTTCCCTAAGTTGCTCTTGTCAGGGTATTTAATCATAGAAACAAAAGAGCAAACAAGTAACAAAAAAAATCTAAGCTTCCTCTTAACAATGGATAGTTTCTAAAACTTAACAGTAACAATTTGAACTACACTTGAGATGCTTCCATAATCACACAGGGCACTCTGGTTAGTATACAATTTTACTAAAGCTATACTTTTTTTGTAACCATTAAGATGGTAGAAGTACTTAATGAATTGAATTCTCAGTTAGTCCTTTGAAATGCAAAAAATTTGGCATAATTTCGAATTAGGTGAAAAACAAATGATTTCAAATTAGAAAAGATTCAATTCCTACCTGCCACAGCACCAAATGCCAAAGAGCCACTCATTTGTAATGCTTGCTGTGCTGCTGGTGGAATCTGCAAACCTGTACCTGTAAAAGAATGAATCTTCAAGTTCTTACCAAGGTTACAGCAGAGAAACCCAATTTGAGGAATTTACACTATGTGCCAAATTCAGAGGCATAAGCAAAATGGTTCTAGTCTGCAAAACCAGTAACACTACGCAAAACTTACCTTCTGCAAGTCTAGCCATTAATTGGAGACGACCAGTTGTTCCCAAATCAATTCCAGTCCTTTCAAGTTCATCACTGTCCAGAAATGAACTAGCACTAGAAGCATCAGTTCGTTCAGTAACGTGACCAACTTTCATTGGTCTCCCAGCCAGTTCAAATCCATTAAGCTGTTCCAAAGCTTTTTTGGCACATTCTGAATCAGAAAACTAGAATAAACGACAGGAAATTTACAACTGATTAATTTGCAATATATCACTACAGACAAAATAGTACCTTTAAGTGCACTGGCATACTGCATGAATGTATGAATGTGTGAGAGTGACCTCTAATAAAGATATTTATACATTGTTTACATTTTCAGGTCATTGTCTTCCTTACTGCAGAGTTATGTAATGATTGCTTAATATTCTTAAAGTCTTAATCGGTAAGTTATACAGGTATTAAAGATTATAGGTCAATAGTCATTCATGTTTGTTTTACTTTTAATCATACTAATTAGGGTTTTTAGATACATAGCGATTTCTATTCTGCGTACATGGTTAATAGACAGTTGCAAGCTGTGTTCTCTGGAAGAACAGTCAGAGCTCTTAACTACTGATCCATCTCTCCAGCCTTGAGTCGTAACTTCATAAATACATTTTTGCCTCTTTTTTGAGACAGGGTTTCTTTGTAACGTTATTCTAGAACTTACTTTGTAGATGAGGGTGTCCTTGAACTCACTGAGACTGCCTCTGCCCCCTAAGTGCGGGGAGGTAAGGTGTATGCTACCATCACATGGCTAACTTCATGAATTTAATATAAAACAATGACAAAGTACAAGTATATAAAAATAGTGTAAAATTAAGCATTTGCAAATTAAAATGCAAGATAGCTAGAAATAAAAGCGTATTTTTAAGGCTGTTTTGACCTTTAGGCAATGTGTCGCTATATATATATATATAAAAGGCCTGTATATTAAGGTGGCCTCCAATTCTTTGAGACATCCCCCCAGCCTCCCAATGGATAGAAATGAAGGTGTGTACCAGCATATAAAGAAATCTATCTGAACTTGTAGAAGAATCTGCCGGACTGGAGAACAAGTAAAGGCACCTAGTAAATGGATCAAAGCTGCCTTTTCCTTCACATCTGTCCTTTTGTCTCCAGATTCATTTTCAATGTACTGTACCCTGCCTCTTCTAAACAGATTTAAAACAGGTTTTTTATTTCCATCTCATGATTTTAAAGGCCTTAAGGACTATTCAAAGGCATTTTCCTACTAAGAAATGTAGTAAGGGGCTGGAGATGTGGATCAGGGGTTAAGAGTTAAGAATGCTGGCTACTACTCTTCCAAAAGACCTGAGTCCAGTTCCTTGCATCACCAGTGAGTTGCTTTAAACCACCTAAAATGCCAACTCTAGGCTGGGCTGCCTTGGTGCAAGCCTTTAATCTCAGCACATGGGAGGCAGAGGCAGGAGATCTTAGTGAATTTGATGGGAGCCTGGTCTACAGAGCAAGGTCCATGATAGACTCAAAAGCTATCAAATAATTCCCACTACAGGTGATTTTACACCCTTTTGCCTCCCCAAGCACACAAATGGCATACAACAACAACGATGAATGAAAAAACAAATGTTGCCAGAAATCATAGCACATGTTTTTAACACCAGCACCTGGGAAATAGAGTCTTATTCCACTATGAGGCACCTAACAGTGGAATGGAATATTGCCTGAGGCAAAAAACCAATGTGGTGGCACATGCCTTTAAAATACTAATGCTTGCCGGGCAGCAGTGGCGCACGCCATTATCCCAGCACTTGGGAGGCAAAGGCAGGCGGATTTCTGTGAATTCAAGGCCAACCTGGCCTTACAAGAGCTAGTTCCGGGACAGTCTCCAAAAGCTACAGAAGAAACCGTCTTGAAAAACCAAAAGACCAAAAACAACCCCCCCACACAAAAAACTAATTCTTGCTAGGCTGAACCATGTGTATGACTTTAAAGCCAGACTGATATAAAGGGAGTTATAAGGCTACACAGATACTTCACATCGAAACAAAAAATATATAAAAAGAAAATTAAAAAGTGAGTTAATAGACTAGGTTAAGAACTTAATCAGTTTTAATACAACAAACAGGCCGGGCAGCCTTTAATCCCATCATACTGGAGGAAGTGGGAGGTGGATCTCTCTGAGTTAGAGCCAGTCTGGCCTGTAAATAGAGATCAAGTAGTGGCTACTGAGAAACCTCGTCTCGAAAGAACAAAAACAAAACAATATAATAAAGTCTATAGACCAAATTATTTTACCACATTAATGTTACGGGAAACAAAGGAAAAAGTATTCTCAAATTGCATAGATTGTTTTCAGTCTTTCATGTTATTTTATTTCTCCCTTCAACCATATTTTAACTGGTGAGTCTATAAAAACAGAACCAGGCTTATGCAGCCCACTTATAAGCAAGGTCAATACCACGTCGTGAAATTTCTTTCACCAGTCACATTTGCCTGGCTTTACCTTCATTAAATTGTGTGGCTACTTAACTGAATCACAAATTCAGACATTAATTTCTCCATGGCTTCCATGATTATGCCATGTTTTTCCACACACAATGTCTTTGAGCTTTACTGCATTGCCACATTTAATGCCCTGAGACTTGTCTGCATTGTCACGCCCAGAAAACCCATGTCCTATCTTGAAGGACTTTCCCCTTCAGCAATATTATTACCATTGTACTGGTTCACATGAATGCATATAACTTGAATAAAATATATATAGTTATACACAATACATATAAAAACAAAATATTTATAAAATATACCATGAATAGTCATCATTTAACCTTATAACATTAAAAAGGTATATTCAATATAAACTATACATAACATATTAACTACATTTAATTATACATATGGTTATTAAAAGAAAGGGTTTTTCTGTATAGTCCTGGCTTTCCTGGTAGTCACTCTTTAAATCAGACCAGTCAGGAACTTACTCTGCCTCCTGAGTACCTGTGCCTCAAAAAACCAAGGGGGGCGTGGGGAGGCACTGATGATGTGGTACCTTATATCTAAATTCTAGGGCTTGAAGCTAAAGTAGTAAGAAAACCCATTAACTTGGTTGAGTTAAAATTTTCATGGATCTTCATTTTAACCAGTAAGAATATCCATAAGGAACCTGACACAGTAGTGTGTGCCTTTAACTTAGGAGGCAGAGTTCTGTTATTCTGAGGCCAGCCTGGCCTACATCTAGAAGCCAGGGTAACAATGAGGGACCAGCTCTCAAAAGTAAACAGATATATACTCAAGTTATATTGTGTATCTGACAACACTAGACACTTACATGCAAAGATCAAAACAGGCATAATACAATCAGAATCAATATACTAAGAAATGCAGGTATACAAATGATTCTTTTATACTTACAACAATCCCTACCCCATATACACAGCAAATATTGTAAGACAACTACTTACTGTAATGAATCCATATCCCTTAGATCGACCTGTTTCACTATCCATCATGAGTTGAATACTTTCAATCTGAAATTTAAAGGCATAAATAGGCAAAAATGTTCCATAAGATATAGTTTTTATAATCTAGAATATACTGTATCCTTACCCGCAGATTCCAAAGTAATGAAGATATTACAAGTGTTCTTTACAAATAATGTTTTAATTTTTTTTATTGATATTTATTGAACTTTACATTTTTCTCTGCTTCCCTCAATGCCTCCTACCCTCCTGCCAGGTCCCCATGCTCCCAATTTACTCAGGAGATATTGTCTTTTTTAACTTCCTACTTCTCCAAGAATAAGAATTCTTCAGAATTAGTCCACTTTGGCAGGGAAATACTATCTGTAGAGTGATAGAAAAAAGTACTAAAATTTACCCTTCCAAAAGGCTCAAAGATCCCCCGAAGCATATCTTCAGTTATGTTAAAGTGTAATGATCCCACATAAAGCCTCATAGGTCCAGCACTTCCCTTTTGTAAATTGTTAGCCATTGCAGCAGCTCGATTTTTTTCTGCCTGTAAGTAAGTGAAACCCATGGTCAAACACTAATATAAAGCAGGCACTGTCAATGACAAAGAATAAAGATTAAAAAGTTAAAGTCCGCCGGGCGGTGGTGGCGCACGCCTTTAATCCCAGCACTCGGGAGGCAGAGGCAGGCGGATCTCTGTGAGTTCGAGACCTGCCTGGTCTACAAGAGCTAGTTCCAGGACAGGCTCCAAAGCCACAGAGAAACCCTGTCTCGAAAAAACCAAAAAAGTTAAAGTCTATGAATAAGAAAAACTGAACCCCAAACTCAAAAATAGAGAAAATCTGCAGAAACAATTTGCCAAGCACAAGGGAAAAGGGAAACTAAATTACAGGTAAAAAGGTTTGTCTGGGGCCGGGTGGCGGTGGTGCATGCCTGTAATCCCAGCACTCGGGAGGCAGAGGCAGGCGGATCTCTGAGTTCAAGGCCAGCCTGGTCTACAAGAGCTAGTTCCAGAACAGACTCTAGAAACTACAGGGAAACCCTGTCTCGGGGGGGGGGGGGGGGGGGGGGGGGGGGGAAGGAAAAAAAAAAGTTTGTCTGGGACCATAAAATTATATGACGGAAAGATGACGGTGATAGCTAAACCACACTGTAAATGTCATTACTGGCACAAAATTAAAATGAAGGGTGGTGATACGACGTATTGAACTCAAACGTGTGCCTGTAATGCAAATACTGTGACATGGAGGTATATGCCAAGACACTCAATTTTGCACAGTAGCTGATGTGTTAAATGTTGCAATTCACAATTTTGATTGGTGCAGTGAATATTTGAAGACATTCATTACTCATTGTCAGACAAACCCCAAGATCAATTTATCTGAGAATTGAATGTGTCATCCATCACAAACCATGGCTAATTTAGAAATAAGATGTTTGAAGAACCATGTCATTAATTCGTGTAAGTAAATAATTGCTATTTGATCTATTTTAGGACCTTTCAAAACTTCATTATGTGTTGTGGATGTTTTGTCCTACATGTGCAATATTCATGTCTAATGTGAGGATTCCATTTTATAGGTTTGGTGAATAAAGAATCATATATTAGGCTCTGTAAAATTGATGACAATTCTCCTGCCTAACCCTCGTAAAGTGCTGACATTGCCGCATGTGCTACATACACAACACGCAGCTCAATGACCAACCTCTAAAAATTAAGAAATTACCTGTGATGCCTGTACTATAATTGGCACTCCTAAAACACGTTGGCCAGTTAATCCAATTGCTAGAGGCACTGAGCTAACATCAACAAATTCCACATAGGCAATTCCTTTGGAACGTCTTGAATTTCTATCAGAAATCATCCTTACATCTCGAACCTAAAGTAAAAAGAAGTACAATTAATTATTTTGTATTAAAAAAAACCACGTAATTATTTCAACACATAAAAGACTATTTCATCAGAAACACTGTCTCAATTTATGTCCCTTGGGCTTAAACTTGTTTTGCAGACCTAGCTGGCCTTAAATTCACAAAACTCTGCATACCTGTCTCCAGAGTGCAAAGATTAAATTTCAGTACCATAGACAGGACACGTTTCTTTAAATAGAACACTAAGAAAATCGGATAGGATTTCAATGTTTACGCCCATCTTATGTTAAAACTTACAGCCTTTTTACCTCAATAGGGGCACATTATCCAAGACTTGCTCCTAAAATAATTAATGGATAATTTATTATGTTATCTTTGGGACATAGAGTCAAAGTGTGTAAGTTACAGGACAACTTTAGCCATCCTGTTCTCTCCTTTCATCATGAACTACAGGGATGGACTCAGTGTCATCAGGTTGTTGTTAAGTGCTTTAACCCAAAAGGATTAAGAATGAACCTGGTGTTTTGATAGATTTTCCTGAAACTCTAACCTCAAACATACTCCTACCTTTATCTCAATA
This sequence comes from Arvicola amphibius, assembly GCF_903992535.2. Lineage (NCBI taxonomy): Eukaryota > Metazoa > Chordata > Mammalia > Rodentia > Cricetidae > Arvicola > Arvicola amphibius. Next base: position 22,157,474 of record NC_052051.1, on the reverse strand, counting down.
GTAGCCACGGTTATAGTAATTATATAATATACTGAATTATATAATTCAATCACACCCAGAAAACCCCTAGTATTTTCATTTTTACATATGAAATTTTCATATTAATCCATTTAATATACTCATAGCTTAAATCACAAAGTAGAACCATATATAAAGAACATGTATTCTGAGAATGACCTAAAGCAGCACAGTAGCTAACTAGAATTGGCTTACAAAACCACATATCCAGATACCCAGGCACTAAGTCTTCCAAACTTAAGTGGCTTCTTACTATTATTATAGCAATCTATAATTACTTACTATTATTATAGTACAAAATTACCTATTGCCTTTTTCCTTGGCTACACTCCAAAATGTGCAGGTAAGCCCCTACTGCTAATGACACAAGCATAATGTATGGAAATAGGACTTGGAGGAATTCAGCTGGAACTGACCTGGAAGCCTCGTCCCTGAGGACTAGCTCTCATAGTACTGGAAGATGCTTATACAAACTGCCAAGGGAGAAAAGCAATCAATAGTCCTAACCTGCTGTGATACCTACAAAACACAATGATGATCAACAGAAGATTTCCCAAAAGGTGCAATGTGGAACTTTATAACTGAGGTTTACCAGCTAACAACAGTCTAATTGACCTCACAGCTGACTTAATAGGAAAGAATTCATTGGTGTACTGTAAAGCTACTCAACTGTCTAAGGCTTTTTGAGGCCAAAGATGTAAGAAAATAACCTAATATTGCCAGGATGTCAAACCACATCATACATATTTATCCTTACTTAAATTAATTGTAACACTAAGGGTTGCTAGACCTCACCTTTCATCTATTTTTTCGGCATCAAATTAAGACCATTTCAAAAAGCACCACTAAATCATGAAGGTGCTCAGGCTGAAAAGATACATCTACAACACATGCAAGGTACAGGGACCCTCATGGAAGAGATGTGTAATAAAGATTTTTAGGAGCTAGACGACCATAACATTCTCTGAGGTATTTTTTTCTATATGTTGGCAGGGAGGCTGCATTCAGGAAATGTCAATACAGCAGCCTAAACAAGACAGCACAAGGTGGAGAAGGAAGACAATCAGTCTTCTTCAAATGAAGACCTAATTGGTTACCAGTACTAAGTGGTCAGTCCTAAAATTATATATATGCAAAGACCACTAAATGACCTCAGGAGATATATTTATGTATTTAATAAGACAGTAACAAAACAGAAAATTAAATAATTTGTGACATCATTCTGCAAAACAGATACACACGCTCACTTTTTTCTTTTTTTTTTTTTTTTTTGAGATAGGATTTCCCTCTGTAGCCCTAGCTGTCCTAAAACTCACTCTATATACCCTCTATATAGGCCCTGGGACTCACTCACCTGCCTTTGGCTCCTGAGTGCCAGGATTAAAGAATGAGCCAACAGCGCCAATGAAACCCCAGTTTTCCTTGAATTCTCCTTACACATTGGTATTTAAGGTGTGTGTCACAACGCCCACATATAATGCTGGAAATGGTTAAAACCCCTGACTTCTACCAACTTGCAGTCTTTAAATGAGGAGTTACCTTTCCTACTGTAGAGAAAAACTCTTCCAAATCCCTTGGTCGAATTCTTGCTGCCAGCTGCATGCAGAAAACTGTCCTTGCATCCCTCTCCTCAGGAGTTAGGTTATCAATAGGTTCCCTAAGAAAAGAATACAGAATTAATGCTAAAGTTAGTTGAAGAAAGGATCTCATTTATCACAGTTACCCTCAAACTACCATTTTTGTTGTTTTTCAGGACAGGGTTTCTCTGTGTAACCCTAAAAACCCTGAAATCAAAGAGATCCCACATGCTGGGATTAAAGGCCTGAGCCACCACTTGCCAGATTCAAACTCCTGTTTTTAGCCAAAGATTTCTTTAAACTTTTTTTTTTTTCCTGAGATAGGGTTTCTTTGTGTCCCCCTACCTGTCCTGGAACTCAGTCTGCAGAACAGGCTGGACTCAAACGCAGAGATCCACCTGCCTGTTTCCCAAGTGCTGTGATGAAAAGGCAAGCGCCACAACCACTGACAGTTCAAATTTTTTAAAAATAATTTTACCTGTCTATATCTTCAGTGGTGTGCTGAGGTCTATACAATTATACTAAATTCATCCCAAATGGAGATCAGATTCCTCAAGTCTTAATTACAAATAGTTGTAAGCTAGCAAGTAAATACCAGAAACTCAACTATCTTCTCTAACGATTAGGCTCTTTCTTTTCTCAGTTAAGTCATCTTTCTATGCCCTCATCTCGAAAATCTCACCTTCCTTTTACAAGCTCTCAGCTTATAGACTTTCAAGCATTCTAGACTTGCATCAAACTCTCACGTTAATGCAGTGCATTGAAACTTTAATGCAATCTTCCACCTTTTTTTTTAAAATTTATGCTCTCCAGGAGATAGTGCCACACACTAAAATGTGTCCTGGGTTCTGAAGTAATTTTTAATGTAAACCTTTAATAAAATTATAAAAAAGGAGTTTGTCCTGTACTGCCAAGCCTTTAATTTCAGCACTTGAGAACCAGAGGCAAGCAAAAATCTGAATTCAAGGCCAATTTGTTCTACATAGCAAGTTGCAGGGCAACCTGAGCTACACAGAAAACCTGTTTCAAAAAGCAATGAAAGGGAAGAAGGGGGCTGGTGAGATGGCTCAGCATTTTAGGGTATTTGCTGACCTGACCTTGCTTTGGTAGTTCACAACTCCAGTTCCACACTATACAGAAAAAACTCAACCTCTGGAGAACACCAATCACATAGTTCACATAACACATACATGCAGGAAAACAAGAAATTAACTTCTAAATATTAAAGAATAAACTTTTCATTAGTTGTCACAGTTTCCAAGTACAGTTTTAATACACTCTATATGTAGACAAATGTCCACAAAATTTCAAAATGTCTTTTTTCAATTGACCAAATAATCCCTCTCATCACTGTATGCATAATACTAGAACATCAAAGAATTGTTCTTAATTATTAAAGTGGTCATCTCTCCACATTAAACAGCTGATCAGACATCTGAAAAGATATCAGACATATGCCAGAAATCCTTTAACCCCAGCCGTCTAGTATGCAGAGGCAGTGGTGGATCTTGAATTCCAGGGCAGCCTGGTCTACAAAGCAAGTTTCAGAAGAGTCAGTGATACATACAGAAACTCTTTGTAAAAAAAAAAAAAACAAAGAAGGAAATTACCTAAACAAATATGAAAAGAGATTTAACATTCGTTGGAAAAAAATTAAAAATAAAGCACCTTTGAATTTAACTGCTATGAATAAAAATTCTCAAATAAGAAAATAAAATAAAACAAATATAACTTTCATTGTCTTACTCCTTTTTTTTTCCTCCTGATTGTCAAGACTGGGTTTCTCTTTGTAAGCTTTGATGCCTGCCCTGGAACTCGCTCTGTATACCAGGCTCGCCTTAAACTCCAGAGTACTGGAATTAAAGGCATGTATATATCACCACAACACGGAGTAGGTTTTGTTTTTCTTACTGCTTTACTTGTTGTGACAGGGTTTCACCATACAAACCTTCCTGAGTAGTACCTCTGTCAAGCAGTGTGGTATTGAACTTATAAGTATATTTAATTTATTCCTTAACCTTGGAAGTGCTACGATTAAAGGTATTAGTTATTGTGTTAAAGAACTTTTTTTGAGTTTCCTCAAAGTAGAAAACTGTCCTAGAACTCATTCTGTAGACATTTAAAATATGTTACTTAACAGAAAGTTTGTCAGATATGCTAGGCCTGTAGGCCAAAGATGGATAGCCTAACGCTGCACAGGAACCTTAGGTTCCATGCAGCCAGTTGTTTTGGCCGATCTCACACTTTTTGGGAGTCACATGCTCGCATTTCCAGCTTACTTAGTTAATATTATTTCCTTCTCAGGTCTTTTTTTTTTTTTTTTTTGGTTTTTTGAGACAGGGTTTCTCTGAAGCTTTAGAGCCTGTCCTGGAGCTAGCTCTTGTAGACCAGGCTGGTCTCAAACTCCCAGAGATCTGCCTGCCTCTGCTTCCCGAGTGCTGGGATTAAAGGCGTGCGCCACCACTGCCTGGCTCCTTCTCAGGTCTTTGATGGAGTTGAAGACTTTATATTTATAGTTTTTCTTATAGATTCAAGAAATTCAATAAACAGATGTAAAGCATATAAGGCTGAAAAACATTGAGACAGTTTTGGTAATTGAAGTTAGAATAGAAAGAGAGAGGCAGTGGTTAAGATACACATGGGAGCTCACAACTTTTTATAACTACAGTTCCATGGGACCTGATACCCATGACAAAAAGAAAATAAATATATAAATGGAAGTGAATTAGGTATAATCATTTAGAGTTTTTTTTCTGAATTTGTCATTTGCTAATGGACTAGACATTGCTGAATTATGTATTGTATAGTTATTATACTTATTGTATATAGTTTCTCTTTTATTAGTTATAAACTATTATTTTAGACAAAAAAGGGGAAATTGATATTTTGTTTGTGCTCTAACAAAGCTTGCCTCAAGAGGCAGAGACAGGGAGGATCTCTGTGAATCTGAGGACAAAAAATCCTATCTTGTAAAACAAACAAAATCATAATTCTTAAGGCTATTAGTCTAAAGAGCTAACTCTCTTCTCTAAAAGGCCTAATTTTGTTTCCCGGGTATCATGTTGGATGACTCACACCAAACACTCTTATCTCTTAGGGACAGACATATTCACACACAAACAATTTAAAAATATATTTAAAAAATAATTATACATAACATAAACATGTTTTTGTTCACTCAGTACACTACTAGGAAGCACTAATTTAAAAAAGACTTGAGCCCGGCGATGGTGGCGCATGCCTTTAATCCCAGCACTCGGAAGGCAGAGGGAGGCGGATCTCTGTGAGTTCGAGACCAGCCTGGTCTACAGAGCTAGTTCCAGGACAGGCTCCAAAGCCACAGAGAAACCCTGTCTCGAAGAACAAAAACAAAAACCAAAAAAAAAAAAAAGACTTGAATTTCACCTGAGATATCAATGAAGAGTTTTGTTTGTAAAACTGTAGATGGAAATCCTGCTATTCAAGTACTCTACAATTGTGCTACACTTCCAGTCCAACAAGTAATTTCAAACCCATTAGGGTCAAAAATGTCTAAGATTCGTGCTGGAGAGATGGCTCAGTGGTTAAGAGCATTGCCTGCTCTTCCAAAGGTCCTGAGTTCAATTCCCAGCAACCACATGGAGGCTCACAGCCATCTGAAATGAGATCTGATGCCCTCTTCTGGCCTGCAGGCATACACACTGACAGAATATTGTATACATAATAAATAAATAAAATATTTTTTAAAAATGTCTAAGATTCAAAGAATAAAGTTTTTCTTACAAGTAAACACATCATTAAGATCACCACAATATCAACTGGGCAGTGGTTACCCATGCACTTAGGAGGCAAGAGACAAGCGGGTATCTGTTGAGTTCCAGGCAAGCCTGGTCTACAGAGTGAGTTCCAGGACAGTCAGGAATGTTAAACACAGAAAACCAGTCTCACAAAAACAAGGGGACTAGGCTGGAGAGATGACTCAGAGGTTAAGAGCATTGGCTGTTGTTCTACAGGTCCTGAGTTTAATTCCCAGCAACCACATAATGAAGTCTGGTGCCCTCTTCTGGTGTGCAGGCATAACACTATATACATAGTTGGGCATGGTGGCACACACCTTCAATTCCAGCAGTAAGAGTGGCAGTGGCAAGTAGATCTCTTTTTAGTTAGAGGCCTAATATACATAGTTCCAAGTGTGCAAGGGCTACAAAGGAATATCTTCCCTTAAAAAAAAAATAAAACTACAGCAAAACCTTGTCTTTTTGTTTTGTTTTTCGAGACAGGGTTTCTCTGTAGCTTTGGAGCCTGTCCTGGAACTAGCTCTTGTAAACCAGGCTGGTCTCAAACTCTCAGAGATCTTCCTGCTTCCGCCTCCCCAGTGCTGGCATTAAAAGGCATGCCCAGCCAGAGAAGTAATCTTAAGCATACATACATGCATGCATGCATAAATACAAGATACTGAAACCAGAGCAACAGTTCATAATCATTGTTTTTAAGCTACCAATACGGCAAAAGGAAGTTAAGACTTAACATGATCAAAATCATCACATACATAAGTTTAAAAAGTGGGGTTTCTGGTTGTTTACAAAACATTATAACAAATTTAAAAGGAGAAAAAAAGCCAACAGTTACCTCACAGGGCTCTTGTCTTTTCTGAATGGACTTTTGCTTCGGGAACGTCTTCTGCTGTAAGGTTAAAAAGTTTCACAAGTTACCCTAACAAGTAATATCTCATTAGTTCCTTAAAAAACAATTTAAGCAATTCAGAAGTATGTTTAAAAACCTTAATTTGATGCTATGAGGCAACCCAATCTTTCCTCGGATGGCACTGTTAAATTTTGGTCCGGAGCTAAAAAGAAAACACAAAATTACACTAGTTACAGGTTTAGGGTCTTGCTATGATCAAGTTTATGGGCTCTCCAGCAAGTCTAACAATGATTAGGCAGCTTCTTTTCTACCTCAATTATAAAGAGGAAACAATTAGAAAAATCTGTAACTTTATCCCAGACCTGTAGCCCTTATATATATTTATCTATCCTGGACCAGTTAGAGGTGCCAAGAACATAAGTTACAGCCTCAAAAATTTTTCATTCTAAAAAATTCATCACATCTACTTTAGGTTAGTTTTTCATATAATCATAAAGATTGAGTCTTTAAAATATAAAAATAGAGTAAAAATTGCCTCTGAACTCTTATTGCAGCATCAGTTTACCATGCAGTTCTTTATGAAAAAAACACACATTATGTAGGGAAGAATGACTTAGAACACTTGCTCCTCCTGACTCAACTTCTGGTAGTGATCAGATTAGTGTTGAATTACTGAGCCATTGTAGCCATACAAAGTATTTTTTTTGTTTTTTGAGACAGGGTTTCTGTGTTAACAATCCTGGATTGCCTGGACCTCGCTCTGAAGACCTGGCTGGTCTAAAAACACTGAGGTCCACCTGTCCCTTCCAAATTCAAGGATTAAAGCATGTGAGCTACCACACCCAGCTCATGTAATAATTCTTAAAGAGAATATCAGCACATTTAATGTACTATATTTTTTTATTGTAGAAAATACTTATGATATATTCTTATTTTTATTTGTTAATTTTTGCTTTCCTGCAGCTCATTCTATACACCAGGCTGGCCTCACACTTTTAATAGAAATTTAATGCTAATTCACTCATTAGAAAATTTTGAGAATTTTATTTATTCAAAAACAACAGTATCAAAACATTATCTGTCCCCCTTAACCTGATACTAATATTGTAAAACATTGTAATAAGAGGATTTCATTGTAACTCATTCAAATTACAAGTATTTTTTTGTACCTTTATAAAGGTAAAGATTACTCAAGGTTTCATAAGGTATATACATGTTCCTTAGTGTGTAATTATAGTCCTCAAAGGACCATCAGGCATTGGGTAAAATAATGAAAGGGCCTGTCATCAATACTTGGATAGTTTTAATAAAAACTTTGTCAGCCTATAACTAAGCAGTTTCATGTAAAATTGATCTGGCCCTTCTAAAGTTAAAAATATAATTTTTTAAAAATAGGGTTCATACTTAGAATTCACATCAATTTTGACTGTGCCTTGGCTGTGAGCCTCCTCCTCAGCCTCACTAAGCCCTAATAGTAAGACAGTTACTGGAATGATTAATGATCATTTAAGTATATAAATTTAACTTTTATAATTTATTTTTATTTCATGTTCATTGGTGTTCTGTCTGGTAGTATGTCCTTGTGAGTGTGTCCGATCTTGGAGTTACAGAGTTGTGAGCTGCCATATGGTGCTGGGAATTGAACTCCAGTTTCCTGGAAGAATAGTCAGTGCTCTTAACCAGTCAACCATCTCTCCAGCCCGATAAAAAGTGTAATTTAAGAAGCTATTTTCTTTCTTCTACTACAACTAATACAAAAAGGTATTGTGGATTTGGGGTATCACTATGCACCCTTGGCTGGCCTAGAAATTCACTATGTAAATCAGGTTGTCCTAGAATTCACAAAATCTGCTTCTGCCCATCCTGACTAGGTTTCTGCCTTAGTTATAAATAAAATAGTCCAATTATAGATTCAACAGTTCAACTGGAACCCAACACAAGAAAAATTTAAATACACCAGGGTAAGTTTCAGGCACAGGCCACACCCACCCATCCATACTCTACAACAGTATCCTAATCTTAAAGGTAGCTGGACCCATTTAGTTCGTCCTAGTGAGACAATTAGCAATCTTACGTAAAGGATGTGGAGCAAATCATGAGAAAATAACAGTAATATTGTTGATATATTATCCAGAATTAACACTGTGGCTCCATTATCACCATGTAAAGTCTATAAAATAATTAACGAGGAAGAACCTAGAAACATGGGAAGCATCCACAGAAACACATACTAAATTCATAAATGAAATAGTCAGAACCTAAACTACTCAAAGATCTTAAGTTAATACGGTATCTTACAAAATCCAGGATTCTGAATATATTGTTGACAATTATCATGATTAGTTTAAGCCCAAGTTTATTCCTTAACAAAAGCTTAGGAACTGACTGATTCAGTGGACTGTCTTTGAGTTCTAAGCTCACAAATACCTCTAACTCCAGCTCCAGAGGTTGTGTGGTTCAATGCTTGTGGCCTACACTGACACTTAAACTCACTTGCATTGGGCACCTCATACAAACATAAACACTATAAAAGTAGTTTACAAAGCTGTGCTTAAAGAATTTAGGACTTAGGTAACCCTTAAGTAAGGACTGTAATTGTTTCAATACTTGCTTATAAATGCAATTTTCCCCCCAAATATATGTGAATTTCTTTCTTATGTGCATTGGTGCTTTGCCTGCCAGTTACCTTGTTAGTTATTTTTGGTCTTTTCTGTTATTTTTTCTTCCCCAACCCTGTGAAGCTGAGGACTGAACCCAGGACCTTGTACTTAATGCTCTACCACTGAGCTAAATCCTCAACCCTGGTGCTTTGCCTGCATGTATGTCTATGTGAGGGTGTCACAAGCCCTAGAACTGATGTTGTAAGCTGCCATGTAGCTTCGTGCTGGGAATTGAAACTGGGTCCTCTGGAAGAGCAAATCAGTGCTCTTAACTAGTGAGTCATCTGTTTTTTTGCCCCAGGTGAATTTTTAACAGTCATAATGAAATTATCTTAAATTTCCTTAAACAAGGCATGCAAATTTCTTTAACAATCTACAAAGCTTAAATACAAATAATAATTAAGAGTAATGAGACTAAAAAAAAAAGAGTAATGAGACTAAAAATTGAGAATACAAATTGATAAAGGATTTCAACTTCCCAGTCACAGACAATTTTCTTCATGAACCTTATTTAGATATGTATTTTGTGTTCTAATAGCTCACACACTTTAGGTTTTCCTCTACCAAGCACTCAAATGCTTTCTTTTAATTTGGACTGGCAAGCAAATTATTGCTAGTTGGTCAGAAAGAGTTGTAAATTTTGAAGTTTTATAAATCAGTTCCCATATTGTATTTTCTCCTTACTAAGCTTCAATGTCAATATCCTTCACTTTAAATGTTATTGAAAAACAGAATCTTACAATTCATATTCCTCCAGTTAACTTATCTAACCAGAGTTAACAAAAGTCCTAATTACAGTTACATACTAGGGACTTCTGTAGCGGCCTCGGAATCTTCTATCTCGACTTCGTGAGCGGCTTCGTCTCCTTTCTTTGCTTCTACTTCGCTTTCGTTCACGGCTTTTGCTCTTTTTCCTTTCTCTATCTCTACTTCGCTTGCGTTCCTTACTTTTGCTTCTCTTTCGCTCATGACTACGACTTCGGCTCTTGCTTTTTTTTCTCCTGAGGGGGAAAAAGTATCATTATCATGCTGATTTAAATACTAATATATACTTCCTTTTATGGTCAAAATGTTTATCCTTTTGTATTTTTACCACACTGTACAAAGGCATAAAAAATCATATTTAGGAAAAACAATCCCTAGGTAGGCACATAAGACCCCAACCTTTGCTTCATGTTAAATGAAGACTGCCAAAGAATTGAGAAACAGGTTTAAGAGGAAGAATTTGCAATCATCTCCTGAGGCAGCTAAAGCTTGAAACAAGAGACAGGACTTGCTGGTAAGTAGAAAACCAAGCCTGAACTTCAGACATGATTTATCTGCCATTTCCATAACAGACCACAAAGCATTACTGTAATCTATAAGTTATAGTAATAAAAGTTACAGTATGTTCACTTTTAAGAAATAGTAATTGTCACGTAAATTTTTCCATACAGCAATTTAGTTCAAGTCATGTACATGTAAGCATATTTTGAACTTCCAAAACATATACATAGCATTTTAGTTTTCATGGGCAAAACTACAATGATAAAGGATACTAAGAATGCAATAAAATTCACTTTTAGAACCCCAGAGTATTGTGACCATAGAAGCTTTCTACTTAAAGCTATAGTGAAAATGGAAAATGCCCTATTAAGCTAGTTTATACAAGCCTGTAGGAAATTAAAACAACTTGACCTTCCTTGGAAAGTAAAAAAGTCCATTAGTTATCTTTCCACTCATTTCTGTGTTCCTCATGGTACTTCACCCACTGGTTTAATAATTAAACCTTGAAATCTGTATCTCTATCATCACCCAAATTAGAGGTGCCTTCAGATATTTCAATGTAAATGAAAGACATTTTGAAATAAATTTATTCCACCAAAATATCCATTTTTAAGTGGTTTCAAGTCTGAACATTTTGACAACTCTACATCATTAGGAAAATTAATTAGCTATTGAATCTGTATCAAAACAAAGTTAGCAGAAGAACAACTGAGGTATGCCTCAGAGAACCTGTAAGCAGGTTATCTTAGAGTGCATTGAAAATAGAAAATGAAGACACCCACCTTCTGGAATCTTGAAACCCACACTCCAATCACAAGGAGATGTAGAGCTTTCCAAGGAGGCAGAAACTTTGTCTAAAATTTCAAGATAATCCACCTGACTGTCAGAAATATGCTAGGTAGCACATGACAGAAAATTAGGCTACACTCATTATTTATATAGAAGTCAAACCAACTCCAATGCTCAGAAGGGCAACAATTAACATTCCAACTTTGATGTTTCAATTCTGACACTATTTCATAAAAGTAGAGAATTCTGGAATGGCTAAAAACCTAAGTCCTACCGATAAATTAGGGGACAAGGTAAAAATTCAATTCCCCTGAAAAAAAAAAAGGACAGTAAGTTTTTGCTCTGCTCAAAGACAGCCCACAGCAGAGTCAATCTGCCTATTTACCTCTCATATGTCCCCAATCTTATTTTGCCAAAGGAGCTTAAAATATAAATACATAAATCAGAGAGCTAATTTTAACTCAATGTCTTGCTAATCCCCAACCACATCTGAAGGCAACCCCAGATAGGTAAATAGACAACATACTAAGATAGCAGAAAATACCATCTTCAATATAAAAGCCCAGACAAAAGACTAGTGTTACAAGAAACCAAGATACTGCTATAGAACATTTATCAACTAAAGAAATGTTTTAAAAAAATCCATACTAATAGTCAAATCCTGTTACAACTTAAATGAGACTTTCCCAAGTCTTTAGTGGCAGTGGAAATTGTACTGAACATCATTGAAGTAAATGGTCCACTGGGCCTTTGGACTTTTTGGTTATATGGCCTCTGCTGTAAAGGTGTTTTGCTATAACTGGATTTGACCTCTTCCATGTAAGAAGATCTAAATTTTAAATGCAAAGTATTCTGGAAAATAAGAAAAAAAATAGAAAAGTCATTTATTCCAAAATTTGATAATCCACACCACAGTAGCCAATATATTTTAACTGTGCCATTTTACTGTTATCCTTTTCTAAATGATTCTTTAAAGACGTTAACAAAATGAAGTTTGATTTGAGACTGCAAAACTGGTCACAGAAAAAAAATACTTCTATGAGGAGCAACCTCAAGTACCTAAAGAGTTTACTGGAGGCCTTGAAAAACTCAGTGTTATAATTCTTCAGAAAATAGGCAAACCGGTTGTTATTTCCAATTTTTATCCCTTTACTACTAGGATATGATACAGTGAGTATTACAAGTCAGCTACAATTGTTTAAACAGTTTACATACTTAGCTAACTTTGTCACAATGTGCAGTTTCTTATTCTACCTTATCAGCAAGTTATCTCAATTCAATAGGGTTTTAGCATGAAACATACAAAAATGACATCTACCTTAGGTTAACACAAATTATCTTAAAATGAGTAAATACTTGTTTTGCATTTCACCCAGCGTTTAAAGTTTTCTTATGTTCAATTAGTTTAAATGGCACATTCCTTCAAATCAAAATATAAAAAAATTTGTGAATAAATTAGGCAACTGCCTAATTTAAATCATCTTTAAAGAAGCCTTGAAAAATCTGAAGATATTACTAATTGAAGTGTTTAGGAAAGTCTTTAAAACAGTTATGTTAAATTGTCCAACTGACTGTACATACAACAGATAAAAAACAAGAAACAACAAAAACTATCTCTTATAGAGTGCATAATGCTTAAATTCCTCATGAAAGCTTGGTAATCTTGAGCCGGGCGGTGGTGGCGCACGCCTTTAATCCCAGCACTCGGGAGGCAGAGGCAGGCGGATCTCTGAGTTCGAGGCCAGCCTGGTCTACAAGAGCTAGTTCCAGGACAGGCTCTAGAAACTACAAGGAACTACAGGGAAACCCTGTCTCGAAAAACAAAAACAAAACAAAACAAAACAAAAAAAAAGCTTGGTGATCTTAATGAGTTTAGTTACAGGATTAAAAGAGTACAATCTTAAGACATTAGTGGGAAGAAGTGACATTAAAGACAGTGAAAAGATTTGCATTCAAGCTTGTCCTCATCCTTTGCACAGTTACGATAAAAATCTTAGTTACTAAGTCACTTCTAAAGTGAGTGATTTTTGTAAATTGTTAGAATCCTGTTCCAGTATTTTCTTTTCAACATAAAATTGCAAAGCCAAGACTTTAGGGAATTGTTTCTTTTGCAAAGGTTAAAAATGCATGGGATAAGCCCTGTCAACTTGCTCTCTGTATTCACTTTTGACTAGGAGGGAACATTACTGAGTCCACCTAATCTTGTACAAGAAAAAAAGATTTCCACAAATTAGACCTGTTTCTCCTTAGCATTAATTTATTTTTGCATTTTCTACTGGGTCTCACTATGAAATCCAGGCTGGCATTGAATTTATGATCAGCCTGCCTCACCTTAAGGACGTACTTGTAAGCCGGCATCATCACACCCAACCAACATATTAAAATTAATCCCTTACTACCATACTAAGATTATAAAACTTTGGCTTAGCAAAGCCTAAGTGATCCACACTGAACCATTTTCTCATCTATTTTATGAAATTATATCAACCTACCCTAACAACGTTGTAAGGATGACTAAGTAGATATTATGAAGCACCCCGAGCTCACAGGAGGAAAATAGCAACAGAGTCAAGTAAGTGGCTATTTTACCATCATTTTCATTATGTATTATGGGGTCATGACAACAAAGTATTTCAGTATGGTATCATAAACATGGGCTAGAACAACTTAATGCATGTAACATGACCATATGATATAAAGAATCACTAATCTTGGAGCTAAATGGTAATTTCACAACAGCTGACAGGCTCCAACTTTATAAATTGGATCCTGTTTAAACTGTTAATATACCTTTTCATGTACTATATTCTGTGCTGTCTGTAGTTTCAAGTTCTTATTTCAGGTTACTCACCTAACCCAAATAAACTACATATTCTTAACGATCTCCTTAGATACACTAGAGATAAAAAGGCTCAAAACAACGAAGAAAAAAATATCTTACGAAGAAATACTAAGCATGCCCCTTTATTACTACCAAAAGGGCCTTTAAGCAGCAAGGAGCAGAAATAATTCATAGCCAATTCCTTTAGTGAATGAAGGTAAACAGTATTTTCCATGGTCTTAGATATTATTTTGATAATATCTTTGTTCTAATGTAACTAACTCTTTTATTCAATGATTTTCACGTCTCCAAAAATTAAGCCGAAGTTACCAAATTTAAAACATTATAGAACTCAAGAGAATCATGGGATCCTTGGAGGGCAAAGTGTCCAGAGGTTTCTGAAACCATATCCTGAAGTCTACATCGCAAAGTCCACAGTTTTATGTACTGAAGGACTTTCTCATCCCAAAAGGTATGACCAGTATTCTAAGAAGCGAAGAAAACCATAGTTTGATGCTTTAGGCAAAAGAACATAAGATTTCCACCACATGAAGTTCAGAAACCCACCCTCCCAGGTTCCTTGTTCAAACTTACTTTTTGCTACGTTCTTCGTGGCCGTTAGCACTGCTCAACTTGTTCTCATCCTAAGCAAGGTTGATAGAAGAACATCATGAGGACGAAGTGGTAACATTTCAAGTTGTCAAAGGGTAAAGGGAATAGGAATAAGAAAATACAAGACAATTTTAAAACTAATTACTTATTTAGTTTAACATGGAAGGCTATAAAAAAAATTTAGATGGTATACGTTTAACCACTTTGTTGCTAATAATTAAGTCATCAAGAAACAAATTAAAATCTTTCCACATTAACATATTTACTTTCTTACATTGTTTAGATATTAAATAAGTTATCCAGAGTTACAATGTTGAAGTGGTTAAATATGATTTCTATGAAACATGAAGTCATTGAGTTTTATTCCATGTGCTATTGTCCCTCTTGTCGGTACCATGGCTCTATTTCTGCCTAAGCCCCAAGTGGCCATGCTAGCAGCCAGCCACTATCGATTTCCTGTGACCGATGCCATTCCTGAGATCTTCGCCCATTTCCGTTGGAGGGTTGGGACTGTAAGAGCTTGATGCCACCTCTGTCACACATCTCGCCCTGAAGCAAACAGGGATTCACACTGCTTTAGTAATGTTGACTCCCAAGAACCCAAGAAAAGTTAATTAATAATTCACCAGTCCAGCCTAAACATTTCCTACTTCCATACCTGTTTACATGGAATTACATCCATGTTAAACTACGACAAGAAACATTAAAATCAGAAAATACATCTTCAAGAGTCTAGCATTACAAAATTACACTATTTAAATTAAAACTATCAGATTTCATCCAAAAGGAACCACATGGTCGTGCTACACTCGAAAACAAATGTATTATTTTTAAACGGTTTATGCGCAATGTTTATTTCAAAGTTTGAACACATCAGCTATAGTAGTATATCTGCTGAGTTACAAAGCTTAAGGTTTGTGATACCAGTGATAATGCATGCATACTGCTATTTTCACCACCAACTGGTGAAAGAATGAAGGGCGTTTACTTTTACTGTGATACTGACTGTCATATTGCACTACTAACCAAAATAATTCCTTGGTAGTTTTTAGTGTGAAATACTATGGTAGGGCCTAATTAAAAACAAAATACTATGGAGAGCAGTAAAACAGTCATCAAGTGACTCTAATATGTGACACTGCCTCTTGCCTTTTGTTGTTTTTTTGTTTGTTTTGTTTTTGTGCTAATTTCTATTCAGGGATCCAAGAATTTTAGTAATTATTAACTGAAAAGCAGATCAACACCTGCCTGGTTTTAAGTTTTACTATCACCAGCCTTATATCTATTATTATAAAATAAATTTTTAATCTCACCCATTTCTTCTTTAAAGACTTGTAAGATGATTTACTTGTCATGGACTGGTTATAATTTATTCTTGGACCCCTGCTATTTTCCCAACCACTACATTCACCTTTTTTGCTATACCAAACTGAAGCTGGTTAATTCTTAGTTGAGTCATTTTACCTAGGGGACCACGGTACAGCGATAAGTCACTCAATTACTACCTTATGATTGACAGTTCACACTGGAATCAAAGGTGAATTCATGGGAGTAGAGGTGAGATATCGTTAGGCAAGTCTACAAAGAGAGATAGATGGGCATTTATTCATCACGCTGAAGTGAAACTACTGCACAATATTATTACATCAATAGCATATATTTACTTTTGTAAGTTACATGTAATGCATCTCTGATAAGATAATCAAGAGGGCTCCGGGAAGGTTAGTTTACATTTCAGCAGTAGTTTCGTGAATAATGCTAAATTAAGAAATATATTAAAGCTCACTGGCATGTTTTTCTCACCTTCTTGTAAGGGGCCTCAAGCATTGCTTCAATATCAATATCGTCTGCCATTTTCTCTACACGCCTAGGGAAGAACAAGACAGTCCTGTAAGTAAACAACTTCCAGTTGTTCTTTAAAAAAAAAAAAATTCCTCGGCCTACAAAATTCAAATTGTAAGGAAAGTCCTTAAAAAGCCCTACAATGACTAAAACTGTGCGATGCGCATTAATACAGTTTTGATTCGGCTAAGCAAGCGTAAAACGCTTCTTTCATCAAACACACGATCAGAACCCAATGTCTGATCTCAAAAAGCCGCCTCTGAACTCCCGAAACCGAACCCGAGAGTATGAGGCTGAGGGCTTCCTTCCGCACAAAACCCGCGCTGCCATTTTAGCGGCAAAGGGAAACTCCCTCTGTTGGGAGGGGTTGTGTACCAAGGTAGCATTCGACAGGCGCCATGTTGGGAGGTCGCGACCAGCCCCGGCCTCGAAAGGACAGATCTTTATCTGCCCGATGTCCCCAAGGAGGGCCTTGCCACCACCAAAATAGCCACGGTGCGCTTGCCAGAAATGAAAGGCACAGACAGCCACGGGTCTGAGACCGACCTTGTCGAGGAGCCTCCCACCCCCGCGCGCGGCTCAAAGCCACAGCAAGCTGCCCTCGGTACCTCGGCCCACCCGACCCCGGAAAGCGGACCACGGCAGTCCGCGAAGCCGCGTACCTGTGCGGGCTTTCGCGCGCCTGTGCTCGGCTCGGGAAGTCTGCCGCTGCCGCCGCCGCCGGTGCTACTGTTAAGCCCCTAGGCCCAGGCCGCGGTACCGCCCAACCCGAATATCGGGCCCCGAGGGCGCCTAGGCCCAAGCGAATCTAAAAGAAACAATGGGATTAAAGGAGCCCGCGCGGGAGAGCAGGGCAGCGGCTTTGGCAGCTCAGGATCCACCCCTGCGACAGCGTCGGCTCGCTCCGTGAAATGGCGGCCGCTGCTCCTCCGTACTCATTCACCAACACACATACACACACACAAACACCCGGGGTCTCCCGGAGCCTCAGCACGGGCTCTCGCGAGAAACTGCCCAGCGTTCCAGACTGGAAAAAACGAAATATCGCGAGATCTCAAGACGGCTTCGGCGACCGTAGCCCAATCTCGTGCAATGATTGCGCCACAGAGGAGCCCATCCCCCTTTCCTCTCCTCCCCCACCAGAGGTGCATCGAAATCTCGCGATGCTACGCCGTCTCTACGGCAAAGACAGTTGGTGCACTGTCTGTCAATCTTTAGAAGAATGCTTTGCTGAGTGGAGCTTTGCGGTCTACCCCGGCTGGTGTCGTCTCCTCGCGGGGTGTAAATGTCCCCTCCCCCGACCCCTCACAATCGACCTCCCCAGACACCCGCCTCCCACCCAGATGGCTGTCAAGGTCGCCATAAGGCAATCTATTATATAGTACATAAGGCTGTAGGGTAAGACGTTCGTTTCCAAATTCACTGATGGTGAAAACGCGTGCAGACGAGAATAAGCAAGGGAAGTGGGAGAAGAATAAAAAGTACGATTGCCTTGTCATTCGGTGTCACTGGTTAGATGCGTCCTCGATGGTGAAGCTTCGGAACACCCTTAGAAACTGAGGGTGGGCTAGGTTATAGAAGAAACTATTTCCCTCACCACTGTGTAGCTCTCGACTCCCTCCCTGCATGAAGTCGAGCCATGTGTCACTATTGCTTGTTACTTTAAAAGTATCCCTTCTTTTCTCTAGGATTTTGGCTGTGCACGTGTTAATTTATCGCTTTTGTTGTTTATTAGGCTTTTGTTTGTTTTTTTTCCAATTTTTTGGGGGGTGATACTGTCGCAGAGGACAAACTGCGAGGTCATTGTAAGATTTTTTTTCCCCTTTCATAGAAAAGAAAATGTTTAAAATAAAATTAAATATCAAACCAGCCCTGAAACCTACCCGATATAAAAGATTCAAAATGTGACACCTTGATTGGTGTAGCTGACCTTGGGCAAGTAAATTAAGCTCTCGGTATATATCCCATTTCCTCCTCATAAGGAAGGAGGGAGAATGTAATTAGTAGCAAGGGGAAGCATGACAGTGACCAAGGCTGCAAATGTTCATATATGAATTCTAGGTTTATCAGGGAATGTCTATCCAGGTGATCTCACCATGAAATGAATGAAGGCTCTTAGTAGGATGAAAAATAAATGATATGATGATTGAAATGCTGGAAAAATATTTTAATCATTAATAACTTCTAGGAGGACGCTGGAGATGGCTGAGAGATTAAGAGCACTGGCACTTCCAGAGGTCCCGAGTTCAATTCTCAGCAATCAAGGGTGGCTGACAACCATCTATAACGAGATCTGATGCCGCCTTCTAGCTTGCAGGCAGTACACTGTATACATAGTGAAAAAAAGAAAAGAAAATTTCTAGGGGCTAGCAATGTAACTCAGTTGTCATATTGCTTGCCTAGCATGCCTGATGGAACATGTCTATAATTCCAGCACTTGAGAAGCAGAGGCAGGCAGATCTCTGTGAGTTCGAAGCCAGCCTGGTCTACAAGA
Organism: Arvicola amphibius; assembly: GCF_903992535.2. NCBI lineage: Eukaryota > Metazoa > Chordata > Mammalia > Rodentia > Cricetidae > Arvicola > Arvicola amphibius. The sequence continues at coordinate 22,138,772 of NC_052051.1, read as the reverse complement.
GCTAGTTCCAGGACAGAGAGTTGTTAAACAGAGAAACCGTGTCTTGAACAAAGAAAAAAAATAAAAGAAACAGAGGCAGGGGGACCTTTCTGAGCAAGAGGTCAGCCTATTCTATATCGGAAGATCCAGGCCAGTCAGAGCTGCATAGTAAGGCCCTATCTCAAATAAGACCTAGAGGACATGTAACCATAAAGAGGCCCAGCACTTGGGAGGCAGAGGCAGGAGAATATCTGTGAGTTCGGGGCCAGTGGGGTCTACAGAGCAAGCTCCGCAACAGCCAGGACTACACAGAGAAATCTTATCTCATAGAGAGAGAGAAAAGGAGAGAGGCTTTCTCTTTTAGATATGGTAGAATACTGAGATCCCCATAGCTCCTACTGAAAGACTACACTTCCCAGCTTCTTACCCTATAAAGGGCCCTAATCCCATCTTCCTCTGCAGGCATTTTGACCATGGGGTTGGGGAGACAGAAATGGCCCCACACCCTGTGTAAACGTGGTCATGGTCTTGTCTTACGTCAGTCTGTCTCTTTACAGCTTCCCTTAATTAACAATCCTGTCCTGGGCTGACAGTCAAGGCCAACTGTGACACTTGGTGAAAGCCCATGAAAAGGATAAAGGATGCTGGAGAGAAAGCCGAGAAAGCCATTAAGGGCACTGACAAACACAGCTACTGGGCAGGGTGACCTGATGCCCTCTCCTGACCTCCACAAGCATCACACATGCATTTGGTGCACAAACTACACACAAGCAAAGCACATGTACATCAAACATAAAAATAAAATGATTTGTTCTTTAAAGGTTGAGGCTGGAATGGAGTGGTTAGAAAATTCCATGAACTCAGCACACCAGTGGGAGTGGCAGAAAGATTAAGACTTCCAAGTTTCTGGTCAGTGGTGGAAGACATCATTGATCCCAGCACTCCACTCTGGAGGTAGAGGCAGATAGAGAAGAGTTAGAGACCAGCATGATCTACAGGGTGAGGTCGAGGACTGCCAGGGCTACACAGAGAAACACTGTCTCAAAAGAAGCAAAGAAGTCAGAGTTCCAGGTGGCTGGGCTATAAGGGTACACACATGTAATCCCAGGATTTGGGATTTGGAAACAGGAGGATAAGCAATTCCATGACAACTTCAGATGCCTGGTAAGTACATGGCAAGTTAGTATTACATAAAGAATACCCTCTCTAAAAGCATAACAAGCATTTCGGTCCCGCCAAAGGCTTAGTTCTACAATAAAGGACGGTTAAAGGAAGCTTGGCCATGCCTGTAATTCCTGCCCTTAGGAGGAAGAAGCAAGAAGACCACACAAGTTTAAGACTGACTTGCTCTACATAACAGGATTCGGTACCCCCCCCCCACCAAAAGAAGCGCAGTTAAAATTTGTCTTTTAGAGATATTCACAATTGTAGGCCCATATTTTTACATAGGGTGGCAGTCAGGGCTCTCAGGCCATAGTTAGTATCTGGAGCAGTGACATACCCTTCCAGACAGGCTGTCCCTACCCTACAAAAAACTCAGGATATGTTGCTCCTTGCTTTGTAATTATGGAGATCACCTGAGAAGAGGTGTCAATTCCAAGCTAGTGACAGAGCTGCATACATGACTTTAGTCCTGCTACCCCGAAAACAGAATGTTAATGAACTTCCACCTCAGTTTACCTTGGGGGATAAAAGGTGTTTGGATAATAAATGCAGGTGATCTTCAGGATTTGAAGGAACCCTGAGACTCACTTCTGGTTTTTCGAGACAGGGTTTCTCTGTGGCTTTGGAGCCTGTCCTGGAACTAGCTCTGTAGACCAGGCTGGTCTCGAACTCACAGAGATCCACCTGCCTCTGCCTCCCGAGTGCTGGAATTAAAGGCGTGCACCACCATCGTCCCGCATGAGACTCACTTCTGATATTGCTGCATAAACTGTGTCTCAATTATTAAAAATAGTTTATGTTGGGGCTTTGAACCCCAACACACAATGAGTAGTAATATTCCTTTAATCCTTTTTCTAAAATTTTATATTCTTCCATTTTCTGTGTGTCACTTTGGATAGAACACATGGCTTTAGTGCTAGGCATGATTTTGCCACTGCTGTAACCTCAACCTCATTCTCTTTATTTTACTTAGAGTCCCACATGCTAGGAATGCTCTACTACTAAATGTAGGCTCTCTTTTAACTTTACATTTTATTTACTTTTTAAGAAGTGTATTTGCCACCAGGCGGGGGTGGCTGGTGATGGCGCATGCCTTTAATCCCAGCACTCGGGAGGCAGAGGTAGGCGGATCTCTGTGAGTTAGAGGCCAGCCTGGTCTACAAGAGCTAGTTCCAGGATAGGCTCCAAAGCTACAGAGAAACCCTGTCTACAGAGAAACCCTGTCTCAAAAAAAAAAAAAAAAAGAAAAAAAGAAAAAAAGAAGTGTATTTGCCGGGCAATGGTGGCACACACCTTATCTACAGAGCTAGTTCCAGGACAGCAGCCAAGACAGTTATACAGAGAACTCCTATATCAAAAAACAAACAAATTTAATAAGTCATATATACTGTAGGATTCAGGTGTTCTATTCCCACCTCCCACATGGCTCACATCACAACCATGGGTAAGCATACTTGTGGTGAACATACAGACATGAACGAAAAATACTCATGCACATAAATTTTTTTTAAAAAAAAGAACCCTGAAGAAATAGTTAGGGGGGGCTGGAGAGATGGCTCAGAGGTTAAGAGCACTGACTGTCCTTCCAGAGGTCCTGAGTTCAATTCCCAGCAACCACATGGTGGCTCACAGCCATCTTTAATGAGATCTGGTGCCCTCTTCTGGCATGCAAGCATACATGGAAGGAATGTTGTATACATAATAAATAATAAATAAAATATTTTAAAAAAAGAAATAGGAACACATGTTACTCTTTCAGACAACCCCAGGATCAATTCCCAGCACTCATATGCTAGCTAACTACCATCTGTAACTCCAGTTCTGAGGGAATCCAACACTCTCTTCTGGCCAATATGGACATTACGCATACATGGTGCAGAGACTTACATGCAGGAAATATACCCATACACAGAAAAAAAAAGTCAAAAACCAAAACTGAAGGTAGTGATGGTGGCACACGCCTTTAATCCCAGCACTCAGGAAGCAGAGGCAGGTGGATCTCTGTGAGTTTGAAGCCAGCCTGGTCTACAGAGTGAGTTTGAGGCCAGCCTGGTCTACAAGAGCTAGTTCCAGGACAGGACCCAAAGTTACTGAGTAACTGTCTCAAAAAAAACATTAAAAAAATTACCCCCCCAAAAAAAAACAAACACCTAAACTAAAACACACAAACAAACATAAAACTGGAAGTTGCCATCACAGGAGAGTTTATTTATTTTTTTAAATTATTACTTTATATTTTTGGGTATTTTTCCTGTGTGTAATGGTTATGTCTTCCATAATTCTAAAGTCTATATATGCTGTGGTTCAATTTAGAATACACTTTGAATACTTTTCTACTTTCAGCTTTCAGGCAAAAGTATAGGGTTTTTTTGTTGTTGTTTTTGTTTTTGTTTGTTTGTTGAGACAAGGTCTCTATGTAGCTTTGGAGCCTGTCCTGGAACTTTCTCTGTAGACCAGGTTGGCCTCAAACTCACAGAGATCTACCTACCTCTGCCCTCCAAGTGCTGGGATTAAAGGTGTGTGCCACCACCACCTGGCTCTATATTTTATTTTTTTTATAACAGGGTCTTCCTATGTAGATCTGCACTGGCCTGGAATTCTATGTAGACCATCCCGGCTTCAATTCACAGAAATCCACCTGCCACTACCACGGGCCCAGGAGACAGTAGATAGGAGCTCAGGAAACTAAAGCTGTTATTGTACAAACTGCAATTTTATTTATTTTGTTCAGTGCATATGTCTGCACTTTAATGTCAGTTCCAGGACAACTTGTGTCAGTTTCTCCTTCCACCACATGGGTCCTAGGGAAGGGAGTCAGGTCCTTTATCCTTTGGTTTTTGAGTTTTGGTATTTGTTTGTTTGTTTTCTAGACAGTGTTTCTCAGTGTAGCTTTGAAGCCTGTCCTGGAAACTAGCTCTTGTAGACCAGGCTGGCCTTGAACTAACTGAGATCTGCCTGCCTCTGCCTCCTAGTACTGGGTTTAAAGGGGTGCGCCACCACACCCAGGGACCAGTTTCTTTGACTTGGTGGGATCTCTTGTGGTTACATGGTCTAGCTGTTAGAGAAGCACGTCTTTAGAAGTCAGTAGGCACAATAAACCTTTAAAATTTTCTCTTGTCGTTGGTTAATGCCTCTTTCCAGCAGATAATTAAGAATACCAGCACAGGGCTGGAGAAATGGCTCAGAGATTAAGAGCACCACCTGCTCTTCCAAAGGTCCTGAGTTCAATTCCAGGCAACCACATGGTGGCTCACAACCATCTGTAATGGGGGCTGGTGCCCTCTTCTGGCCTGCAGGCACACACACAGACAGAATATTGTATACATAATAAATAAATAAATATTTTAAAAAGAATACCAGCGCAGTTAGCAACATTTCAAGGTTGCTTATAAGGAAACAATATTACTTTTTAATGGTTTATTTAATGTACATTGGTGTGAAGGTGTCAGATCTCCTGCAACTGTATCTTCAGACAGTTGAATCCAGGTCCTTTGGAAGAGCAGTCAGTGCTCTTAACCACTGAGCCATCTCTCCAGTCCAACAATAGTACTTTTACATATGATTTTCAATAATAATAAAATAGCAATGACCATGCTTAAGGCATGATCATATATGCCTTGATGTGTAGCTGTATTACTTTTCCAGATACGTTCAAAGAATTTTACAAAGTAGATTAAACATGTGTTTATAGTTAATAAAAATAAAAAAAAATAGCCGGGCGGTGGTGGCGCACGCCTTTAATCCCAGCACTCGGGAGGCAGAGGCAGGCAGATCTCTGTGAGTTCGAGACCAGCCTGGTCTACAAGAGCTAGTTCCAGGACAGGCTCCAAAGCTACAGAGAAACCCTGTCTCGAAAAAACCCAAAATAAATAAATAAATAAATAAATAAATAAATAAATAAAGAAGCACTGCTCTTGCTCTCCTAGTCAGCCAGGGCTTCACCTCATCAGATGCACCTTATTCAGTGCACATTAGTGACTACCTATGATTTTATTTCCCCCCAAAAGGAAAGGTTCTTTTTAAAAATTATTTCTTGCGACCGGGCAGTGGTGGCGCACACCTTTAATCCCAGCATTCGAGAGGCAGAAGCAGGCAGATCTCTGAGAGTTCGAGGCCAGCCTGGTCTACAAGAGCTAGCTCCAGGACAGGCTCCAAAGCTACAGAGAAACCCTGTCTCAAAAAACCAAAACAAAAAAATATTTCTTGCTTATTTGTTTTTTTTTAATATTTATTTATTTATTTATTTATTTATTTATTTATTTATTTATTATGTACACAACATTCTGTCTGTGTGTATGCCTGCAGGCCAGAAGAGGGCACCAGACCCCATTATAGATGGTTGTGAGCCACCATGTGGTTGACTGGGAATTGAACTCAGAACCTTTGGAAGAGCAGGCAATGCTCTTAACCTCTGAGCCATCTCTCCAGCCCCCCTTATTTCCTTATTTGTTTTTTGTTTTTTTTTTTTTTTGAGGAAGGGTTTCTCAGTGTAGTTCTGGTTGTCCCGGAACTTGTTTTGTAGACCAAGTCAGGCTAGCCTAGAACTCACAGAGATCAGTCTGCCTTTATTTCCTGCGTGCAGGGTTAAAGGAGTGTGTCACCATGCCATTCACCAAAAAAAAAAAAAAAGAAAAGAAAAGGTCATTTTGCAACCCCTTGGGGTATAATTTCAAAAGCCACAAATACTTTGGTTACCTTAACTATACTGAAAAACTGTTTTCTCTCACCTTTTTAAAAATTGTTTGTTTCTTCTGAGCCAGTGTCTCTGTGTAGCTTGGAAGTCACTTGTAGACCAGATTGACCTCTGACTCAGAGATGTACCTGTCTCTGGCTCCCAAGTGCTGGGATTAAAAGTGTGCACCACTCCTGCCGACTAACACATGCTCACTTGTGCTGTCTATCTTTTCCTAAAGACCACCCCCTTTTTGTGAACTTGGATATGCTGATAATTGATCAATTTTAAAGCTTATTTTTATTTTATACATATGAATTTTTTTTTTGGTTTTTCGAGACAGGGTTTCTCTGTGGCTTTGGAGCCTGTCCTGGAACTAGCTCTGTAGACCAGGCTGGTCTCGAACTCACAGAGATCCAACTGCCTCTGCCTCCCGAGTGCTGGGATTAAAGGCATGCGCCACCATCGCCCGGCACATATGAATGTTTTGATAACATGTATATCTGTACCATATGTGTGCCTGGTACCGTCGGAGGCCAGAAACTGACCTGATCAGATCCCCTGGAACAGGAATCACAGCTGTAAGGGGCCATGTGGGTGCTAGAAGGTATCTAGGTCTTCTGGAAGAGGGGCCAGTGCCCTTAACTGCTGAGCCATCTCTCCAGAATACCCCACAAACAGATTATTTCTCAAGTGTTCAACATCCTTAGTCCTTAAGAAAATGCATGGTGGTGCTTGTCTTTAATGCCAGCGGGTAGGCGGGTCTCTGTTTCTGCGAGTTTCAGGCTCAGAGCTTCATAGTGGAAAATCTGTCTTTTTATGTTTGTTTGTTTTTTTGTTTTTTTTTTTTTGAGACAGGGTTTCTCTGTGTAGCTTTGGAACCTGTCCTGGCACTTGCTTTGTAGACCAGGATGGCTTAGAACTCACAAAGATTTGCCTGCCTCTGTCTATCAAGTGCCACCACCGCCTGGCAGAAAACCTGTCTTTAAATAAAATGTACTCATCAGGCTTTTCTAGAGAATAGAACTGATAGAATTATATACATATATATGTATGTATATATATACATATATGGGATTTATTATTCCATTAATTTATTATAAATTTAATTTGTAACAAATTTATAATTTTATTTATAATTCATTTAATATTCATATATGTATATGAGATTTATTAGTGTGTCTTACAGGCTGTGTTTTGAGTAGTCCAACAGTGACTGTCTTCTTACAGAAAGGTCAAGGACCTGCTAGTTGTTTAGTCCAGGAGACTGGCTGTCTCAGCAGTTCCAATCCAATGCTGGGCTCCCAGGGAAGTCCCTGAGAGCTGCCAGGGTTTAGTTTTCCCTGGAACCCTGAAGAAGTAGGTCTAATACCACTGAAGAAATACCTTAGGAACTGGATAGATAGATTTGGCAGCGTGAGTGAGGGCAAGAAGGAACAAAGCAAAAGCTTCCTTCTTCTACGTCCAACAGAAGGTGTGGCCCAGATTCAAGATGGATCTTCTACCTCAGATAACCCAACCAAGACAAAACCCTGACAGACGTGCCCAGCTACTTGGGTTTTAGTTACTATCAGGTGTAGTTGATGGTGTAATTAGCCACCAGAAATGGAGAGTAATGAAAGAAGACATCTTTACATGCTTGTGGACAATATGTGTGTGCACACACCCAGAGATACACCACACACTCCTGTACACAAATTGGAAGGTAAATAACTAAATATAAAATCAAGAAGCCGGGCAGTGGTGGCACACACCTTTAATCCCAGCACTCGGGAGGCAGAGGCAGGTGGATCTTTGTGAGTTCGAGACCCCCCTGGATATACAAGAGCTAGTTCCAGGACAGGCTCCAAAGCTACAGAGAAACCCTGTCTTGAAAAACAAAAAACAAAACAAAACAAAACAAAACAAAAATCAGGAAAAAGGGAAAAAGTATTAGACCTAGCTGGGCATGATAGCTCACACCTTAAACCGAGCACTTAGGAGACAGAGACTGGTTGGTCTTTGAGTTGAGAACCAGTTTGAGCCAGACTGTGGAGGTGCACGTTTTTTAGTCTTAGCACTTGTGGGCTGTGGCTGGCAGATCTCTGTGAGTTCAAGGTCAGGCTGGTCTACAGAGTGAGTTCCAGGACAGGCTCCAAGGCTACACAGAGAAACCCTGTCTCAAAAATCCAAACAAAACAAAACAAAAACCCACCTTGTTCTATACAGCAAGTTCCAGCCCATCACAGAAATACAACATAATGAGACCCTATCTCAGAAAACAAACGAAAACGATTTAACCTTATAAAGTGTTCTAATCTGCTCCCTTATTAGGGATCTAACCTAGTCTCAGAAAACCTGAGCAATAAACAAAGCAGAGCCTTTTTTTTTTTTTTTGGACCTTGTATCCTAAGAGCATAAAACATGCCTTTGAGACAGATTGCTAACAGACAAATTCATAAAACAACTTAGGAAAATTAAAGCTATAGGGAATGTGGGCAATGAAAAGATCAGAGCCTTTACCCTCAGGCATGAGGTGAGAGGAGGAAAAACTTAGATCAAGGAGTGTTTCTTTTTTTTTTTTTTTTTTTTTTTTTTTTTGGTTTTTCGAGACAGGGTTTCTCTGTGGCTTTGGAGCCTGTCCTGGAACTAGCTCTTGTAGACCAGGCTGGTCTCGAACTCACAGAGATCCGCCTGCCTCTGCCTCCCGAGTGCTGGGATTAAAGGCGTGCGCCACCACCGCCCGGCTCAAGGAGTGTTTCAAACGGCCAAGTGGGCTGGGGTCCACCTCCTCTGCCTCCCAAGTACTGGAATACTGGAATTAAAAGCTTGCATAATCACAGAGGGCTTACTTACCCTATCTATCTGTCTGTCTGTCTGTCTGTCTGTCTGTCTATTCATTTTCATTCTTTTTTTGTTTTGTTTTGTTTTTGTTTTTGTTTTTTCTGAGACAGGGTTTCTCTGTAGCTATGTAACCTGTCCTCGAATTAGCTCTTGCAGACCAGTCTGGCCTTGAACTCACAGAGATCTGCCCGCCTCTGATTCCCAGTGCTGGGATTAAAGGTGTGTGCCACCACAGCCGGGCCATTTGTTGTTTTTCAACACAGGGTTTCTTTGATCCCAGTACTCGGGAGGCAGAGGCAGGTAGAGCTCTGTAAGTTTGAGGTCAGCCTGGTTTATAAAGCAAGTTCCAGGACAGGCTCCAAAAGCCACACAGAGAAACCCTATTTTGAAAAACTAAAAATAGAAAAAAAAAAAAAGAATAATCATTGTAGCTGGGCAGTGGTGGCACATGCCTTTAATCTCAGCACTTAGATGGCAGAAGCAAGTGAATCTCTGAGTTGGAGGCCAGCCTGGCCTACAGAGTGAATTCTAGGACAGCCAGGGCTACACAGGGAAACCCAGTCTTGAAAAACAAACAAAAGAATAATCATCATTAGTGAAACTGTTTATTGCAGCATTGTTAAACATTTGAAATAAAATAAATGGCCCTTCTTTTTTTTTTTTTTTTTTTTGGTTTTTCGAGACAGGATTTCTCTGCAGCTTTTTTTTAGAGCCTGTCCTGGAACTAGCTCTTGTAGACCAGGCTGGCCTCAAACTCACAGAGATCCGCCTGCCTCTGCCTCCCGAGTGCTGGGATTAAAGGCGTGCGTAAATGGCCCTTCTTTGCTACTTTTTCTTTTAATACTTGAAAGACTTTGGGGCACCTTAGCATTACTGCACCCCCCTTCCTGGGAACCAGAAGACCCTGGTAACCAACCACGCGTGCACTGGAGCTTTGAGTACTTTTCATCCCCTTTGTAGTCTTTCTTCAATAGACCCAGACTCTGGAACTGGGGTGAGACAACCTGCAGATAACCTGCAAGTGTTCTTCCTTGTTTAAACAACCCAGTAACCGCCATAGCATTGATCAATTAGAGTTAGCTGACCATTAAATGAACTAGTCAAAATAGTTGACAAATGATTTCTGTACTCTCCCTTTTGATTCTGTACTACCCCCTCCCTGATTTTGTGTGTGTGTGTGTGTGGTTTTTTTTCCTTTAAAAGAGCCTGTAATAGACAAACCAGGGGTCCTTCTCCTCTGGAGGCTGAGGGACCTCTGCCACGGAGCAGAATAAAAATTCCTCTTGCTATTGCGTCAACTGTGCTGAGAGTGTCTCTTGGGGCGACCTCCTCCTTGGTGGGATTTAGGGCCCAACATACTCTTTTTTCATGTTGAGACTTGGTCTCTTTGCATAGGACCGGCTATCCTGAAACTCACTCTGTAGATCAGGCTGGCCCTGAACTTACAGAGACTCACCTGCCTCCTGAGTGCTAAGATTAAAGATACGTGCCATCACACCTAGCTTTAATATCTTTAAAAAATATTTAATTTGTATTTTATATGTATGAATGTTTGCCTGAATGTATGTGCATCCTAGTGATGAAGGATCCCCTGGAACTAGAGTTTAGATGGTTGTGAGTCACCATGCAGGTGCTGGGAACTGGGCCCTGGGTCCCCTGCAAGAGCAGCAGGTGCTCTTAAGCACTGAGCCATCCCTCCATTCCCTTTGTTCTTTTTTAGCCTGCATTCTTTGTCTCATTTTACCATCAAGCTGGGCCTCGCTGGGCGGTGGTGGCTCGCTCGCCTTTAATCCCAGCACTCGGGAGGCAGAGGTAGGTGGATCGCTGTGAGTTCGAGACCAGCCTGGTCTACAAGAGCTAGTTCTGGAACAGCAGGCTCCAAAGCCACAGAGAAACCCTGTCTAAAAAAAAAAAAGAAAAAAAGAAAAAAAGAAAAAAAAGAAAGTAAGAAAAGAAAAGAGTTTTCTTTCTTCTTCTTCTTCTTCTTTTTTTTTTTTTTTGTTTCGTTTTTCAAGACAGGGTTTCCCTGTAGTTTCTAGAGCCTGTCCTGGAACTAGCTCTTGTAGACCAGGCTGGTCTCGAACTCACAGAGATCTGTCTGCCTCTGCCTCCCGAGTGCTGGGATTAAAGGCGTGCACCACCACCGCCCGGCGTATTGTTTCATTTTCATTTTGTTTTTTTTCTTTTTATGACAGTTTAGCTTGTATATATGTTTGTACATCACAGACATTTCTGGTACCTCCTGATGGCAAAATAGGACATTAGATTCCCAGGGCCTGGAAATACAGTTTTGAAACTTCATGTGAGTTCTAGAAACAGAACCCAGGTTCTTTGGAAGAACAACCAGGGCTTTCAATCGCTGAACTGTCTCTCCAGGCCCACGATTTTTTGCTTTGCTTTGTTTTATTTTTGAGACAGGTTCTCACTTTGTAGCTCTGACTGCCCTGGAACTCACTATATAGAACAGGCAGGCTTTGAACAGCTCTGCTTGCCTTTGTCTCCCTGGTGCCGGGATCAGAGACCTCAGAGCTCTTGTTTGTGCTCTTGAAGTGTTATGGGTAGATTTTCTCTTTTTGGTGGCTAGGACAAGAATGTTTCCTTCCTCCTTTTGCTCTCCTCCTTAGAATATTGCCAAATGCTGGAAATATAATGACATTCCACTTAGTTCTCCTCATCCTTAACTAGAGAACAGTTAAGGCTTGAAGAACTTTCCACCAACAAAGTCAAACTGTAAAGACCTCAGGGTCAGGTGAGACTCTGGTTTCCTGGGGCCAGGCACTGTAGAGTTGAAGCCCTAGGGGCTCTAGGCAGCTGCCTTTGCGGTTCTAGCTTCCTGAGTTCTCACGCTGTCTGATTGCAGAGCTGTCTTCCTGGGTCTGTTGTTGGGTGTTGGGCTGACATGATGAGTTCTGTATCTCCTACCTCTGAGAGCTAAGGAGCTTGCTTTTTTTTTTTGTTTTGATTTTTCCATCATTTTCATGACATAGTTAGTAGTCCTGAGGCTATGTATTAAAATTTGCCCAACTAAGTTTGAGAAAGATCAGTTTCCTAATTTTTGTTTTTTTTTTTTCAAGACAGGGTTTCTCTGTATATCCCTGGCTGTCCTGGAACTCACTTTGTAGACCAAGCTGGCCTCAAATTCCAGAGATCTGCCTGCCTTTGCCTCCAGAGTGCTAGGATTAAAGGCGTGCACCACCACTGACTGGTAAAATTTCTAATTTAGTATTTTGTGTTTGGTCATTATTTGATCATTTTATTTATTTATTTAATTTTTTCTTTTTTTTTTTTTAAGATTTATTTATTTATTATGTATACAACATTCTGCCTCAGTGTATGCCTGCACGCCAGAGGAGGGCGCCAGATCTCAGTATAGATGGTTGTGAGCCACCATGTGGTTGCTGGGAATTGAACTCAGGACCTCCGGAAGAGCAGGCAGTGCTCTTAACCTCTGAGCTATCTCTCCAGCCCTCTTTTTCTTTTTTGAGACACAGTTTCATTGTATAGCTCTACCTGGCCTGGAACACACTATGTCGATCAGGCTGGCCTGACTGCCTCCTGAGTTCTAGGATTAAATGTGTGGCTTACGTTTTCTAGAGATATCTTAAATAGGCTATATTCAAAATCAAGTAGGAAAACAAAAGATCATTTGGGGCTGGGGAGATGGTTTGGTGGTTAGGAGCACTTGGCCTCTTCCAGAGGACCTGAGTTTAGTTCTCAGCGTCTACACGGGTCTAAAAGCCATGGTAACTCTAGCTCCATGGGATCTGACGCCCTCTTCTGGCCTCCCTGACACAGCATGCATGAAGAGCATAGACTTCCATGCAATACATGCAAGCAAGACACCAATATATGTGAAATAAAAAATAATTTTTTTTTTACAATTTTTTTTTTCGAGACAGGGTTTCTCTGTAGCTTTGGAGCTCGTCCTGGAACTAGCTCTTGTAGACCAGGTTCGCCTCAAACTCACAGAGATCCTCCTGTCTCTGTCTCCTGAGTTCTGGGATGAAAGGTGTACGCCACCACCGCCTGGCTCTTTTTTTTTTTTTTTTTTTTTTTACAATTTTAAGAAGAATTTACAATTTGTTTTTCTCCTGTTTTTAGTTGGGAGAGGTTAGTGATTATTAGTGAGTGTGTGATTGCTGGTGTCAGAGCCTGTAGTTGGAGTTTCTCTGTGTCTTTGCAGGCAGACTCAAATAACCATTCAGAGACTTATTATTATTTAAAAATGCTCAGGCTGATTACTAGCTAACTTTTCCATATTAAATTAATGCATATTTCTTATCTACCCTCTGCCATGTGGCAGTACCTTCTTTCAACACAGCACCTTCATCTTGCTCCTCTCTCTGCATCTCTTGAGACTCCGGAGACTCTGGTATTCTTCATCCCAGTGTCCTCTGTCTGGCTGTCCCGACTATATCTCCTGCCTAGCTACGGGCCAGTCAGCTCTTTTATTAAACCAACCAGAAGGTGCTTTGGCAAAGGTGCAGCTTCACAGTATACAAAAAGATTATTTCATAACAAGGGCCCGTCTATGGAAATCAGGGGAAAAATTTCCAGAGTTTGTTCTCCCCTTCCACTCAGGGTTCCAGGATCAAACTCAAGTTACCAGACTCCTAAGACAAGCCCTTCTACCCATTGAACCACCGTGCCCTTACTTGCTTCACTGAGAGAATCTCAGTATATAGCTGAGGTTCGCCTGGAACTCACCAACATGGCCAAGATAGATTATCTCCGCCCCCCCCCCCCCCATCCTCCCAAAAGTAAGATCAATCAAAGTTTAGTTCTGAGGAGACTTTGTTCATATCAGTATCAGGTTTTCTGCTGGCCAGTGTCTTTCTTCCGCCATGCCTCCCTTTTTTTTTTTTTTTTTTAATTAATTTAACTTTATTTGCTTTGGTGTGAAGGTGTCAGAATACTCCTGGAACTGGAGTTATAGATAGTTGTGCTTCATGTGGGTGCTGGGAATTGAACCCAGTTCCTCTGGAAGAACAGCTAGTGCTATTAACCACTGAACCATCTCTCCAGCCCCGCCTCTCTCTTTTGTATTTGGAAGAACTACAGAGGCTGACCATTCCTCTTTCCCTCGTGGCTTGCCCCCTCCACATGACCTGAAACTGGCTGCTCAACAGTGGCTGCTGGTCAAGACTTTGCTCAAAGACAAAGATCGAAATTCTGTGCTGCCAAGGGCACCAGCTGCTGCCTCTGATTGAGCCACTCGGGCTTCCTCGTTTCCTAAGCCTGCTAGCCTGTTGCTGCTCAGGACTCCCGCTATCCTTCCTACAGTCCTCATATTTGCTTATAATTACAGTAGTGTCAATGCTTGTACTTACAACAAAATATTTTTTTCAAATTTTTCAAGACAGGGTTTCTCTGTGTAGTCCTGGTCGTCCTGGAACTTGCTTGAACTCAGAGATTCACCTACTTTCTGCTTCCTGAGTGCTGGGATTAAAGGTATATACCACCAGTGTCTGACAGATGAACATAATTTTAATTTATAAACTATTACAATTTCTCTACCAAGGTATGAAAATTCTTAAAAGTTTGTTATTATTATTATTATTATTATTATTATTAGCGTGTGTGTTTGAATGATGTGTGAGTGCAGGTTAATTTTATGGAGGTCAGAGGACAACTTTCAGGGATTGGTTCTCACCTTTTACAGTGGAATCTCAGAGTCAAATTACTATATTTTGGTTCATTAGCATCTGAGAAATTTCATTTTACAGGCAGATGTAGGGGCTTATATATGGGAAGCTGAGGTAGGAGGATTGCCAAGAATTCTAAATCTGGTCTCTACTAATGCAGTTTTTAAAAACGTATTGGTTTATAACATTCTTTGTTCTGTTGCTATAAAAGTCCATGAAACTACTTCCATGAAGTAGGTAATTTAAATTTGTATTTTTCCCGGGCATGATCATTCACACTTTGGCCCCCAAAACAATCTCTTAACTTCCTTTGGCTTGAAAGCTGTGTTTTTGTGTGGACGATGGGCTTTAATCTCAGTACTCCAGGGGCAGAGAGATGTGGATGACTAAGGCTAACCTTGTCTATGTACTGAATTCCAGACTCGCTGCAGCTATACACTGAGAATGTTTTAAACAAACAGGAATAACAGAGCAACAGAAAATGTGGTCAGATGAGCAAAGGCACAGGATACAGAAGGATAGATTGATTGATAGGTTAAGGAGCATAGAGCAATGATGTGATTAGACTTATAATTTAAGAAGCGCAAGTTTGGTTGCTTCCAGTGTTAAATCAACTCATGAGCGCCCGGTAAATAGCAGTTTTAGCACTGCTTGTTGGCACTTGCTGAGTCCCACTGGGAAAACCTCTCTTTTGTTGTGTCTGCATCTTGGACCTTGGTCCCTAGAGAAAAATACAGCTTTTTTTCCTCCCTCAGCAGCCGTTGGAATCCTTTTGTAGGGGTGAGAGCAAAGCAAAGACAGCGGTGAGAAAGCTCAGTTGAGGACTTGAAAGAGGCAGAGCACGCAGGGCAGACTTGGATGGTGAGACTGAGAAGGCCTGGTGACAATCGAGCTTGAAGACTTAGCTCTTCATCGGGAGAAGGGAACAGGGCGTTTCGAAAAGACCTCGCGTGTGAAGGACGGACTGGAAAGATCACTATCTTCGTGGAGAGTGGTGAAGGGAGCCTGAGGAAAGTGGGTGATTTCCAGACGCATTGAGGAGACGAATTAAGACGGCAAATGGGCAGCACCCAGGCCCCGGCTTCTAGTGACCTCAGCGGTCACGGGTGAGTGCGGACTTAGTGTTCCCGCGGCAGGGAGGTGGGCGTGGCCTGCTCGCGCTGTCGTCCCGGTGACCGGGTGGGGCGGGGCCCGGGGCGGGGCTGACGGGCCGCTGCGTCACTTGGTGGTGGCGATGGTGCGTGTGTGTAGGGGGCGGGGGATACGCTGGGCGCGTCCCCGGGGTCACGTGGTGCGCAGCGCGCACAGTCCTTCTGTCGGTTGGTCCTCGAGCGGCGCAGCAGGAGCGGGGCCGTGAGGTGAGCTCGTGGCGAGGCGCGGCGACGCGTAGCCAGCTGGCTGGGGCCATGGCGGGGGCAGGCCCCGTGCCGCGCGCGCGCCGTGCGGGCGGGACCGGGGACGGAGGCCCCCGCTACTGCGGGACCCTGGCTCAGTCCCGCTCCCCGTCTGGCCCCCGATTACCTAGCCCCGGAGGGAGGCCCGGGGACCTCTGCTGTGAGCGTGGCGGGCGTGCGAGCTCCGCCCAATCACTGCGGCTTCCCGCGGGAGTGACGGCCACTACGGCCAATCAGCTCGGACCGAGGGGGCTGGGCTGCGAGGTGCGGGCCCGGGGCGCGGAACGGGGCAGTGGGGGTGGGGAGGGGTGCCGGATCTGCACCCCCAGCTTGACCAGTGAGATTGGGGTGCACTGCTGCTTATGCCGTGGGAACACGTTTTCGTATAGTGCCTTTCTTAACCTGCTATGGGAAGCACACCCTGCCCTCAAGACCCTGTACATGGGAACATGGGAGTGTCCCCTTTCTCTATAGTTTGTAAAATTTGGGCGTCGCTCCCATTCCTTAAGCGCTTCTCTCAGTTTCTAACCATCCTTGAGAACGGACTGAAGACATCCTCGCTTTTCTTTGCTCTCCTATTCCGAGGCGACACTCCCATATTCAAACCTAATTAACAGTTCTCCCTTTTCAGTCTACTGATAGGTCTCTCAGAAGTCAGGTCCGTAACCAGAGTTTTGGAATACTTTATTATTTCGCACAACTCTGAGGAAAAGAATCCTTCTTTCCAGGCCCCAAAACTGGTATGCTTTCAGAAGTTAGTAAATTTGAGAGTCAGTTCTCCCCCGCCCCCACTACAGTCTGAGGTGAGCATCCCTTTCCGGTTCTAGTCCAAATCCTGATGCTATGGCCCATAGTTTTCCTGTTTCACCTATAAGGGGTTTCACTGACTTGTACTTAAGTCTGTCCTTGGGGTTGTGACTTTTCAGGCATTCTCCAACCTAACTTGTTTCTTGGGGGAGACCCGCTTTCTTGTCTGAGAGTGTGTTTACTTTCTGGGCTTCTTCAAGGTTTGAGATGCACCTCTTTTAGCAGGAAACATCATCCTGGGGGTGCAGCAAATGCTGAACACACCTTTCTCTTGGATCCTCCCACTCCTAGATCGGGTCATTCTTGAGCACTCCCTCCCCCATTTTCCAACCTTGTCCTTTTTTGTTATTGTTTGGTGTATACCATGACATGTATGTGGCGACCACAGGACAACTTGAAGGATGTTATTTCTCTCCTTCCCCTTTGTGGGTTCTAGGAATCAACCTCAGGTGGTCATTCTTGGTTGCAAGTGTCAAGCGGCTAGCTAGCCAACCATCCTGTTTTGAGACCAGGTCGTGCTGTGCAGCTCTCCTGGAACTTACTGTGCAGTGCCAGCTGCCTTCCAATTTATGGTCCTGCTGCCTTGGCCGGGACTGAGATTACAGGTGCTCCTTCTGAGCCCCTCTTTTTTCTTTCTTTTAAGCTTTTCTGCCATTCAAGATAGTTTCACTCTTGCGTTTCCTTCCCTCTTTAGAACCGCATTCCTCTTCATGTGCTCTCCCAAGCTCTTTAATGTGTCTCTTTGGTCTTCCTTCCTCTGCATAGCTGCAGAACACTTTCTGTGCCCTCCCCGGGGCAGTTCTTTTAGTCACCCCTCCCAATCCTTTCTTCCCTGACAGGATCCCCTTCCAGACTCGCCGCTTTCATTGTTTTTGTGAGGTCCTGTCTCATGAAGTCCAGGTTATCACTTATTGAATAGTAGTCCAATTTGACTTTGAACCCATGGGATCCCCCGCCTCAGCCTCACAAGTGTTGGGATTCTGCAGGAATGCCTGGCTCGCATGACTTTTTTTTTTTTTTTTTCTTAATGTCGTTTATCTTTCTGCAAATAGAAATTCCCTTTTGGTTCACTGCCTATCCAGGCATTTTTCTGGCTTCTGGTTCCTGTTGGACACTGTTTTGCTTGTCTGGTGATGATAATGATTCTTCTCTCTCTTCCTCTTTGTTGGAAGTGGCCACAAGACCAGGACTTCCTGACCTGTTGCTGCAGTCAAATTATAAAGGAATCCCCTTGTAATTTTTTTTTTTTTTTTGTTATTTGTAGGACTCTTTAAATCTTCTGATGCTTTACTTCCTGTAAGTTTCTGGTGAAGTTTTCAATAATTTTTGTGGGTCTGACCCCTGCAATCGAAGCAGGAGAATTGTTGCAAATTTGAGGGCTGCCTGGGCCATTTGATGAGTTCCAGGCCAGCTAGGGATACATAGCAAGACCCTGTATCAAGCAAACAGATCTGATTAGGTAGGTTCTATTTCCCACTCCCCCCCCCCCCCACCTCCCGCCCCAACAGGGTTTCTCTGTGTAGCTCTGGCTATCCTGGAACTCCCTCTGTAGACCAGGCTGACTCATACTCACAGAGATCGCTTGCCTGAGGGCTCGGATTAAAGGCATGCACCACCACTGCCCAGTCATTTTTTTTTTTGTCTGTCTTTCTTTCTTTCTTTCTTTCTTCCTTCCTTCCTCCCTCCCTCCCTCCCTCCCTCCCTCCCTCCCTCCCTCTCTCTCTCTCTCTCTTTCTTTCATTCTTCTCATTCTTTCTTTCTTTTTGAGACAGGGTTTCTCTGTAGTTTTGGAGCTTGCCCTGGAACTCGCTTTGTAGACCAGGGTGGCCTCAAACTCATAGAGATCCTCCTGTCTTTGTGTCTTTGCCTCTCGAGTGCTTGGGTTAAAGGTGTGTGCCACCACCGTCCAGTTCCTCTTTTTTTTTCTTTTCTTTTTCTTTTTTTTTTAAACCTCTCTGTTCTGGGTGAAGGCTTTAAGAGATTTTTCTAGTAATGTATTCCTTGTAGCCCATAAACTACCTCCATTAGTTCTCTGTATCAAGAAAAGAAGTCATATGGGCTGATGGATATAGCTCAGTGGTGGGATATTTGCCTACCGTGTGTGGAGGGCCTGGATTTGATTCTCTGCTTGAAAAACAGTGTGTAGCAACCTGATGTGATGGTGGTGCCACCTTTAGTCCCAGCACTTGGAGGCAGAGGCAGGCAGATCTTTGTTAATTTGAGGCCACCCTGGTCTACAGAGCGAGGTCCAGGGCAGCCAGAGCTATATAG
Source organism: Arvicola amphibius (assembly GCF_903992535.2). Taxonomy (NCBI): domain Eukaryota; kingdom Metazoa; phylum Chordata; class Mammalia; order Rodentia; family Cricetidae; genus Arvicola; species Arvicola amphibius. The sequence goes on along the minus strand of NC_052051.1, from coordinate 22,120,017 downwards.
AGACTCTGCCTCAAAAATAAATAAATGAATGAATGAATAGAAAGAAAAGAAAAACTGTGTGTATTTCTCTCTCTCATTCTTTTTGAATATCTGAGTATCTGCCTGTCTTTTCTCCAAATCCCCACTTTAAAAATCTACAAACATCTGGGACATCTTGTCTCAATAAGTCCTCATCCCTAATAGTTCTCTTTTCCCCTCCAGATTTTTGCTTTTCATCCTTGAACTCTGATTCATTTCTCCACAGCTGGAGTTTCACATGCTTAGGGGATAATGACTCCTCTGACCTTTCTTCCTTTTGGGAAGTACTTGATAGTGCAGCTGCAGGAGGCGAGGCTGGGGGAGGGCTTTGGGGTCTGAGAAGCTATACCAATAGGACAGGGCAGGAATACAGCATTTCAAGGCCCAAGTCCTGAATCTCATGAAACTGGACATTTGCCAGGCACCTGCTTCCTAGGGATGCTGGGGGATTTAATGGTACCCCTGGGAACCTGAAGGAATTAAATGGAGCTTGTGGGGAAGTGCCCTGAACTCGGTGTGAAAACTTGAATAAAAGTGACCATTATTGTGTTTTGGAACAGCTAAGCTGCTTCAGATTTTTTGTTCATTAAAACCCTAGAACTAAGTTGTGTTATTTCAGGAAGAGAAATAAATCCTGTGTTCAGTATATTTCTTAAAAAAAATTGGAGGTCTGTCTGAGTAGGCCCTAATAAAATATGATTGCTTATGTGAACAGGTAGTTTGTCTCTTTATTTGGCTGTTGCTGCTCTCTGTATGATGCTTTAAGTACACCCTTGAAGGGTCCCACATTCCTGCTTTTCATCTTGAATGTGGAAAGAATGACCTACCTGTCTTGCTAAAATGCTGCTTGGATTTAGTAGGTGGGGGTGGGGTCTGAATATATGCCGTTCTAGTTTTTGGGTGGTGTTAAGATTAGGGAAGAACACATTGAGTAGCCAGATCCACATTTAGCTGGAGTGCTCAGTGAAAACAGAAATCTGATTGTTAACCAAATGGTATTGTTTTCCCTTTTCTCTTTGTCCAGACACCGTCTATAAGTTTGTTCAAGTCCATTGTTTTCAGACAGGATCTTGTGTTGAATTGCCTGCTGGGGTTGCAGATTTATACCAGTGTGTCCAATTTCTTTCTTTTTTTCTTTCTTTTTTTTTTTTTTTAAGACAGGGTTTCTCTGTAGCCTTGACTTTCCTGGAAAGCTCTGTAGTTCATGCTGGCCTTGAACTCACAGAGACCACCTGCCTCTGCTTCTGGAGTGCTGGGGTTAAGGCAGTGTGTGCCACCATAACTTGGTTTGCTCAAATTCTTTTTTCCCTCCCTTTTTTTCAGTTAAAAAAAAAAGATTATTTTGTTTTATGTATTTGCCTGTATGTTTATATCTGTACCACATGCATGCCTAGTGCCCATAGATGTCAAAGAGGGAATTAGATCCCCTGGAACTGAAGTTACATTCAGTTGTGAGTTGCAGTGTGACTATCAGGAATTGAACTGGGTTCCTCTGAAAAAGCAGCCAGTACTCTTAATCCGTGAGTCATCTCTCTAGCCTCCAACCCTTCCTCCCACTCTTTGAGATAGTCTTGCTGTGTGTAGCCCAAGGCTGTCTTACCTCAAATTCTGGTACTGTAGATAGTTGCACTGTGGTTGCACTGTTCCTGGCCAACCTTTAGCTTTTTAAACTGTCTACAGAATTACTGGTTTCTCTGTATATTGCCAGATTTAAGTGTGTAAATATATGTTGTTTAAAGGTGAACTTTTTAAAAATTTTTTTTGGCCTTGGGGGCTGATGTTTGAACCATGGTATTGTACATTCAAGACAAGTGCTCTTCTGTTGAGCTCTCGTACGCCAAGTCTGATGGATAATTTTTGACATGGAATCATTCTAGTAAGTACTGCATAGCCAGCTTGTTGTTCCTGATTCCTCTCTTGTTACCTTGAGAAGGGAGTCAGGATTTTCCACATCAAGCCACTGGAGTCTCTGCAGTTCTTTTTGATTTTCTGGTTCTTCAAATGGACCTGAGAAAGGCCAGGCTGAAACTAGGTGCTTGGCCCTGAATGGAAGCTTCTGGTTCATCTGTTAATGCTCCAGAAGGCAGGCCTGGCGATCTGCTGACATTCTTGGATGAGCTCTTAGTTTGTGACACTTTCTTCTTGTGTTCTGGGGACATTTCTTTGCTTTAGATTTTTAAGCTAGGTTCTCTTATGTAGCCTAGACTGACTTTGAACTCCTGGTCTTATCTGCCTCTACCTCCCAGGTACTGGAATTCTAGGCATCTGCTGCTTATACCCAGATCTCAGTAGTTTTTTTTCCATTCTGAATCTCTTGATTCATTCGTACCTGTTAGCCTTCATGGCCCTTTTCCAGCCTGATCTGGACTTTTTTGTGTCCCTGATCTCCCTGTAAGCCCTCCATTCCTCACATGAATGTCAGATTATCTTCAGTGACAGATTTGATCTGGATCTGGCACTGGTCCCAGCTCTTACACTCACTCACATGTGACCTCAGGCCAATCACTTTGTGCTCTTGGGCCCAGGCCTCTTTCTCTCCAGCTGGACGCTGGGCAGTTGCTGATCTGTAGGGACCTTGTTTAGAAGCCCAGTTGCCTGCAGGAGTGCCTAGTAGCAGGTCTGATTTCCTTCACGTGCTTCTGTGGGCAGACTGCCAATGCTTTCCTTGTCCCAAGTCACTTTTGCTGGTGCTTTCTTCTTTCTAGCCAAACAGCCAGCTTGTCTTCATGCCCAGTGTCAACATTCTTCTGCCTCTGTGTACTCTTCTCAGTTGTGGGATATTTTTCATTCAGAACTACCTGATGTTTTCAAAGAAGTCTGACTTGTGCTCTCCATTCAATGTTAGCTGCCTGTCTGCATCACCAAGAGGGAGACTGTTTGTTTTTCAGGCTGTAGTTTGTATTTATCCACATTTACTTGTAAATGCTTTTAAATAATGCTTATTTTAAACGCGCACACATGTGCACACATACACGCGCGCACGCGTGTGTGTGTGTGTTTGTGTGTATGAAGTATGTGTATGTATGTGTGCATTTTTGGAATCAAGGTGGTTCTTCAATCTCTTAGCACCTTTATTGTTCATTTATTATTTTGAGACAAGGTTTTACTATATAGACCAGGCTGACCTCCAACTTAGAGATTTGCCTCATTTTGCCTGGTACACACCCCTCCCCTTTTTAAACTTTTTTTTTTTTTTTGAGACAGGGTCTTACCACATAGATCTGGCTATCCTGGAACTCACAGAGATCCACCTACCTCTGCCTCCTGAGAAGTGGGATTAAAAACAAATTTATTAATTTTTTTCTTTTCCCTACCTCATTTATTTGTTATTTTTCCATCTTAATTAAAAATATTTTTTGTGTTTTGCTTTCATGTATGTCTGTGTACTTTGTGAATGCCCTCTGAGGCCAGAAGAGGGTGCGGGCTCTCCTGGAACTAGAGTTACAGACAGTTGTGAGCTTCTGTTTGGGTGCTGGGGATTGAACCTGTGTCCTCCGGAAGAGCAGCCAGTTCTATTAACCAATGAGCCATAGTTCCAGCCCTTATTTATTTTTTTTGAGATGAGATCTCCCTGCGTAAGTCAGGTTGGCCTTGAATTTGAGAGAATCTACCTATCTTTGCCTCTTCTGTGCTGGGATTATGGACGTGTATCATCCTGCCTGGCTCCCTCTCCAGTGTCCGTCCCGTCGTCCCCCCCCACTGCCTTTCCCCCTTTTAATTAGCAGGGCAAGTAGCATGAAATTTTAAGGGTGAAAGGGCAATTAGCAACCAGATAAGTGGATTGTATTGTGTTTAGAATTCCAGCACTTGGGAGGTGGAACCCAGGAGAATCAAGAATTCAAAGGCCATCTCACATCTGCATAGTGAGGTCTGCCTAGGTAGGTTACAGGAGACTCCCAAACAACACAAAAAATGGTTTGCTTTGCTTTAAGACTTGAGGGAGTGGGTGGTAATGCATGCCTTTAATTCCAGCAATCAGGAGAATGAGGCAAGTGGATATCTAAATTCAGGCCAGTCTGGTCTACAAAGTGAGTTCCAGGACAGCTGGGCTAGACACTAAAACCCTGTCTCGAAAAAACAAAACAAATAATAAGTTCAAAAGTGAATTGTAGTGCTTTTAGCTCCCCTGTTCAAAAACCAGTTACTTGGTAATTTCTTCCTAGATTCTATTTATTTATTTAGTTGTTTGTTTGTTTATTTTTAAGGCATGGTCTCACTTTCTGTCTTTGGCTGGCCTGGACCAGGCTGTCCTCTAAGGCTTAGAGAGATCTACCAGTCCCTGCCTCCTAAGTGCAGGGACTAATGAATCACCATTTTCCTGAATTTTAAAGGTGCTTAATATTGTGCTTCTGAATTTTGAAAACATACTAAGTACAGACACCACAAACTATTCCAGAGGGCCTGGAGAGATGGCTCAGCTCTTAAGAACACTCATTGCTCTTCCAGAAGTCCTGAGTTCAATTCCCAGCAACCACATGGTGACTTACAACCTCTAATATAGGATCTGATGCCGTCTTCTGTCATGTAGACTTCTTGCAAACAGAATATTCATATACATAAAATACATAAACAAATCTTAGAAAAAAATGTTAAGCAAACCCTATCCCAGAACTGACACATTTACCTGAAATCCCATTGCTCCAAAGGGTGAGGCGGGGAGTTTGAGATGCAGTGTTTAACCTTTTGACATTGCATTATGACTGACAGTCATCTGCAAATGTATTGGGCCATATTCATAGCTATCCTGGGTTGCTGCATCTGCCCTGTAGATATAAGTTTATGTGCCTGATAGAGTTTGAGGCTAGTCTGGTCTATATAGCAAGACTTTGCCTCTAAAAGAAGACAAAAAGGGACTGGTAAGATTATTCAATAAGTAAGAGTGCTTGCTGATGACCTGCTTTTGATTCCTGGAATCATGTAAATGTGAAGGAGAGCAGTAACTACAGAAATTTATTCCTGCAGTCACAGGTATCATATACACATGTACATAATAATAAAAATCCTTTCAGAAATTAGAGGAGCTGTGGGTGGAGCTTGGTGATGTGTGCCTTTGATTCCAACACTCCGGTGGCAAAGTTAGAGTGAAGCTTGCTGTTCCAGGTATCTGTTCTACATAGGGAGTTCCAGGCCAGCCAGGGCTCTGTGCTGAGACCCTGTTTCAAAAAGAGACAGAATAACATGGCTCAGGTGGGTGGTTAATGTAGCTTGATGATAGATTACTTACTTGGGATATGGGAGTTCCTGGATGGATCCCCAGTAACACAAACAAAACTACTAGATTTCCAATGATGAGTTCCTTGAGAATGTCTTGATAACCATTGCTAGTGGGGTCTGGAAATCAGTACTTGAAGGTGCATTTTTTTGTTTTTTTTGTTTTTCAAGACAGGGTTTCTTTGTAGCTTTGGAGCCTGTCCTGGAACTAGCTCTTGTAGAACAGGCTGGCCTTGAACTCACAAAGATCCGCCAACCTCTGCCTCCCGAGTGCTGGGATTAAAGGCGTGCGCCACCACTACCCAGCTTTCAAGGTGCATTTGATCTACGGATTTAGTGCCCTTGCTTCTTAGGGAGGTGTATGGAAAAGATATCTGTATCTATATATATAATAATTGATGGTCCTGGGGCTGGACATTGGGATGCTCTCATTCTTGGTAAGTGTTCTGTCACTTAAAAAGTTTTTTAAATTAGAAAATAATTTCATTTATATGTTAATTATTTATTTGTTTTTCTGAGACAAGGGATCACTATATAGCTCTTCCTATACTGGAACTTACTATATAGATTGGCCTTAAATTTACAGAGATTCTCCTGTTTGTCTCTGTCTTCAAGTGTAGGGATTAGTGTGGTGTGTGCCAACATCTTCAATGCCCAACCTCCTTAAATTAAAAAAAAAAAAATATATATATATATATATATATATATATATTTTTTTTTTTTTTTTTTTTGAGACAGTCTTTCTCTGTGGCTTTGGAGCCTGTCCTGGAACTAGCTCCTGTAGACCAGGCTGGTCTCGAACTCACAGAGATCCGCCTGCTTCTGCCTCCTGAGTGCTGGGATTAAAGGCGTGCACCACTGCCTGGATTGGTTTTTATTTTTTGTATGTGGGTGTTTTGCCTGCATCTATATATATGTGTGTCATGTACACGCAGTGCTCGTGGAGGCCAAAAGAGGGTGTTAAATTTCCTGGAACTGGAGTTACAGACGACTGTGAGTTGTCATGTTGGTATTGGGAGTTGGACGGGGGTCCTGGAAGAACATCGGGAAGAATACTGGCTGCTAGCACTCTTCAGTGCTATCTGTCGGTCCTGGAAGAACATCGGGAAGAATACTGGCTGCTAGCACTCCTCAGTGCTATCTGTCTCTACAGCTCCTAGCCTTAACCTTTTTTGGTTTGAGATGGGTTTTGTTGTGTAACTCTGGCTGTGTAGTCCTCCTGCTTCAGCCTGCAGAGTACTGGGATTACACGTGTGTGTCTTATTTAGCTAGCTACTCATTTTGATAGATTGCAAGCTTAGAGAAAGGAGGGGTGCTGCCTTTGGGCTGCTTTCTCAGGGACTGCCCCTATTTTGTCTGTTCTTGACTAACAGGGAGGTAACCTCATCAAAATCAAAACCTTTACTTGGAATAACGTTAATAGCTTTGTTGGATCTTTGCCTGGGTCTCTCCAGTTGGACCTTGGTTATTTGGTCAAATGGAACAACTGAGCTTTCAGAGGTCTTGTAAAATGTAAGAGTCTGGTGTTACTCACCAAGCATAAATAGGAGGGTGTGGGAAAGGGAGGTGGTGCTTGAGTCAGTGGTCTTTGGGAAAGGACTCAGAGGTTCTGTTGGGGGAAGACTTTAAACTGAGGCCTTTGTACCATGAGGGAACATAATCCTAGGAATTCAGGCCAACTCCTAGGTGTCCGTGGGGAGTGCATTTGAATGTCTTTTCTAGGAGAAGCATGTGATTTTGGAGGTCTCTTTCCTATATGAAAAAGGTCTATTCTTTAATTCTACTACACATTTAATAGTAGCACTCAGGAGGCGGGCTCTGAATTTGAGGCCAGTCTGGTCTCCCTCCATAGGGAGTCCAGGCCAGCCAGGGCTGCATAGTGAGACCCTGTCTTAAAAAGACAGTGTGGTAGTGTGTGTTTCTACAGTTGGGTGGATTAAGTTACCTTTCTTGCTTCTGTAGGTACACAGATAATTGAAATACCTAGGTGTAGTGATATTTCATTGGTATTTTAATAAATAAAGATTGCCTGAAGTTCAGAGAGTAAAACAGCCACACTGATCAGCCTTACAGACCAGACAGTGGTGACACACACCTTTAATCCCAGTAGCCACACTAATTTTTCATAGATACCGGTCAGTATTGGTGCATGCCTTTAAACCCAGCCTTAGAGAGGAATATAAAATGGGAGGAGAAGCCGGGCAGTGGTGGCTCACGCCTTTAATCCCAGCTCTCAGGAGGCAGAGGCAGGTGGGTTTCTGAGTTCAAGGTCAGCCTGGTCTACAGAGCTAGGACCATGACAGGCAGAGCTGTTACACAGAGAAACTCTATTTGAAAAATCTAAAGAGAGAGAGAGAGAGAGAGAGAGAGAGAGAGAGAGAGAGAGAGAGAGAGAGAGAGAGAGAGAGAGAGGGAGAGAGAGAGAGAGAATTAGTTGTCTATTAAATAATGTGTTTTTAACATTCTATAAGCGACGAAAGGGCTGCTTATTGGAAAAACGTAGTTTAGCTGTGTTTTCCTATGACTTTCAGAAAGGACACACATGTGGCCAGGTTATGGTGATTCATGCCTATAAACCTAATATTTAGAAGGCTAAGGCAAGAGGATTGCTTCAGGAGCTAACCTGGGCTACAGAGTGAAACTTTATGGCAGTAAAAGGAAATAGGGGGAGAAAAGAAAAAGAATCTACAAAAAACTCACTATAAGTGTGGTGCTCATGCCTGTAATTCCATTATTTGGGAGGCTAGATACAGTCAGGTAGATTTCTGTGAGTTCAAAACCAGCCTGGTCAATGTAACAAGATCCAGGCTAGTCAGGGCCACAAAGTGATCCGTCTTTGGGGGGGGGGGCACAAAACCAAACAACCAAAACTAAAAACAAAATAGCAACACCCCCACCCCAAATCCCCAAACCAGGTCTCACTCTAGACCTCTAGTCTGCCATCTCTAGACAATGGAGTGGCTTGCAGGCTGAAGTCCCTAGGGCCTGAGAAGAAAAGTTCAAAAGGTAGCAGACCTCAGGGACAAAATAATGGCCTCTTTTCAGGTGCTGTATTCCTTAGGTTTTTGCCATCCTCCCTGTGTCCCCAAAGGGTATTAATAATTAATGGTTCATATGTTTTGTTTCTATGCAGAACTTTTTTTCCTTTCTTTTCTTTTTTTTTTTTTTTTTTTTTTTTTGCCATTCAGAGTTTTAGCACCATGAAGTCCTTTAATCTTGACCTTGTTCCACTTTCCTTCTGAGGAAGGTAGCAAGTTTATTTCACATAAGGTCACTGCTTGTTAGATGCTAGGGTGCCCATTAAGAGTTCCTTACCTGCCAGGTGGTGGTGGTGCACACCTTTAATCCAAGCACTCGGGAGGCAGAGGCAGGCAGATCTCTGAGTTCCAGGCCATCCTGGTCTACAGAGTGAGTGCCAGGTCAGGCTCCAAAGCTACAGAGAAACCCTGTCTCAAAAAAACAAAGCAAAGCAAAACAAACATACAAGAGTTCCTTACCTTCTGGAAGAGTTCAGCTGAAACCGGTATTGAGTTGTGATTGAGCAGGTCAGATGTCACGGGAGGGTATAGAACTGATGCCTTGTTGAGAGGTACTGATGGCTGTGCCCAAGTCTAATGAACCAGGGGGGCTTTTCTGCAAAGGTTCTAGAGGTTGGAACTACAAGCAGTCTGGATTAGTAGGGCTAAGAGCTGCAAGATCAATAGCCTTGACAGCTTATTGTGTGTCAGGCTCTTGGAAACCTGTGTGAAGGTATACACTAGGTTTTGATATTCCATATTTTAGGGGAGGAACCTGAGGCTTAGGAACAAAATAGCTTGCTCCCAACCTAGGCACCCTGCTGTAGAGTCCTGGCTCATAACTGCTTTGATAGACTTCCCTCCTTCCCTGCTTTCCAGCTCCCATCTTTGGAGACCCGTTTGATTTGGCATGTAGTTGTTATCTGGATTCAGACTAAGTTCAGTTCTTGGTTCTCATACAGCTTAGCCTGGCTTCCAGAGACTAGACTGTCCCTCTGTACTCAGAACTGGCCTCAGACTGAATCTCCTGCCTCCACCTCCCATGTTCCCAAGCCCTCCCTGCTTGTGTGTATGTGGGATGTATATACATGTTTGTGTTCGTGTATAATCACAGCCCTCAGGAGCTAGAGGCAGCAGGAGGGTCTGGGTTCAAGAACATCCTCAGCTACATGAGATTCCATCTAAGAAATAAAAAAAAATACAAAAGTGTGGGTCCTTAATTGGGTACCCCTTGGTAATGAAGAAACCTTGAAGTAGGGCCTACAGATGGTGACCAGAAAATGGAATACTGCCAGATGTGTAATCTTGGCCACTTGAAAAGCTGAGGCAGGAGTTTGGCTGTAGAATAAGACCTTGTTGCAAAAAAGAAAGAAATACAAAAGAAAGGAAAGATGGGAGAAAGGAGTTCAGGGCACTGCATGTGCCAGGCTGGAGGCCTTTCTGCACAGTGATGGGGACGGGGGAGGCGGGACTGTGAGTGTAAGATGTTCCCTTAGTGAGGCTGAGTAAATATGCTAGAGGTCATAGAGAAAAAGTATTCCAGGGAAAAGCCTGGGCACCAGGCTCTTCCACTGATTCTGGAAAGTTCTACTGATTCAACCAGCTCATTCTCAATAATAGGGCATGAGTAAACTCAACCCATTTAATTATAAAAGAAAGGTTTGGGTTCTTAGAGAATGCATTTTTTGTTGTTTTCCAGTCAGTGTTTAACTGTGTACTTCAGGTTACCTAAAACTTGGGGCAACCTTGTGTCAGGTGTACCCTTATTTTATTTATTATTATATGTGTAGGATGCATGGGTGGGTTGGGGGTGGGCTGTGTGCTGTGGCACCGTGTGGAGATCCGAGGACAACTTTTGTAGCGTCAGTTCTCTCCTTCCGTCTTTATGTAGGTGCAGGAATAGAAGTCAGATTGTCAGGTTTGCATTGTTCATCAAGTGCTTTTACCCAATGAGCTATCCCAAAGGCCCCAGAAAGCTTTTTGTTGTTGTTGTTTTGTTTTGTTTTTGTTTTTCTCAAGACAGTTTCTCTGTGTAGTTCTGGCTGTCCTGGAACTCACTTTGTAGACCAGGCTAGCCTTGAACTCAAAGAGATCTGCCTGTCTCTGCCTCTTGAGTCTGGGATTAGAGGCATGCACGACCACTGCCCAACTAGAAAGCATTTTATTATTATTATTATTATTATTATTATTATTATTATTATTATTTATTATTTTTGGTTTTTCGAGACAGAGTTTCTCTGTGGCTTTGGAGCCTGTCCTGGAACTAGCTCTTGTAGACCAGGCTGGCCTCGAACTCACAGAGATCCGTCTGCCTCTGCCTCCCGAGTGCTGGGATTAAAGGCGTGCGCCACCACCGCCCGGCTTAGAAAGCATTTTTAAAACCTCTATTTTTGGCCTGGAGTTCGAGGCTAACTAGAGTGAGTTTCAGGAGATGTTCCAAAGCTACAGAGAAACTCTGTCTCGAAAAACAAAACACTCCTCCCCCCAAGTAAAAACCTTTTTTTTTTTTTTCTAAGGCTGGAGAGATGGCTCAGTGGTGAAGAGCATTTACTACTGTTGCAGAAGACTTGGGGTCAGCTTTCAGAACCCATGTCCGAAGACTTGAAACCTCTGTAACTCTAGGTCCATATGTGTGTGATGACTCTGTGGGCAGTGTATACAGGTGGTACACATGTACATACAGGCAAAATACTCATACATGTAAAGAAAAATTTTATATAAAAAACCCCAATGTCCTCTTGGGAACTAGAGAGGTGGTTGAGTGGTTAAGAGCCCTTGTTTGGGTTCAACTAGCACCCACACAGCAGTTAACAACTCTCTGAAATTCTAGTTCTAGGGGATCCAACATCCTTTTTAACTTCCACAGGCACCAGGCATGTATGTGATACACAAACATACATATAAGAAAGATACTTACATAAAAGAAAGTCTTTTAAAACATACACATACATAAACACACAAGCACACGCACACACAGCTGGGTAGATGACTGAGCAGTTAAGAGCACTGACTCCTCCTCCAGAGGACCTGAATTTGATTCCCAGCACCCACATAGGGCTCACAACCATCTGTAACCCTAATTCCAGGGGACCTAATTCTTCTGGCTTCTGTGGGTACCACGCATGCGTGTGTGCACAAGTATATATTCAGGTAAAACGCCCATATGTCTAAAACAGAAAACAACCCACAAGACAACTAAACTCTCCGTCCTCTCCCTGTCTTCATCTCTCCTGTCTCTATCCTGTCAAATTTAGTAGACTAACGGAGCTCTTTTAGTGTGAACTAGGCAAGGGCCCTTCTTGAAACCACTTGTTGTGAATAGCTTCGGATGTATTTATTTGTGGCACAGACTTGCCTCAGACTTCCTACGCAGTGGAGGATGAGCTTGAAGCTCTGTCTCCATCTCTTGGGCTTGCTTCATGGAGTCTGGCTTTTATTTTATCTTTTTAAGGTTCTGGGAATAATACTCATAGCCATGCTTGCCAAAGCATACATCCTATGCCATGTCCCCCAGTTCTGTGCTAGGCATTTTAATGGGATCTTAGAGACTTTTCTGGTCTGATCTTCACAACACCCAGGATAGAGGCCATTAGTGCCATAGAGAGAAAACAGGAAGGAAGGCCTGAGGAGGTAGCTCATAAACACAGTTGGAGTAGTAATTACGGATCTGGACAACACTTGGGAGGCAGAGGTAAGCAATTTAAAAAGTGAGTTCTAGGCCAGCCAGGGCTACGCAGTAAAACCCTTCTTTAAAAAAACTAAATAATTAAAAAAAAACCTAAATAATTCTGGGGTCAGCTTCTTGCTATATGAATGTCCTAGAATGTCCTTAATTTTCCTTCTCTGTATTGGAAACTTCCCACCACTTTCCTTCTGACTTCCACATGGATACTGTGGCACATGGGCCCACACATAGGCATACACACAATAAATAAAAGTGTAGTAAATTTTTTTTGTTTGTTTTTCGAGACAGGGTTTTCCTTGTAGTTTCTAGAGCCTGTCCTGGAACTAGCTCTTGTAGACCAGGCTGGCCTCGAACTCAAGAGATCTGCCTGCCTCTGCCTCCCGAGTGCTGGGATTAAAGGCGTGCGCCACCACCACCCGGCCTAGTAAAAATTTTTAAATGAAAAAATACTCAGTTGTTCCTAAATGTGAGCATTATTTCTAGATTTCTCCAGAACTGGATGTAAGAGACTCTTGGTTTGTTTGTTTGTGTTTTGTTTTTCGAGACAAGGTTTCTCTGTGGCTTTGGAGCCTGTCCTGGAACTAGCTCTGTAGACCAGGCTGGTCTCAAACTCACAGAGATCCGCCTGCCTCTGCCTCCCGAGTGCTGAGATTAAAGGAATAAATATTTTTTTTTTAAAAAAAAGATTTATTTATTTATTTTCTACGCAGTATTTTGCCTGTATGTGTGCCTGCAGGCCAGAAGAGGGCACCAGATCTCATTACAGATGGTTGAGAGCCATCATGTGGTTGCTGGGAATTGAACTCAGGACTTTTGGAAGAGCAGCCAGTGCTCTTAACAGTTGAGCCATCTCTCCAGCCCCTCATGTGAGACTTTTTAAAAAAATATTTATTTATTTATTATGTATACAATACTCTGTGTATGCTTGCAGGCCAGAAGAGGGTGCCAGACCTCATTACAGATGGTTGTGAGCCACCATGTGGTTGCTGGGAATTGAACTCAGGACCTTTGGAAGAGCAGGCAATGCTCTTAACCTCTGAGCCATCTCTCCAGCCCCTCATGTGAGACTTTTTTTAAAGATTAAAATTTAATTTAGTATTGTTTGAGCTAGGACCTTAACTCCGTAGCCCTGGCTGACCTGGAACTTGATATGTATGTTGACCAGGTAGGCCTGAAACTCACAGAGATTCCTTGGCTCTGCCTTTCCAGTGCTGGGATTATAGTTATTTACCACCATACCTGGCCCTCGACTGTTCAACACCATGGAGACTTTTCAGGAACCCCTGGAAATAATTTGATCATCTTCATTCATCAGTTTCTGCTTTATGCCTTTATTATTATTTATTTATTTTTCTCTGAGACAGGGCTTCACAATGTAGTCTTGGTTGGTATTGAACTTTCAGTGATCCTCCTGCCTCTGCCTTCCTTTGATTTCACATGTGTTAACACACCAGACTTGATGGCCTACTCTTTTTCTTTTGCTGTGCTGGGACAGGGCCTTGAGCACTATAGAATTCATTTAGTAAAGTCTGGCCTAGAACTGGAAGTTGAAATGTAGCTGAGCATAACCTTGAACTCCTTTATTTATTTACTCTTTTTGAGATACAATAAATCGGTCTCTGTAGCTCCGGCTGTCTTGAAATTCACAGATATCAGCCTGCCTCTGCCTCTGGAGTGCTGGGATTGAAGTTTAGTTAAACTGGACTCATGAGATAGATCAAGCTGGCATCATATTCTTTGTGTTCCTTCTACCTCAGCTTCTTGAGAACTAGGATTTTGGTGGGTGCCAGAATGCCTGGCTTGCCTTTTTTTTTTAAGGATTAATTTTTATGTATGTGTGTATGTTGGTGCCTGTGGAAGCTAGAGGAGGGCGTTGGATTGCCTAGAGCTGGGGATACAGGTGGTTGTAATCTGTCTGACGTTGGGAACTGAACTTTGGTCCTCAGAAAGAACAGCATGTTAATCAGGCCCTCCTCCTTTTATTTATTTAGTTTTTTTTGTTGTTGTTTGGTTTTTCAATATGTGGTTTCTTTGTGTAATAGTCCTGACCGTTACACAAAATTCACTCTATAGATCAGGCTGGCTTTGAACTCACAGTTTGGTCTGCTTCTGCCTCCCAAGTGCTGGAATTAAAGGCATGTGCTACCATTGTCCTGCTTTATTTAGATGGTTTGTGAGTCAGGGTTCTCTGTGTAGACCTGGCTGTTTTAGAACTCACTCTGTGGACTAGGCTAGTCTTGAGTCCAGAGATCCACCTGCTCTGGAGTGCTGGGATTAAAGGCACAAACCACTGTAGGCTGAAGTTTCTGTCCCTCAGGCCACTCCCAGGTAGCCAACATGGAGGCTTAATATTAATTATAAATGCTTAGCCTATAGCTCATGCCTTCTCTCAGTATGGCATGTCTATCTTGCTTCTCTCTGCATCTGCTGGTGGCTCCAGAGTCCTTCATCTCAGAATTCTCCTAGTCTGACTCTCCTGCCCAGCTATTGGCCAGTCAGCCAATACATCCACACAGTGTAAAGGAATATTCCACCGCATACCACCACGCTCAACTTTATTTAGTTACTTGAGCTCACTTTATTTATATTTATTTGACTCTCACTGTGTAGTAATGACTGCCCTGGAACTCACAGAGACCTACCTGCCTCTTCTTCTGGAGTGTTAGATTAAAGGTGTGCACCACCCTGACATCCACCCGCTTCTTTCTTTTAGTAGTGGAATGGAACTCAGGACCCTTGTGTAGCAAATACAAGGCAAGTGCTTTAGTACTTGCTGAGGTGTGCATGCAGCTCTAGGACTCTCTGTTTCTTTCTCCTTGTTCTTTTTATCGTAAGGTCTCTTGTAGCTAAGGCTGGCTACAAACTCCCTAGGTAAGAGAATGACCAGAAACTTTTTTTTTTTTGAGCAAGAAAAATAGAGTTTATTTTATGTGTATCAGTGTTTTGTTTGAATGCATGTCTGTGTACTGTGTACGTGCTTGTTTCTTGCAGAAGCCAGAAGAGGGTGTTGGGGGGTCTCTGAAACATGAGTTACAGAAGGATGTGAGCTGCCATGTGGGTGCTGGAAATTGACCCCAGGTCCTCTGAAGGAGCAGCCATTGGCCTTAACCACTGAGCCATATTTCCAGCCCTGGAAAGAAACAGATTTATTTATTTTTTTATTTATCTTTTAAAAAAATACTGTGTTCTGCCTGCATGTATGAATGTATGCCAGAAGAAGCTACCAGATCTCCTTATAGAGGGTTCTGAGCCACCATGTGGTTGCTGGGAATTGAACTCAGGACCTTTGCAAGAGCAGCCAGTAAGTACCCTTAACGTCTGAGCCATCTTTCCAGCTCAGAAACAGATTTATTAAAGAAAAGTAAGGAAACATCTTGAGAGTGACAGATTGACAAGGGAGGAATACTAACCCTCTGCCTTTACTTGCTTTGAGTATAGGCGGGCCACCATGCCTGGCTTTATTGGGTGCTGGGAATCCAACATAGAGCCTTATGCATGCTAGGTAAGCACTCTACCAGCTAAGTTATGTCCTCAGCCCTGCAACCCGTCTACTTTTCCAAAAGTAGGGTCAGGTGCCAGCTTTCATTCTTGCTTTGTTGTTCAGGGTTGGTATCAGGGGTCCTCTTTCAGCTTCCAGGGAGCCAGCACTACAGGCCCAAGCCGCCATTATTGGCTCATATCTCAGCTTATATTTGCTTCCTTTCTAGCATTTCACTTTTTATAGCAATTGCAGCTTGAATTGATTTCTCTTTATTGGCTGAAGGCTCCTTGAGGGTAAGAACTGTTCGCCTTTAGGTCTTGACTAAATCTCTGAATAAATATTTGTTGAATGTGTCATTGAGTAGTTGAATTCGATCACGAGAGCATCAGAGGTGAGCCTTAGAATCCTTGCTGAGAGAGCCCTCCGAGTTTTCAGAGCTCACAGGCTACCCACAGTGGAGGAGTGCTGCTAGTGGGCGCACCCGATAGAAGGGGAGGCGCCAGAGAGGGCGCTGACAGGGTCATTGAGCTTGGTGTTTTGAATAATGCCTGCTTTTTTTTTTTTTTTTTTTTTAAATGTGTGGTGGTGATGCTACACGCTGGGCAGACTTTCCCAAGTTTCATCAATATTTAATTGGCTTTTTCAGGAGAATAAAAGCAGCCCTGTTGATGACTGAAAATGACAAAGCATCCACCTAACAGACGAGGAATCAGCTTTGAAGTGGGAGCCCAGTTGGAAGCTCGGGACCGTTTAAAGAACTGGTACTTTTATGTTTTCTTGTCCTGCTAATTAAAGCATTTGAGGGAGGGAGTCTCACCAGAACCGATAGAGCCGGTGCCTGTGGTGTGTTCTCTGGCTTTCCGGCTTCTTCAGTCTCGGAAGATGTAGGGAAACTAAAGTTTAGAAAACAGGTCCAACCTTTCTCTTTGATAGGGGGATCCCTGGGTCACACTTGTTCCCCCCTTTTTCTATTTGATGAAGAGTTACAGGAAAGTGGAGCAGGGATTGTCCTGGGAAGAAACGCTTTCTCCCTCCTGGCTGCTTGTCTGAAAGAGGGGCAGAAGGCAGATGGAGATGAGGGATGGATGGCGATAACACCCATGTCACAGCCCCTCCTCTTTCCTGGGGGCGGTGTGGGTCTCCCTTCAGGATAATTAGATTGAGATGCTGAGGGTTTTGACTGCATTGCTGAATTTTGTTTGTTTTGTGTGACAAGGTGTCTGGTAACTAAGGCTGACCTTGAATTGATAGAGTAGCCTCCTAAATGCTGGAATTACTGTGACTGACTTGCTTTAATTGCCTTTTGTCCTCTGGCTGTCAGATACTTTGAATGTTCTATAAATGTGGTCACTGGTAATGTTGGCATCTGGGGATTATTCTAAGAGTCATATTGAATATTTGGAGAACAGTCTTCAAAATTAAACATATGGGCTTGGTGACATATACCTGTAATCTCAGTAGCTGGGAGGCTAAGGTAGAAAGGTTACTGAGAACTGGAATAGAGCTTGGCATAAAGAGTTCCAGGTCAACATAAGCTACAGAGTGAAATCCTGACCTAAAAAATCCAAACTAACCAGCTAAGATTCAGGTTCAGTTGGTAGAGTTGTTTGGCATGCACAAATTCCTGGGTTTGATTCCTATCACTGGATAAATAGAGGTGGAGAAGTAGAGGTGGGGGTATCAGAGGTTCAAGGTTATTTTACCTACTACATAGTGAATTTGAGGCAAGCTATGATTATGTGAAACCCTGCCTGAAAAGAAGAAAAAGAAAAACAGGACCGCTACAAAGATGTAGTTGAGGACATCCTAGAATTTGGTTATTTCTTAGAACACAAACCTTTTGAGTGTTTGTAACAAAGAGCTTTAGCCCTTGTGATAGTTACCTCAGAACAGACTGACTGACTTCTGTGGTGTAGGAGAGTCAAAGGAAAAGACTGGGCCAGAAACTGTCCGTGCTATTAGGATCGAAGACCCTGGGACTGGAGAGTGAGTTTAGTGAGAGAATGCTTGTTTGGTATAGGTGAGGCCCTGAGTTCAGTCCCTAGTACCTCAGAAATAAAATGTAGTTTGGTTGCATTTATACTGGTTGTGAACAGAATTACTGATTCTATAATTTTTTTAAATATTGGTTTCAGCTACTTATGTATTTTTTGTGTGGGGGTAGTGTATGTATATATGTGCATGTTTTTAAGTGCATTTGCTTATGTGTGCATGTATGGTGGTCATTTGCCTGTATATGCATGTGGGAGGAAGATAAATGGATTCCTCTAACACTGCCCACCTTATTTTTGAGACAATCACTCATTGAACCTGGAACTTGTTATTTTGACTGAACTGACTGGCCAGGGAGGCACCATGATCTGCCTGTCTCTTTCCCCTCCCCAAGTAATGGGTGCCGTGCCTAGTGCTGGGGATTTAAACCCAGCTCTAATGTTTGTATAGCAAGCCCCTTTTCACTGAACCATTTTCCCAGCCTTTCTGGCCACCAAGAGTAAATGGAGATTGAACCCAGGATTTGTGTATATTAGACAATTGTTCCTTCTGTTCCAAGCCTGTGTTTCTGGTTTTGTTTGCTTTCTACTGCTGTGATAAACACCTTGACCAAAAACAACTCAGAAAGGAAAGGCTTTCATGTCTGGATCATAGTTCATCCCTGAGAGAACTCAAAGCAGGAACTTAAGCAAGGCAGGAACCTGGAATCAGGAACTGGATGATGTAGAGATCACAGAGGAACTCTGCTTACTGGCTTGCTCCTAGAGGCTACTTAGTTTGTTTTCTTACACACCCTGCCCAGGGATGGCATGGCCTAAGTGGGTAGGATTGTCTTACATAAATTGTTAATCAAGAAACGCCCTCACATACTTGCCTAACAGGCCAGTCTGATGGAGGAATATTTTTGACTGAGGTTTCTTTTTCCAGATGTTGACAAAAAACTAACCAGTACAATTTTTTAAATTTATTTTTTCTTTATTATTCGTGTGTGTATCTAAGCTCAGGTCTGCTGTGCACATCTGTGTGTTTGCAGAGGTCAGAGGACAACTTGTGGGAGTCACTTCTTTTACTGCAAGATCAGAGAAGTGCAGGTCATGAGGGATACAGCAGGTGCTTTTATGAATTAAACCATCTTGCTGACTCTGGTTTTCACATTTTTGTTCATTTGTTTGTTTGAGACAGAGTTTCTCTAGAACTCAGAGATCTGGCTTCCTCTGTCTCCCCAGTATTGGAATTAAAGATGTTTACTACCATTTCTGGCTTTGGTTTGGCTTTTTTTTTTTTTTTTAATTTTTTTAATGAGCTTAGGTATTTTTCTGGCATGTATGTATGAATGACTGTGTGAGGCTGTTAGATACCGTGGAATAGGAGTTACAGTTGTGAACTGCCATGTGGGTGCTGGGAATTGAACCCAGGTCCTCTGGAAGAGCAGCCTGTGCTTTTAACCACTCTAACCCCAGTTTTGACATTTGTTTAAGATCTGCTTTTACTGGGTGTGATGATGTATGCCTGTGTTTCCAATACTTAGGCTAAGACAGGAGGATCCATCAGTAGTTTAAAGCTAACCTGAGGCTACCTGAGATCTTTTCTTCATAACTAATAACCCAAAAATAAAAATGTTACTGTTAGTATTAGAGATCAAGGGATCAAGGGAAGCCTTTTTTTTTTTTTTTTTTTTTAAAAAAGGGTCTGACTATACAGGCCAAACTGGTCTTAAACTGACAGAGATCTTCCGGTCTCTGCCTCCTGAGTGCTGGGATTAAACGTGTGTGCCACTCTCCCACCCTGGCAACATTTTAATTTTTAATTTGAAAAAAGAAATCAAGATACAGGTAGAGCTAATTATAGTTTACTTATCTATCAGAATCAGTAAATGCATTTTTGTTTAATTTGCTTAAATTTTTTTTTTTTTTTGAATCAAGGTCTTATCCTCCTTCAGCCTTCTGAATTCTGGAATTTGTTGCTTTAAAAATATATTTATTTATCTTTAAAATTTTTAAAGTATTACTTTATGTGTATGAGTTTTTTGGCTGCATGTCTGTTTGAGTTCCACATATGTGCCCCAAGGAGGTCAGAAGAGAGAGGGATCCCTTGGAACAGAGTTATAGAGTTGTGAGCCACTCTGTGGGTGCTGGGAATCTACGGGTTCTCTGCAGGAGCAGCCAGTTCTCTTAACTGTTCAATCAGCTCGGTTTTATTTGTGTATGTGTGTACCTGAGTGTATATGTGCAACACGTGTGCAGAAACCTGTGGAGGTCACAAGAGGCGTTGTAAGTCCAGCGGTGGTGGTGCACATCTTTAATCCCAGCACTCGGAAGGCAGGTGAATCTCTTTGAGTTCAAGCCCAGCCTGGTCTACATTGTGAGTTCCAGGACAGGCACCAAAACTACACAGAGAAACCCTGTCTCAAAAAACAAAAACAAAAAAAAAATCAATTCCTTTTATTTGTTTGTTTGTTGTGTGTATAAGTCAAAGGACAACTTGAAGGAGTACTTTCTCTCTTTTTACTGTGTGGATGGAACTCAGTCATCATGCTTGGTGGCAGCACCTTTAATCCATTGAGCCATCCTGTTGGCCTTTTTATTTTTAAATTATTATCATTATTACTATTATTATTATTATTATTTTATTTTGCCAACAAGGTCTTAATGTGTAATTATGGCTGTCCTGAACTTGTGATTCTCATGTGCCATCTCCTAGGTGTTGGTATTATAAACGTGGCCATTCTGTCTGGTTTATGCTGAGTGGAAGATCTAACCTAGAGTTTTGTGCATTCTAGACAAGCACTCTACCAGCTGAGCTAATTCCCAGACCCAGTTATTTGCTTTTAATATAGCAACCTTTATATCAGGCAGTGGATAGAATACTCTCTTGCTTGCTTTGGGTCTTATCTAGGAGACCATTGGAGACTAAGGGGCCACTGGTGCCTGGAGTGGGCTTTTAGTGGAGTCTGTTCTGTGTCAAGGGACAGCATAGGGTCTCAGGAAAAGGCACACTGGAGCCGGGAGTAAAGCTTAATTGAACATTTGGGCACAAGCAGAGGCTAAGGAAGTGGGGCGGGTGTTGTACCTGGTGTCAGTTGGTTGACTAGGTCGCTTGGGTGCAGGTGACTACTTAAAGTAAGTCCTTGCATCATGCCAGATAAGTTTACTGTCTTGTTTGCCCTTCCAAATGTCAATAGCAAGTCAGTAGAACAGCCTGTGAGCTTCAGATTATGGTTGATCACACTGTTTAAAATCCCTGTCTGGTACCGGGTGCACACCTTTAATCCCAGTACTCCAGAGGCAGAGGCAGGTGAAATCCGTTAGTTCCAGGATTGCTAGGGCTACACAGAGAAACCCTGTCTTGAAAAACAAAAACAAACATCTGTGTCAGGTACAGTAAGAAATGGCTGTTGTTTTGAGCAAGGTGCTCTGGATTCGGGTCTAAAATTAGCTCCCATTACTAGCCTAGTTTCCTTGGTTAAATTACTTTATTTCCCTAGTCTCAAGTTTCCATATAGGCAGAATGAGGAAATCCAGTTGATTGTTCCTTGGATTAGGTAGGATCATGCCCTAGTATCTGATTTTTTTTTATATTAGCAAGGAAATACATAATCATTATTATTGTTTTGAGATAGGGTCTTGTACTGTAGTTCAAGCTATCTTCCAACTCACTGTGGTCCTCCTGGCTTTGGTGTGGTAGTGTTTACTGTTGCTGTTGTTTTTGAGATAAAATCTCACTGTAGCTCTGACTGGCCTGCAACTCACAGAGATCTGACTGCCTCTCCCTCCCAAGGGCTGGGATTAAAGGTGTGTATCACCACACACAGCAGTTTTTATTATCATTATTATTTTATTATATCGTAAGGATTTATTTGTTATTTTTTATTTATGTATATCGGGGTTTTGCTTGCATGTGTGTCTGTGAGAGAATGCCAGATCCCCTGGAACTGGATTTTCAAACAGCTGTGAACTGCCATGTGGGTGCTGGGAACAGAACCTTGGTTCTTTGGAAGAACCGCCAACCACTGAGCCATCTTAATTGCCGAGCCATCTGTCCGTCCCCTATTTTATTACCTTTTTTGTCTTGTGAGTGTGCACATGTTTAGGGAGGTCAGAGGACAGTTTGTAGGAGTCATTTCTCGCCTTCTACACTGTGGGTTCTGGGCATTATGATTTTCATTATAGGTTGGATTTCTACTTTTTAACATCTGCAAGATGCATTCTGACAGTGTTCCCTGGCCCAACATTTAATTGTTTGCGTATATCATTGCCTTTGAATGCTTTGGTGTAGATGGAAGTCGTTGTGCTGTGAGCTTCATGGCAGGGTTTCTGCCAGGTGGAGTGTGTGTTTTTTAAATAAGTTTAGTTGTTGTTTCTTTCCTTTCTTCCTATACTGCCCGGGCTGGACTAGGCTAGTCACCCTCCTGACTCAGTTTCCTATGTGCTAGGATTACAGTTATGAACTACCTACCATACTTCAGTAACCTATTAATTTTGACACAGATTCTTGACAGCACTCCCTCCACCCCGCCTCCCCTGGAGAATTCACATAACCCTGAAGCTACTCACCCAGGAGGCTGAGGTGGCAGGTTGGATGTTCAATGCCATCCTAGGCTACAGAGGAAGCTCAAGGTAGCCTGGGCTGCATAGCAGGATTCCTTTCTCAGAAAACAGCAATAATCACCAAACCAAACCCAAAGAAGCCAGAAGAGGGCTCAACAGTTGAGATCTTGTCTAGAATGCTTGAGCTCTTGGTTTAATCCCCAGTACAGAAAGAAATAAATAAAGCAAGAGTGTAATTGGACAAAATTACAAATTTACTTTAAACTTTTATGCTTGTTTTTTGAGACAGGGACTCATTCTGTAGCCCTGGCTAGCCTGGAACTCATAGAGGTCCACCTGCCTCTGCCTTTGCCTCAAGTGCAGGAATTAATTAAAGGTGTGCATGGGCGTGTCTTGTTCATTTCATAAGCCAGCCAGGGAGACATGACAGCAGAATAGCTGGTTCATGCAATGCACTTCATCTTAAGATCTCTGTTTTAGGATTAAGGCTTGTAGAACTTCATTATTGTGCCAGTTGAAACTGGGCTGTGTGGGAAATCTATTATAGTTCCAATCTTGGTTTCTTAGATCCATCTTGGTGACCTAGGACTTTACTGTGAGTGGCTCCATTTTGATGTTTTTTTTTTTTTTTTTTTTTTTTTTTTTTTTTTTTTTTTTTTGGTTTTTCAAGACAGGGTTTCTCTGTAGCTTTGGAGCCTGTCCTGGAACTAGCTCTTGTAGACCAGGCTGGCCTCGAACTCACAGAGATCCACCTGCCTCTGCCTCCCGAGTGCTGGGATTAAAGGCGTGCGCCACCGCCGCCCGGCCTTCATTTTGATGTTAAGGTCAGGCAGGCTGTTGCAGCCTCATGCCGTGACTTAGTCTAAAACAATGGCCTCCTGTAACTTTTGTGTAGCAGATGGTGTTGACAGAGTAGAAGAGGGAGATTTCTCAAGACAGAGTTACCACCAGAAGAGCCTCCCCTTCCAGAAGTCTTGCTTATTATCTCTGCTCCTTGGTCCCTGCCTGCCAGCAGCTGGCCAGCAGCCAGGGAGTTGTGCTGGCTCAGAGGCACCCACCCACAGCTGTGGGACTGGAGTCAGTTACTAGCAGAAGATGAGAATTTGATAGATGTGTTTTCAAGTCATCCGAAGGTAAACTATCTGCTTTGTTCTCTGATATCTCAGAGCTAAGGGCCTTGTATTTCACTGCTGCATCTGTGCCCTTAGGTCAGAGAGAAAAAATTTTCTTCAGTGCTAGAGATTAAATGCAAGGTCTCATACATGCTAGAAAATACTCTACTATTGAGCCGTCCTCCATTCATCCTGTTTCTAATGTTGCAGAATTAGATAGCTTATTTATAATAATTTTTCTCAGTAAGCTAAGGGGATGTTTACGGTTTTGATTTTTTTACATTCATTTATGTGTGCGTATGTTTGTGTCCGTGTGTTTCGTATGTGTGCACATTTGTGAAGGTGTGCCACAGTACACATGTGGAGGTAAGAAGACAATTTGCAGGAGTTATTTCTCTCCTACCATATGTGTCCTAGGGACCCAGCTCAGATTTCAAGTTTGGCAGCAAGTGCTCTTAACCAATTGTGCCACCTAAGTAACTCTAGAAATGAGGTAAGGGGGCTGGAGAGGTGGCTCAGTGGGTACTAGTACTGGCTGCTTTCCCCAAGGATCTGAGATTGGTTCCCAGCAAACACTTTGAGTGGCTCACAACTGCTTGTAACTCAGTTCAAGGGGATCCTAAACCCTTCTAACCTCTGTAGGTACGGCACCTAAGTGACATATACACGTACATACACATAAACATACATGTAAATAAAAATAAATGAGGGACTAAACAAGAATCACAGAGGTAAAAAATTCTTCCCCAAATTACAGAATGAGTAAGTGGTAGAGCTGGGACTTGAACCTCTGTTGATCTGACTCCAGAGGCACACTATACTTCTAGGTGTATTCCTCTGCCTATTTTTGGATGTGCCTACTACTTTGCTTAGGAATAAAAAGGTGGGAGGCATAAAAAAATAAGAAAGTTAATTATAGTTTTTCTTTCTTTTTTCTTTTTCTTTTATTTGAGGGGGGAAGGGTGTTCCAGACATGGTTTCTCTGTGTAGCCCTGGCTGACCTGGAACTCCCTTTAGACCAGGCTGGCCTCAAACTCAGAGATCTTTCTGCCTCCACCTTCTGAGTTCTGGGACTTAAGTTTGAGCCACCACCACTCAATTTAATTATATTTTCAATCTCTGTGGACAGTAGAGCACGTGGGGAAACACACAGAGGGGAACACACACAACAGGTTGTGGTTGGATGCTTCATGTATAGTCTTCAGTTTAGTTTTGTCTGTGTTGCTTATGCAGAGGCCTGGGTCTGCCTCATCTTAGCATTGCCTGTGTGTTAGACAGACAGCAGTAGTGACAACTAGTCGTGTTGCAGGTTTGCTCTTGACAGGTCTGAGGCTTATTGACCCCAGTGGTTCTTCATGGGCTGTCTCATTTAATTCTCCACAGAAATGCTAACTGTGTACTGGAGGTATAGAGCTCACTGGTAGAGTGCATATTTAGACTATCCAAGCCCAGGTTTCAATCTCTAGATCTAAAATAAGACATAAATAAAATAAAGGCTTATTTGGAATTGAGTTTCAGAGGGGTAAATGACTTTAGACACAAACTTCTTTTTTTATACTTTTTTTATTGATATTTATTGAGCTCTACATTTTTCTTTGCTCCCCTCCCTGTCTCTCTCCTTACCCCTCCAATCCTCCCCCAAGGTCCCCATGCTCCCAGTTACTCAGGAGACCTTGTCTTTTTCTACTTTCTACTTCCCATGTAGATTATATCTATGT
Organism: Arvicola amphibius; assembly: GCF_903992535.2. Classification (NCBI taxonomy): domain Eukaryota; kingdom Metazoa; phylum Chordata; class Mammalia; order Rodentia; family Cricetidae; genus Arvicola; species Arvicola amphibius. Next base: position 22,095,236 of record NC_052051.1, on the reverse strand, counting down.
AAGTCTCTCTTAGTGTCCGCATTGTTGTCTAAGTTCTCTGGGATTGTGGTTTGTAGGCTGGCTATGAGTGAGTACATGTGATAATTGTCTTTCTGTATCGGGGTTACTTCACTCAAAATAATGTTTTCTAGCTCCATCCATTTTCCTGCAAAATTCTAGCTGTCGTTGTTTTTTCTGCTGTGTAGTACTCCATTGGATAAATGTACCACATTTTTCTTATCCATTCTTTGGTTGAGGGGCATTTAGGTTGTTTCCAGGTTCTGGCTATGACAAACAAAGCTGCTGTGAACATAATTGAGCACATGTCCTCGTGGCACGATTGAGCATCCTTTGGCTATATACCCAAAAGTGGTATTGCTGGGTCTTGAGGAAGGTTGTTTCCTAATTTTCTGGAGAATCGCCACACTGACATCCAAAGGGGTTGTACCAGCTTCCATTCCCACCAGCAATGCAGAAGTGTTCCCTTTTCCCCACAACCTCTCCAGCATAAGTTGTCATCAGTGTTTTTGGTCTTGGTTATTCTTACAGGTGTAAGATGGAATCTCAGAGTTGTTTTGATTTGTATTTCTCTTATGACTAAGGATGTTGAACATTTCCTTAAGTGTCTTTCAGCCATTTTAGATTTCTCTGATGAGAGTTCTGTGTTTAGGTCTGTACTCCATTTTTTTAATTGGATTATGTGATCTTTTGGTGTCCAATTTCTTGAGTTCTTTGTATATTTTGGAAATCAGACCTCTGTCTGATGTGGGGTTAGTGAAGATCTTTTCTCATTCTGTAGGCTGTTGTTTTGTCTTGTTGACCGTGTCCTTTGCTTTACAGAAGCTTTTCAGTTTCAGGAGGTCCCATTTATTGTTTATCTCAGTGTCTCTGCTGCTGGGGTTCTATTTAGGAAGTGGTCTCCTGAGCCAATGCGTTCAAGTGTACTTCCCACTTTCCCTTCTATAATCTTCAGTGTGGCTGGCTTTATGTTGAGGTCTTTGATTCATTTGGACTTGAGTTTTGTGCATGGTGATAGATATGGGTCTGTTTTCATTTTTCCACATGTTGATATCCGGTTATGCCAGCACCACTTGTTAAATATGCTTTTTTCCATTAGATATTTTTTGTTTCTTTATCAAAAATCAGGTGTTCAAGATGTGTGGATTGATGTCCGGGTCTTCTATTTGGTTCCATCGGTCCTCCTGTCTGTTATTATGCCAATACCAGGCTGTTTTCAGTACTGTAGCTCTGTAGTAGAGTTTGAAATCAGGGATTGTGATGCCTCCAGAAGTTCTTTTATTGTACAGGATTGTTTTGGCTGTCCTGGTTTTTTTTTTTTTTTTTTTTTTTTTTCTTTTTCAAATGAAGTTGAATACTGTTTTTTTGAGGTCTTTGAAAATTTTTGCTGGGATTTTGATGGGAATTGCGTTGAATTTAGACACAAACTTCTTACTGTTGAGTCTAGGACTCACTGTTTGATCTCAGTGCTCTGGGGGCCTTGTGGATTTGTTTGTAAATCACCCACAAAAGATTTTTTTTTTCAGAATTTAGCGTTCCAAAGAAATAAAACAATTGATATTTTTACTTCTTTGGAGTCAGGAGGGGAACTGGCCCCAAATTTACTGAGATTCTTCTGCCTCTGCCTCTGCCTCCCAAGTGCTGGGATTGAAGGGATGTACCACAGCATCTGGATTGGAGTTAGTCATACAAAATAGTTGATGGGCAGAGGTGTAGCTTAGTGACAAGACACTTTTGTGGCATGCAGGAAGCCTGGGTTTGGAGGCCTGCAGTGAGAAAAAAGCAGCTCAAATACTAAGCTGGAGGGAGTGGTCACTCCTGTAACACCAGCATTGGGAGACGGAGGCAGGAGGATTGTCAAAAATTCAAGGTCATGTTGGGTTATATAGTAATTTTCAGGCTAGCTTACAAGACTCTTTCAAGAAACAAAATTCAAGCCAAAAGAGATTCTAATTTTGGAGCTGCTGCTTCTGGGCGAATGTCTCTGTGAGAAAGAAATTCTGCCTACCCTGTTCAGTCCCAGACTTGTGCAGATAAACTTGCTAAGTTGACAGGCTTCGGTTTCTTAGTCAAGTTGCTGGATGGAATAGAAAGTGCTTGCTCTGCTTGATGCTTCCCCTTCTTCCTGTCATCTGTCCACAGTGCACCATCTGTCCCAGCAGCAGGCTGGCCTTCCCTGTTCTCACAGTGAGGTAGCAACTCTGTCTGGTGCCTTCCTGGTCCTTCTGCCACATTCTTCTCTACTGTATTTCTAGTTAAGTGCTCATAGTTTGTTTCATGTACAAAGAATTAAAAAGTCTGATTTTGCAATTTTTTTCCTTTTTAAATTGGTGTGTGTATGTGCACTGTGTGTGTGTGCTTGCTCTCGCATGTACACAGTATCACAGCATGCATATGGAGGTCAGATTACTGATGACTTTGAGTAGTCAGTTCTCTCCTTCCACCATGTTGGAATAGGGGCTCTCTTGTTTCTGACATTCTGCATGCTCCAGGCTAGCTAGCCCAAGAGCTTATGGACTGTTCTTTCTCAGCCTTTCACCTTACCACAGAAGTGCTGTACTTACAGATATGTCCTACCACATCTGGCATTTTTATACAGGTTCCAGGGCTCAAACTCAAATGTTCAGGTTTGTTTTATCATTGAGCTAAACTAAACCATTTAGTTTTTTTCTTTAATTTTTATTTTTTAATTTTTAAAAATTTTATGTGTATGTGTATTTTTTCCCCTACATATGAGTCTTTGCCTGCCACCCTCAGAAGTAGGAAGCAGCTATCAGATCTCTTGGAAATGGAGTTACAGAAAGTTATGAGCTTCTCATGGGTTCTGGAACTCAAACCTGGGCCCTCTGGGAGAGCATCTAATGCTCTTAACCATTCAGCCATCTCTCCAACCCCTGCTATCTCTTTTTATTAGAATTCTTTCCACTGGTCATGTTTTGGTGTGTGGCTTCTACTTCTTTTGAAAGACAGGGTATTACTATGTGGTCATGGTTGGTCTTGAATGAAAATTGCAATTGTCACCAGGTGGTGGTGGCACATGCCCTTAATTTCAGCACTCAGGAGGCAGAGGCAGGTGGATCTCTGTGAGTTCGAAGCCAACCTGGTCTGCAGAGCGAATTCCAGGACAGCCAGAGGTACAGAGAGAGACTGTCTTAAAAAAACAAAAACAAAAACCAAGAGCCGGGCGGTGGTGGCGCACGCCTTTAATCCCAGCACTCAGGAGGCAGAGGCAGGCGGATCTCTGAGTTCGAGGCCAACCTGGGCTACAAGAGCTAGTTCTGGGACAGTCTCCAAAAGCTACAGAAGAAACCCTGTCTCAAAAAACCAAAAAACAAACAAACAAACAAACAAAACATTGCAGTTCTTTTAGTATTCCAAGGCCCATTATTACAGATGTGTGCTATCTTGCCTGGCTTCTCTTCACTTGTATTGTGTATTTTTTTTAATTATGTGACTATGTGTGCCTGTTAAGTGCAGGTGCCTGAGGAGGCCAGAAACATCAGATCCCCTGGAGCTGAAGTCATATACAGATGGTTATGAGCTGTCCAACATGGTAGTGGGAACCAAACTCCAGCTCTCTGTATAAGAACAGTATGTGCTCCTTACTGGTCAGCCATCTTTCCGTCTTCCCCCACCGTTCTTTTCTTTCTTTTGTTTTTTTAAAGGTGAACTAATGTTTTCATTTGTTCATTGCTTGCCTTTGAGGTATTCTTCAGCGACATCTTTCCCTTGATTCTATGTCATGGTACTTCACCACAGCATAGCTGCAACCAGTCTCTTCACAGGGCTTCCTATCTGGGTCAGTTTTGCACAGGCTTGTCCATTCCTTTAGGTTCTTTTTTTCATCAGTTTTAATTAGGTTATTTGGTGTTTAGAACAAAGGATCTCCCCACACTTACATAATGTAGGCTTATCACAGATGGGTGCAAGCACACAAAGATAAACTGGGTGCTTGTCCAAGAGTTGGCAGCTTTGTGAATTCACATATCCAGTAGCAATGCCCCCTCTTTAGCCCTGGTGGTGGGTTAGGGGAGAAGCCGAATCTTGAAAATACCTAAGCTTATGCTATTGTATGACTTGGCGATGGCAGACTTCATTTCTTATGCTGTTTCATTTATTTATTATTTTAAAGCAATCTTTCTTTTCTAAGAATTTTGTATATGTTTGTGTACTTATGTGTGTGTGAGAGCAGAGTGAACATAGATTTATTATGGCAAAGTGAGGAGGATCTCCCTAGTGGGAGGGGCTACAAAGAAGGATTACCTTCCGTTCTGAGTTTTCCACAAACATATATCAAATAGCATTACACTGATGGCTGTGGAGAGAACAGAACACACAGATCCCTGATGAAGTTGAGAGATACTCAAGGATTTGCTATTGGCCTTAATGGTCAATTGTTGTTAATCATAGGATCTTAGGATTCCTGCCTTTGCCAATTGCTCAATTTATTCAGTGATTTACTCTGTGCCAAGCCTAAATCTAAAAACTTTGCATGGAACACCATACAGTACTCTGAGTTGCCTACTTTTTTTTTTCTTTTGATTTTTTGAGACAGGGTTTCACTGTGTAGCTCTGTCTATCTTGGAACTTGCTTTGTAGACCAGGCTGGCCTTGAACTCAGAGAGATCCGCCTGCCTGGGGTTTGAAGGCATGGACCCAGCTAAGTTACCTACTTTTATTATGCACATGCACATTTTATGTATGAGGCAACAGGCCCAAAGCATGTGACTTAAGGTACATGAAGTTACAATTAGTTAAGTGCTAAGTGTGGGATCTATTTCTTTTTCCTTCTTCCCTCCTTTCTTTCTTTTCCCTTCCTTCCTTCCTTCCTTCCTTCCTTCCTTCCTTCCTTCCTTCCTTCCTTCCTTCCTTTTTTTTTTTGAGACAAGGTTTCTCTTTATAACAGTTGTGGCTGTCCTTGGCTCACTTTGTAGACCAGGCTGGCCTCAAACTCACAGAGATCTGATGGCCTCTGCCTCCCAAGTGCTGAGGTTAAATATTTGTGCTACCATTGCCCAGTCAGTGATCTATTTCTTATTTATTTGTATTGAGGGTCTCATGTAACCCAGGCTGGCCTTGAATTTACCATGTAGCAGAGGATGCCTCCTGACCTTCCTGCCTCCGTTTCCCAAGTGTTGGGATTGTAGGTATGAGTCTTCATGCCCTGCTTGAACTTGGGATTTTAATATAGATAGTTTTAACTGGCCACAGTGGTGCACACTTAGAGTCCTAGTGTTCGGAAGGCTGAGGTAGGATGGTTGCTGGAAGTTTGAGGACAGCCAGTGCTACAAAGTAAGACTTGCCTTGAAAAGTAAAAAAGGGAGTTCGAGGCCAGCCTGGTCTACAAGAGCTGGTTCCAGGACAGGCTCTAGAAACTACAGGGAAACCCTGTCTCGAAAAAACCAAAAAAAAAAAAAAAAAAAAAAAAAAAAAAAAAAAAAAAAAAAAGTAAAAGAGGGCTGGAGCTTTAGCTCTCTGAGGATTGGACATAGAAAACAACATTAGCAGTAATAAGTAGTCTGGCTTCTGAAACGTACCCGTGGCATGACTACTTTTATTATTATTATTTAAAAATATTTTTTTAAAAAGATTTATTTATTTATTATGTATACAACATTCCTTCCATGTCTGCCTGCATGCCAGAAGAGGGCACCAGATCTCATTACAGATGGTTGTGAGCCACCATGTGGTTGCTGGGAATTGAACCCAGGACCTCTGGAAGAGCAGTCAGTGCTCTTAACCTCTGAGCCATCTCTCCAGCCCGAGTACACACATCTTAAGCTGAGGCTGGAGGACCTTTTACATACAGACATGTACCATGCTTGGGATGATATTGGATCCCTCAGAAGACTGCTTGCTGCCTCACTGAGTTGCATAGCTCCTCCGTCCCCAGAAGGAAGCTTTTATGTAGCCCTCCTTTTCAAGTGAGTCCTGGAGGCACCAGCAGCTGTGTGTGTGTGTGTGTGTGTGTGTGTGTGTGTGTGTGTGTGTGTGTGTGCGCGCGCGCCTATATTCAGAATCTTGATTGCAGGAGTTGAGGACATGGAGGGTCTGACATAACCGAGGTCACAAGGCAGTTATGACTGAGGGAGAAGGGCCAGGATTGAAGGGTATTTTAAGGAAGTGAGACAAGAGGATGAGATGGTTTCAGGACATGAGAGTGAGAGCTGGGAGAGGCAGAAGGACATCAGCAGTGTTCTGAGCTTGAGAACCCCGTATGCTAGGAGAGTATAGAAAGAGAACTGAGCAGGAGTGGTGGGAGAAGGGGCTGGCAGGGGAGGTTTAAATAGAAGAGAGATTCAGATCCTTGGTGGGAGTAGGCAAATGATACTGTTTGTTTGGTCTCTTTTTGTTTTGTTTTTGTTTTTCTTTTTTAAGACAGGATCTTCTCTGTGCAGCCCTGGCTGTCCTGGAACTCACTGTGTAGTCCAGGATGCCCTCAAACTTAAGAGATCTATCTGCCTGCCTGCCTCTGCCTCCTGAGTGCTGGGATTAAAGGCATGTGCCACCATTGTCTGACTCTCTGCTAACTCAGTGCTAACTCAGGCCTGTGGGTGGTACTAATGGGAGGATCTCAGGGCTTGCTGTACTATACTGAGCAGTGCTGATGAGTGGATAGAGTGGAAAGATGGATTCAGGATCAAGACCCTTCCTGAATTGAAGCTATCAGGTGTTGATTAGCAGAGCTGGGAAAGGAGTGAGGAAGGCTGTCCCCCAAAACAGTAGAGTTTTCCCAAAGCTGGCCCTTTCTTTTTGCCAAATATATCTTCCATCCCCATCCTTTCTCCAGCAAAGGTTGCTGATGGCTTGGAGTGTTGCTTTTGTGCATAGAAATGCCTGGCTTCTGCTGTGTGTTCTAAGCCAGGAATAGAGGCATGCTTGGATTTCTGAAGCACAAGGAGTTGCTATATGTTTGCAGAAAGATTATTTATGTAAGGAACAGTCTGGAAGCAGCCTGGATACCCAAATCCAGGACAAAAAAAATGAAGCAAATTCTGGGGTAGCCACTAGATAGAGTACTAGGTAGCTATGAGGAGAGGTCCTCTGTGGATATGTCTGTCACTACTGGGTAGCTGCGAGGACAGACTGGCTATGTATGTGTTACTACTAAGTTATATACATGTGATTTCATAACATGAGTGTCCTCGATGGATTCAGCTGTTGCAGGAGTTACATGCTGATCTTGGTGTACTCCTGCTAGTCACTGAGTTTTCTTTTCCTCAGATGTAAAATGGATGTAGTGATGGTAATGATTGCTAAGTCCTCATGGGACTGTGGTAAAGTCATGTGAGATTCCTTACATAAGGGTCCTTTGTGAACTCTGTAGCAAGCCGTGCACATGAGTGTTGTTGTTTTTGCTTTTGTGTTTTAGAGGTCTCACTATATAGTGTTGGCTGGCCCAGGACTCAGTCTGATGATCAGGCTGGCCTCGAATTCTGCCTCCCAAGTGCTGGGATTAAAGGCATTCACCACCATGTCCTGTTGTATTTTTATTGTTATTATTAAATTAAAAAGATTGCTCTTTAAACCTAGCAATTGGGAGGCAGAGGGAAATGGATCTCTCTGAGATTGAGGCCAGCCTGGCCACAAAGAGTTTCAGGACAGTCAGGACTGTTACACAGAGAAGCCCTGTCTCAAAAAATAAAATCAACAATAACAACAACAAAACTAGTTTGTGTATTTGGAGAGAACAAGTTGCAGGTGTTATTTTTCTCCTACTATTATGTGGGTCCCAGGAATGTAGCTCAGGGGTCATGCTTAGTGGGAAGACCGTTCTCAGTCTGCTAAGTCATAGTCATCTTGAGGGCCTTTGTTTGTTTTTGAGATAGAGTTTCACTTGCTCTGTAGTCCAGGCTAGCCTCAAAATCCGGGCAGTCTTTTTGTCTCAGACTCTCCCGTGCTAGGATTGTAAGTATGAGCCACTACACCCAGTTTACACATGTGTTATTCATAGTTCATGATTTTTGTTTACTCCAGGAATTATAAACCAGTGACTGTTATCAGTTGGAGTAGGTCCCAATGTTTTTGTTTTTCATCTTTGCAGCACCGGGAATGGTGCCCAAGGGATTGCATGGGCTAATGCATGTGCAACTGGGCCACATACATCCCTGGAGTAGGCGTTCCAAAGGAAATCCCCACCCCACACCTCCTTTAGGTCCTTCCTTCACTCTCCACCTTGCTGGGTTTTTTTTTTTTTTTTTTTTGTGTTTGAAGTTCATGGGTGTGGGCGGGACCAGACCCCCACCAGCATTGCCAGTTGCTCTTCTGTGAGCAAACCTGAGCATCAATCAAGCCAGCCTTCCTTGGGATTGGGAGCCTACTGTATGAACAAGTCAGCATTGTATCCCTGAACTAGACCTGGCTGCTTCTGCCTGGCTGGAGATGCCTGTGGAGTCAGCCTTTCCCAGTAGTTGGCAGAAGCTTTGGGTGTCGTCCTCCCTCCCCCCACCAGCCCTCTCCTTTCCTTGGTGGGTTTGTCTGGTAGCTTTCAGAAGTGTTTCTCAAACTGGAAAACCCCAGGTCTGGAGCCTCCGACTTACAGTCTCTACTTTTAGAAAACCACAGAGTCCTGCAAATGCTATGTTGTTAGTTCTTAATTGTATTTTAACAAGTCTTCTTAGAATTTAGTGGTTTGAGGTTTGAAACAAGGTTAAACATTTATTTTCCTCCAAGTTTCTGTGGGTCAGAATTCAGCTAACTGGGAGGTTTGGGTTCAGCCTTGCAGTTGAAAGTGGCTTATTCATAGAGTCGGGACTGTGGTGTGGTTCTTGAGGGGACACCTTGATTCCCCACCATATAGGCCTTTCCATAGGAATTTATACTGTTTTCACAATGTAGTACCTGGTTGTTCTTGCCCTTCCCCAATGGGAACCCAAGAAAGACTATATAGGCAAAAACAACAGTACTGTATGTACTAAAATACATATAATTTGCTGGGTGTGGTGGCACATGCCTGTAATCTCAGCCCTTAGAGGGCAGAGGCAGGAGGCCAGCCAGATCAGTTCTCCGACAGGGCTACACAACAAGACCCCTCCAACCCCCCTCCCCCCGCCAAAAAATCCCAAGAAAATGAGTTGATTATGTGCTCTCCAATATTTAAGTTTTAGGGATTAACTCAGGTTTTTGGGCTTGGCAGCAAGTGCCTTTACTGACTCAGCCATCTCAACAGTCCCAGGTTACTTTTTGACCATTTTAAATTTGTAGTTCTATAATATTCATTTATTTTATGGTGAAGATGTTTAGAATTAGGCAGTGTAAGGCACCTAAATGGTGAGATGAAAATTATCTCAACTATAAATCAACATACAGTAAACATGCAGGACCTATTATTTACTTTATAATGTGTGGGTGTTTTAACTGCATCTATATTTGTACACCATGCCACTTGTGTGCCTGGGGCCCACAGAGACCCTCAGATCCCCTGGAGCTGGAGTTACAGATGGTTGTGAGCTGCTGAGTGAGTGCTGGAATTGAACCATTGTCCTCTGAAAAGCACGAGTATTTATCCAGCACCAACAGGAACTTTGTGTGACCCAGCTTTGAAAGTCCCACACCATTCCTTCTGCCATATTCAAGGAGCGGATAATGAGACACCACGTTTTGAAGGCAGGGGTGTGCACCTTTTGTCATAGGTTCTGTTTTCCTCTGGTGTGAGAGCTTAGGTAGTGAAAATGTTGCGTGTTCAGATGACTCCTGTGCTTTTGGTGTCCATTTACAGTCTTGATGATTTATCTCTAGTCTGTTCTGAATACTGGCTCAAGGTCAGATTAGAAGAATATGTGGGCACCCTGGCTCTAGGGCCTGGCTGTTCTGTTCTGCCTGACATTGAGTTCAGTTACCCTTCTGCCTCTGGAGCATCAGGAAACAGGATCTCTCAAAGTCCATGTGCATGTATTTTAATATCAGAGGGTGTTTTATCATGCTTTCTTTGAAGAAAGCTTATATTTCCTCTCTCACACTCACACATACAGGAGACAGAGAGAGGAATAGTTGTACAAGTAGGGAGACAATTTAAGGACCATTGGGAAAGAAAGCCAACTTTGTATGAAGAGGGTTTGGGGACTGGCAATCCTTCTGGGAAAGGTAGCTGAGTTGTTAGATTAATTTTTCTGCTTTGGTCCTAAGTAGAGGAATTAAGTTATAAATGATTGTGGAATCGTACTATGCTTGACTCCTGCTACCCAAAGATTACAGTATGTTTTAGAAGGGGCTAATGCCTGCAGCTGTTTTCACCTTTGTAGTGTTCTTTAAGATGAGTCTGTTCTGCCGTGTATGTTCGCCAGGTTTTGGGTTTCATAGAACGGAGCTTCTTCATGCTTTAAAAATTACAATGAAAGTAGTGGTTAAAAGCAAAGTCTTCCCTATCTTAAGCTCGCAGATGTTTTGAAGTCATTGCAGTGGCTGTTGGGAAGAGGTCACACGCAGGTTGATTGCAGACAGTTGCTTCAGTTGTTCTTGATTATGTGCTGGTGATGTGGCTTCTTGAACTTTTTTTATGTTTTCTTTTTTATTGATATTTATTGAGCTCTACATTTTTCTTTGCTCCCCTCCCTGTCTCTTCCCTTCCCCCTTCAACCCTCCCCCAAGGTCCCCATGCTCCCAGTTTACTCAGGAGACCTTGTCTTTTTCTACTTTCTACTTCCCATGTAGATTAGATCTATGTAAGTCTCTCTTAGTGTCTGCATTGTTGTCTAAGTTCTCTGGGGTTGTGGTTTGTAGGCTGGCTTTCTTTGCTTTATGTTTAAAAACCACCTATGGCCGGGCGGTGGTGGCGCACGCCTTTAATCCCAGCACTCGGGAGGCAGAGGCAGGCGGATCTCTGTGAGTTCGAGACCAGCCTGGTCTACAAGAGCTAGTTCCAGGACAGGCTCCAAAGCTACAGAGAAACCCTGTCTCGAAAAACAAAAACAAAAACAAAAACAAAAACAAAAACAAAACAAAACAAAAAAACCACCTATGAGTGAGTACATGTGATAATTGTCTTTCTGTATCTGGGTTACTTCACTCAAAATAATGTTTTCTAGCTCCATCCATTTTCCTGCAAAATTCTAGCTGTCGTTGTTTTTTCTGCTGTGTAGTACTCCATTGGATAAATGTACCACATTTTTCTTATCCATTCTTTGGTTGAGGGGCATTTAGGTTGTTTCCAGGTTCTGGCTATGACAAACAAAGCTGCTGTGAACATAATTGAGCACATGTCCTCGTGGCACGATTGAGCATCCTTTGGCTATATACCCAAAAGTGGTATTGCTGGGTCTTGAGGAAGGTTGTTTCCTAATTTTCTGAGAAATCGCCACACTGACATCCAAAGGGGTTGTACCAGCTTCCATTCCTACCAGCAATGCAGAAGTGTGGGGTTACAAAGGCAGTTCAGTGACTCGTAGTTACATTTTGAACCTGGACATACCATCTTCCTTTTCCTGTCGGTGAATGGAACACTCACAACTCACCTGCTAATTCCTAGCCCCTCCAGCCTCCTTGTAGCTGACCAATTGTTGAGGCTAAGCCTGATGAATTATTTGGTGAAAGCAGTTATTATCACTAATCTGGAGTTCAACCTGATATCTGAAGCTTAGTCAGCTACTGAGTCTAGTTTGCCTTGAGGGTGGGGATGTGTGCGTTGGTATGGGTGTGTGTCAAAGCACGCATGTATATGTTCTCTTTGGGGGCCTGTAGTTGACTGACTACATCAAAGGCACTTAATAAAGCCCTGTGATTGATGAAACTAAGCTGTGCCCAAGGCAGGCAACTGTGATCTTCTAAGTTCTACTGGATCAGTCTAATATTAAGTCCTACTGAGTCGATGTTCAAGATGGTCACTACTGCTTCCTGTTTTCTTGACACACAGATAGGTCCCCTCACCCAGAGTGACTTGCATCTTGTCACTTATTTTTTTTTTTTTTTTTTTTTGGGGTTTTCGAGACAGGGTTTCTCTGTGGCTTTGGAGCCTGTCCTGGAACTAGCTCTTGTAGACCAGGCTGGTCTCGAACTCACAGAGATCCGCCTGCCTCTGCCTCCCGAGTGCTGGGATTAAAGGCATGCGCCACCACCGCCCGGCTTGTCACTTATTTTTAATTCTTATTTTAAAAATATATATTTATTTAATATTTTGTTTTTCAAAACAAGGTTTCTTTGTGTGTCCCTGGCAGTCCTAGAACTCACTCTGTAAACCAGCCTGCCCTTGAACTCAGAGATCCACCTGCTTCTGCCTCCCTGCTGGAATTAAAGGTGTGCACCACTACTTCCTGGCTTTATTTTATTTTGTATGGGTATGTGTGCACCTGAGTGTGTTTTAAGCCAATGGAGGAGTTTGCAAGGTCAGAAGAGGCACATTGGATCCTCTGGAACTGCAGTTCTAAGTTGCTATGTGCTCTTATCCGCGGGACAGTTTTTCTAGCACCAGTTCTGTCACAGAAGACAGAAGCTCTTTCAGGAAAGTGTCCCTTGACTACTGTTGAGTTTCCTGGAGAGTTGTCTGTAGGTCTGCAAACAGTTGGAATACCCCAGCACAATACACTTTTCTTATAATTCTAACACTTGAAAGGTAGACTGCAAGTTCAAGGCAGCCTGGCAATTGTATAAAACAACAACAGAAACACTTTCTCTATGAATTTGAGGCCAGCTTGGATCATTCCAGGCCAGTTTAGTCTGCATAGTGATCTCTGTCTCAAAAAAGAAAAATTTTAATTATGGTTGGAGAGATGGCTCAGTAGTCAAGAGACTGGCTGCTCTTCTGCAGGACCTGGGTTCAATACTAGCATCGATATGGCAGCTAACAACTATAATTCCAGTTCAGGGGATCTAGTACTAGTACTCTTTTCTGACATTCATGAGTACCAAGTGCATATGGTACACACAGAGAGATATGTGTGGGCAACACCCATACACATAAAATAAAAAGAAATAAATTTATTTAATTACTTAAAAATTATGTATATATGCATGTGTCTGTGTGGTTATGTGCACATGTGAATGAGTACAGGTGCTCTCAGAGTTCAGAAGGTATTGGAGCCTTTAGAGCTGGAGTTTCTGGTAGTGATGAGCCACCCAGTGTTGGTGCTGGGAACCAAATTTGGGTCTTCTGCAAGAGCAGTATGAGCTTTTAACTGCTAAACCAGGTGTCAAGGGCCAGCAGAGTTTCATATAGCCCAGGCTGGTTTCCAATTTGCTATATGTGTTGTTGAAGGGGACCTTAAATAGTCTTACCTATCTCTAGGGGACTGGATTACAGACTCATGCTATCATATCCAGCTTTGTTTTGTTTAGAGACAGTATCTTGCTTTAAAACACTTTATTAAATTATTTATGAAAAAATTGTATTGCCAGGTGGTGGTGGTGCACACCTTTAATCCTATCACTCAGGAGGCACAGGCAGGTGGATCTCTGTGAGTTAAAGGCCAACCTGGTCTACAAGAGCTAGTTCCAGGGATAGGCACCAAAGCTACAGAGAAACTTTGTCTCAAAAAAAAAAAAAAGATAAAAACAAACAGTGTTTGTGTGTACATGTACACAATGGTATACATGTGGAGGTCAGAGAACAACTTGCTGGAGTTGGCCCTCCTTCCATCATGTAGGTCTCAGGAATTGAATTCAAGGCATCAGACTTCTTGGTGGCAGGCACCTTTGCCTGCTGAGCCATCTCTCCAGACCAAGTCTTGCTTTGTATTTCATGCTGGCCTTGAACTTGCAGTGGTCCTGCTCTAATTCTTCAGTGCTTGGATTACAGGTGTATGCTACAGTACTAGCTTTTTTGGGTTAGGGTGGAGGTTGGGGGGCAGGCAGTATTTGGCTACATAGCTCCAGGCTGGGCTAAAATCTTCTGCCTCATGAGTGCTTAGGATTACAGGAGAGTGCCACTATGCTCATCTTCTTTGAGCATTTAAGCCCCAGAAAGATTGAACACAGGGAAACAGGCACTTACAAAACAGAAAGGATTGAAGTTGTGAGACTCAAGGAGGCTGTCCTTAGGGTCCCGATTTGAGGGTCTATCACTGGATCCTCGAGAGCTAGGAAGCCATTATTGGCATTGCCACCCACACTACTGCCCTTTAACACTGAAGTAGCAACTGGTGGCCAGATATTTGTTATTGAAAAGCAGCGGCAGCCACATCCAGGAACTCCTTAGTGTTCTGGATCAAAGGCCAAGCTATTGAGCCAGGAGCTACATTTTAACAAACTCTCCAATGATTTACTTGTGTGTGGTTGATCTGCTCACAAAACTATGGGTCATCTTGATTGCTTATTGGAAGGGAATGAAGGACTATTGTTTGTTTTCCCAACTCAATCAGGAAGGGTGGAATGGGGACTGAAAGAGCAGATAGACTGTGTGGGCTATACTTCTGCATCCTCTAGATATGATGTACATATTCACCTTCTTTTTTTCAGTCTGTTTTTCTTTTTTTCTCTCTTTTTTGTTTTTGATTCATAATCACCTTTTAATAAAGCAAGTAATAGCTTTTGTGTGATGGCACATGCCTTGGATCCCAGCACACTGGAGACGTGGGTAGGTAGATCTCTGTGAGTTCAGGTCCAAGTCAGGGCTACTATGTAGTCCTTTTTCAGTAAAACAAATGAACAAAAAATATACAAGTAATAGAACCTTGAGGTACTTGCCATCAAGTTTAACATCCTGAGTTCTGTTCCTGGGATCCACACACTGGAAGGAGAGAACTGGTTTCCAAAAGTTGTCCTTTGACATCCCCTGTGTGCTGTGGCATACATGAATATACACAATTAATACAATGTAATAACAAATTCAACACTTCATATAGCAATACATCACGGGAACTTTCTGCATCAGGGTCTGCAGAGTCATCTTATTCTTTTCAGTATCTGCACAGAACTTCACTATATGGCTTTAAAATCTCAAGAACAGGGGCTGGAGAGATGGCTCAGTGGTTAAGAGCATTGCCTGCTCTTCCAAAGGTCCTGAGTTCAATTCCCAGCAACCACATGGTGGCTCACAACCATCTGTAATGGGGTCTGGTGCCCTCTTCTGACCTGCAGGCATATACACAGACTATTGTATACATAATAAAAAAAAAATCTCAGGAACAGGTTGACATGCTGGTACTCACATAATCCTTGCACTTGGAAAGCAGAGGCAGGAGGATCAGGAGCTAATTTTTAGTGTTTGAAGCTAATGTGGGCCATATGAGACCCTGTCTCAGAAAACCAACCAAAACAAGCAAACAAAACTAAACAAAAACCTAACCTGATAAGGCTGTGTTATAGTCTATGGGCACATCCTAATAGAACTAGGAGTTCATGTTTGCTTCTTGCCTCCTTCATGCGCAGGCCCTGTGTATATGTCATCTCTTTTAACTGGTACTATAACCAACTTCACATGAGTGAACTCAGGCTCTGAAAGGTTACTAGTCCATCGACTAAGAAAGCGCCCTGTTGAGATATTTTTAAAGGTCTAAGTGTGTGTCCATATCTGCATGCACATGGAGGTCAGAGGTGAACATTTGGAGTTTCTTCTCCTTCTAATGTGAGTTCTGGGGGTGGAACTCATCAGCCTGTGTGGCAAGTGCATCTTGTTTGCTTCAGATTAAGACTTTTATTATTTATTGTTTGTTTATTTCTGAGATGGGTCTCCAGTCCAGGTTTCATGGGACTTCCTGGGACTCATGCCACTTCCTCCTCCTCCCCCTGTGAGGAACTGTAATTGCAGGTGTGCCTCAGCCTTGCCCCATGCGACTTGAATCCAAGTCTGCTATCTTCTGTAATTTATTTGACACAGCATCTCAAAGTGTTAGGAGTGTTGTTTTTGTTTTTGTTTTGTGTCTTTTTGAGACAGGGGTCTTCAAGAAGCCCTGGCCTCAGATTTGCAGCAATCCCTTTACCTTAGCCCCCGAGTGTTGATGCTACAGGCTAGTACCCATGCCTGACTTCAAAATGGCGAGACTTTGGTCCTGGAGAGATGGCTCAGCAGTTAAGAGCTCTTGTTCCTTTTCCAGAGAACCTGTGCTTGATTCCTTAGCACCTGTGTGGTGGCTTACACCCATCTGTAACTCCAGCTCCAGAGAATCCCACTTCCTTTTGACCTTCATGGGCTCCACCAGGCACCCAAGTGATACACAAACATACATACAGGCAAAAATCTGTACAAGTAAATAAATCTGTAAAAGGAAATATCAAAATTCAAAAAGAACAGCAAAATGAGCAGCCTTGAATACTTTATCTTATGCTCTGTGAAAAGAGACTTGGTTGTTTTGGCAAGCATTTAGGTAATTTCTCTTTTTTCTCACTCAGGTATCCAGCTCACATTGAAGACATTGACTACGAAGAAGGGAAAGTTCTTATCCATTTCAAGCGCTGGAACCATCGTTACGATGAGTGGTTTTGCTGGGACAGTCCTTACCTCCGCCCTTTAGAGAAGATCCAGCTGAGGAAAGAGGGCTTGCACGAGGAGGATGGTTCTTCTGTGAGTAGTGAATCCGTGGAGTTCTGTAGTGTAGACTGCTGAGCCTCAGGCAGTGTGTGTGTGTCTGGTCTTTGCTCTCTAGTGGGCAAGTCAGAACCCACTGGCTTGGCTTGTGATGGTAACCATGTGCAGTCTAGTTTTTTCTTGTTTGATGCAGTTGATATGATAGAAGCTCACTTATATTGGGTTCCATCCATATGAATAAGGTTTTATGTCTCTTTCAGAGAGCACTGTTTTCCTAGTGTCTGAAGTACTATCGGGTTCATAGTAAGTCTTCAGGAAATATTTCTATAATAAACCAGGTACTCCCACTACTTAGGAGACCAGGGTTCATGGATTGCTGTGTGTTTGAGGCCAGCATGGGCTACAAAGTAAGACCTTGTCTTAAACACCCCCACACCTCCTCTGCCAGGAATGGTGATACATGCTTCTGATCCCAACCCTGAGAATGTGGAGGCAGAGGGGTATCAAGAGGTCAAGGACTCTGTCCAAAGAACCAAATCAAACCAAACCAAACCAGTGGCACTCATGTCTCAGAGGCAGGACACTTCTACAGCTCGAGGCCACCCTGGTTTACATGGCAGGCTCCTGATCAACCAGAACTACATAATGAGACCCATCTTAAAACCAACAATAAATAAAAATAACCCTCCACCAGACTGTGATATAATGAATGGATGATTGAAATCTAGAATATTGTGTACTAGATAAGGTAGCCATGAAGATCCTTTGCTGTGCTAATCTCCAATTATTTAAGTAGCCATTTTATATGTGGATCCTGAGCTTGTTATACAGTCTTTTATTAGCCCTGGAAAACTTGGATTTGATTGGACTGTTTTGGCTTTTCTAAGTTTCCTTACTGCTCTTGGAGCTTTGACTGCCTTCAGAATGATGCACAAACCTTTACTTTTGTTTAAAACAGATATTGAGACATTTGTGGTAGCCTTGCTTTGGGATCTGACTCAGCCTGGATTCTGGTTTCCATTTTAACCTCACTGAGGAACTGGAACTCTGATTGGCCTTTTTGTTTTGCTTTTTTTTCCCTTTGAAATTGTTCAATATTGTTCCATTTTATCATTATGAATGCAAACTGTGTGCTGAGAAAACAGCACAAAATATGAAAGTTGCATGAGCGCCTCCCTTGGTCTGGGGCTTGGCAGTCGTGTGGGTGGCATGAGATACTGTGAATACTGCTTCCTTGAAGAGGAAGTAGTCTCATTCCTCCCAGCACCTAAACTAGGCATGTTCTCTGGTAGCGCTGGTCTCTCAGATTCCCTTTCATTGTGAATACCAGATAGGGGAAGATTATCTCAGTGCTGTCCTGGACTTGCCCAGTTCTCCCTGACTTAGACACTCTTATGCTTCAGCCTTCTTATGTAGTTTGTTTGTTTGTTTGTTTATTTAGTTTGTTGTTTGAGACAGGGTCTCACTATGTGGTCCTACTTATCTTGGAACTCACTATGTAGACCAGGCTGGCCATGAACTCACAGAGATCTGTCTGCTTCTGCTTTCCAAGTGCTGGGATTAAAAGTGCATGTAACAATGCCCACATATTTTATATTTTAAGATTTATTTCATTTTACGTGTATGGGGTTTGTATGCGTGTATGTATTTGATGCTTTTGGAGGTCAGAAGAAGGCATCAGATCTCTTGGAACTATAGTTTTTTTTTTTTCTTTTGGTTTTTTGAGACAGGGTTTCTCTGTGTAGCTTTGGAGCCTGTCCTGGAACTAGCTCTTGTAGTCCAGGCTGGCCTCGAACTCACAGAGATCTGCCTGCCTCTGCCTCTAGATTGCTGGGATTAAAGGCGTGCACCACCACCGTCTGGCTCGGAACTATAGTTATAAAGATGGTTGTGAACCACCGTGTGGGTACCGAACAGAGTTTTTCTGTGTAGCTCTGTCCTAGAACTCACTCTGTAGACCAGGCTGGCTTGAACTCATAGAGATCTACCTGCTTCTGCCTCTAAAGTGTTTGGATTAAAGGTGTGCCACCACTGCCTGGCTGAAGCAATGCTCTTAACCCCTGAGTCGTCTCTCCAGCTTCTACCTTCTCGTATTTGGCTCTCTGTGCTCACCGTCATGTATTTCAGTAGCCCATTCCAGGCCACTCTTGTTTGTCTGTCTGTGTGTGTGTGTGTGTGTGTGTACACACTCATATATATATTTCATATGAGTGTTATATGTGCTGTGTGTGTGCTTTGTGCTTGAAGAAGCTAAAAGAGTTAAGACAGTTTTGAACTTCTGTGTGGATGCTCAGATCCAAATCCCAGTCCATTGCAAGAGCAGTAAGTACTCATAACTGCTGAGCCATTTATCCAGCCCCAATTGTTACTATTTTTTAATTAAAAATGGTATTTGTTTGTGCATGTATGATACACATGCAGAAAAACTTTCAGGAGTTGATTCTTTCCACATGTGGGTTCTGGGAATCAAATTTAGATTGTTGGGTTTGGGGGTAAGTGCCTTGACCTGCTGAGTCATCTATCTTGACTAGCCCATTATTTTTCATAATTTGTTGCTATTTTATTTATTTATTTATTAATTAATTTTTTAAAAATGATTTATTTAACTTTATTTTATGTGTGTTGGTATAAAGGTGTCAGATCCCCTGGAACTGGATTTACAGAGAATTGTGAGCTGCCATTTGGGTGCTGGGAATTGAACCCAGGTCCTCTACATAACCATTGAGCCATCTCTCTAGTCCCCCCTTGTTGCTATTTTATTAAAATTATTTATTTATTTGTTTATTGGTTGATTGATTGTATGTGTGCACTTATGCCACAGTATAGATTTTAGGTGTCAGAGGACGACTTGCAGGAGTTGTCCCTTGTTCTAGCATGCGTGTTCCAAGGATAGAACTCAGGCTATCAGGCCTGGTAGCACTTGCCTCGTCCATTGAGCCATCTTACCAGCCCTTTGTTCGTTTTTGAGAATTAATCTTTCTGTGTGGCTAAGGCTGATTTCACAGTCCTGATCCTTCTGCCTTAGTGTTCCCAGTACCAAGATTGCTGGCTCTCATCACCATACCAGCCCTCCCTTACCACTCACACGCATCCAACTGCTTTTATGGATTGGGCTATAATGTGCACCTGTAGAATTGAGTTGGTAACTGGATATTTACTTTTTTTTTTTTTAATAGGAATTTCAAATAAACGAGCAAGTGCTTGCTTGCTGGTCTGACTGTCGATTTTATCCAGCCAAAGTCACTGCTGTGAACAAGGATGGTAAGGTGTTGCAGTTTTTTTCACTTCTGCTGTAGGGGAATTTTACAATATGAGTATTTGATAGTGTGTTAATATTTATTGCCTAGGAATAATTTTTTTATGTTAATCTGCCTGGCAGTAGGGCGAGATTATAAATGGAAAGAAAGCTGCATACGAAGGATAGATTTGCTCTAGGTTCAATCCCCAGCATCAGAAATAAGAGAGGGAGGGGATTAATTCTTTGCTACTAAATTCCAGTCGTTATTTCATCAACCAATCACATTGGACTCTGGTGAGAAGTCTGTGGGTCCATTTTGTCTAGAACTTCTTGATATTTTGGTGAAATAAACACCATTGTTTATTTTATTTATTAGTTAAAAACTTGCAAATTAAATGGACACCAACAAACATTTGAAAATATGCTTTGTGAATGGAAGGTGATTTAGGGTGCTGGGATACAGAACCTCGAGTGTGGTGGTTACTTTGCCAGAGTTTTGCACATGTGGGAATCCAGGACAAGGACTTTGGTCTAAAAACTTGGATTTTTTTTGAGTGCAAGAAAGTGGTATGGGGAATAGTTCGGATGATCAGAAGAGACTTTGCGTCCATGTGGTGTCGCTTAGCATAGTCCAGCAGGGTGTCTGTGCTGTGGCCCTGATCTCTGGAGTGAATGTTTAGAGCAGTCAGGGCCCTTCTGTATCTGGTCAAGAGGCCGAAGATATAGCTCACTAAGAGAGCCCTGGCCTAACATGTATGGGACCTGGACCAATCCAAAGCACTGAAAAAGAAAGGAATAACAAATTAAAACAGAACAGAAAGCCAACAACAGCCCACATTAGACTTTTTGTTGTTGCTGTTTTTGAGACAGAATCTCACTATGAAGCCTTGACTGGCCTGGATCACTATGTAGACCAGCCTGGCCTAGAATTTGTAGAGATCCCTGTTTACTTCTACCTCCTGTGCGGGGATTAAAGTCATGTACACCATGCCTGGCCCACACTGGTTTTTCATTCCATGAAGTTATTTAGCTGTTTATTTAGTACTTTGCCAATTGTTGGATGATTAAGTTTTGTCTGAAAGAGGTTGGCATTGTCTAAAGAAACCTCCAAAGTGAGGTTCCATCTTTTGAGCTATCTAAGTAGTTATTAATTTTTTCAGTTCACATAAAGTCCATTTGGATAATTCCATCTTTCCCTGGGTTATGTATTTTATTTATAAGCCTGTGTTCAAAATAACATCTCTCATTAGTGGTTTTCATATATATCTTATTGACAGACAGCTTGTTTGGGGAAAAGCTCACATATTAAACCACTGCAAGTCCTCTTAGAAACAGGCATAGTTTGGTCAAGATGTATTCTGCCTCTCCAGATTCTTGTTTTCAAGATTTTCTTTCTTTCTTTACTAGCTTTTGTAATCATGCATTCTTTAGGTTCATAAATGGCTGGAAAAACTATACGGTGATTAGTGCTGGTCAAGAAATGTTCTCCACACCAGTAAGATAGATGCACTGGAGATACTCCCTTGGGGAACATCAGTCCTTCAGCTGAGGGTGTTCCACGAGTCACTCCTTAGATAATAGCAACAGTTAGCAGGAGCATCTTTAATTCCCAAGATGGCCGAGTCCATGGGGATAGAATTGGAATAGAGTGACTGGGATCAGATACACAACCAGGGAAGGGCAGATGGAGGAAGGGAATTTTAGGAGCTTTGTGGTGATGATGGGGGTGTGTGTGTGATCTCTTAGAAGATTAGAGGGTGGTTTCATAAAGGTCACAGAAGTCTTAGAACTGACAGTTTATGTCTAGTGTTTACAGAGTCCTGAACTTGGCATATGACAGCAACCAAAAGACCTAATAAGGCAGAACAAAGCCCATGTACAAAGGGGCTGGAGGACAGTGCAGTTGACGATCCTAATAAGGATGAGAAGGGTGTGGGTGTGTGGGATGGTTGTGAAAACTTTTTGTAGTAATTATTTAAGGAATAAACATCATTGACTACATTATTGGCTATAGCTAATTAGTTTTAGAAGGCTCTTAAACTGGACAACTACAGTTGGACATGGTGGCACGTGCCTGTAATTCAACATAGACTAGAGGATCCCAAGTGGCAATCAGCTTTGGGCTACATACTGAGTTAGAGGCCAGCCTGGGCTATACAGTAAGACTCAGCCTCAGGAGAAAACACAACACAACCAGTCAAATCAAACAGTATTAACAAGATAAATGGGGTATCTAAAGCATTGCAAATTTAAAAACTCCTTTCTGTTGTTTCCTTATGAGTTCATATTATAGGAAGGAGAGTCATCAGACCATGGGCTCCTGAAGTAGCCACTTTGGTAGATTGGTTCTGTAGCACTGAATTAATTCCACCTGCTTCATTTACTCAGTTGCAGGACATGTTGACTGAGTGCATTTCTGCCAAGGCCTGTTTATGTTGTACTGCCAGTCTTGCTGGTTCTTGAGGCTCACTGGAAGAGGGCAAGAGGATATAGAGTAGACTAAATCCTGAAGTTATCAAGGCATGCTGGGAAAGCTGGCCTTGTGGGTGCTCAGATCTGTGCCTAGTTAGGAAGTAAAGACACTGATTTCTTTTCTGTGAGCCGTGCCCCGCAGTCCACTGATTCTTAGGTGCTGTTGTCTCCAGACTTAGCCTTTATTCTTGGGTCTGGCAGAATAAGTAGGTGATTCCTACTTCATGCTGCTTCATTCTAGGCCTTGTGGGCTTATTTGTCTTGTTTTGTTTTGAGAGCAGGTCTGGTTCTGGAATCTGTAGTACTTATTTCTCCAGCCTCAGCCTCCCAAATACTGGGATTACAGGCATGTGTCATCTTGCCCCACACCCTCTGTCCTTCTCCCCGTTTGTCCATCTTTCTCTTTGTTTGTTTGGGGGGCTGGGATTAAATAAATCCAAGGCTTCATGCATGCCAGGACAGTGCTCTACCACTGAGCTATATTCCAAGCCCTTGACTTTCTTTTCATTCCTACCTTGGATTTTTCTACCTGCCTCAGGTTTTCTTAGTAGCCACAGGCCCTGTAAGGAAGGGGCTCTCTGCTGCCAAGGCACCCTTTGATTCCCTCTAAGCCACTCTGTCTAGCCCGTGCCGATAAGGGGAAGCTTATGCATTCACCTTTGGTTTAACCTTTTTCCTTCCTTCCTTCCTTCCTTCCTTCCTTCCTTCCTTCCTTCCTTCCTTCCTTCCTTCCTCCTTCCCGCCCTCCCTCCCTCCCTCCCTCCCTTCCTTCCTTCCACCGTTCCTTCCTTCCTTCCTTCCTTCTCCCTTCCTTCTCCTTTCCTCTTCCTCCTCTTCTTCCTCCTCCTTCTCCTTTTTTTTTTTTTTTAAATACATAGCCTTTATTTCTTCCAGATCAGAGATTCTGGGTTTAATCATATAAAGATGAGGAATCAAGTTTAGCAACCTAAAAATATGTACTTATTAAAACTATATTAACACTTTAGTAAACTATACAAAAAGATAAGGAGACAAACATGTACATTTATCGAACTGCATGTCAGTCAGGCCAGATCCTGCAGAGGGAATTCCCAGCACGACCTCATTCATCTGTGAGGACACAGAACAGTCCTTGTTTAGACACACACCATCTTCTCCTGCATGAGCTGCTCTTCTCGTGGTGGCTTCCTTCTACACACACGTGTGTCTAGTTGTCTGCTTCTCAGAGCAGACGTTTACCTTCCTCATCCACCACCCATTGGAGGAGGGCTGGGGCCTTGAAGATGATTGATTCGACCCATTCTTCGTGGAGGGTTTCCTGGTGGCCCCCTTCCATCATCGTATCTGGAGCCGGACGAGCTTCCATAGCCTCTTCTCTTCTTCACATCTTGCTGAAGCAGAGTTTTGAAAAAAAAAAAAACCACAAATTCTGCTATTCTCCAGAAGAAATCTGTTATAAAAGACAATCTCCACGGGGACTGATTCCGGCTGTCCAACACTTGTCCATTCGAGATGTAAACCATCTTCCCTCCGGGTGCCCACTTCGAGACGCCCGGGGAGACCAGCTCAACTCTCCTTCTCCTTTTTTTGAGACAGAGTTTTTCTGTGTAACAGTCCTGGCTGTCCTGGAACCAGCTCTGTAGACCAGGCTGGCCTTGAACTCATAGTGATCTGCCTATTTCTGCCTCGCACCTCTACTGCCCAGCTGGTTTACCTTCTTGTTGCTCTTAGTTTCCTCTGAGGTTTTCCTGAAGCTGAGCACTGACTGAGCGGGTTGTGGGGACTCTGGGCAGAGTAGGGAGCAGCAACTGTTGTCAAGAGGAGTCTGGCATGATTTATAATCCCTAAATAACAGCTAAAGAGTTTCTTAGGGAAATTGGCTAACACTTGGAGAAGAGGGAAAACAGTACTTGTCATTGATAATGGATCTTTTTAAATGAAGATTTTGTATCCCAGGCCAGCTTTGAATTTACTGGGTAGCTGAGGATGCCTTTGACTTGGATCCTTTGCCTCTATCTTCGGAGTGCTAAGACTGTAAAATCCTTTCACCACAACTGGTTGTTGTTTTGGTTTTGAATTAAGATCCTACTCCATACTCCTGACTGTCCTGTTCTTACTGTGCAGCCAGTGTTGGCCTCAAGCTCATAGCAACCCTCCTGCATCAGTTTCTCAAGTGCTGAGATTACAAGTGGGGGCACCATGCCCAGCTTTTTTGTTTTTGTTTTTTTGTTTTGTTTTGTTTAAAAGATTTATTTATGTACATAGTGTTCTGTCTGCATGTATGCCTGCACGCCAGAAGAGGGCACCAGATCTCATTATAGATGGTGTGAGCCACCATGTGGTTGCTGGGAATTGAACTTAGGAGCTTTGGATTGGCAACCAGTGCTCTTAACCTCTGAGTCATCTCTCCAGCCCATGCCCAGCTTTTTATTTTTTTTTTTTATTTATTTTTATTTTTATTTTTTGGCATTGGAAAAATAACCTCATGTAGTGTGAAATAGCCTTAGTTGGTAGCTATGTTAGGCCCCCCCATCCCTCAGTGTAGGAGTGAAAGACAGGATTCTGGTTTCAGTGTGTGTGTGTGTGTGTGTGTGTATGTTTGTGTGTGTGTGTAGCCATCTTTGTTGAGCTGACTTGGCTCTTGTCCAGGGTTCTTGACTCGTCTTTCAATTTTTTTTTCTCCTTAAGACAGAGTCTGGCTAGGTTGTGGAGGCTGGCCTTGGATTTTTGGACTTAAGTGCTTCTTCTCCTTCAGACTCCCTAGGAGTCGGGTTGCCTGTGTATATTGCCATGCCGACCATCTCCATTTTTATTTGGGGAAATCAGAGCTACATGACTGCGAGGGCTCTGTGCCTCAGTGGAACACCATTGTTCCTAAGGGTTTCTCACTGAGGAAACTGCAAGTGGTTAGCATTCACAACAAGATGGGTGGTTCTTCCTCATATTGATCTTATGTTTCCCAGGCTGATCTGGGACTTGCTATGTAGACCAGGCTGGCCTGAGTTTGTAGTAGTTCTTGTGTCGCTGCTTCATAAATGCTGGGCTTAAGGGTGAGTGAGTGTACTAAGCTAGTCTCTTCATAATTAGATGCGTATTTCTAGGTCAAATGCTCCCCTTCCCTTCAGCTCAGTCTATTTTGGGCCAGTGCCTGGAGCTTGTGTTTATAACCGGAAATGCTATGGAAATGGTCTCAGGTTTCTGGAGAGCAGTTCTTTTTTGTATTTTCTTTATGCTAGCATGGAACCTACATTTTGGGTATGGGGAGTTTGGTACCTTGTGAGCAGCTTTGCAGAGAGGATAACAAAAGGAAGACTTAGGTACACATGTGCAGGATCTGACTTTGTTCTCATTCTGTTGTCTGTGGAGGGCTCTTTTTACAGAGTGACTTGGAGGTGGTGATAATTAGAGCTACTTAATTGATCTTTTCTCTGTGACAGTCTCTGGGCTAAGTTATTTCCACACTTTGTTGCTTTTAAGACTGGTTCTTACTATGTAGCCTGGGTTGGCCTAGAACTCATGACTTTCATGCTTTGCTTCCCAAGTGCTGGGTCTGTGCCACTCTATCTAGTGGAATTTGCATGTTTATCTCATTTAGTCTTCTCACAGATGTAGAAAGGTCATTAGCATCAAAGTTGCCCTTATTTTATAGGTGAGAAATTAAGCTCACAGTAGAAAATGAACACAAAGAACATAAATAGAGCTGAGGTTTGAGTCTGTGAGGCTCTAGAGTTTCTGAACTGCATCTTTGTAGTTCAAGCCTGCATCTCCAGAGCATGCCAGCAGGATTTTCCTGAAAGGGCACAAGCTGTCCAGTGTCTTAGTTAAGTTTCTGTTGCAGTGAAGAGACACCATGACCACGACAACTCTTATGAAGAAAACATTTAATAGAGGGGCTCACTTAGAATTTCAGAGGATTAGTCCATTATCATCACGGCAGGGAGTATGGTGGCGAGCAAGCAGTGCTGGAGTAACTGAGAGCCTTACATCTTGCAGGAAACAGGAAGTCTACTGAGACAGTGGGTGGTGGTATCCTGAGCATAGGAAACCTCAAAGCCTGATTCCACAGTGACACACTTACTTCCTCCAACAAGGCCATATCCATTCCCACAAAGCCACACTTTCTATAGTGCTACTCCCTATGAGATTATGGGGGCCAATTACATTCAGACTACCACATTCAGTATGCCTAGGTGTTCACCGATCTCATGCAGGGAGGGTATCAAGTGTGCCTAATCTCTTCTCTCTTCTCTCTCTCTCCTCTCTCTCACTCTCCTCCCTCTCATCTCTCCTCTCGTCCCTCTCTCTCTCTCTCTCTCTCTCTCTCTCAAGATAGGCTCTTATTGCCAGGCGTGGTGGCATACACCTTTAATCCCAGCACTCAGGAGGCAGAGGCAGGTGGATCTCTACAGCCTGGTCTACAGAGCAAGTTCCAGGACAGCCAGGGCTGTTACACAGAGAAACCCTGTCTTGAAAAACAAAACAAATAAGACTAGTGAAAACAAAGTACTTTTTAATATAAAATTCCACAGAAAGAGACATCAGCATAGAGAAAAGGCAAAAATGAACAGCATGCTGATTTCACGCAAAAGACAGTGGTTTCCAGAGTCCCCAGCTGATTGAAATTCTGATCTTTTCTCCTAGGCTAGAACCCCTTCTCCAATTAACTGTCTTACTGGTTTAGGTCACAAGCCTTGTTTATTGACTGATTTGGGGCTCGAGAGTACCCCATGTTCTGATCGTGGGCTCAGTTATATAGCACCAAATGTGTAGCTTTCTACCTCTAAACTTTGAGACAGGGAGGGCCTAGTGCCTCCTGCCTTATCCCTAACCAATGAACTCTAAGCATGCCTCATACTGAAATGGACCGTAACAATTTTTATTTCTTACACTGGGCATCTTAGTGAAACCCTGTCTTAAAAAGTAAAAAGACTGGGTTTATAGCTTGGGTTGAGTGGCTTGGGAAATTTCCTATAGGTGCTTTCCAATGGGCTGGCCTTGTTCCCACCTCCTGAGTTCACGAGCCACCATACCTGGTGGGAAAACATGTGGTGTTTTTTTTTTTTTTTTGCTTGTTTTCACTTCTGTTTTTTTGAGTGAGTCTCACTGTATAACTAGCTCTGGCTGCTCAGGAACTGGCTATATAGACCTTAGAGAAGAAAGGCTTGCAGAGCAGCAGTATCTGGGTTCTCACACCCCTTCAACATTCTGACTGCTTCCAAGATCATCTGATTGCTGAGTTCTTGGCCCCAGAGGGCAAGGCCTTCCTTTGTTTGACCTGGCACTGATAAAGAGCTGCTTAAACTCACCCAGGTATGTCAGGTTAGAGGAGATAGGGCAGGCTAACATGTTGTTGCTACTGGAGTGAAACTCAGCCTTCTGAGTGCTATGCACTGTGCTGTACTACTGAGCTATGTCCTCAGGCAAGGATGTATTTATTTTTTTTACTTCTCTCACATATTTACATGTTATCTGTTAGATGTGATTTGTGGCCAGCAGAACACTCTATTTTCAGCCACCCATGGAGGAGTTCCATGGGGAAATGTTCTTTAAAAATCTTTTTTAATTGTGTGCGTATGCCTGCAGAATCCAGAAAAGGGTGTCAGATCCCCTGGAGCTGGAGTTGCAGGCAGTTGTGAGCCACCTGATGTGGATGCTAGGAACCTAACACTGACCTTCTAGAACAGCAGTGCCTACTCTTAACCACTCTCTATCCCTTGGGAAAATGTTTAAGTTCTACACAATCATCATGAAAGTAGATTTGGGGCCTTGCTTCAGAAGTGGGGCTAGGCCATTGTCATGCCTTCTTTCCTCTGATGTATTCTTTAGGCTGTGGAGTGTGAGCCAGAGAAAGTTTCAAGATGATAGCTCTTTCCTGGATGTCGAGAGGGTCAGGAGTGGGTGGGATATTGCTTTGTAGCAGTGGGGCCTCCAAATCTTTGGCCAGAGTTTGGGTCATTTCATAGTGGCCAGCTGGTGTTCTGGATCTGTGGTTTGGACTTAGGCATCAGGGCCTTGGCAATGAACAATAGGAAAAGAGCTGGTCAGAAGTCAGTAGGCAGGTGTGTGTTTTAATTTTAGCTCGTTGTTGTTTGTTTTTGAGACAAATTGTTACTTGGTATCCCAGACTGGACTTGACAGCATATTGAATGCTGCGATTGCAGGTATGAGGTGTTCTTCCTAGCTTTAAGTCTTGTCTTAGATTTCATGTGCAACTTGGGTTCCCTCTCATGTAAGGCTTCTACCATTGGGGAGAGTTAACTTCAAAGTGGACCCCAAACAGCTGAAAATGGTGGTCCATTCTTCTACTACTTTTACAACTTGAAAATATCTCTAAAAATTGGAAGGCCTCCTCTCCTGTTACTTTCTTTTTTGAGTCAGTCTATCACACTATATCCCAGACTGATCCAGAACTCAAGGCAGTCGTCCTGTCTCAGTCTTCCAGGTGTAGGTACGTAGGTACCTACATGTCATCGTATTTGACAACTATTTCTCTCCCTCTCTCTCACACTCCCTGTCTCCCTCTCTTTCCTCCCCTCTCCCTCTCTCCCTGAGATGACAGGGTTTCTCTGTGTAACTCTGGCTGTCCTGGAACTTGCTCTGTAGACCAGGCTGGCCTTGAACTCCGAGTTCTGTCTACCTCTCTCTGCCTCTGAAGTGCTCGGATTAAAGGTTTACACCCTCACCGCCTAACTGACTGTTTTCTTTTTAATGTACTGTATTTTCTTTGTTAACCGTATTGTCCAGTGTGGCTTGCCAGCACACTGAGTATTTAAGATTGAAGGAGAGGGCTGGAGAGATGATCCAGTAGTTGAGAGCACTGGCTGCTTTTCCAGGAGACTTGGGTTTGATTCCCAGTATCCACATGTTGGCTCACAACTGTTTATAAAACCAGTGTATCCAGTGCCCTCTTTGGTCTCTGTGAATAACAGACACACGGTAGTACACAGACATACATACAAACACCAATACACACAAAATAAAATTTAATTGAATTTAAAAATACTGAAGGAGAGTTTTATTTTGATGTTGCTATTTCTCAGCTTTATCCCTACATAGCCAGAGATATATTGCACCATGTTGCTTGAGAAGTCTTTATTTACTTGTTTGTTTAGTATATATGTATCTGTACATATCTCTCCCCACCCTCTCTCTGCTCACTACCTTATCTTTTCAGATAACGCTTCTTACTGAACCTAGAACTTGATGATTTGGCTACAGTAGTATGCCAGTAAGTGCCCAGCGTCTCCTTGTGTCTGCCTCCTAAGTGCTGGGATTATAGGCCTCGGAGTTAATCTTTTTCATATCAGTACTGGGGCCCTAAAGTGAGCCATCTCCCTAGCCCTTGAGAAGTCTTCAAAGATTGGATATAGTGTCACTGTTTGTCCATAATCCCAGCATTGGTGAGGCAGGAGAACCACAATGAATTTGAGGTCAGCCTCAGCTACCTATTAAATTCAAGGCCAGCTTGGTCTACAGAATAATACCCTTTTGTTGTATCTCATACAACAATAAACAAACAAGTAAACCCCACCCACCCCCACAAAAATATAACACAGAAAATCAGAAGGAGTGCTGGAGAGATGGCTCAATGGTTAGCGAACTGCCCGTGTTTTCCAAAGGCCCAGTTTTGATTTCCAGCAACCACACGGTGGCTTAAAACCATCTGTAACTCCAGTTCCAGGGGATCTGACACCCTCTACTGACCTCTCAGACACTGCAAACATATGGTACACAGATATATATGCAGGCAAAATACCCATATACATAAAGTATAAATAAAAGAAAATAATTAAAAATAAGTCAATCTTAAAAACCCAATGAAACAGCTCTGTTTAGCACTCTTTAGCAGTTGCTCTTTTGCTAGATATCACCCACACTGAGTGGGCAGGGAAAGAAAGATGGGAGCTTAAACATTTGCTGTCGTGGCCTAAGAATGACATTGCTGAGCTGCCTGTATAGAGAATAGTTATGCCTTCTTTCCTGGGTGTCCTCTGTACTATCCTGAATCTAACTGCTGCTCTTTTACTTGGCCAAGCCTTTCTGTGTATTCTGTGAGGTTCCTAGTCAGTTTCCTTCTGTGGTGGTGATGTCTGTTTGATAATGGTCTGCAGTAAAGGTCTAGAGGTAGCTGCCAATTGCCTTCAGAGCTGTTTCTCAGCTTGATGTCATTTGAACCACCTGGAGGACTTGCTAAAAGCCCCCGTGTGCCCAGTACCCAGCACTTCTCATTTCGTCTCTCCAAGGTAGGGCTGGTGAGCTACACTTCTCAGGAGGTTGCCAATGTCACTGGTGTGGTAGCTTTGAGCACTGGACTGTTTTGTGCTGCTTACTGTATGAGGAAGAAGTTGAGATACGTTCTCTGATTTTGAAGACCTTTCATGAATTTCCGCAGGTGGCAAATGAGGATTTCAGAGTAGAGGGAACTGGCTGGTAGCTAGCTGGAAAGCCAGAAAGCCTTTACCGAATGTTATGTGGTCGCTCGTTTGAGTTGGCTGCCTGAGGCTCACTGAGTGGTACTCTCTAGGTAGGAAGGTACTTCTGTTGCACAGTGTGGAGATAGAACTGGCCATGGTGGCCGATGCTTGTAATCCCAGCACTTGGGAGGTTGAAGTAGGATAATAACTGTGAAATCAAGCCAAACCCTGCTACACAGTGTGTTCCAGGCTGATTTGAATTATATTATGAGACCCTGTCTCAAAAAAACAAAACAGCTTGTGAGTTGGTAAGAGCCAGCACCAGCATGCAACTGCTATTTTCAACTACATAATTAAAAAATTACTTTATTAAAAAAATAAGAGGAGATGGAAATGTTACAGTGTTTCAGTGGGTAAGTAGTGAGTCACTCTGCTCTGGTGGAGATTTGATTGATTGAGAGGTTAGCATGTACAAGGCCCTGGGTTCAATTGCCAGCACCAAGAAATCCACAAACAAACATACCTAGACGTATGGGTTTCTATCTTTAATATTTCACAGGATTCCTATTGAATAACTGCTGGGCAGCATTTAGCATTTTGGCCAAGATAGGTTCACAGATTTTAAGGTTCACACAACTTCTAAAAGACTTGATTACTGCCCTTCAAAACAGAAAATCAAGTAAAGATTAAATTGCAAATGCCACTCACCAAAGAATTAGTAAGTCTATATCTATTTTTAATTGTTTTACTGTTCTTTTTTTCCCCTTGGCTCAAATTCAGTGTACACATTTCTTATTTTAATCAAACAGCATAAAATTTTTAAAGTGAATTTTGAATTGCTTAGATTAAAAAAAAACCAATCTGACCAATTAAATAGGAAGCTAAATTTGCCTTTGTGTGTGTGTGCGTGCTAGGAATCGAACTTAAGGTCTTGCGCATGCTAAGTGGGTACTTTGCCACTGTGAATCTGCCCTCAATGTGATTCTTCAACTTTTTTAAAACACATTTATTGTATTTGGAGCTCCTTTGTGTATATTCTTTTAAAAGTTGCTGCTTTCATGAAACAGCAAGTTAAAATCATATCTTCTTGAATTTTAGGTACTTACACTGTGAAATTTTATGATGGAGTAGTTCAAACTGTCAAACATATTCATGTCAAAGCTTTTTCCAAAGATCAGGTGAGAAATGTGGTTTTGTGCTTTGTGTTCTGAACTATGCTAACATTGTACTTTTGTTTCTCAAATAAAGACATTACATGTGTTTATGATGACAAGTCTTTATTTCCTCCATCTGACAGTTTGACCAGAAAGTAATTAACGGTTTTCAAAAGTTGTAATATTTATATTCTTTGTCTTTTCCTTTTAACACAGATTTTCTTCTTTGAAAATGCTAAGTATATTCCCCATTGTTTAATTTTTGTTTTCTCATTTCTCTTCAAGTGTTCTGACTCTATCCTCTTTCTGTGCCCTCCCCCAGCATAGGAAGTTTGGACACTTGAGCACTGTAACAGACTTTCTCTCCAGAGCTCTCAGACCTCTTGAAATACTTTATGATTTCTTCCTCTTTAGTGTCTTTCCTCATGTTTTAATCGAACCAAAGTTTGTGTATTGGTGTTTTTTGGGCTGCTTATAATCCTGATAGTTACTGATGAAACAGCTAAAGCAAGTTAGCCAAAGGTTTTTGGTTCTGAGACATCCTCACTGGTTCCTCTGCTTGGGTGGAAGTGGGACTGCAGGTGCTGTAACCTGTTGGTTCTTTTCTTGTGATGATCAAGTGCTTCCACTTGGCACAGATTTCAGCAGATTTTCTATAAATATTGAGGGCAGAAGAACTTTCAAGGAGCCTTTGCTGGTTTTCCTCTAGAGAGCACTGAGAAAATGCTGACACTTTGCCCAGATGACTGATGCTTTCTTTTTCTTTGTTTGCCTCTCAGGCATCTAAAAAACAGCCCTTGTGCTTGACTTTGCCATTTTTGTGGTGAAGTTTTGTGGAATGAGCTGATAGAGGCAGAGGAACTGAAATACGGGCTTGAATGGAACTGGTAGATAGAGAGGTCCTGAGACTCCGCAGCTCTTTATAGGGAAGGTTCAACTTTTTAAAGAAAATTGTATTTTGGAATAGATTCTTACTCTCTGATCCAGGCTATCCTCTAACTCATAGTGATCCCCTGCCTCACCTCCCAGGTGCTGGGGAATCTATGTATGAGCCATGAACCCCATAGAGTTTAACTGCTTATTCAGTAAATTGGCTATGGCCTGGAGGTGGGGCCTTGCTGAAGGAAGATTTACAAGCAGTTTCCTTCTCAGTTCCAGTGCCTCTGAGTGTCTCACCTATCCTCAATCCCTGCAGGCCACCAAGACATACTGGACAGCTCCAAGACGTGCGTGTATAGATGAGATGGACAGTCAGACAGACACACAGACACAGACACACACACACACACACACACACACACAGACAGACATACACCCTACACCTACCTGCCAAAAGCCTGTAGTCCTTTGACTCAAGATGACTAAAATTTTTTTTATTAAAGTATTGGAATAGGTGAACTTTTACTGTAGAATCTTGTTACTTTAAATGTTTTGGTAATTTACTCTTGAGTCACATTTAATTTTCTGAGTTTATAAAATGAATATTTACTTGTAGGAAATCTGGGAAGTGCTGGAAAGCAAAACTACCCCATTCAGATGAAGGGCTTCTGCTTGTTTTGTGTTTGACACTTTGTGTCTGTCCTGCTGGTTTGTTGTTGTTAGAAATGTGTGTGTTAGTCCCAAAATTAGTGTCAAGTGCATGTTACTGTCTATAGCTTGTTCTTTTAACAATATAACATTCCCCAGAGTTCCTTTGTCTGAAGTTCCAGCTGTTTGGTAGCTCTGCAGTGTTCTGTAGTATGCATGTAGCTATCCCTGAAATGACTCGTTTCCAGGTGCACATCAGGGTGTTTGTACCCACTGTGAAGTCTGATTATGTTGTTAGCAAAGTCTGTTTTGGGAAATTCATTTCTGTTTAGAAGTAGGAACTTTCAAATCTTGGACCAGACTGATATTTACCCCCTTCTAGAAGGGGGTACAACTGCATATGTTTGTTAATTGTTCCTCTCAGTGTCTGGCTTTTTTCAGAATAGTATTAGAACTGAAAAAGAAAAAAAGAAAGAAAAAGGTCTCATTGTTTATAACTTTTCCCTGTGGGACAAATTTATCTTTGGTTGCTGAGCATTTGAGAATTCCGTTCCTGTTTCTGGAGAAATCAGTGCGCCTAGAATGTGTGTGCTAGGAATCCCTGTGATGTCAGGATTGTAGAAGAGAGATTCATGCATAAACAAACTTAATTAAACTTTATTAGGAGACAGTCACACTAGGATACAAGATTTTAGAATGAATTTTAAAGTAATTTAGTAACAAATTAGAAGCAATACTACTTTTCAGTGGAGAAAACACCCAACAGCTCAGGAATCCAGTAAGTGGCTTAGCTATTAGCAGAAAGGGAGCTGAGACCTGAGTCCTTAGTCTGTCGTGGGCATTCTGAACAGTATTCTTATTAAGCCTCCAGTTACCAGTTGGTTTTCTTCTTCATAAAACTGGGCAGCACATACACTGGGCCTCTGAAAAGCCCTGAATAAGAAGGTGAGAATACTTGTTTTAGAAACACGGCCTCTAGTCAAGAGTCCCCAGCTGACATCTCTAAACTCATCTCATGTGGCTCCTGTCATAGGGAGATTGTAGAGTCTCAGACGGAGGCCTAAACGTAGGGTTAGTTCTCAAAGCTCAGATACTCTCCTGCTGCTTTGCTTCGTGTGACCCGGCCTGTGTCCTCTTAGTGTCTTCATTGTCTGCATAAGTGTGCAAGCAACCTCCTGATTGTGTATTTGCAAGTAATCACAAAGTGTTTCATCGCTATTTTGCTCATTTTAGAATATTGTGGGTAATGCTAGGCCTAAAGAAACAGATCACAAAAGTCTTTCGTCATCTTCTGAGAAACGAGAGAAATTTAAAGAACAGAGAAAAGCCTCGGCCAATGTCAAGAAAGACAAAGCGGAAAAAGCCTTAAAGACAGAAAAGCGACCCAAACAGCCTGACAAAGAAGGAAAGCTGACCTGCTCAGAAAAGGGCAAAGTGTCAGAGAAAAGCCTTCCCAAGAACGAGAAGGAAGACAAGGAGAACATTTCGGAGAATGACAGGGAGTACTCTGGGGATGTCCAGGTGGAAAAGAAGCCTGAAAATGACCTTGTGAAGAGTCCACAAGAGAACCTGAAGGAACCAAAAAGAAAACGAGGCAGACCCCCTTCCATAGCTCCTACTGGTGAGTTTCCCACGCGGGCTCTGCAATGGGTGATGCCAGTGTTCTCCTGTGGCCTTTGTGGTTCTTTATACCTTCTGTACTTCAGTCCTTCGTGTTTGTGACTTGCTTGTGGCCTGAAAACAAATCATGCCTGTGGAGCTGAATTTCAGTGAGGTGTGTGTCCAGGTGAACATGTTGGGAGTGTGGCCGTGGCTGAGCTTCTGAGTGGACAGCCCATCTTCCCTGAAAGAGCCAAGGGAACTGAGGCCTTTCCTTGTGCCTGCTCACATGACGTCAGTCTGATGAAATAACATCCTGGTGAGCAAACATGAAAGGGGAGAAGAATGGGAGCTGAGGCAACAGGGGCTGGAGGTACAAGTAGCAGTAGGGCACACTCGGAGCCTGCATGACACCCTGGGTCCAGGCCTTAGTATCAGAAGCAAGCACACACAAACACGAGCCTCTGAGGGAGGCAGCCCTTCCACCACTCGCCTTCCCCCCCCCCAAAGAAAAAAGTTAGAGCTGGAGGCAAGGGCACCTTTTAAAATCGAGCTCTTACCGGGCATTGTCGTTCACACCTGTGACACTAACACTTGGGAAGCAGAAGCAGGAGGATGAATAGTTCAAGACTAGCTGGGGCTTTGTGATGATGAGACCCTGTCTCTAAAAAAAGACATTGAGCTTTTAAAAGATATTTATGGAAGGGGACATTTCAGTCTTAATACGAAGATAATTTGGTAATTAAATTGGTAAGAATTAAGGATTCAATATAGATTTAAGGAATAATATTCAGTTATTTAAAGGAAGTATAAACTCTGAGCTAGGAGATTGCCATGAGTCCATGAGTTCAAGGCTAGCCTGGGCTACATAGTGAGTTCTAGGTCAGTTCATGTTAGAATGAAACATTGCCACAAAAAGCAAAAAAAAAAAAAGCCTCCCATTTCCTCCTTTTATTAAAGTTGAGTATTTTATAATAAAAAAAGAAGTATAATAATTTTGGAATTCTTCTAGAATAACCAAGAATGAAACGAGTTTTGAGTTCTTGCCAAACCAGACACACATTCTTCAAGTGGTTTGGTAGCAGGAAGAGCAGTTCCCGGATGTCTAGATGGAACTCACCCATGACTGAGTGGATTTGTGCTTTTTAGACTTCCTTCTTTGCACATTCTCTGCATGAACATTGAAAAACTGTGAACTCGATCACATTTTCAAGCAATGTCTGTATTTTTTTGGCCTGGGAGCCCATAGCCTTGCACATGATAAACGTGTGCTTCACCACTGAGCTACATCCCTAGCCCACAGTATCTCTTTTTTCAGTACAAGTTTAAGCAGTTTCAGTATATAATTTAAAACGTAAAATTTGACATGAAATGTATTTTGTCAAAACTGGAGTAATAGCCCATTCAGTGATACCTAGTGGAAAAGTCTACCTTAAGTTACTTAGGTAGTAGTATATCCTCCTCAAATCTGAGTTCTAATTTTATAGGAGTCTAGATACAGCCTGATTTGTCTTCAGGTGAAATAACATGACCTTGGGCTCATGGCTCTTAACAAGCTTCCTAGATGAGGTGTTCTGGGGAGAGTTAGGGGGACACTTGGGTTTTGTATAGGTCCGTGTTTGTGTGTGGTATCAAAAGGAAGAAGGCTTGTCTGATGCTGTGTACATAGTTCAGGCATCCTTAAGAAATCAAGTATCCTGTGTTCACTGACATGGTAGTGTCCTGAGCTCTCTAGATTACACAGATATGATTGGGAGCAGACTCTGAGCTGTGTAGAATGGGCTGGTTTGTGTTGATGTTTAGCTTAGATTCAACCTTGGATCCAAGTTTCCGCCACTTTGAATAGAATAATGTTGATATGTTGGAAAGATTGACTATAACAAGAGGTTGCCTCCTCAGATCTGGGCTCTGCCTCTCTTCTTCTGCCACACGGAAGCTGCTGCTGATCTTAGCTGGGTCTTTTCTCTTTTTCCTCCCATTTGCTCTCCATCCTCCTTTTCCTGTCCATAGTCCTCTCCTGTCTTCTTTTGCCTCAGATTCTTTAGTCCTGCTTTCTTGCCAGGCTTCCTAATCTTTCTTCCAACTCTTTTTGGATTTTCATCTTTAAGATTTGAGGAGAGTGTCATCATTTAAGCTTAAAAATAGAAAATGAAGCACCTCCAGGGACTTAAATGTCTACCCTACTGGGCTAGTGATCTACAGCCATGTCTGGGGCACTGAGATTTGTGTTGGTTTTCATTTAGATCTTCAAAACAATACAAAACAGAACAAAAACACCGAGTAGCAGGTAGACAATGAAAACAGTAATCAAGCCCTAACCCTGACACAGATTTTAAGAATGAGCCTGCATGGGTGGGTTTTCTAATACTGGGTAGGTCAGGATTTGTTTAGTTTTAGTTCTTTTCTGTCTTTGGACTGGGCAGCAGGTTTTGAAAAGATTTGATGCTCAAAATGCCTGTGAGTCAGGCACTGGTAGTACAAGCCTGTAATCCCAGCACTTGAGAAGTGGGGGTCATTTCTAGCTACATACGGAGTTCAAGACCAGTGGTTCTCAACCTTCCTAATGCTGTGACCCTTGTTGTTGTGTTGACCCCCAACCACAAAGTTATTTTCATTACTACTTTATAACTATAATTTTGTTACTGTTATAATTGTAATATAAATATTTTTGGAGATAAAGGTTTGTCAAAGGTATTTCAACCCATAGGCTGAGAACCACCAATCTAGACTTTGTAAGCTCCTGTTTTCCTGCAGTACTTTTTCATAATACTGCAGGAGCCTTATATGCTAGTAACTGTCTGTAACCTCAGGAGATAGAGGCAAGAGGATCAGGAATTTCAAGTCAATCTCTGCTATATATCTAGTTTGAGACCAGCCTCTGAGGTACTACACTGTCTAATTTTTTCCTTTCCTCCAAGTAAAAAAGACGACAGGAGCATGTGCCGTAGTGCATGGTTGCAATCCCATCTACTTCAGAGACTGAAGCAGGAGGCTTACAAATTCCAGGCTACGCTCAGCAACTTAGCAAGACACCATCCCTCTCCTGTCCCCTGCCAAAACTTTTATATTGCCCACAAACCTTTGTATTATTTATTTATTTGGTGTTTTTTTTTTTTTTTTTTTTTTTTTTTTTTTTTTTTTTGGTTTTTCAAGACAGGGTTTCTCTGTGGCTTTGGAGCCTGTCCTGGAACTAGCTCTGTAGACCAGGCTGGTCTCGAACTCACAGAGATCCACCTGCCTCTGCCTCCTGAGTGCTGGGATTAAGGTGTGCGCCACCATCGCCCGGCCTTATTTATTTGGTTTTTCGAGACAGGGTTTCTCTGTGTTGCTTTGTTGCCTGCCCTGAACTAGCTTGTAGATCAGGCTGGCCTCGAATTTACAGAGATCCTCCTGCCTCTGCCTCCCCAGTGCTGGGATTAAATGCGTGCACCACCACCGCCTAGTGAACCTTTATGTTTTTAAGAGGTCATATTGGAATGTGGTGTTTTAAAGAGGTTTTAGAAGTGCTAGAACCTAGGCAAGACCACAACAAGAAACTGAGGAAGTCTGCAGAGTGTCAGATCTTCCTAAGGGGACAGTTTGTCACTCAGTTAGTTGTCTTGTCTTTTTCCTTAAAGTATGAATGCTCATTTTCAGAGTTTAATAATGTACCTTTTTAAAAAAGATTTATTATGTATACAACATTCCTTCCATGTATGTTTGCATGCCAGAAGAGGGCACCAGATCTCATTATAGATGGCTGTGAGCCACTATGTGGTTGCTGGGAATTGAACTCAGGACCTCTGGAAGAGCAGTCAGTGCTCTTAAGCTCTGAGCCATCTCTCCAGCCCCCATAATGTATCTTTTTTAAAGTTTTGAGGCAGGGTCTTACTGTATCTTAATATCTATAAGGATATCTTTCTCATCTCTCTTTCTATATATAAAGTGTGTGTGTATGTGTATATACACACACAAAATATTTTATTTGTAAAAAGATGCAGTTAGGCACTAAGAGTTATATATTTTTGTGTGCTTTGTATATATTACAGCTGTAGATTCAAACTCTCAAACTTTGCAACCAATAACATTGGAATTGAGAAGACGGAAAATATCAAAAGGAAGTGACATCCCATTAAAACGTCCCCGACTTGACAAAAATTCATGTGAGTCTCCAATTTATGTATATGTGCCTAGAATTTGAGAAGTTATTTGGGTCAACCTCTGTGTTCTGTCTGTCTGTCCTGTTTCTTATGAGTGCTAATGACTGTACTTGAGCTAATGTGAGTGGAATGTGCTTGTGTCAGTAGGTTTTTGCTGGAAGCAATGTGATCTATATTTGTGTTGGGCTCAGTGATAGCATATCTGCCTCCTTAAAGTGTATTTGATTGGGATTCCTTTTGAGATATTATATGACCTAGTAAGGATGGACTTCATGTGGTGAGAGAAATTTTAGCCAGGCATGGTGGCACATGCCTTCAACTCTAGCACTAGGAAGGCAGAGGGAGGCTGATCTCTGTGAGTTTGAGGAGGACTGATGCTACATAGAGAGTCTCGGTCTGAAAAACAAGCAGAACATTAGAAATACTATATGCATGCATATATATAATATTTACTAGAAATACTATATGTGTGTGTATATATACATATAAAATGTTTACTAGAAAGCAAACATGTTGTCTTCAAAAAAGATTGTGATGGCTTTTAAATATGGCTCTGGCAGCCCTTACTTTGGGAGTCATCATACAGTCTTTTACACTGGAAGCTCCAAAATAGAGCCATGGTCAAGATTAGGACGTGGCTCTGCACACCTCTTCAGTCTGAATTCTTGACATTGGGCTGTAAGCTCTCTTGCTCAGACTAGGAATTCTTAACAAAGTAAAGTAACTTCAGCAGAGGTTTTAGTTTTGCTATAAGCTAGGAAAGGCTATCAGTCTGGCATTCCAGAAGTCTCTGTAGAAAAGCCCTTGTAGAATTGAGCAGTTCAGAATCTGCCTTAGTGGAAGTCTTCTTTCCTGTTGGTTTCTGAGTACAACTCTCTGAATGGTTTACAGCCCAGGAACAGTCCAAAAACCGCTCTGAAAACAGTGACAAAGACTTGTCCAGGAGACGGTCCTCTAGGCTATCTACTAATGGAACCCATGAGACCCTAGATTCCGACTCGGTTGTACCTGATCTGGTTCATACGGTTGATACGAATCCTCTACAAGACAAGGCATCTAGTGCCAAGGAATCTGCTGAAGGTAAGTCAGTGTCTGTTTAGTATTTAGCCTGCCTGGTTCCTGTCTACTAAAAACCAGTCTAGATTCTTCTGTATAGGTTTCTTTTTCTTTTCTTTCTTTTTTTAAAGTTTTATTTATTTAGTTATTATATATACAATTTTCTGCCTGCATGTATGCCTACAGGTCAGAAGAGGGCATCACATCTCATTACAGAGGGTTGTGAGCCATCATATGGTTGCTGGGAATTGAGCTCAGGACCTCTGGAAGAGCAGCCAGCACTCTTAACCTCTGAGCCACTGTATAGGTTTCTGTGTTAGACTGTATTGAAGTTTTTTTTTTTTTTTAATTAATGTGTATAGGGCTGGAGGGATGGCTCAGTGATGCTGTTCTTGCAGAAGAACCACGTTAAATTCCTAACACCCAAGTTTTATGATCCATAACCACCTGTAACTTCTGTTCTGATGTAGCCTCTGCAGACACTGCATGCATGTGGTGCACAGATATTCTTGCAGGCAAAACACACATACACAGCTGGGCATGGTTGTATAACTTTTAATCTCAACTTTGGGGAGGCAGAGGCAAGCAGATCTTTATGAATTCCAGGCCAGCCAAGGCTCCAAACAAACAACCCCCCACCAAAACTCATAAACAGAAAATAAAATAGAATCTAATAATAATAACTCTTTAAAAAAAAGTGTGTGTGTGTGTGTGTGTGTGTGTGTGTGTGTGTGTGTGTGTAGGTATGTGTGCCACAGCAGTGTGAGCCATCTCTCCAGTCCCAGGTTAGATTGTGTTAAAATCCAAATATTTTTGTGGTGTATTGTTCTTCCTAGATGGTTCAGATGCTTTTGTGGTTGTTTTTGCTTTTTATTCTGTGCTGCATGTCAGACTGGAGGCACATGGCTTGGGGAGCCCTGCTTCTACGCCTTTTTTGATACTGCCTTGCTCTCTGTGCATTTTTGCTGATTTTCTTTTACTTTAACCAAATTCTTTTAAGTACTTATAGCCCTGGCTGTATGGGTGGAAGTCCTTTTCTTTTTTTAAATTTTTATTTATTTGTTTGTGTGTGTGTGTGTGTGTGTGTGTGTGTGTGTGTGTGTGCGCATGCTCATATATGCCACAGTATGTGTGATCAAAAGATAACTTGTGGAACTCTGTT
This sequence comes from Arvicola amphibius, assembly GCF_903992535.2. Classification (NCBI taxonomy): domain Eukaryota; kingdom Metazoa; phylum Chordata; class Mammalia; order Rodentia; family Cricetidae; genus Arvicola; species Arvicola amphibius. The sequence goes on along the minus strand of NC_052051.1, from coordinate 22,054,106 downwards.
CTCTTTGTCGTGTGGGTACTGGGGACTGGCTGCAGATTATCTGGCTTAGAAGCATCTTGTTGGCCCTCCTTTTTTGTTTTGAGATGGGATCTCTCTATGTAGCATTATGGTTTGGAACCCTATATAGATCAGGTGAGCCTCAGACTCTTTATTTCTTATTGTATATATACATATTTCCTCTAGGTCAATTGAAATCTCCATTGGAGGCTGGCCAGGTCTCATCTGTATTAACTTGCCATTCCTTTGGGGATGGACTGGGGGCTGCAGACTTGGAGTTGAACTGCAAGTCAATGGGAGAAAACACTATGAAAACAGAACCACTCTCTCCTCTTGCTGAGGCACAGGAGGTTTCGACTGTTGAAGGTATGTGTTTAGAATTAACGTAACCATGCTTTATGTGTATACTTGCACTTTTACTTCAACTATGAGGTGTTTGTTTATTGAGACAGGGTTTCTTTGTATAGCTATTCTGGAACTTGCTCTGTAGACCGGGCTGACCTTGAATTCACAGAGATCTGCCTCCAGAATACTTGTACCAAAGGTGTGTGCCACTACACCTGTAAGTTTTTTTTATTAAAAAAAAAACCTATTCTAAATTATCTTATTTGTGAATGTTATGCATGTAACATGGAGCAAAGAACAGATTCGTGTGGTTTCTAGATCAGTAGCTGTAACCCATGTAGTCTTGGTGTTTGTCTGTCTGTTATAAAGTGAAGAGAGGCTGAAGAGATGGCTCAGCCATTAAAGGCAGGCTTACATCCAAAAATATAAAGTGAACAGAAAGGTATTTGTCAGTGGAGTGTTAGAAGCTAACAAATGTTGTGCTTTTAAGTTAAGTAGGTTTTTATGCTTTTTGTTTGTTTGTTTGAGGCAAGGCCTCACTCTGTAGCCCAAGTTGGCTTAGAACTCACCAGATAGCCCAGGCTATCCCCAAACTCATGGCAATTCTTCTGTCTCAGCCTCTAAGTGCTGGAATTGCAGGCATAAGCCACCTGGTTCTGTTTTCTTGAGTAGAAAGTCTTAGATATATAATCATTTTACTACAGCTCATGTATCACCAAGTAGGCTTATTTGTTTTATGCTCTCTTAGGTCTTTCTAGCTAACAGAATGGCTAATCAAAATGTGGACTCCAGAAACCCTTAAAGTACAAAGAGTGGACTGTTTGCAGCATGTGTAGAGGAGCTGAACTCAGAACTCCCTCTCTGACCCCTCCCTATATGCCAGAGTTCTGGCTTTTCATTTTACACAGATGAATGGCCATATTAGACTTAGTGTTCTTAACTGCCTCTGGGAGGGAGGTGGCATTTACTTAGGGTTGGAGGAAGGGTCTTAGAAAGTGGGCAACAGGTAGGCATTTGAGGATGGGGGCCCATGAGACTTTTGACTTCCTAAAGTAGGTTAAGGCCTAACAAGGAAGTTGCTGTCAGTCTGAGGCCATTTGCATGGTGTTCTTTACTTTCAAGTTAAGTCTAACTTTACAGTAGACAGAGGAGCCTGGTAAGTTGCAAGAAGATGCAGTTCATCCAAAGCTGTCTGTACCTATGGATTTCCAGTGTGGTCCCGAATCCTGCCCTTCTGACATGGCCCAGTCCCATTTGATGTGTTGCTGGGTGCTGTGGACACAGTAAGAAGAGAACAAAATTATTGCCTGGAGGGACTTTGTGCAGTGTGGGGTGTGGACCCATCTGTTTCCAGGCCCGTGTCCCATTCATGTGTCCGCTCTGAATGAGGGGCAGCAGGCAGTAGATGATTAGGACTTGGGGATGCGTAGCCTTTGGAATTCTGTAGCTAAAGGGGAGAAATACTTGTCCTAGAAGCAAAGAGGTGTTCCTGGGGTTTGTTTTGGAACAAGGGCTCTGTGGCAAATACAGATGATACAGAAAGATTGCCGGGAAAAAGGCTGCTAAAGACTCATACACCAGGAATGTGTTATATAAGTGAGCAGGAAACGGGCTGAGTTGTCAGCAAAACAGCCACAGGGAGCAGGGGTGACTAGAGGCAGCACAGTTACTGGGAAGTGACTGTTCTCCAGGCTGCTGGTCTTCCTAAACCTAGATGGAGAGTCATGACTGTGAGACTCCTAGGCAGCAGTTGGAGCTGGCATAAACAACATGTCAGGTTCAGAGAAGGATGGCAGCTGGGCCTCCCAAAGCACAGCCCAGGCAGCTGGGGCAACACTGCCACCTTATGGAATAGATGTTGAGTATGTATGTGTGTAGATGAATGGAGGTCTGGGGCCAACTTTGTGAGCCACTTCTCTTTTCTTTTATGTGGGTTTGGGAAGCAGAATCACATGGCAGGTGTGTGCAGCAAGCACCTTTACTCCCTGAGCTCCTGTTGACCCTAGATATTTTTCCTGAGCACACACATACATATGTGTAAACATACGTGTATGGTTTCTTTTTTCTTAGTACTAAGGACTGAACCACAGATTCATTCCTATTGAGTACACACTCTGCTACTGAGCTACACACTTGGTCATGCATTCTTTTCTTCTACGGTATTAGATTGAACCCAGGGCTTTGTACAAGTCAAGCCAGGGTTATACCACTGAGTTATATCCTCAGTATCCTCAGCCCTGTGTATATTTTTAAGTAAGTCTAATTTGTAATTATCTCAGGCCTACAAAAATTTTGTAAATACAGTACAAAAAAGAGAAGCATGATCGCTCACACATGTAATCTCAGCATCTGGGAGGCTGAGGCTGGAGGGTTACTGTGAGTTTGAGGCTACCCTGGGCTACCCAGTGAGTTCAAGGTCCTCCTGGGCTACATAGTTTGTTCAAGGCCAATTTGGTGCACAGAGTGAAATCCTGTCTCAACAACAGTTAGACAGAATTTCCATAACTGTCTTTTACAAAGCAACACCTGGTAGGATAGGAGGTGGTTCAGACCCTAAAGGAGCAATGCTATAGTCTCTGAACTGGTGGGTTCTTCTCCCCTCGCCTGCTCGTGTGTGTGTGTGTGTGTGTGTGTGTGTGTGTGTGTGCGCGCGCGCGCGCGCGTGAGTGCGTGCGTTAATGTGTGTGCGTGTGCGTTAATGTGTGTGCGTGTGTGTGTGTGTGTGTGTGTGTGTGCGCGTGTGTGCTCAAGCTTCCCTGTGTAGCCCTAACCAGCTGCAGACTCACCATCCCCAGCTTCCTCTGTCTGCCAGGTCCTGGGATCACAAGCAGCTGCCACCACACCCAAGTCAGTGTTTCATCTGCTTTTCATTTTTCCTGTGTCCATGGTTTTAAAGTTGATAACAAAAAAAAAAAAAAAAAAAAAAAAAAAAAAGGACAGGACCCCTTTGTGATTTTGTTGTGGTTGGTTTTTAGTTTTTGGAGACAGGGTTTCTCTGTGTAACACTTCTAGCTCTCCTGGAACTCTGTAGTCCAGACTAACCTCCAACTCACAGAGGTCTGCCTGCCTCTTCCTCCTGGGATTAAAGGCATGTGCCACCACACCCAACCTTAATTAATTAATTCTGAGACGGGGTCTCTTGTATCCTAGATTGGCCTGGAACTTGCTGTGAGGATATCTTCAGCCCCGATCCTTCTATCTCCACTTGCACTAAGCTCAGTGTGTTCAGTGATGAGGTGTAGCATGTAATCATTGGGCCAGCAGTAGATGACATGTGTTCCCTGCCAGAGGGGGCCATCTGGATCCCTTCCTACATGCTGAGTGAGCTGGGTCTGGATGGAAATGAAGACTTGAGTGAACTAGAGATGAATGGCAGGGAGAGAAGGCACAGGATGAGAGCCTGAAGCAGTCACTGGGGCCAGGTGGTATTGGCTGAGGTAGGAACTGAGGCTTGCTGAAGAACAATGACTTTAGAAGACAAGATAGTGCTAAGGAGCCAGAATTAGGCCAGTCTGAGTGTCATCCACCTAGCTTTTGAGATATTGGCAATGAGCATACCAAAAGAGATTAAAGTAGGTCTAGCTTTTTATTAATTTTGTGTGTGGGTATGTTTGTGTGGGATGTGTTTGCCTGTATCTGTCTGTGCTTCACAATTGTTCCTTGTGTCTGTGGCGGCCAGAAGAGAGCTTGAGAGTTCCTGGAAAAGGAGTTACATACAGACTGTCATGAGCTACCACCTGGGTGCTGAGAATCAAACCCAGATCCTATGGAAGAAAGCAACCAGAGCTCTTAACTGCTGAGCCTTTGCTGCAGCCCCTAAAATTGACTTTTATAGTGAACAGAGTTTAAGGACTGGAGTGGGGTATGGTTCTATCATACATGAAACTTGGGGTTCAACCCCCTAGCCCTGTAACAGTAAAATAAAACAATAACAATGCCAACCTATTTAAAAGCTTTTTCAGAAGTATGAGATATGTTTGTTATAGTAGGAAAAGTATAAATCATTGCCCAGGTATGTGTGATTTATAGCAATACTAGCCTCCAAGGAGCTGAATGCTGCCAATAGCCAGAAAGCCCTGACTCTCTCCCCAGAGGACACAGATGAAAACAAAACCTGGCCAAACCATTGATTGCTCTGCATGCAGGAAGGAGTCCAGATGGCCCTGGCTCTTGGGGACCACATGCATGCATCTGTCAGTATACATCCACATATACTAATTTCTCTGTTACAGGACTATAGGAATAAGAAGGCTGCTGATCCCACTCTGTATTCTCTATTACAGTATGATAGGATTACTCCAAACACAGAGACTTGGAACACTTTTATTTTCTCTTAGTTGATGTGGGTGACTCACCTGGGGGTTGTCCAGGACTAAGCTCTCATCTGGAAACTTTCAGGGGAGCAGCCCAGTCTTTAGCTACTTGAAGATGGTGACTGAAGGCCTTGGCATTTTGCTGGCACTTCCGGGTACTCTGTGCAATGGCCTCTGGGAAGTGACTCAGAACATGGCCTGTGTTTTTAAGCCAACAGAGAAGTCTGTCTGCCAGGAAGCTAGTGTTACAACCTCACTAGCAGGGGATGCTACTGCCTTTCCATATTCTGTTAGAGAGATGACTCACGGGTGCTGCTCAGATTGAGGGGTGGGATGGAGGAGTACACAGGGGCATGAAGACCACGAGGCTTGTTGGAAACCCAGCTGCTTGAACACCAGTGTCTGAAGATTTCAGATCATCCATCTTTTGATGTAGTACGTTCTCTGCCTTGTTAGCGTCACCATCCTTGAAAAGAGCTCTTAGTTTGGCTGGCTGGGGGCTTTGTCCTAGTGACACCTGGCAGTGTCTTTCCATACGGAGTTTCCATGCCTACCTAAGCCTGTGTGATCTTGGCACTGCCATCCCTCAGAGGCACCCAGGTGCTAGGCTTGCTTCTCTTGGCAGTGCAGTTGTCCCACCTTCTACTTAAATACAGAGAAGAATCAGGGATTTTGATTTGAGGGAATTTTTTCCTGCTGAATTGACTTTGTTGTCTATTGAGAGAGGCTGCTTGTTGGTTCCCAGGTGCTCAGCCCTGAAATAGTCACACAGAAACTATATTATTTAAATCACTGCTTGGCCCATTAGCTCTAGTTTCTTATTGGCTAACTCTTACATCTTAATTTAACCCATTTCTAGTAATCTGTGTATTGCCACAAGGCTGTGGCTTACTGGGTAAAGTTCTGGTGGTATCTGTCTCCTGTGGGGTGACATGGCTTCTCTCTGACTCTGCCTCCTTTCTCCCAGCATTCAATTTAGTTTTCCCCACCTACCTCTGTAGTGTGGAGCTGTGGGCCGCTTCCCACCGCCCAGCTCTAGGCTGCCTGGCTAGCTTAGCCCCAGAAATAACAACACACAAATTGTATTCATTTAGACACTGCCTGGCCCATTATATCTAGCCTCTTCTTGGCTAACATCTTAACTAACCCATATTTAAAAATCTGTGTAACACCACGAGTGGTGTCTTACCGGGAAAGATTCAGCATGTCTGACCTGGCAGCTGGCTTCATCGCATCTGTCTCCCTGAGGAGAGGCATAGGGGTCTGGCCCAGAGAGGCGAGGCATGGCGATTTATCTCACTTAGGAGAGGCGTGGCATCTGACTGAGCCATCTACCTCACTTCCTTCTTCCTGTTCTGTCTACTCCACCCACCTAAGGGCTGGCCAATCAAATGGGCCAGGCAGTTTCTTTATTAGCCAGTGAAGAGTCCTCCATTATACCTCTATTCCCTGTGCAGGCCCAAGACAGTTTCATTATTAACCAGTGGTATTCACAGCATACAGAGGGGAATCCCACATCAGTTGTCTTTTCAAAAGCTTGCTATAGTGGCAGGCTGTCAGGTCCCATGTGTCCCAAGTTAGCCTATAGTCAGACCACACCTCTCTTGGAATCTGTTCATAAATAAGGAGATAGTAATTAGGACATTGATAGGCTCTAAAGATGGAAGTGAGTTGTCTCAGGAAATACTGCATGTAGAATGATTGGTTAATGTTGGCCTAAAGGCAGTTGGGAGGGTTTCCTGTAGCTACTGGACTGTTCTTTCAGAATTGCTTGCCACTGCCACGTTTCCTGGCTGTGCTGATGTATACTCCATAACAGCCAGCACAATCCATGGCTCCTCACTTTTTTTTTTTTTTTTTAACAGTTCCAAATACTTTGAGGAAAACAGATGACTTTGTGGCATTGAATGTGCCAGCTGTGGACCTAGACCACAAGTTTCGATGCAAGGTTGTGGACTGTTTGAAATTTTTCCGCAAGGCTAAGCTGCTGCACTATCATATGAAGTATTTCCATGGGATGGAGAAATCACCAGAGCCAGAGGAGAGTCCGGGGAAGAGGCATGTGCAAACTCGGGGCTCTGCAGGGCCTGACAAGGCCAGCCAGGAGAACCTGACCAGGAAGCGGGGCTCTGCCAGCTCCCCAAGTGAGTATCTTGCTTTTGTGGTATGTCCTGGAAGGACTCTGACATTTCTTAGATGGAAAACTGCCGTAGGTTGATTGGTCCCCTGAGGAGATGGTTCTTGGGACTGAACCCATCGTAGAACTGAAGCCCTCCTGGAGGAAGCAGGAAGCTCTGCTTCTCTGTGTTCATGTGACGTTAAGGGAGTTACTGTGAAGTCTGCCAGGATGAGTGGACCATCAAGCAAAGGAGCTCTGAGATCAGCAGAAGTTGGTCCCAGGACAGATGAATGCTGCCCTGGTACCCCACAGACTCATGTCCTGTTCCTGCCAGGACAAATGTTGAAAAGATATAAAAGTGAGTTTGAGCCTGTCTGTTGCTGGGTGCAGGTATGAACCCTCTAATCCCTCACACACCTCAAGACACTTTCTAAAAGCTGCTTAGTACAGAAATCACAATGCGCTGGCACAGCCACCAAATCTCCCTTCCTACCTCCCAGAGAACCCCCCCTTTTTTTGAGATTTCTTCTAAAACTTAAAGAAATTGAAAATTATGCTTTGCTTTTTAGATGAGTCTTATTTATGCCAGGCTTGCCTAAGTATTGAAAATGATTTTTTCCCCCGAGACAGGGTTCTCTGTAGCTTTTAGAACCTGTCCTGGAACCAGCTCTTGTAGACCAGGTTGATCTCAAACTCGCAGAGATTCACCTGCCTCTGCCTCCCGAGTGCTGGGATTAAAGGTGTGTGCCACTACTGCCCACTTACTATTTTTTTTATAGTTTATTTTTACTTTATGTGCATTGGTGTTTTGCCTGCATGTTAATATGTATGAGGGTCTTGGATCCTCTGGAACTAGAGTTGCAGAGAGTTGTGGGCTGCCATGTGGGTGCTGGGAATTGAATCTGGGCCCTTTGGAAGACCATCTGAGCCATCTCTCCAGCCCATAGTTTATTATTTTTGAATAGGCACATTTTTAAAAATATGAAAAGAAACAGTGGTTTTAATAGTATATTTAGTATATCCAAAATAGTATTGTGGCACCATGTGGTAATTTGGTCAGTGGCAAACCATGTATATAACCACAGTGTCATAAAATTATGTTATCTGTGACATAGCAGCCGTTGGAGTTTGGACAGTGAAATTAGCTAAGGATAAATTTCTTAGAACATGTCCTGTGTAGTGGACATATGACAGACAACCATCTTAGTGTGTGAGCAACATGAAAATCATGACTTTTATATATTTTACCTAGAAGTCAATCTTTAAAAATTGTCCTGTGTTTTCTTTTCTTTTTGTTTTGTTTTGTTTTCGAGACAGGGTTTCTCTGTAGTTTTGCAGTCTATCCTGGAACTAGCTCATATAGACCAGGCTGGCCTTGAACTCACAGATATCCGCCTCCTGCCTCCCGAGTGCTGGGATTAAAGGCGCCACCACCGCCCAGCTGTCCTGTGTTTTTACCTAAAACACAGATCAATACAAACTAGCCTTACCTGTGAGGTGCCCGGTGCTGTGAATGGATGGCCAATGGTATTCCATTCGCTGGCCTGTGTAGTTCTCTTTCCTTCAGCTGGGCTGTACTTGCTGAGGCTAAAGGCTAAATTAGAATGAAGTGCCCAAGGAAGACCAGTTGTCAACAGACCACTAGAAAGTAGCTGTATGACATACTGCATAGGGCACTCCCCATCCTAGTGGGTTTACTTCTGTCTTGTCCAAGCCTCAGCAGGGGGTGGTTTTTTTTTTTTTCAGAGTGGGTTAGTATGAGCTGAACTGTGTCTAGATTGAACACCAAAGCCCATGCCCTACTTTTTAAAAGCAGAGATCACCTACCTCAGGGAAAATTGCTTATTGAGCAGGGACTCCAAATGCTGGAGTCGGAATTGCTCCAGGCTAAACTAGATCAGCCTGTCCACTTTGCTAAGATTTATTGCCATGCTCTGGCCTGGGCCCTGCTAAAGAGACTTAAGGGAAGTGCTTATGGTTATGGGTGCTCTGGAACAAAGAAACAAAGGTCTGGTTCATTTCTTTTATTTAAGCAATACTTGATACATTTAGGGTCAAACACTGGCTTTTTTTGAGACTGTGTGGTGCTGACTGGCCTGGAACTTTATATAATGTGTTGATCTATAGAGATTTACAGAGATCTACCTGCCTCTGCTGGGATTCAAGGTATGCACCATTGTACCCAGCCAAACACTTGAGTCTTTAGGGATATTAATACTCCTCAAGGGGAATGAGGAGGCGTCCTTGTCACCAAATTTTCTAGCACCACAATAATGCTGATGGCAGCGGAAACTAGCACTCTGGTGCCCCAAGGTTCAGTTTAGTCTAAAGCCAAGGTTTTCCCAGGGTAAGAAAATGGCCCAGGTGGGAATGGCAATAGATAGTAAGCAGGAGCGGATTTCTTTCTCTTCCATTCCATGGTGCTCTTCCTAGGTTAAGCCTCTGTGTGGTAAGCTCAGTGGAAAAGGCACTTACTGCAGAGCCTGATGGCAGGAGTTTAATCCTGGGGACTCATGTAGTAGAGAGTGGGCCACCTCTACATGTATACCAGCATTTCTCTCTCATGGTTCTACGGGCTGGGAATTCCTAGATAAAAGCATCACTAGTGTGGCTCCCAGTGAAAGATCTTTCCCCCGCATCCTCATATGCATCTCTAGTTAGTTCTAGAAAGACACTAGTCCTATCAGGAAGGCCCCACCCTCATGATAGGTGCCTCCCAGAGTTTCCTTTTCCATATAACATCACATTGCAGGTGGAAACGTAACAACAGACATTTTAGGATTGGGGCAGAAAGCCCTGTGTTCAGTCCCCAGCACTGCCAGAAAAATACCAATTTTAGGGATGAGGGATCGAGAGAGCACATAATTCAGGTATATCAATGTAGCTTAAATGTCACTTTCTTTTATACAAAGGGGCATGACAAAGCCCTTTGAGTTCAAACGTGTCCACCTTTGTGACACTGCAGCCTGTCATTGCTCTCTGCAGACATGCTAGCCTCATTCATAGCTGCCCTGTGATGCCTGTGACTAAGAGCACCTTAGCAGGTTGGACAGCTGCTAGATACTGCAAAGTAGTGGAAGTTTACAGAGATACTGGGGACACAGTGTCTACTTATGTAGCAAGGACAAATTGAAGGGAGAAGTCTGTGATACCGGGGAGGTGTGGGGGGGTAATGTTGAGAATTAGATCTGTGTCCATTTGCATTTCCCATTTTGGGAACAGTTCATGTCCCAGGACTTCTAGTAGATAGATTGTAGTACACACACACACACTTTTTTTTTTCTATTTCTGAGAAAGCTTCACAGTGTAGCCTTGCTGGCCTTGAACTTTTTTTTTTTTTAATTTTTATTGATATATGAGAGACATCCTTACTCACCCTGGCTGGCCTGGAACTTGCTCTGTAGACCAATTGGTTTGAACTCATGAGATCCACCTGCCTCTGCCTCCTGAGCATTGACAAACTTTCCTATCAAGGACCAGATAACACTGTCATCTTTGAGGGCCCTAAAGTCTCTGTCCTCATGACTCAGCTTGGCAACTGAAGCAGGAAAGCAGCTGTAGACATACAGTAAGTGAACGCTGCACATTTCACCCAGACCCAGAGGCTGGATGAAGGAGGCATAGTCTTACTAGCTCTCCTCTGTGTCTCCCAGGGGCAGAAAGGGACCTTCCCAGTCAGGACCAGGTCAGAGACTGTTATTTTTTTGTCTTGTGCATACTTGATTACTAAGAAAAGAACAAGATCTCAGAACTGAAATAAAGTAACAACTCTTGAATGTGTGTTAATTCTAGCTGCAAAAGAGAAGGAAAAGAATAAAGAGAAGAAATTCAAAGAGCTTGTGAGAGTGAAACCAAAGAAGAAAAAGAAAAAGAAAAAGAAAACCAAGCCTGGTAATTTTCCCTGGATGGCTTCCCTGCTTAGGAATAACCAGCAGGCCTTTCCTAGGGCTTGTGGGCTCGGCATGGGCTCTGGAAGAGGGTGTGGGTTGATGCTGGACACTAAACCAACTCAACTCACTCACTAACATAGCTCAGGTTGCTCTCAGACTGAATTCTTCAGCTCCATCCTCCCAGGCACTGAGATTACAGTTGGGCATGATCTTCGTAGTTTGCTTCATAACTGTTAAACACCCAACTCTCAAGAAAAGCTTCAGTTCTTGAAAAGTGTGTTTCAATTCCAACAACAGTGTTTGAAAAAAAAAATCTCTGTTCAACCTTGGGAGCTAAAGAGGTGCCTTGTTTTATTCTCAGTGCCCCTTTTGGCTTACAAAAGCCATTTTACCAGAAAAGAAGGAAGGGCAGGGTGAGGAGGAAGTGATTGCCCTTCACCCCTCTCTGTGGTGTACTTCCCCAGGCCTTTGAGCTCTTTGATCTGCAGGCTGCTATTGGGTTGCTTCTGGGATGCGGGTGGTGTCTGAGGTTGCTCATTTGTACCTGATGCTGTTCTTGTAGAATGTCCCTGCAGTGAAGACATCAGCGACACCTCCCAGGAACCTTCTCCACCCAAAGCATTTGCTGTCACCAGGTGTGGGTCCTCACATAAGCCTGGGGTCCATATGAGCCCACAACTCCATGGTTCAGATAATGGAAACCATAAAGGGAAACTGAAAGCATGTGGTAAGAGCCCACTCTCATCTGAACACCTGTTAGGAAGTGTGTGGTCCATAACCAGTGGTTGTGGTGTGGAGGAAGGACTCAGTGACCATAAGTAGTCAGGCACCGGGGTCTAACCTTATCCTTGCAGTTGGTCCTGCCTCTTTTCCTTAGAGTGTGCAGAACTCTAAAGGTGGCTGTGGATAGAGTTGGCTATATGCCAGGTCCTGGCTGCCTACGGGCAGCTAGGGAGCATTTTAGAGTCCTTAGGGCAATGGTGTGTGTGGTTCACAAGAAGTCACTCTTCTTATAGTGAGCTCCGGGATTTTGGGAGCCTCTTCATGGTCCCTTAGTGAAATGAGGACATGTAGTTCAGCCCTTGGCAGGCAGCATGTTCCAGTAAGAAGCCCTGCCTGAGAACAGTGTCCTGTTGCCAGGCGGTGGAAGTCCCTGGAGGAGGGGCAGAGACAGTGTGGTATACAAAAGCATTATCTGTGAGTTTAGAGCATTGACTATTAGCCTCCCTTTCCTTCCAGAGGAGGATAATTTGAGTGAGTCCTCTTCTGAGAGCTTTCTTTGGACTGATGAGGAATATGGTCAAGATGTCGATGTCACCACCAACCCTGATGAGGAGCTTGATGGGGACGACCGCTATGATTTTGAGGTGGTTCGTTGCATCTGTGAAGTCCAGGAGGAAAATGACTTCATGATTCAGGCAAGTAGAGCTCCCAGAACACAGGACAGAGGAAGATAAACTGATCTCCCAAGAGGATGTAAGGCCAGCAGCGATAGTGAGGCATGTCAGCAGCCTCCAGTGTGCACTGCTCACAGCAGTAACCAAGTTTGCCTTTTGATTCAGCTTTCTGAGAATTGTAGGCTGCTGTAAATAAAATGAGAGAGGAGTCACTGAGGCTAAAGGAGACGGCCTAGCCTGGCCTGTCATCCCACAGTGAGGTGTGACAATTCAGTTTCTTTATGGACTCCTCTTTTCTTTGACATAAATCTCCTTTGTGGCCTAAAGAAGTGGAGTCTGGGTTTATAAAATGTCTGTTTCTGTCTGCTACTTGGTGTTATGGGGGAGAGGGTAGTGTCTGTCTGTGTTGGTGGCAGTAGGTGTTCCCAACGAAAGGACTGGCAGCCCATTATGCATTAATACTCTGCATTGGCTAATATCCATTAGTAGTAATAGGTCCAGCTTCTTGGTTTGCTTTCTTTGTTTTTATGTACATGGCATCAAATTTTGAAATTGACTTGATTTAATGTACGTAGTTGAATTTATGTGTTTTATCCTTTTAGTTGCCTTATTTTAGGTGGAGTCTCTGTCTTAGCTATTTTCTATTGCTGTTATAGACTATCCTGACAAATGCAACTTAAGGGAGAAATTACTGTGGTCCATAGCTCTGGAGGGGTGGATGGACACAGCATGGCATGGTGCAGAAGCTGTCAGAAGAGTGGAACTAGTTAATACCTGCATGCTGCGTGCTTGCTTTCTCTATTCTTACAACGTTTAGCATCCCCTGCCTAGGGAAATGGTGCCACCTACAGTGAGAGGGTCTTCCACTCAATCTACTTAAGATAATCCCAAATAAACAGATCCACAAACTAACCTGATCTAGATAATCCCTTGTTGAGAGAGGTGATTCTAGATTAAAGCAGATGAAATTAACCACAGTCTCATCCTGGTCCCATTTGCCCTTGAACTTTCTGTCTCTGCTTCCTAAATACTGAGGTTACAGTCACATGCTACCACGTGTCTCTGCTTCCTAAGTGTAGACTTTTGTGGTTTCTTCTAGAGCTTCAGAGATTTTAAGAACTTTATGCATCCCCAGCACTGGGGAGGCAGAGACAGGCAGATCTCTGTGAGTTTGAGGCCAGCCTGGTCTACAGAGCAAGTTCCAGGACATACTCCAAAGCTACAGAAAAATTCTGTCTCCAACTCCCCCCCCCCCCAAAAAAAAAAGAGTGAAAGAAAGAAACAAACAAACCTTATGCATGTTTTAGCTGGGTGGCAATGGCATGTACTTTTAATCCCAGCACTCAGGTTGCAGAGGCAGGTGGATCTCAGTTTGAGGCCAGTCTGATCTACAAAGCAAGTTCCAGAACAGCCAGGGCTACACAGAGAAACCCTGTGAAAGAATTTTTTAAAAAAGGGGGGGGGAGCTGGAGAGATGGCTCAGAGGTTAAGAGCACTGCCTGCTCTTCCAAAGGTCCTGAGTTCAATTTCCAGCAACCACATGGTGGCTCACAACCATCTGTAATGGGGTCTGGTGCCCTCTTCTGGCCAGCAGACATACACACAGACAGAATATTGTATACATAATAAATAAATATTTAAAAAAACAAACCTATGTCTGTTTTATCCTTTTGCAGTTTGTTTTGGTATGAAATGGGGCTGTGGCTTCCCAGTTGACGGGCAGCAGAAGCTGAGAAGGAAGTGACAACAGTCAGTCTGGAGTCAGTACTATGCAGTTAATGTAAATTTTGGTTCTGAGACAGATTCTAAAGTATCCAGGCTGGCTTTGGCCTCACAGTGTAACTGAGGCTCGCTTCGTTTTCCACTACACCTCACATCTAAGTGTTCTTCCTGTGCCATGGCCTCTACCAAAGCCAATAGCCTCATGGGCACTTCAGATAAGGCTCTTGGGACTGAAGAACACAGGACTCTTTAGCCTACTTCGTTCACTTATGTGTAAGCCTTCATGTGGTCAGTGGTGGGCAGGAGTCAGTAGGGAGTGCTCCCTGCCGTTTCCTCTCACCCTCACGCTTTTAGGGGCTTCCTGCCTTCTAAGTTGTGTTGCTTCTTTACTTTTCCCAGTGTGAAGAATGCCAGTGCTGGCAGCACGGGGTCTGCATGGGATTACTGGAAGAAAATGTGCCCGAGAAATATACCTGCTATGTCTGCCAAGACCCTCCAGGTAGAGATTTCTGGAGCCGGGGTGCCAGCAGCATGTATGTAACTTCCTCTTAGCGCAGCAGCTAGTGACACCCTGTCTGTGTTCTTGATTAATTTCTTTGCGGATGGCTAGGTGACTCTCCTCAGCATTTTGGAAGCTCCCCTTGGTGGCCAGCTCTCCAACCCAGCAGTGAGGGAATGTGTATGAAGGTGCTTACCCAGCAGCAGGCTTGACCTTGATCTAGAACAGTTCTTGGAATGTGGTGAAAACCATGCATGATATTGTGAATGATGAGCACAAAGCGGGACAGCAGTCTTGAACTTCCCTAGGTCTGGCTGAGACTGTCCATAGTGTTGTCTGCTTTGTGAATTGGCTCATAGCTCTTACTCAGGGCCTTCCTGGTTTCTTGTTCCAGTTTCAACAGTGAAGAACTTCTTTCCCTGAGAAATCTGAGGATGGGTGTGTGGCTCTGTTCTAGGCAATTCAGGGATGTTGGAGGGTACACCTGTCCTCTAGTGCATCACGGCCCCTGGAAGGGCCAAGGCATGGTTATATACAGCTTGTCACCACTCCAAGCAGTGTCTTGCTCAGTTCCTCAGCAGGATCAGTTGGTTTTGTGGTTTCCAGGGGTTGTTCATGGCTCTTGGCTGTCCTTTCCGCCACACCCAGCCTGTTGTAGGGTTTTCTAGTGACTGAAGAGTGACTGAGTTTCTTTGGAAAGTGCTGTCTCCTGAGCTTTTGGAGCAGGAAGTACTGCTGAGTCCCTGAGCTGTTTTCTTCCTTTCTAAGGAGGCTTGTAATAAGCAAGACCCCTGGAGTCATCCAGGTCATGTTACATAGCAGATGGGAAGCATCTGTCTAGTTAGGGGCAGGTGGTACTGTTGGAAAGGGGCTTGGAACCTTTCGTTCATTAGATAAGTCCATTTGGAACCCTTTGCCAGGCTCTGGGACTGCAGCCGTCAATGAGATGGTTCCTTGTTTTCTGACTCTTAATAGGATTGGGAACAGAAAACCAAAGTTGAAACAAATTAAACACAAGACTGTGTGCACAGCTGAAGCTAGAAGGGGGAAAGTGATGAGGGAGTAACCAGAGACCCTGAAAAGGCTCTTTTTGTTGTGAAGGGAACGGCAGGCTGCTTCCCGCCACCCGGCTAGTTTTACACCCGAAATAATTACACGGAAACTGTATTCATTTATACACTGCCTGGCCCATTAGTTTCAGCCTCTTATTGGCTAATTCTCATATCTTGCTTTAACCCATATTTAGTAATCTGTGTAGCACCACGAGGTGTGTCTTCCCGGCAAGGATCTTAGCCTGCGTCTGTCTCGGAGAGGAGAGGAGAAGCATGGCGCCTGCGTCACTACTCTTCTCTCTCCCACAATTCCGTTCTGTCCACTCCGCCTACCTAATTTTCTGTCCTATTAAAGGGCCAAGGCAGTTTCTTTATTAACCAATGAAAATAACACATAGACAGATGACCCTCCTCCATCATTTTTTAATGCTGGATGGTGGCATAAAGGCCCACTTGAGGAGATGGCAAGGCTCCAGTACTGGAAAGGTCTAGGGGAATAGCACTTCAGACAGAGACACACGAGAGGAGAGGTCAGCGTGTGTGCATGTGTTCCCCAAAACTCAGGAAAACCATAGGGTGGAAGGAGGAGAACAGGAAGGAATGGTCCTGTGAGCCATAAAGAGTTAGTTAGGGGTTTGGGTTATTCTTCTGTAAGCCGTTGAAAGCTGTGGAAGGTTCTGAGCAGAGGAGGGAAGAGTAAATATCTCTTAAATGTAAGAGATAGTCCAGCTGGCCATTGTAGCGTGCATCTGATCCCAGAATGCACCAGACTTTTTCTTTTGAGCCACCAACCAGCTCCCAAACACAATGCAGAGACTTAGAAGTTTTGAATGTACAGCCTAGCTTATGCTCATTTCTGATTGGCTCTTTAACCTTAAATTAACATGTTTCTCTTTAGCTGCCTTTTGCCTCAGGGTATTTTACTGTTCTTTTTTTCTGTAATGTCACCACTTTAGGTCAGAGGCCTGGCTTCAAGTACTGGTATGATAAGGAGTGGTTGAGCCGGGGACATATGCATGGCCTGGCATTTCTAGAAGAGAACTACTCCCATCAGAATGCCAAGAAGATTGTGGCCACCCATCAGCTTCTTGGTGATGTGCAGAGAGTGATTGAGGTGCTTCACGGCTTGCAGCTCAAGATGAGCATCTTGCAGTAAGTGTGGCGCCTACAGCTTTGGTAGGAATCTGCTTTGGCTCTCAGTTCTCTTAGGTTTGGGGAGAAAGCGAAACGCCTCAAAGTCAGCCCTAAGACTGATAAGTTTAGATCTGTTGCTATGCTGAGCATGTGGCTCAGGGGTAGAGTGTTTGCCTAGCATGTGTGGGTCTCTGAGTGATTGCCAGTACCCTTGTTCCATTCCCCCCTCCAAAAAAGATCAGTTACATAATAAGCACTCCTTTGTAAAGCAGTTGACTTTTTTGAGGAATATTTTACATATAATTACTTTCATTTATTTTAAAGACTTTACTGAATTTGATAATTGTATAATAATCCATGTAACCAACACCACAAACAGAACATGGTGTGTGCATCTAGGTTTTTCTAGGTTTTTTTTTTTTTTTTTTTTTTTTTTTTTTTGTTTTGTTTTAAGGCAGATTGTTACTCTGTAGTCCAGCCAACCTCAAATTAAGTGTACAACCCTTAATTTGACTCATAGTGTTCCTCCTGTTTCAGCCTTTTGAGAACTGGGGTTACAGATGTGGGCCACTGTGGTGTGGTATACACATTTATAGCTTGCTTTGTGCTATCTTTGGGTGTACAGTTTTGAGGAATTTTAAAATTGTGATAAAATATACATAATGCAAATTTAATTTAAACTTTACCATCTAAATCTATTTATTTATTTATTTATTTATTTTCTCTTCTTGTGACAGGGTCTCTCTATTTAGTCCTGGCTGTCTTGGAACTAGATATGTAGATCTGGCTGGTTTTGAGCTCACAGAAATCTACCTGCCTCTACCTTTCTACGCCTAGCTCTTTTATTTTGTCTTTGCCTGGTCTGATTTTGAATTTCTGAGCTCAAGCAATGTCAGTCTCCAGAACTTGTCATCCTGCAAGACTGATTTCTCTATGCATTAATTAATCTCCAGTGTCCTGTCCTCCCTGTTCTGGCAACCGCCATTCTGCTTTCTGTCCCTGTGAATTCAGTTCTCTAGATACCTCACAGGAGAAGTCATGAAGTATTTACCTGTTGTTTATTTCATGTGGCACATCTTCACAGTTCATTTATATTGTATCAGAATTTCTTTTTAAAAGGCAAAGTGTAGTATATGTATATCACATTTTGTTTATCCTTTCATCCTAAACACCCATGATTTATAGACATCTTTTTTTTTTTTTTTTTTTTTTCCAAGACAGGGATTCTCTGTTTAGCTTTGGAGCCTGTTCTGAAACTTGCTATCTAGACCAAACTGGCCTCGAACTCAAAGAACTCTACCTGCCTCTGCCTCCCAAGTGCTAGGATTAAAGGCATGTGCCACCACCGCCCAGCATAGATAGAGAATCTAAAATCTGCTGTCAGACGGACTGGAGAAATTGCTCAGCAGTTAAGACCTCTTGCTGCTTTTCCAGAGGACCTGAGTTCAGTTCCCAGTACCAGCATTGGCAGCTCACAACCACCTGTAACCCCAGCTTTAAGAGATCAGTACTCTGACCTCTGAGAATATCTGTGTACTCTTGTGTATATACATACACACACACACACACACACACACACACACTTAAAAAAGTCTGCTGGGAGAGTCATTGTTAGCAGCTTGCTCAAGGATTGTTGTTCAGACTCCTGTCCCTGTCAGAGTTTTCTCATACAGAAAATTCGTAGGCCTTAGGGAACTGGCTTTTGGCTCTTGGTGGCTGGCTACTTGTTTCCAGATAGGCCCTGGAGGACCACCATCCCCATTGCATCCGCTGTGCTCTAGACTCCCCGTTTACTTTCGTCTTTCTCTTCCTCTGTCTTCTTTCTCTTTCTTCCTTTACTGATTAAAAGTTGTAATAGAAGTCCTGGGTGGTTAAGAAATGAAAGATGGGCAAGATGGCTCAGTGGATAAAGGTGCTTGCAGCCAACACTAATAACCCGAATTTGATCCCTGGATCCCATGTTAGAAGGAAAGAATTGACCCTGCAAGTTGTCCTTTGACCTCCACACATATGCCTTGGGCAATGGCCCCTTAACAAAATAAGTAAATGTAATTAAAAATAATAATTGAAAGGTAAAGTGAGTGACTTTTTAATTAAAGTGTGTGTGTGTGTGTGTGTGTGTGTATGCATGTGTATGCGCTTGCTTGTGTGTTTTCTTATGCACATGATCCAGGGAGCTGGAGAGATGGCTCAGAGGTTCGGAGTACTTAGAGTTCTTGCAGAGGACCCAAGTTTGGTTTCTAGCACCAGCTTTGGACAACTCACAACTGCAATAACTCCAAGCCCTCTTCTGGCCTCCTGTTTTTACATTTAACACCTGAATATGCACATACATACCTCAAGCACGGATATATATACAATTAAAAAATAAACCTTAAAAATTAAAAAATAAACCTTAAAAATGATGACAGGTTTAAAAAAAAACATATAGGTAAGGGCTGGGAGGGTAAGTAGAATGCTTGCTTAGTGAGCTCAAAGCCCTGGGTTCCATTCCTAGGATGTGCACATGTACACACACATCACCACCACCTCAAAACATTAAAAACAAATACACAAAATCTCAGCATACTTGTTCCCACTGAGAACAGTAAACAGTGATGTTTTTCTCCTCTGTTCTTTCCCCTCTTTTATAATTGATTATGCTTTGACAAATGAATGTAATGACCCTCTGTAGGATTAGAAGTCCAGAAGGAGTGGTTCCAGGGAACAGTGGCGTTCTTTACAGAGTTCTGCATATACTTGCAGTCACCCCTTGCATCAGATGCAGAGGACACTGTGCTGTGTGATCAGACTGTGCTCTTTACTTGCCCCAGCCACTTCTTTCTTTGGAAGGATGAAAATAGAAAACTGTAAAAGTTGTGATGGGCAGTGGTGGCGCACGCCTTTAATCCCAGCACTTGGGAGGCAGAGGCAGGTGGATCTCAGTGAATTGGAGGCCAGCCTGGTCTACAAAGCAAGTTCCAGGACAGCCAGAACTGTTTCACAGAGAAACCCTGTTTTGAAAAGCAAAACAAACAGACAAGCCTGTAAAAACCTCATGTTACGCATACATACTTAGCCACCTGCAGCACTGAGTGTCGTTGCACGTCACGGTTATTGTGCCAATTGATTGAGTGTATTTTTATGAAGCTACATTTGTTTTATTGCATTTTATTTATTTATGTGTGTGTGCATCACAGCATATGTGTGCCAGTTAGAAGAACAACTTTTGGTAGTTGGTTCTCTCCTACCATGTGGTTCTGGGTATCAGATTTAGGTTGTCAGGCTTTGGCATCAAGGATTGTTACTTGCTGAGCCATTTCCCTAGCCCTTGGAAGCCATGTTTGAAGAATACCTTCACACCAACAGAATACCTTCATTCTAATGTCTTCACTTTCTCTCAAAAGTCAGAGCTGGTAGCTGACAGATGATAACACTAGTTTCCAAAGGAGGAAGCCAGAAGGAGCCTGAGCTCGCTCACTGCTGCTCAGCAACCAAGCCCAGTTCTACCCACCGTGGCTGTGGTGAAAGACTAGGGACGTGGCTTCCTAAAAGACTCTACACCCCAGTGTGCCACGTGGGTAGATATCCCAGGTCGAAGCCTTTCTCCCTCGTGGGAGAGAGTTTGTAAATCAAGAAGTTTTGCAATGATCCTTGCTTCCCTCAAAACTGCTTCTCTGTTTGCCACCCCACAGAAGCAGGGAGCATCCTGATCTGCAGCTGTGGTGCCAGCCTTGGAAACAGCGCTCTGCGGATGGGAGAGTGCATTCCAGACACATCCACATCACAGACTCCAGCAGCAAGGAGGAGTCCCCCAGCTATAGAACTTTGAATGGGGCGGTGGAGAAGCCGCTACCCCTGCCCCGATCTGTGGAGGAGTCCTATATCACCAGTGAGCACTGCTACCAGAAGCCCCGCACCTATTACCCTGCTGTGGAGCAGAAGCTGGTAGTAGAAACAAGAGGCTCTGCCCTTGATGATACAGTCAACCCCCTCTGTGAGAATGGTGACGATCCCCTCTCCCCTCGCCTAGGCTGGAGCAGAGGGGACAGTGATCCTAAACCCAGCTCCCCAAAGGTATGTGGCTTGCTTGCCTTCTCTTGCTCTTTACTTAGTAGCTGAATGCTTCTAAGTCCTCTTCCTGGGCGGTCCTGTGGAAGACACTTCTTAGTAGAACTCTGTTTAAATTTGCTCATCAGAGAGTTTCTGGGGTTTTTCTTGTTTGTTTTTTCTTTT
Organism: Arvicola amphibius; assembly: GCF_903992535.2. Classification (NCBI taxonomy): domain Eukaryota; kingdom Metazoa; phylum Chordata; class Mammalia; order Rodentia; family Cricetidae; genus Arvicola; species Arvicola amphibius. The sequence goes on along the minus strand of NC_052051.1, from coordinate 22,033,423 downwards.
TCTCCTATTAAGATGGATACAAAGACAGGGGACCCACTTTAGTCAAAGGTTGTCAAAATGGAACAATGTGGAAATTAGGGACAGAAAGAGGAGGTTATCAAGCAGAGAAGCTGATTCTAACTTGGAAAAAATAGAATGAAGATAAATTAGGTTTTTCTTTAGTATCATTTATACCACAGTTGCTCCTGGGTGCTAATTATTATGAGCATAGTCAAGCACATTATGTTTCAACAAAACTGCATGTTGTTGTTTTCTAACCCTGTCACAAGAAGGGTTAATTTCATTAAAGTATTTGCCACTTAGAGCCAGCGTTTTGTTTGTTATTCAGTTTTTGTGATTTTTATGTCACTCTGTTCTGAGTCCCCAGTGTCATACCAGTGTCTTCCTCTTTAATTCCCTGTGCCTATCTTCTGTGAGTGAGGCCTTGTGTGGTTTCAGAGCGCTGCCCTGGTCCCTGGTCATCCTTATTTTCCCAGACTATGGGGCAGCATCAGCAGCATAATCGCACTGCTGTGTGTTGCCAAGAGGGAGGGAACATCCCCACCATGCTTACAGAGTGGGGATTGCACCTTCAGCCTATATACCTGCCAATATCTCGGCAAGTCTGGCCAAGGTGGGGAGGGTAGCTTTTTTGTGGCAGATCATTTCCTAGCCGCTTTTCTTCTGGCTTTCCTCATCAGACCCATGGAAGCTTTCAGGACGTTGTTTTGTACACAAAGGCCCTAAATGTTACCTTGAAATGTTAGCATCCCAAACTCTGTAGTAAAAGGCTAACAGTCTTGTGTCCTGTGGATTAAGCAGACTTCTAAAATAAACATGTGTGAAATCTAGAAGTTCTTTTCTTCATCAAGGCAACCCTTGGTGAGCTGTATACTGGTACCATATTTACCCTTATGAAGCTTCAGAATACTACATCCATGCTGCTCACAAGGGAAGTAACTTGTCAGGGTCACATGTTCACCCAGAGACAGCCAGGACTTGCTAAACATGACTATAAATACCCTAATCTTCCTCTACAGTAGCCCTGCTCTAGGCAGCCCTCAGGGTTCTGAAAGGCCTACTTCATGTTGGGGTACTGGGGCAGGGCCTGCTGAGCCTGTGAGTGCAGTCCTAAGGAAGTGGTATTGGCAGTTGATGGGGATTGAGGACATTCAGGTAGGCAGTGCCTTTTCCCAGGGTTGTAAATGATGGCCAGTTGGAGAAAGAGCTGGCTGTCTCTGCTCGGTGACTTAAACATCATTGCATGTCCAGGTGAAGGAGTACATTTCCAAGAAGGTCCTGCCGGAAGAAGCCCCTGCTCGGAAGCTGCTGGACAGAGGCGGAGAAGGCCTGGTGAGCTCGCAGCACCAGTGGCAGTTTAACCTGCTGACGCATGTGGAGTCTCTTCAGGATGAAGTAACACATCGGATGGACTCCATTGAGAAGGAGCTGGATGGTAGGATTCCTTTCTTGGCATTGCTCTTGATCTTCCCTTCCCTTGTTGCCTTCTGAAGCCCACAGTCTGGCTGTCCAGGGTCAGCTGTCTTCTGGTCTCCTTTCACTTACCTCTCCCCTCAGTAAGGACAAGCCTGTTTGCTTGCTTGCTTGCTTTTCAAGATAGGGTTTCTCTGTGTAGCTGTGGCTTTCCTGGAATTTACTCTGTAGACCAGGCTGGCCTCAAACTCATAGAGATCCACCTGCCTCTGCCTCCTGAGTGCTGAGATTAAAGATGTCCATCACCACTGTCAGGCTAGATTAGTTTTTGAGACAGTGTCTCTCTATGTGGACTAGGCTTGTCTCATCTCTGCCTCCTGATTGCTGGAATTAAAAGTTGTACCCACCACACTAGGCTTATACTAACTTCTTAAAGGGCGAAAAAAGTATATTTTGTGCTGCTAATTATGTATCACATACTAACATGAAGCAAATCAGAATTGATTTATTTAAAAAAAAACTTAAAAGTCCCTGTAGACACTTAATTTTTCTAGCAGCCTCGCCTGCCCTATTTATATGGAAAAGCTTTAGAAAGACTGGTAATGACTCAGGTTGGCCTTCAGGGCCTCTGGGCTCTGCTCTGGCATAGTAGCAGCTAGATTGTGTGACTAGTTAACAATTAAAAGTGAATACAATTCAGATGCATTCTTTAGATGCACCTCTTTAAGAGCTCAGCAGCTGTGTCTGATTTGGCTGGTGGCCACTGTATTGGGGAGCATAGATGTTAGATCATTCTTTCCACCACTAACTAGGACTTGGTGCCCTTACTGTCGAGAAGCATTTATATTGTCATTTCTGTAACCAAATACCTGACAAACCACTTGAAGGAAAAATTGCTTAAGTAGCTTATGATTTCAGAGAGTCCGGTCCATGGTTACTTGGTCTTGTCATGGCACCTGTCTATGTCTTGGCAGACAGGCATGAGAGAGGATGGAATCCGGGCACACCTCTAGTGGCCTACTTTCTCCCCGGATAGCATCGCCAGCTGGGGACCAAGCATTCAACACATAAGCCTATGGGGATAGTTCACTTGCTGGCCTAAACATTAGAGTTTGTGCTTTGTGGGGGGCTAATACTGAGGCAGCCTGGGTTGAAATGGCCTTGTGATGAGGTTTTTCTAAGCCCTCACTGGATCTTCTCTCTCTCTTCCACCTGCAGTACTAGAGAGCTGGCTGGACTACACTGGGGAACTGGAACCCCCAGAGCCGTTGGCCAGGCTTCCACAGCTCAAGCATTGCATCAAGCAGCTTCTGACTGACCTGGGCAAGGTGCAGCAGATTGCCCTCTGCTGCTCGACATGAAATTGGGCACCCAAGACAATTGGAGCACAATCCTGGCCATCTACCAGGGGAGCTTCGCATATTTAAGTAAATAAACTTAGCATGCTGAATGCACGTGGCACTGACTGACTTCAGGGATTTGGCCAGGAGTGTGATGGACACTGGGACAGAGACCATTTTGAGTGCTGGAGGACAGGAGGACAGGGCACTCTTGATCTGGAAGCCGACCACGAAGGCAGTGCAGTCTTAGCACCCCTTTCTGTGCACATTGTTGAACGAAGCAAGTCTTTGCACATCTTCCTTGGAATCGTGCCACTGATGATAAATGGAGTGAGAGCCAAAAAAAAAAAAAAAAAAATCTAGTTGGAAACAGTTGTAAATGCAATTCACGGTTTATTTAATTGACTTTTGTGTCAGGTTGAGGCATGTGCCAACCCCTCTGGTTTCTCTGCCTGGCATGGTGTATGGGCAGCAGGCAGGCACTGTTTTCATCCTTCAGCCTCACTGGAATGTTGGGACCTCACTGTGCTGCAGTTTGGAAAGGAGGAGCAGGGGCCTTGACAGCACTGCTTCCTAAGACTTTATTTTCTTGCCACGGCGTTGCAGGATTTCACGGTACAGGGGACAAGGTTTTATGTTTATTACCCGAGAGTCAGCTGGGCCATGGCTATGGCAGTGAAGCCAAAACGTCTGAAGGAAGAGGTAGAATCTTGTTGCAATGAGAATTGACAAGGAATTCCAGAAGGAAGCAGGCAGGATCTGGAACCCAAAGGACAGCATTTTCTATACTTACTAATTTCAATCTTCCCACTTTTATTTAAAGTTAAAAAAATGTTGCCCAAGATTTTGAACTTTTACTGTAAAGATTTGTTACAAAGAATGTGGGAATTACCTTATTTTCTATTGCCATCTTGAGATTCTGTGTGCCACTTTCCTCCTGAAGGCCAGCGTGGCTGCCGGCATCTGCAGGGTTGCTGATGCACTCAACACTTTCAGTGTCCTGTTTGTATTACTTGTGAAATCAAGGTGATTATGCTGCTTAAGGTCCAGGTACAACCAGTTTGTACCTTAAGAAAGAATATTTGTGTTATTTTGCAGGTCTGGTTCCATGTGTAATTGCTGTATTGTTTTGTTTTACCTTATTAGACAATGCTTAAAAGGTTCCATGCTTTGAGGACTTCATTTTACCAGTTTTTGCATCACTAAAGGCAAATATCAAAAGTACATTATCCATCAACACCCACAGGTTCATGAGTTTTGGAATCTGTAACGTTTTAGGTTGCAAATACTTACTATATAAACATCAAGGAGCCAATGTCAGTAGCTAGTAACAGCAGCATCTCCCTGCCTTGGGAATGAGTAAGCTTCAGGCACAACAGGTCATTGAGGCCTGTGAATTCAGGCCTGTGTACAGAGAAGTTTCAGGAAATGAGTGCCCTGTCTAGTGACTTGTTCACCATCTGCTCTAAAATGAGCTGCAGGGCAAGCATGAGTTGACCTGGCACAGCTTAAGGAGTGTGTGACACATAAAGAGTGTGTAACATAGTTCCTTACAAAAGGCTGCTTCCCGCTGCAAGCACTGATGTTTCTGTTGGGGGAAGAAATGCTCCATGTGACATTGATGTTCTGGGTGATTTATTAGATGGCTGCATCTTGAGAACTGGATGGTGATTGTCTGAAAGGGGAAGAGCCAAGATAACTATCTATTGCGACAACTGTATGAGGTATGATGATTGTTATATTAGGTACAGGTACTGATTTGGGGGCCAGAAAGATGGCTCAGTGAGCAAAGGTGTTTACTACCAAGCCTGCTGACCTGAGTCCGATCCCCAGTACCCTCACAGTAGAGAGAATTTGATACCTTGAAGTTGCCCTCTGACACACACCCACACGCTAAACAAATGTAATAAAGGTTTTTTAATTGAGGTGTTTTCTTCTCTGTACTACCCTAGTAAATTCCATCGGGAACTAAATCTGAAGGCAGCCCATTGTGTCTTGTTCAAACATGGAAGCAGAAGCTGGTGGTCCTGATTCTGCGATGTGGTCATTGCTGTGTTTATCATTTAGGTTTGAAGGAAATGATCTGGTTTCATTGTGACTTTTGTTCTTAGGGAAGCAAAGCAGACTCCCCGTGTTCTAATAACCGCAGTTCTTCCCTAAATTAAAGCCATGTTGAGGAGCTCCACTCCCAGTTCCTGGGTCAAAGTGAACTAACCCTAAGTTGGAGCACTAGAATCTGTTACTTGCAAACAATGCAGATACCATTTAGGAAGACGTGCATGAAGTTCTGTCTGTTTAGAAAGCTGTCCACCTATACAAAGTTGCCTTGACACAACAGTTCTGGTTTGATAGTTATTTAAGTATGTATGCAAGGTGGATCCTGGCTGAGCCAACATTGCACTGTGGATACGTACTGTGTTTACACACTATTAGACAGAAGGCACTGTACATAGGAGTGTTGCTCTCAAGCAATATTTGCAAAACATGCAAACTTCTGTATCTGGAAAAAATAAAACAGGTTCTTGTTGTTATGTGTCAGTCACATATTACTGGAGTATAAAAGGTTTTGATTTTGTTTAGTTTGGAGGCAAGGTCTCACGATGTAGCTGACTGTTCCAGAACTCCCAGAAATCCCTTGCTTCTGTCTCAAGTGCTAGGATTAAAGTCCTATGGCACATGCCTGGTTGTTTTTTAGACAGTCTTGCTATGTAGTCCAGGCTGGCCTTGAGCATGTCATCTGACAAGCTTCAAACTTGAAGTCATCTTGCCTTAGTCTCCTGAGTGTTACCACCATAACCCAGCAAGAATCAAATGTTTCACCCTACTTTTAAGATATATAATCAATATGTTTTATAGAATGCCTGCTCTTCTATGATAATCTTGTACAGCGAGACAGACACAAACTCTATCAAGAAACTCCAGGAAAGCATAACCAGATAATTTCAAATCATCCAAAGCTAGACGCTCATACCAGCTTCTACCCAAGTCTGGCTCATGCATTGTGGTGGAAGCTGCAGAATCACTAGTTTTGGTTGCTGGAAGCAATGCAAGGGCCTTGCCTTCTCTACACTGAGATTCACCCACCACTCTGGAATAAACCCAAGCTTTCTATAGACCCAGATTGCCCCCTCCCCCAACAAGCCTCAAGGAAACCCAGATGTTTTATTCCTTGAAAAATTCCTTCTCTTGGTAGGGATGAGAATTAGAGAAAAGTGTTAAAAACAGGAGCCCCCTGAATACATTAAAATGAGAACTTCCAGTAATGTTAACACATTCCAAGGTCATTCCATGGAAAACCATTGTGCAAATGGAGCATTAGGGGTTGAGAAAGGTTTCTGTTCATTGTAAAGACAAAGTGCTTCACTCCAGGGAGCTGACGGGAGAGCTCTTTCCCTCTTCATAGTACATGCTCTGGTCATGGTCACCAGTATGCTTTTAACAAAGGTCATGAACCCTCTATTAGTTTTTGTCAAAACATTTCTCTAATGATAGTCACCTGCGCGTGCAAAGCCAGTAGACCCTGACCAAAAGGAGACGGGCCAAGCCTTTTTCATCCGTGTTAGTTACTGGACAGCTGTATACTGTGGTGGGTGGGTGTGTATAACAGTAAGTGTTAAAGACAATGTTTGTCCACTGTGTGGATTGCAATCACTGATCTTTAAGCCACCAAGCAGAAAGTAAGCTTTAAGATTCATTTACAAGGAAGTGACGCTATAAGATCCATTTCATTTTCCTTGGTAACACCAGTTGTTGCCTGATCAGTTTTTTTTGTTTTTTAGAGGGTCTCTCTACATAGCCCTGGTTGGAACTCATTATGTAGACCAGGCTGGGCCCAGCCCCAGTCCCCTTTTCAACCACCTCCCCCCAGTGCTGAGATTAAAAGCAAGAACTACAACACTGAGCTGAGCTTTTAATAGGGCCACCCATTTTATTGCTCAAGCTCGGATACTAGCTAGTGCAAGTCAGAGGGTAGTATGGAACACTAGACGACTACAACCATCATTAGCATTCTGCAAGACAACTCAGGTGCAGAAAAACTGCGAACGTGGTAGAGGGGTGGCCTAGAGCTACTCAACAGGGTGAGAATTTCCTGCCTAAGGGCAAAGTCCTGCGCATCCCCCGCCCCACCCCCCTCAAGGGGTCCAGGGATAGTACGTAAAGCTTTACTCTTACAGGCTCCCGGAATCCTCTCATCAACTGGAAAGGTGGGGAATACGCTCGGGAAATAAGACCAATAGAGGACGAACGACACACCAGATCACAGGAGCTGTCAAAATTGAACTTTCATTAACTCGGGGTAGGGTATCAGTCCAAGGAGCCCCCGGCTCCGCTACTCAGCCAGTGATGCGCACGTCTGCGCGGCGCCGCAGCCGCCGGGCCCGGGACGGCTCGGGCAAGATGGCCTGCAGCTGCTCCTGCACCAGCATCTCCACGATCTGCTCCTTGGTGCGGATGTCGGGCCGCAGCCACTGGCGGGACAGCTCCCGCAGCTGCCGGAAAGCTTCCCGGGGACCCGCCGCGTCCTGGTAGCGGAACTGCCGGAAACGCTGGCGAAACGTCTCGGGGCCAGGCCGAGAGGCACCGGGCCGCGGGGTGGCTTCAGCCTGCAGAGCCGCGTCCGAAGCTACGGGCCTGCCAGAGAGTTCCGGGGCCGCGGAGCTCACGGAGTTGGGAGCGGGGTCAGCACAGTCGCCGGCTCCTTCCTGCTGTTCGGGCGGCGCCTCGGGGCTTGGGGCGGCCAGGCCGGGCTCCGGCGCCGCCATGACTACGGCTCTCGGCGTCACCCTCTTTGTCCCGTAGCTACAGGCTGGCTCTGCGTCTGCGCGAAGACCGGGAAGAGAGGGATGGGCTGAAGGGTAGAGGCAGCGCAGCCCTAAGGGGACGCGGGCTCGGGCGAGCGGAGCTTACCTCCACCTGAGAAGCTCCGTTGCAGCCGGAAATGGGCGACACGGCGGGCTTCCCTAGGGGCGGACCGCGGCGCACGATCCAGGAAGCCCCGCCCCCTGGCAGTCACGTGAAGAATGACCTGGCCAAGGCCTTTTGGAATGCAGAAGTCAGCTCTTCCGAGAGTTCGGACAGCATCTCCGAGGATCGCCTGTTCCCGAAGGAGCCGCAGAAGAGGGAGGCAGGGAGGGCGGAGACGGAGACTGACCAGGAGTCGGAATCGCAGTCGAAATCCGGGTCGGAAGAGGATTCTGTATTGGAGTGGGAAGAGATACAAGGAAAGGCGGCCCTGACGACGAGCCACCTCGGCTTGCAGGTGACCTGCGACTGCTAGGGCAGATGCTGGACCAGGATCGGGGCGGAGCGTCGACAGTCCTGGGTCAATGTGAGGGCTGGCCAGGGCCTTGGCGGAGCTTGACGGCTCACCCGGGTGGGACAGCGGGATAGGGGCTCCGACTATTTTAAGAAATACCGCTCATCCAGGCGTGGTCCCAGCACTCAGGAGGCAGAGGCAGGCGGATCTCTGTGAGTTCCAGGCCAGCCTGCCCTACACAAGAGCATTCCAGGACAGCCAGAGCTACACAGAGAAACCCTGCCTCGGAGAAAAAAAAGGGGGGGGGAGGGGGAAGGAAGGAAGGAAGGAAGGAAGGAAGGAAGGAAGGAAGGAAAAGATAAAGAGCAGGCAGACTCAATCCTGTAACCTTAGATGTAGAGGTCACGCCTGGGCTGCAGAAGTGCACACACGCACACCCTCCCGCCTGCGTGAGTGCAATAGAACCCACCTTATTTTGAGGATGACAAACTACTTGGGCAAGATTCTTAATATTGTTTCCTGGCACAAAGCAAAAGCACGAGGGTTCTTTGTCATTATTTTTGCTTGTCCTCGGAAACCAAGAGACAGGTGGTTCTGTTGGTACTGCTTTTTTATTTTAGTATTAGTGATTGAACTGTAATTATGGTGTCCATTAGCCACATGTATTTATGGAACCTCTGAAATGTAAATACCCCGAATTGAAATGTATTATAATGTAGAATACTCGTGCCTCTGTGAAGGTAAAGAAAAAGGTTTTATATTTATTACACGTTGGAACATGTTATATTATTTTGTGTATTTTGGGTCAAATAAACTATTATTTTAATTTTACCTGTGTCTTTTTTGAAATACAGGTGCTATAAAATTTGTAATTGCACATACAGTTTGTGGTATATTTTTGTTGAACAGCTGCTGTCTGGAGTGTTGGGAGTCGGGGTCTGATGGAATCCTCTTCGCAGGGTTTCTTTGCTTTAGCACCCCTAGCAGTAAATAATACCTACCGCCCAGTTGTTGGGAGGAGTAAATAAAGCTCTGGGAAAGACTGGGCTTTAAAACGTGTCTTCAGAGCGAGGGAGGTGACTCAGTTGGTAAGGGTGCTTGCTGCAAAAACATGAGGTTCTGGATTCTCCTGCACCCATGTGAGAAAACAAGGTGTGCCTGAGCTCACCTATCACCCTAGTGTTGGGGGACAGAGGGAGGTGGATCTTAAGAACTGGTTTCCCAGCCTAGCCAAAACCTATACGCTTCTAAACTCATTCTGCGGCCCTGTCTCCAGGCAGTAAGGAGAACAACAGTAAGATGCCCTCATCTGGCCTTCTCACACACCTGCACACTCACATGCACGGGTCACACACACAAACAGACACATTTTCATTAGGCACACTGCCCACAGCCTCTCAGCTACAGTTTTCTCATCTAAAATACAAGCTCTAGATGTAAGAGAGCTGACCTCATGGAAGTTTGTGAAAATTTGGAGATGGTACCAGCAAAAATGTAATGTCTGGCAACTTGTGGCAGATGGCGTATTCTGTTTGACAGCTCGCTCACAAGTAAGGTTTGTATCTCCATCTTCCAGAAAAGGAACGGAACCCCAGAAAGAGACAGAGGTTCCATATGATCTGTTTCCTGGAGCTAGAGAAATGGCTGGTTAAGGGTGAATACTGTGGCTGGATGGTGGTGGCGCCTTTCATCCCAGCACTTGGGAAGCAGAGGCAAGTGGGTCTCTGAGTTCAAGGCCAGCCTGATCTACAGAGTGAGTTCCAGGTCAGTCAGAGTTACAGAGAGAAAGAGACAGATATAGTAGCGCTCTCCTTTAATTTCAGGAGTTGACAGGGACAGGCGGATCTCTGTGAGTTTGAGACTAGTGTGGTCTACATAGTGAGTTCTAGGCCAGTCAGAGCTACGTGGCAAAGCCCTGTCCCCACCCCAGCTCCAAGCTTCCAGTTTTCAGCACCCAGGTAGGTAGGGTAGCTCACTTCACCTGTAACTTCAGGTCTAGAGGATTTAATGTCTGGCCTCTGCCAACACCTGCTCTCTCTCTCTCTCTCTCTCTCTCTCTCTCTCTCTCTCACACACACACACACACACACACATATACACGTACACACACACATACACACATACACTTAGAATGAAAAAAGTCGGAGGTGGAGCTAGAAGAAGTTACTGGCAGGAATCAATGATTATTATCAAAAACATTGTATGCATGTATGAAATTATTGAAGAATAAAAATATATTAAAAATACAACAGAATCCCTTTTCTATGGCTCCCTAAGAGCTTTTCTAGAAGGTGTTGTCTGTACAAAGTCCTACACTAAGTAAAGCCAAAACTTAAATTGCAGGCTAGATGGGAAAGTGGGTAGGATCTGGAGAGAGGCTGAGAAGTGAAATGGCAGAGTAGGCGAGGGTGAGGCACAGAGCACAGGGTTCCAGGTTAGAATTAACCCTTTTCCTCTTGGGAAGGGATGTCTGGGAATCAGGATCTCAATCTCTGTCTCGTTTCCATCCACAGTGGAAACATGGGCTGTTAGAGATGGAAGTGGGGACCTTTGAGGTTTGTATGAATCATGGAATATTAGAAAGGAGAGGGAATTTGGGATTGAATTGAAAAATATTAAATTCATTTCTAAAACCTTTATGATTTAGCTGGCATAGGGTCTAGAAAAATTCTCTTCCTAGGAAATGCGCATATACTTATTTCAGGTAATTTATATATATCTTTGATTACGTCAGAGGCTCAGATTAATTATATATATACACACATATATTATTCTATTTTGCAGATTGGGACGTCAGTACCCCAAAAGGTAGAAAGTTGGAGGACTGTCAGACAACTCGTAAGTGATGTCATGAAGGAAATTTTAGAATGCTATGCCAAGGTTGTTATCACATTAGCCCTTTTTATTATAATTTCGATTTTCCTAGGAAGGGATCTTAAATTATTAATTTCCTAGCTTCCAACACAAGCCTCGGATCTCAGTAAACCCTCCATAAATATTGATTGGTGAAATAATAAATAAGCATTGATTCCATTTCTTTCCTGTGAAGGGAAAACTTGACCATAATCCTCTGGCTTTGCCAGAGCTTTCCGGGTGTTTGAGTTATTGTCCAGTTAGTATTACCCATCAACTCAACACAGCCTACAATTATGTGAAAAAGAAGCCTTAATTGAATGTCCTGTCAGGTTGGTGTATGGGCATGTCTGCGAGGGACTGTTTGGATTGTTTAAATTCATGACACAGGACCTAGACCAGCATGGGTGGGGCCATTCACTGGACAGGTGGTTCTGGGCTGTGTGAGAATGTTCCCTAAGGGGTTGGAGAGATGACTCAGCAGTCACAGGTACTACTCTTCCTGAGGACCTAAGTTCAAGTCCCAGTACCTACATCAGGTGCCCCCCCCCAGCGACCTCTAATTCCAGCTGTAGGGTACCCAGTGTCTCTGACCTCTGTGGACACCTGCACTCACATGTCCATACACACATAGATACACACACATGCAGATAGCTAAAAATAATAACTTCAAAAAGAAAAATCAGCTAAGCGTGAAGCAGAGACTGAACCAGCAGACCACATTCCTCCATGCTTCCTGCCCTGACTTCCCTCAGTAACGGACTGTGACCTGGAAGTGTACGCCAAATCAACCTTTTCCTCCCCAAGTTGCTTTTGGTCACAGTGGAGTTGTTTTTGTTGTTTTGTTTTTTTAATTAATTTTAATCTTTTTCTTTCCTTTTTTGTTTTTTTGTTTTTTTGTTTTTTGAGACAGGATTTCTCTCTGTGTAACCCTGGCTGTCCTGGAACTCACTCTAGACTGGGCTGGTCTCGAACTCACACTCACAGAGATCTGCCTGCCTCAGCCTCTCAAGTGCTGAGATTAGAGGTGTGCACCACCACTGCCCGCCTAGTCAGACTGTTTCAATGCAGTAACAGAATGAAATTAGATCAGAGAGTGTACTTTTCTTAGGGGCTGTGGAAAGGAAGCCTGGAACTTTTTTTTTCTTTAACTTTCCTTTTACTCACTGTGTGGGGTGACACACCTTTAATCCTATCACTCACTAGGTGTGGTAGCACGCACAATCCTACCACTCTGGAGGCTGAGGGACCAGGTATTGAGAGTTTGAGACCAACCTGAGCTATGTAGTGAGACCTTGAATCAAAAAACACTTCTTATATGGAAATAAGTATAGATTCATTGACAGTTGCAAAAATAATAGAGAAATTGTGTGCTGGATGGTGGTGCACACCTTAAATCCAAGCACTTGCTAAGGCAGAGGCAGGTGGATCCCTGTGAGCTCAAGGCCAGCCTGTTTTATAGAGTGAGTTCCTGGACAGCCAAGGCTACATAAAGAAACTCTGTCTCAAAACGAAAAGCAAAAGGAAAACAGAATAGTAGACAAATTGTATTCTTAATACAGTTCCTCAGTAGTAGCTTGTTGGTGATGGCGAATCTGGAAGCTCCCAGATTCACATGCTAAGATGCTTGTTGCTCTGGTAGCAGTGCTGTGAAGGTGGTTCTAGCTGATTGAAGTACGTGATTAGGGAGGCCAGAGCTTGCTCAGGGTTCCTGCCCCCTCCCCCCATCTCCCACTCCCACCCACCCCACCCCCACCCCGCTTCTGGGCTACAGGCACTAAGCCTCATCTCCGGTCTCACTGCCCCGTTCTGACCTCCCCATTATTGAAACTGTTGCAATAAATATGATCACCTTTGAATGCTAAAGTTTTTCCCATATTTAGAGTGCAAATATCTATTTGCTACTTGGTTTACGAGTTTGGACAATCAGGGATACCATACCGCCTTAAGCACAAAGAGAATGAAATGGAATTAAACATTTGATCGATTATCACCACTTTTGCTCTCAGAAGTGACTTCACTGCTTTTGCGTCACTGTAACCAAATAGCAAGGACAGCTCGAAGGGAAGGATTTCTTTCGAATCATGATACTCAGGCAGAAAATCAGGGTGGCTGCAGTTTGCGGCAGGTGGGGTGGGGGTCGGGTAGGCTTCTTCAGTTCTCAGTGGCCAGGAAGCAGAAAAAGAAGAAAACAGAAAGAAACCAGGGCAAAACTCACCCCTACCCACCCACAACCCCTTTCAGACACCCCCTTCCACAGCTCTACCATTGAATAGTACTGTGATGTCATTACTTCATCAAAGGATTAACTCGTTCATCAGGATTCATTAGGATCAGAGCCTTCAGGACCTAATTGTCCTTAGATTGCCATCTCATAGACAACCATAGCTGAGCTGAGCTTCTGGGTGATTTTTGGTTTTTTTTCAAATCTTAAAAACAAACAAACAAGCCGGGCGGTGGTGGCGCACGCCTTTAATCCCAGCACTCGGGAGGCAGAGGCAGGCGGATCTCTGTGAGTTCGAGACCAGCCCGGTCTACAAGAGCTAGTTCCAGGACAGGCTCCAAAAGCCACTGAGAAACCCTGTCTCGAAAAACCAAAAAAAACAAAAACAAAAAAACAAACAAACAAACAAACAACGGTAACTGGTGACACATGCCTTTAGTCCCAACACTCAGGAGGCAGAGACAGGTGAGTTCGAGGCCAGCCTGGTCTACAGAGCGAGTTCCAGGATAGGCTCCAAAGCTACAGAGAAACCGTCTCAAAAAAAATCAATAAATTAATTAATTAAAAGATTTATTATTTTTTTTATTAATTTTCAAATATTTGTGGGGCCAGGTTTAGGCCTAGCACACGGGAAACAGAGGCAGGAGTATCTCTGTGAGTTTGAGGCCATTTTCACCTATGTAGAATTCCACCCTGTCTCAAAAAAAAAAAATGAGTATGGGTATTTGCCTGCATGTATGTTGGTGAGCTATGTGCATACATTGCCTCTGGAGGCCAGAAGAGGGCATCAGATCCCCTGGAACTGGAGCTAGTGATGGCTGAAAACCACCATGTGGGAATTGAGCTCATATTGACCTGGAAGAGCAGCCAGTCACTTGACTGCTAAACCATCTCTCCAGCCCCTATTTTTATTGTTTTTAATTGTGTATATATGTGTGCACATGTGTATATGTGCACATGAGTGCCGGTGTCCCCAAAAGCCAGAGGCATCAGATCCCTAGAGATGGAGTTAAAGACAGTTGTGAGCCACTGGATGTGGACAGTGGAAACCGAACTCAGGTCTTCCACAAGATCAGCCCTGTCTCGGTGTTTCGTTTCTTTTTTAAAAAATTTTTTTATGGTTTATTTAACTTTATTTTATGTGCATTGGTGTGAAGGTGTCAGATCCCCAGGAACTGGATCTTCAGACAGTTGTGAGTTGCCATGTGGGTGCTGGGAATTGAACCCTGGTCCTCGGGAAGAGTAGTCAGTGCTCTTAACCGCTGAGCCATCTCTCCAGCCCCTCTCAGTGTTTCTTATTCAGTCAACAATGACTAACCCTCAGAGATGTGTTTGATTCCTGGACCCCAGGACAGCCTCTTGGCTTCCTAAATGAGGAAGCTACAGCTCAGAGAGTAGACAAGCTAGCTAGTGTGGGACCAGGACCCAGGACTGAATGTATTCTTCCTGTTACTTGATACTGTCAAGCTTTGAAAAATATTACTAAATTTGGGTGTGGTGGCACTCACCTTTAATTCCAAGAGAGGCAGATGGATTTCTGAGTTCTAGGTCGGCCAGGGATTTTTTTTTAAAGTCAGGCTAGTGTTTAGTATTATCTCTCTGTAGTTTGTCTTGTTTTATTTTGTTTTTTGTTAAGACGGGGTTTTTCTGTGTAACAGCCCTAACTGTCCTGGAACTGGCTCTGTAGACCAGGCTGGCCTTGAACTCACAGAGGTCCTCCTACCTCCCGAGTGCTGGGATTAAAGGCATTCACCACCACTGCACAGCTATGGTTTTATTTTTAATTTCTCCAATAACTAATGATGTTGAATATATTTTCTTTCTCTTTGTGGCAAAATGTTTGTTCAAATCCACTGTATATTTTTACCTTTGGCAGTAGCTCTCATTTTTGTTTATTTAATGCAGTTTTTTAAATTGTGGTAAAATAGTACATACATAAATATTACCATTTTAGCCATCACCCAAGCTAGCCTCAAACTTGCCAGGTTGGTCTTGACCTCATAATCCTCCTGCCTCAGCCTCCCAAGTGCTGGACTTATAGGTATGTATCACCATTCTGGCACTGTTTTTATTTTTTAGAGATAGGGTCTTCTCTGTAGCCCAGGCTGGCCTCAAGCTTGAGATTCTCCCGTGTCTCTCCTGCCTCCCACTGATCATTTTAGTTCTTGGGTAGGGTTTTTCATTTTGTTTTGTTTTCCCAAGAAAAGCTTTCTCTGTGTAACAGTCCTGGCTGCCCTGGAACTCACTCTGTAGACCAGGCTGGCCTCAAACTCACAAATATCTGACTGCCTCTGCCTCCCAAGTGCTGGGTTGAAAGTCGTGTACCACCACTGCCTGGCAGTTGTTGGTTATTTTGAGAAAGAGTCCCATGTTTCCCAGGTTGGCCTCAAATTTTTTTTTTTTGGTTTTTCGAGACAGGGTTTCTCTGTGGCTTTGGAGCCTGTCCTGGAACTAGCTCTTGTAGACCAGGCTGGTCTCGAACTCACAGAGACTCCGCCTGCCTCTGCCTCCTGAGTGCTGGGATTAAAGGCGTGCGCCACCACCGCCCGGCATGGTTGGCCTCAAATTTGTAGTAAAAAATGACCTTGCACTTCTGACCCTTCTTCCCTCACTTTCTGAGTCCTGGGATTACAGGTGTGTGCCCAGGGTGCCCAAACGTATTAAATGTCCTCTTCCTATGGCATTCAGTTTATTCACATGACAGGACAATAGGTGCTGTCTATCCATTTCCCAAGGTTTCTTCTTTTTCTCATCTAAAGCAAACTCATCCCATTAAAAGAGCAATTCCCCGAGTATATATCCATAAATGCATATAGAAATAAGTATGTATATATTTGCTAATATTCTATTCTCCTGGATTTTGTGGATTAAGGTACTAAGGACGAAAAAGATGAAGACCTGGGAAGAAATACAAAACCTAGTAAGTGGATCTGTTTTGGTAATTGATTCACATGTCATGCACATATTGGTTGTTTCTACTCTTTGGCTATTGTGGATAAAATTGCTGTGATATTGGTGTTTGAATTTCCATTTTCAGTTGATTTAAGTATGAACCCAGAGGTGGGATTGCAGGGTCAAATAGTAATTTTGTGTTTAGTTTGTAAGAATCAACCAAACCAGCTGGGCGGTGGTGGTACCTGTTTTTAATCCCAACACTTGGGAAGCAGAGGCAGGCGGATCTCAGTGAGTTCAAGGCCAGCCTGGTCTACAGCGTTCCAGGACAGCCAGAGCTACACAGAGAAACCCTGTCTCAAAAAGAAAAAGAGAAAGAAAAAAAGAAAAAAAGAAAGAAAAAAAGAAAGAAAGAAAGAAAGAAAGAAAGAAAGAAGAAAGAGAAAAGAAAGAAGAAAGAAAGGAAGGAAAGAAAAGAGAGAAAGGAGAGAGAGCGAGGGAGGGAGGGAGGGAGAGAGAGAGAGAGAGAGAGAGAGAGAGAGAGAGAGAGAAGAAGATGTCTCATAAGATCAGGCTGTAAGCAAGCTTGTATAGGGTATTTTCTTAGTGATTCATGGGGAGGGCCTAGCCCATGTTGGTGGTCGTGGGTTTTATAAGAAATCAGGTGAGCAAGCCATGCAGAGCAAGCCACAAAGCAGCACTCCTTCATGGCCTCTGACTGCATTAGCTCCTGCCTCCAGGTTCCTGCCCTGTTTGAGTTTTTGTCCTGACTTCCTGAACAGTGCTTTAGAAGTGGAAGTAGAACTTTAACTCTTCCCTCCCCAGCTTGCTTTTGGTCATGGTGTTTCATCACAGAAATAGAAACCCTAAGACAGGTTGGTATAGGGATAGAGGGGTATTACTGTGACAGACCTGATCATATTTGTTTGGGGAGCATTGTGGGAGGATTTTGAGACTTTGGGATAGAAAAGCCATTGAATGTTGAGAACTCAGTGAGCTGTTCTGTGGGCGCTTGGAAGATAAGAATGTTGAGAGCAGGGCAGACAATGCAGGCCTGTGTTTGTGAAATTTCAGAGGGAAATTTAAAGACTCTATTGAAGCCGGGCGGCGGTGGTGCACGCCTTTAATCCCAGCACTCGGGAGGCAGAGGCAGGCGGATCTCTGTGAGTTCGAAGCCAGCCTGGTCTACAGAGTTCCAAGACATCTAGGACTACACAGAGAATCCCTGTCTCAAAAAACCAAACAAAAGAGATCAGCATTGTTGAGGTGAAATCTTCTGGGAAGTGTTTCATCAGGGTCACCCCACAGAAGCTATACTGTGTTCTAGAGGTGGTCAAGGCTATACCTCATGCTGGCAGCTCAACTTGGTACTGTGTAAGAGTCTCTCAGGTGGTACTGGTTTTGAAGGCATCAAGGGGTCATGGAGAGCTGTTGAATGGAGAGCGGGCCCTTGTTCTGTCCCGGCCGTCTGGCTAGCTTACACCCGAAATAACCACACAGAAACTGTATTTATTAAATTACTGCTTGGCCCATTAGCTCTAGTTTCTTATTGGCTAATTCTTACATCTTAATTTAACCCATTTCTATTAATCTATATATCGCCATGTGACTGTGGCTTACCGGCAAGATTCTAACCAGAGTCCGTCTCAGTCAGATCCATGGCATCTGACATTCTGCCCTTCTTTCCAGCATTCAGTTCTGTCTACTCTGCCTACCTAAGTTCTGCCCTCTCAGGCCCAAAGCAGTTTTTTTATTCATTAGCCAATGAAAGCAACACATAAAACAGAGGAACCTCCTACACCAGAGAGCAGTTGAGGTTTGGTGGTATGAGAAGCCAGGACTTTTGGTGAAGGTGCAGACTCAGTACCAGTTGAAGCTCCAGGATTGAAGGTGTCATGAAGAGAAACTGAGGCTTGGCACCATGAAAGAGCCCAGGAGAGGCTATTGGTAAAAGTGCCATCCAGTTGCAGCAGAAGACTCCAGTATTTTGGAGATGCCAGTACCATGGGATGACCCCTGAGGACAGAGGTGGAGTGGAGCTTGTCTGAGCCCAGATGACAAGCTGTGTGTGCTGCAAAGGGCAGAGCTGGAGAAGTGCTAGGGAGTCATTTAACTGTTGGAGTTTGGTTTTGCTTTGTTCAGATTCTGATTGTATTGGTTCTTCTCTCTTTGAAGAAAGTATTTAACTTAATTTTTATAGAAGCCACAACTGAAAGACTTTGAACTTTTAAAAGAAAATTTGAGTCAGTCAATAGTGATGAATTCCTTTAATACCAGAACACAGGAGGCAGATGCAGGCAGATCTCTGGTCTACAGAGCAAGTTCCAGGACAGCCATGTCTACACAGAGAAACCCTGTCTTAGAACAAACAAACAAACACACAAACAACTGGGTGGTGGTGCACATCTTTAATCCCAGTACTTGGGAGGAAGAGGTAGGCAGATCTCTGTAAGTTTGAGGCTACTGAGTTCCAGGACAGTCTCCAAAGCTACAGAGAAACCCTGTCTCGAAAAACAAACAAACAAAAAAAGAAATAAAGAAAAGAAACCCTAGCTAAGACAATCAGCCTCTGCCTCCAGGTTCCTTCCCTTCTTGAATTCGTCCTGACTTCCTTCAGTGATGATGAACAGTGATATGGAACTGTGAGCCAAATAAACCCTTTCCATCTTGTTTTTGGTCATGGTGCTTCATCACAGCATAGAAATCCTAACCAAGACAGTAACTATTATTATTATTAACTGAGCTATACTCCCAGCCCTGTTGATGTTGTTATTGTTATGTGTGAAAGATGTGTTTCTATAGAGGTTGTGGTGGTTTGAAGGAAAATGGCCCCATAGGCTCGTCATCAATTGGTGGTGAAATTGTTTGGGAAGGATTAAGAGGTGTGGCCTTGTTGGAAGAGGCGTGTTACTGGAGGAGGGCCTTGAGGTTCCAAAAGTCCATGCTGTTTCCAGGGTCTCATTCTCTGTCTCCTACTTATGGATCAGGATGTGAACTCTCAGCTGTTCCTGCTGCCACATTGTTACTCTGCCATCATGAACTTTAACCCTCTGAAATTGTAAGTCCAAATAAACACCTTTAGTAAGTTGTCTTCGTCATGATGTCTTATCATAGCAATAGAGAAGTAATTGAAATGGAAGCCAAAGCAACTCTGTGGAGTTGCGTCTCTCCTTCTACCCTTATTTTTGTTGGGAATATTATTTTCAGGTGTGTGGTTTTGTTTATACTGCATTTGTTTAACTCTGTGATGCTGTGTTACTGTGCCTGTCTAAAACACCTGATGGTCCTAATAAAGAGATGGATGGCCAATAGCGAGGCAGGAACAAGGCAAGGCTAGGTGGGACTGGCAAGCAGAGAGAATAAATAGGAGAAATGAGAAAGGAGCAAAAAGAGAACAAGGAGAGCCAGTCACAGAGTAAGAAGGAAAGAAAGGTACACAGAAATAGAGAAAGATAAAAACCCAGAGGCAAAAGGTAGTCAGGATAATTTAAGAAAAGCTGGCAAGAAACAAACCAAGCTAAGGCCAGGCATTCATAATTAAGAATAAACTTCTGTGTGTGATTTATTTGGGAGCTGGATGGCAGGCCCCCCAAAAAGCTGAGTCAGATATCCTACAACAAAAGGTTGGATTCAGTCTGCCAGAATTACACAACAAGCACTTTCTTAACTGCTGAGCTTTCTGGAAGGCTATCTGTTGTTGTTGTTATTTAAATTTTTTTTCAACACAGGGTTTCTCTATAGCCCTGTCTGGGAACTTTCTATGTAGACCAGGATGTCTTTGAACTCACAGATATCCGCTTACCTCTGCCTCCTGCACACTGAGATTAAAGGCGTGCATCACCACCACCTGGCTGTTGTTGCTATTATTATTACTATTATTATTATTATTGTTGTTATTATCATTATTATTTGAAAGAAGATCTTACTATGTAACCCTGGCTGGCCTAGAACTCACAGAAATCTGCCTGCCTCTGCCTCTCAAGTACAGGGGTTAAGTACACATGCCATCATGGCCAGTTGGTGTTATGAATTTTTTTTGAGACAGGGTCTCTCTATGTAGTCCTTGCTGTCTTGAAACTTGATATGTAGACCAGGCTAGGCTCATGACTCAGAGATTCACCCGTCTTTGCCTCCTAAGTGCTGAAATTATTGTCTCACCAAGCCTGGTTGGTATTATTATTTAGCGTGTAGTATTAAATACAATTTTTTTAGTTTTCATGAACAGGAAATATATACTAGTATATATTAATTATACAAAATGATGAGTTTCATTGTGACTTAAATAGAAATCTTTATAGGTAAAGATTCAGGTTTCCAACAGATTCAGTCCTGTGATTTCATTTGCACATAGATCATTCAGGGGGCCAGCTGGCATCCAGATGAAGCACAGGTGACTTTAGCTAATAAAAATCCCCTATGATACTGGGCAGTAGTGGCTCATGCCTTTAATCCCAGCACTAGGAAAGCAGAGGCACACAGATATCTCTGAGTTCGAGGCTAGCCGGGGCTATACAGAAAAATCCCATCTTGAAAAACAAAAAAGTAAACAAAATCTCCTGTGAGGTGTAGGAGAGATGACTCAATGGCTAAAAGCACTGGCTGGTCTTCCAGAGGACCCAGGTTTGAGTCCAAACACCTGTGTATTTCACAGCCATCCATAACTCCAGTTCCAGGGTCTCTGATGTTCTTTTCTTGCCTCCTCTAGCACCAGGCACACCCAAACATACATGCAGGCATGTGGTGGTTTGAATGAGAAAAGCCCCCTATAAGGCTCATGTGTTTGAATGCCTGGTCCTCAGTTAGTGGAATTTTTTGGGAAGGATTAGGAGGTGTGGCCTCGTTGAGGAGATGTTGCACTAGGGGGTTTCAAAAGCCCATGGCAGGCCCAGTGTTCCCCATCTGCTTGTTTGCCTGAGGATCACAATGTAGCTCTCAGCCCCCTTTCCAGCACCATGACCACCTGCCTGTTACTAAATACACTCCTCTCATGAGGACCATGGATTAATTCTCTGTGGCTATAAACAAGCTCCTAATTCAATGCTTTACAAGTTGCCTTGGTCATGGTGTCTTTTCATAGCTATAGAACAGTAAGACAAGGCAAAATACCTGTATGCAAAATTTTAAAAATATTCCCTATGAGATTCCATTTTCTTCTTTCTTCCCCTCCTCAGTGCTGGAGATAGAACCGTACCTTTGTGTGTACTAGGTAAACATTCCACCACTCAGCCACAACACTTAGCCTCCTGCTAATTTCATTCATGTGTGTGTGTGTGTAAGCATGCTCATGTGTGCATGTGCACACACATGTGTACAGGTGTGTGAGCATACACTTGTGCATGTAGGCACATGTTTGTATAGGCATGCACATGCATATGGAGGCCCGAGGTCAACCTTGAATGCCATTCTTCAGGAACCATCCACCTTTTTTGGAGATACAGTGCCTCATTGGCTTGGGGCTTGCCAAATGCTGGGGTCTTAAGCATGTTGCCCAAAAGTTTTTATTTTTTAACTTTTTACCACATTTATTTATTTATTTGTTTGTTTGTTTGTTTGTTTTGTGTGTGTGCATGTGTGGATCACTACACATGTGAAAGTCAGAATAATTTATGGGAGTAGGTTCTCCTCTCCTACCACAGAGGTGTTGGGATTGAACTCAGGTCCTCGGGATTGGCAGCAAGCACCTTTACCCACTGACCCGTCTCTCTCACCACCACACAACTTTTCTATATGGGTTCTGGAGTCAAGCACAAGTTCTTGTATTTATACAAAAAGTACTTTACTCGCTGAGCTAACTTCCCAGCTCCATTGACTTCACTTTGATAGCCCACTTTATCAAATATTTCCTAGACTGAGGGGAATAGACCTGGTTTTTTTTTATCCTTTTTTTTTAACATGAGCCAAATTTGTTTATTTATTTTGTTTTTTCGAGAGAGGGTTTCTCTGTAGTTTTGGAGCCTGTCCTGGAACTAACTCTTGTAGACCAGGTTGACCTCGAACTCACAGAGATCCACCAGCCTCTGCCTCCCAAGTGCTGGGATTAAAGGCGTGCGCCACCACCGCCCGGCCCACATATATTCTTGATGCTCTCAGATGCCAGAACTGGAGTTACATATGGTTGTGAACCACCATGTGGGTGCTGGGCATAGAATGGTATAGAAGACCAGCCATTGCTCTTAACTACTGAGCCATCTGTCTACTCCCCTTAATGGGGCTGAATGTGTGTGTGTGCCCATGTGTGTGCTCATGTGTATACAGGTGCAGGTGTGAGTGGGAACATATGAAGAACCAAGGTTAAGCTTGGGTGTCGTTCCTTGGGAGCCATCCATCTTGTTATTGTTGTTTTAAGATTTATTTATTTTTATGAATATGGGTGTTTTGCCTGAATGTATTTCTGTACACCATGCAGAGGTCAGAAGAGACCAGCAAGCCTCAAGGATCCACTGATCTCTGCCTTCCTGAAGGCTTTGGGATGGCTATCATGTGCTACCACCTGTTTTTTTTTTTTTAATGTAGCTTGGTTTTTTTAATCAAGCTCAAGTCTCTGTGCTTGTTGGGCAAGCACTTGTCAGTCAGAGCTTCCTTAATGAGCCCTTGGATTAATCCCAAATACCACAAAAAAGAAAAAGGAAATCAAAGAATCCTTACCCTCACATCTCCCTCCTCTCTCTTCCCTCCCATACTCATTGGCTTGTACTTCTTGACTAATGTTTTTCTTCCACAGGTCTGGGAACAGAACCCAGAACCTTGTATGTACGAGGCAGGCTGTCTGCAGGCATACAACAACCCGGGATCCTGTCAATCTCTCTAATTTATTTCCCTCTCCTTCAGTTGTTCTTTGCAGTGCTGTCTTTTGTTGTCAGCAAGACGAGTGGTTTTGATGTTTCTGAAATGGCTTTCGCTTCCATTTACCTCATCTATGGACTTTTGTGCCCTTGCTTTGGTCTTTCCTTTCTTGTTTGAAAATGTGCCAAGCCTTTTGAGCTCTTTGTTGGTTATGATTAGCATCTGTTTCATGTTAATTGTCTCTCTATTTTATGGCTCTCATCTGACATTTACTTTTCGTGTCTCTTACCTCCTCTTTTTTCTTATTTTGTAATATTTATTTTTTTAACCATAACTGCTTTTTGTATTTCTGTGTATGTGTGGTATGCAAATCTGTATGAGTGTATATATATCTATATGTATATATACATACACACACATGGTAAATATATATATATTTACCATGTGTGTGCAGAAGTGCACAGAGGCCAGAAGAGGGTGTGGGATCCCCAGGAACTGGGGTTACAGATTGTGAACCACTACGTGGGTGCTGGGAACTAAAAACCCAGGTCCTCTGCAAGAGCCAAGGCATCTCTCCAGTGCCACCATAACTCCTGTAGATGAAACATTTACAGACTCCTAGACAGTGGTAAAAGTGTGCTTAGTTAGGGTTTCATTGCTGTAGAGAAACACCATGACCATGGCAACTTTTTTGTTGTTTGTTTGTTTTTTTGAGACGGCTACTTTGTGTTACAGCTCTGGCTGTCCTGGAACTCACTCTGTAGACCAGGCTGGTCTCTGACTCACAGAGATGTGCCTGTCTCTGCTTCCCAAGTGCTGGGATTAAAGGTGTGTGCCACCACCACCCAGCACACAGAACTTATTCTGATTTCTTATTAGTTCTCTCTCTCTCTCCTCTCGTGTGTGTGTGTATGTGTGTTATAGGTCTACTATGACTTCTTTAGATGCATGCTAGGCATTTGCTCTGCCAGGGAGCACACACAGCCCTGCAGCCTAGGCCTTTATTCTGTCTTCACTGCGTTCAGTGCTCTTTATTTTCTCTGGGGTTGGGAGCTGACGGCCGACGTACCTGGGAAGAAAGGGTAGTATGTCATGTGATGCTTGCAAGTTCAGCTTTTCACTGAAGATCTTAATGCAAAAACAAGTTAAGGCAAGAGCGGTTGTCACTGGGGAGTGTAGCTCCCTAGGAAAGGGCTGGACAGTAACTGCTGTCTTTTTCCTCTCCACCCTCTGGACCACAGAGTCATCTACTTTACCAAGGTCTTTTCAGCATTTGATCTTGCAGTTGTTTGGAGGATTCCCTGCTTGTACTGATTTAACACAACCTCTGGGACAAAGCCATGGGCCCATTCCCTAGTACCTTTTAAGACACCAGATCACTGAGCTGAAGTGTTGAATGTCCTTACCTGTAGCTGAAAAGCTTTTACCTTCTTCAGATGGTTTCATGACTCTGGCAGTCAGCTTAGACATTTGAGCCCCAGGGTCTTCATGAGTAGGGCTGGGTTTAAGGTCCCTCATGGGGGTTGTAAGGTTAATGCCCATGGTAGTTCAATAAATACTAGATTCTGTTATCATACCGTTGCCTCCTCTTCACTCCAGAATTTTCGCTTGTGACATAAGTAGATTCTCAGAAAGATTTTTCTCAGAATCAGGCTTCCAGCAGCTCTTGGCAGGGTGTGCCTTGCTGTGGAAGGGGCTGTTTGTTTCTACCTTAACGATTTCGTAGGGGAAGATTTGTTGTCCTCCCTGTGAAAGGCAAAGGGTCCAGTTGTGTCCTTTGCCAACTTAGGAACCATGAAGAGAAGTGTGGTGCCTCGTAGCTGGCAGTTCCTGAAGGTGGAAGAGGTGAGGCAGGCCACAGAGTCTGGGAGGGGATCCCTGAGCAGGAGAGTTGAAGGAGCAGGCCTCGAGGAAGGAAGAAGCAGGTGTGGGTGAGGCCGTGGGTGGATGGTGCACGCTGTGCCTCTAAGCATGCACAGCATGGCACAAAGAAGGTGTGTGTCAGAGAGGCTCAGGACTGAATTCTGATCCCTGCTCTGTAGCCTTCTACCCCTGGGTGAGCTCCAAGGTCATGTTCTACCCCTTCTTTCTGGAACGGTGAGAAGAAACGAGGCAGGGCAGTAGAGGAGAGAGAGTAAGAGGGTTAGCTAAGGACTCTGGAGCCAGGCTGCCCAGGTTTAGATGCCCGCCACCTGCCGGGCATGTGACCTTAGGCTTGGAACTGGGTCTGCTGTACGGTTTAGCTCCTCTGTAAAAAGAATCTACTGATGAGGATAGGTGAGAAGAGAACATGGCCTGACGATAGCAAATTATATTCGGGAAGCATTAATATCGCTAAAGAAGTACTTTAAAATGATTTCTTTTATTTCGAGGTTATAATTTGTCACTTCTCGCTTCCCTTTCCTCCGGTCCTTCCACATAGCTCTCCTCGCCCTTTTTCAAATCCATGGCCTCTTTTCTCATTATTGCTGTTCCATGCATATATGTTTATATATGTGCATAAATATTTCTAAGCATCCCCTGTATAATGTTATGTGTATGTATGTTTTGACTGTTACTAGATAAACAGTTGGCGTGTTCTTCCCTGGGTGTCTTAGTTAGGGTTTCTGTTGCTGTGAAGAGACACCATGACCACAGCAACTCTTATAAAGGAGAACATTTAATTGAGGAGGTAGTTTACAGTTCAGAGGTTCAGTCCATTATCATTATGGAGGGGAGTATGGCAGCCTGCAGGCAGACATGGTGCTGGAGAAGTGGCTAAGTGTCCTACATCTTCCAGGCAACAGGAAGCGGACTGTGACACCGGAGGTATCTTGAGCATGGGAGAACTCAAAGCCCAACCCCACAGTGACATACTTCTTCCAACAAGGCCATACTTCCTACTAATACTAATGCCACTCCCTATGAGCTTATTGGGAGCCAATTACATCCAAACTACCGCAATGGGGAAGACGATTTCTCCTGTCTTCAACAGTCCTTAGTTGCCTGCAGTTCTTTTTTTTTTTTTTCTTGGTTTTGTTTTTCGAGACAGGGTTTCTCTGTGTAACAGTCCTGACTGTCTTGGAACTCGCTTTGTAGACCAGGTTGAACTCACAGAGATCTGCCTGCCTCTGCCTTTCAAGTGCTGGGATTAAAGGCGTGCACCCCCCATCGCCTGGCTTCCTTGCCTGCAGTTCTTTATGTAGGGTTGAAGCTTTGCAGGCTTTCCTCTGTCCACTTTACCGTACGTTATTGTTGTCCTTGTTCAGCTCTTATTTAGGCAGCCATGTTGGCCAGACTTTATAGGTGTAGCTTCTGATCTCACTAAGAGACAGCAAACCCCCTGGACCAACACATACATGCACATGTACGAAAACCCAAAATGCTAATATGGCAAAACATTGGCAAAAGTAACGAGCAATCATTAGACATAGTTTTTCTTTTCTTTTCTCTTTTATTTCCTCCCTTCCTTCCTTTCTTCCTTTCTTTCTTTTTAGTTTTTGGACATGGTTTCTCTGTGTAGCCCTGACTGTCCTTAGAATTTGCTCTACAGACCAGGCTGGCCTTGAACTCTGAGATCTGCCTGCCTTTGCCTCCCAAGTGTTGGGATTAAAGGCGTGCGCCACCACCACCCGGCTTATACATAGCTTTTCAAGTTTATATTCGAAAGTTTTCATAATTTAAAAGATGCAAAACTATACAGATGTGTTGGTACATGCCTAACATTCTAGCACTTTGGAGACTGAAGCAGGAGGATTGCTTTGAGTTTGGACTACATAGTGAATTAAATAAACTGTGCAAAAACTAAATTAAAACTTCAGCTTACAAACTTCAGTTCCTAGCAAATATAAATGGAGAGAGAAACTGCACTTATAGACTGCCATGCATGTAACTAGACAATTACCATCCAATCACGCATGGGGGCGGGGCAGGTGTGTCTCTGTGAGTTCAAGTCCAGCCTAGTCTACATAGTGAGACCCTGTCTCAAAAAACAACCAACCAGCCAAACAAGCAAACAAACAGAAACAATACTATCTAGAGATTTTTTTCTTAAAGCTCAGGAATTATAAGAAAAATACAAATAATCTCATAACAAAATGAACAAAGGATATGAACAAGTCATCCAAAGGAGAACTTGAATCACATATGAGATGATTATTTTGTAGTGCTGGGCATTGATCCTAGGGCACACGCTCCAACACTGAAACATGCCCAAGCTCCTGTATGCATTAACTAAATTATTTAAAAGCAAATTGCATATTAAAAACATTCATTGGCTGTTTTTCTTTTTTTTTTTTTGAGACAGGTTTCTCTGTGTAGCTCTGTCTGTCCTGGAACTTGCTCTATAGGTCAGACTGGCCTGGGATTCTCAGAGATCCACCTGCCTCCGTCTCCTGGTGTTGTCGGGGTTTCTGTCCTGCCTGGTTTCCACAATTATTAAGTCCCAAAGAAATTATACAGAGTTCTACATTAGTCATAAACTGATTGGCCTGTTAGCTCAGGCTTCTTATTAACTCTTATAACTTATAGTAGCCTATTATTCTTGTTTATGTTAGCCACATGGCTTGGTACCTTTTTCAGTGAGGCAGTCACATCTTGCTTCTTCTGTGGATGGATCAGGACTGCAGAGGAATGGGCTTTCCTCTTCCCAGAATTCTGTTCTCATTGACCCGCCTCTACTTCCTGTCTGGTTGTCCCACCTGTACTTCCTGCCTGGCTACTGGCCAATCAGCATTTATTTAAAATATAATTGACAGAATATAGACATTTGTCCCAC
Source organism: Arvicola amphibius (assembly GCF_903992535.2). Classification (NCBI taxonomy): domain Eukaryota; kingdom Metazoa; phylum Chordata; class Mammalia; order Rodentia; family Cricetidae; genus Arvicola; species Arvicola amphibius. The sequence goes on along the minus strand of NC_052051.1, from coordinate 22,005,905 downwards.
ACCATCCTGGTACTGGGATTAAAGATATGTGCCACCACTGTTCAGCTACGTTGACTTTTTTAAAAAAGCATTTTTTCTTTAATTTTTTTCCCCTTTAATCCAAGGAGAGGCAGGTGGATCTTTATGAGTTCAAGACCAGCGTGGTCTATATAACGAGTTCCAGGCCAGGAAAGTGAAACCTTGTCTCAAAAAAGTAAATAAATGGGCTAGGGAGATGACTCCGTGATTAAAAGCACGAGTGCTCTTCCAGAGTTCTCAGTTCAATAGCCAGCACTCACAGGGAGTTCACAGCTGTTTGTAGGCCATAGGCTATAGCTATAGTTCATAGCTGTCTGTAGGCCCATGGGATCCAATGCCCCCCTGCTGGTGTTCTGTCAAAACACCCATGTACATAAAATACACAAACAAAATGAATCATTTGGTTTTCAAGACAGAATTTCTCTGTGTAACCCTGGCTGTCCTGGAGCTTGCTCTATAGACTAGGCTGACCTGGAACTCAGAGATCTACCAGCTTCTGCCTCCTGGGTGCTGGGATTAAAGGTGTGCACCACCACTTGGCAATAAAATGAATCTTAAAATAAACAAATAATAATGTAAGAGCCTTAAACATGACTCCTGTGTATGTATGCACATGTATGTGCATGCATGTGCTGTGGAGGGAGAAGGCGCGTGCCATGGAGTGGGTGTGGTGGCCAGAGGACAACTTTGTGAAATTTCATCTCCTTTCCCCTTTATGTGGGTTCTCAGAATTGGACTCAGGCCATCAGACTTGCTGGCAAAGCACCTTTCCCTGCTCATCCAACCTTTGCCCACAAAGTGCATATTTTTATGAGAGTTAAAAACACACTATTCCATATAGCTACAGTACCAGTATAATGCTAAAAACATGTTAAATTGTACTCAGTGAATACAGTGCTTGCCTAGCATGCATGAAACCCTGGATTAGGTCCCAGAACTCCATAGACTGGGGGTGGTGGCATATACTATAATCCAGGCACTCAGGAGACGGAGTTATGATTGGAAGTTCAAGGTTATCCTTAGCTGCATATCGAGTTTGAAGCCAATCTGGATTTCATGGTACCCTCCTTGGGAGAAAAAAAAATAAAGAAAAAAATGCTAAATATACTGAAGTCATGTACAATATAGTCTCACTTAATTTCTTTGTTTGCTTCTTAAAAGGTCTTTATAGTTGTTGTTATTATTTTATTTTTGAGATAATCTGGCCTGGAATTCACTGTGTAGTAGAGTAACTCCTGGTCCTTCTGTGTCTACTTTCCAAGTGACATATACTGTCATGTCCAGTTTCATATGACACTGGGTACTGGGGATTAAGCCCAGGCCTAGGTATATTCTGGACAAGCCCAAATAAGCCACATCTGCAGCCCTCAAATGTCTCATCGCTTTAAAAAAAACTGTGTTTGAGCATGGTATGGAGTTTGTAGGGGTGCAATATGGCTTAGTAGTTAAGAGCACTGACTGTTCTTCTAGATGACTCCTAGCATCTACAGGACAGCATAACCATAGGCAATTCCAGTCCCAGGGATATCCTACACCGTCTCCTAGCTTCTGTGGGCACCAGGCACACACATGACACACAGACACACATTCAGTCAGAATACACATTAAACAAAACAAACAAAAACATAAATGTTAAAGTCTGTGTGTGTAGGCAGGGTGTGGTGTCGTAGACCTTTAATCTCAACATTTGGGAGGTAGAGGCAGGTGGATCTCTGTAAGTTTGAAGTCAGCCTGATCTACATAGCAAGTTCTAGGACAATTGGGGCTACACAGTGCGACCATTCTTTAAAAAACTGAAAAATATGTATCAGGGTGGGTGCCTATGTGTGTGCATGTGTGTAGAGGTCAGAGGTCAATTCTGAAACACTGAATTGCTTTGTTTTTCCTGACATGATCTCTTATTGGCCTGGATCGTGCCAAGTTGGCTGGCCAGTGAGGCCCAGGATCTGCCTATCGATGCCTCCTCTGAGCTGGCATCACCCACACGGGCTACCACACCTGGCTTTTTGATGTGGACGCTGGAGATTGAGTCTCATGCTTACATGGCAAATGCTTTCACTACTGAGCATCCCTCTGGGGCCCTTTGTAGTTTGTTATCATGGACTCTAAAACTCGATAAATGTCTCTTTAGAATTGAAAACATCCCCCATCCCTACTTTTGGGGGACTGACTTTCTGAAAACATGGACTAGTGCTTGACCTCTACATTGTTCTGCATTCTGGATTTCCCACTCTTTCTTCATGTTTGCTTGGCTAGTGGATGCTGCCTGGACTCCCCAGTTCAGTTTGGGATGGATGGCCTGCTTGTCCTCAGTACAATTCCACATCCTCAGGGAAATGACACGTGGCTCAGATTAGATAATAGCTTTCTATTGTTGATGTAACATACCACCACAATTTAATTTTTAAGTTGCATTTATTTATGTATGTGTATATTTATTGGTGTGTGTGCTCCTGTCTGTGTGTGCCTCGTTGCCCATGTGATCAGAGGACAGTCCATGTGAGTCAGTTTTCCCCTCTCACCCTTTAGGTCTGGGTGTCAAATTCAAGGCTTTGGGTTTGTCATCAAGTGCCCTTACCACTGAGCCAGGCATATCTCTGGCCCCAAATCACTACAATTTAATGACTTAAAATAATGGAGATGTATTAGCCTTCAATATAGTAGAGGTCGTCTTAGGCTAAAATCATGATGTCAGAAGTTGGGAATATGGCTCAGTGTAGAGTCTTTACCTAGCATATGCGAGGCCCTAGATTTAATCAGCAAATAAACAGGCAAACGAGCACCACACTAATAAATAAACAAAACAAGAATCAGAGTCGGTAGGCCTGCATTCCTTTTGCAAGGCCCCAGAGACTGCAGTACAGAGGTGTTGATGTCTCTGCTTCTAGGGCCGCTCGCCCTTCTTCTTTTGTGATGTTTTTCTCCATGTTTAAAGCTAGCAGTGTTCAATCTTTTTGACCATTTTCCCTTCAGACACATCTGACTCCACAGTTTTTGTATATTTCACCCTTGCCCCAGTACACACACGCATGCACACACATACACACATATGCAAACATACACATACCTACACACATGCACACACAAACACATACACATACGCACACACATATACACACATACACATGCACACACACGCACACACGTGCACACACATACGGTTGTATTCTTTATTTTCTCCACAAAAATAAATATTAGTGCACTGTGAATGTTTAGCAATTGGCTCTTGGTGGGAAGGATGCCCTGAGTGTTTACCCCCAGCCCGGGACAGTTTAAAGCTACCTACAAAATTTCAACTGGCTTTCAAACTTTCTGAGAGGATGGGGTGGATGCTGAGCAGCAGAATTCATGCTCAAGGCCCCAGGCTTAAACCCCAGCACCCCAACCCTCTCCCCAAAGCAAACCTTCTGACTGCATAACCACTGTTCCAACATATCTCTGCCTTTCACCTCATTTGATTCCGCCCTGTGTAGGGCTGAGCAGCCCAAGGGCAGATGACTTCATTGCCCTGGTCCACTCTGTTTCCACAGGGCCTGTACCAGCTCACCATGGACATAATCATGATGATTCGTGTGTGTAAGATGTTCCGCCAAGGCCTCAGGGGCTTCCGGGAGTATCAGATCATCGAGCCTGTTCACCGGAAGCAACCTGTCTTCTCCTTCTGGGATGTAAGTAGCCCCACTAACCAGGGCTGCTGGGATTTAATGAGTACACACCGCATCTCCCAGACCTCAATCCAAGCCAACTGTGGGAGAAGACAACAGAAAGCAGAAGTGTGAAATCCAACCATGGCCTCTGTTCATCCCAGTCTGGCATTGGAGAGGCGACATCATTGAGCAAGTGGGGTGCCCAAGACTGAACCCTGTATTAGATATCCTTTCACAGCTTTGAGGTAGGCAGTGCTGGCTAAGGCAGGCCTCGCGTGCAGACAGTAGCAGGGCCCACTGCCCTGAGTTTAGGGCAGAACAGAGAGTAGGGAGAAAAGGGGGGGCTCCTGTCCAGATTCTCCTTCCAAAGTTTGCAGCTCCTTCTTGTGGAAATAGAAGCCAGTAGTGTTCTGCTCACACACATCCCTCGGGTTTAATGAAACCCCAGAGCTGAGGGAGGTGTGGCATGCTTTCCAGCTGTAGCCATAGGACTGGAGAGATGGCCTAGTAGTTAAGATCACGGACTGTTCTTCCAGGACCCGGGTTTAATTCCCAGCAACCCCATAGCAGCTCACACTGTCTGCAATTCCTGTTGCAGGGATCTGCTACCCTCACACAGACATACAGGCAGGCAAAACGCGAATACACGTTAAAAACAACAACAATAACAACTCAACAAAACAAAAAACTACATTCTGACAGTAAACACAAGAGCCTGAAGAAATTAGGGGGGTCACAGCAGAACACAGATTTTTCTGAGTGTTTTAAGGTGCATATGCTCTCTTTACCAAAGGAAGGAGACATTTTCAGGACGCTGTTTGCTGAGCTAATCCCAGTTTCAAGATAAAGAAGGTCCCAGCTTAAAATACCTTATCTCAATAGTAAATCACGAACTTTTTTTTGTTTTAGAAATAGTGGTTGGTTGGCGACTGTCTTATGTTTGTATTGCTGTGATAAGACACAATGACCAAAGCAACTTAACAGAAGTTCATGGCCATCACATCTGGGAGCGTGGCAGCAGGCAGGCATGGTGGGTGCTGCAGCAGGCAGGCAGGCAGGCACGATGCTGCAGCAGGCAGGCAGGCAGACAGGCACGGTGCTGCAACAGCTGCTGAGAGCTCATATCTGATCCCCAAGTAGGACACAGAGACAGATCACTGGAAATCGCAGGAGTTCTTTTGAAAACTCAAAATCCCACCCCCAAAGACCCACCTCCTCCAACAAGGCCACACCTCCTAATCCTCCCAAAATAGTTCCACCAACTGAGGCCCTTGTATTCGAACATACAGGTCCATGGCAGCCATTCTCAGTACAGTCACCACAGCCACCATTCTGATAATGTTTCCATTTCTCCAAAGATATCTTCATGGGTACTCGGTGTGTCTCCACCCACTCCAGGTTCAGTATTTCCCCAGCTCGGTATGTAGACCAACCATGCCTGTTTTCCTCTCAGACCATGACTGACTAGACCCAACCTTCTGCCTTCTGCAGCTAACATCATATTCCAAGAAATGCCCCAGCATGATTTCTGAAGGATGGAGGACAAGGAGATGGGCAGTGAGGGATAGGACTTCCACCTCTTTTCTTTTGAGACAGTAATCTAATTAAGCTATAGTAGGAGCTGGAACTCATGGGCTGGCTGGAGGGGCAGGACATATTCTCCTAAAGACACTCCATTGCATTTATCTGGCTGTGCTGGTCAAACTCAGCAGGTCTTCAGGCCTGTCACCGGCCACGAGATAAGGGAGAGATAGGATAGAATTGTAGCCTGTGGAACTTGGCTTTGCTTTCAAGGTTGCCCTACTTCTCAGGGTGACAGCAGGAAAGACTGGGGCTTTGGAGCAGAGGTGATAAAGGGCCAGCTGGCTGGAGGTTTCCCGTAGCTTCCCGTCTACCAGGGTGGCTCACATAGACAGGGTTTCCAGGAGCAGTTGTACTGCTTCTTCATGCTCTGCCTCCTTTTTTTCAGAAAAGGAAGCAATGCCGGATCTCATTTGATACCTTGGAATTTGCTGCAGAGGAGGTGTGTGGGGCAGTGCTTCTCCCTGTGTGGGGCTCGGGAGGGTCTGCTCTTCTGTCTGTTTTGAGCCGGAAGAAGCCCTGCACGAAGATGCTTTTAGTCCATGTTCTGCCAGCGCTGGCGGCACTTTGAAGGAGCCATTCCATTTCTGGTCACAGTGAACCTGCCCCCTCTTCCCCAGCCCTGGCACACCAACTGTGTTGCCACCGTTTAACTGGGGAGGGCCAAACTGGGGGAATTTCTGGGTTTGGACTTATGGGAAATCAGCAGAGAGCAAAACGACTATGTGATAGAGCCAATCAGAGGAGAACAAAACCATGTGGTGGGCCTGTTGGTGAATTCTGATTTGACACTGAGCTCTCTGAGGGATGCTGACATACATGTCCCCTCCTGTGTTAGATGTTGGATGTCCTTTAAATGGAGTCCCGCTCTGACAAGAGAAGGCCTGTATATCTGTGGGTCTTTGCCTGTGTGATGTGGGCTCTTGGCTCAAGCATCATTATCACCTTCCCCTCTTCTTCTTCTTCTTCTTCTTCTTCTTCTTCTTCTTCTTCTTCTTCTTCTTCTTCTTCTTCTTCTTCTTCTTCCTCTTCTTCCTCTGCCTCTTCCTCCTCCTCCTCCTCCTCCTCCTCCTTCTTCTTTTCTGTGCTTTGAGATAGGGTTTCTCTGTGTAGCCTTATCTGTCCTGGAACTTGCTTTGTAGACTCAGATGGCCTTGAACTCACAGAGATCTGTCTGCCTTTGCCTCCCAAGTGCTGGGATTAAAGGCATGTGCCGCCACACCAGGCACCTTTCTCTCCTCTAACCACCAAATCCTGAATATTAAGTAAAAATTTAGTATCCAATTTTAAATATAAAGGATCCTGCCTATTTATAGGAACCAGTCACATTCTCCCTGGTTCAGATCTGACTTGACCCAGGTCCCATAGCCTATTTGGGCTCTTCTCTGAGGAAAGAGGGAAAACAGAACTTCTTAACTTGTGTTATTGCCACCTAAACCCCTCCCATGCCCACACCCCTTGGAGGTGTGGGTCCTGTTCCTTGGCTCTCTTGGATACAGTCTAATTTCTCATGTCCCCTCATTGGTGAAGCATAGTAAGGAATTCTTCTAAATTCTGTGTTTCTTCAGAGGAGCCAATGCCTGACACTAGGCAGGGAAGGGTTACCAAAATTTTGCCCTGATTCACACAGGGGAAACCAGGGAGCTCTCTAAATACTGCAGAACCCTAGACTTGGGGGATACACTGTGCATAGGAGTCAAGAAAAGGAAGAAGGCTTCAGAAAGGATACCCACAGTGACTGGCATGGCCTATAGACGGTGGCAGTCCAATGAGACTTGACTACACAGGAGAACATGGTAGCTGAGACAAGGGTAGCTCTGCCCCAACTGCAGTGTGCTTGTGCTGGGGACCATGAGGTCCTGAAGCAAGGACCGCCCCATCCCCTGCCTTGGCAGGTGGCAGATCTATCTGGGGACCATGAGGTCCTGAAGCAAGGACCGCCCCATCCCCTGCCTTGGCAGGTGGCAGATCTACCTGTTTTCTGAGTTTCTTCACGATATAGGAGTAATTCATGGGCTGGATGCAGATGTAGGAGATGGGTGTATAGATAGACACTCACTCTAATGGTTGGCACACGATTCACAGTCCATGTTAGCCGTTACTGTGCGTAGAACGGGTGAGCATGTAGCAAGATTATGGAGAGTTGCCAACTAAAACCCTCTGGCCATGTTTCCCCAGGGGCACTTCCCTCCAAGGGCCATTTACATCACCCAGAAGAAGCCATCCTGGAGGACAGACCAGGAGATCCAAGCGCTCTGCAATGTTCTTCAGGTTCTAGATTGCTACCGCAACTATGCGGAGGCCCTGCAGCTGCTCCTGGCCAAGGTCATGCGCTTTGAAAGGTCAGTGGGAGGCACACAGCCCCTGGCAGCAGCATAGCTCAGTCACTCGCTGGGTGTCGTGGGAATCTGATGATCCAACAGGAGCTTCTGAACCAATCTAGTCCAACTCCAATACCTTTCAGATGCAGAAACGAGGGGCAGGGAGGGAGACCACTCAATCAAGTCACTGGGTCTTAGTCCGTTCCCTGTGGCTAATAATGCCACAGTTGGGCTAGTTACAAAGGAGAGAGGCTTTTGGCCTATGGTCTGGGTCAAGGGCAAGGAGCCACATTTGGTGATGACCTTCTTGCTGGCAGAGCCTTAAGAAGCTACCAGTAAGCCGGGCGGTGGTGGCGCACGCCTTTAATCCCAGCACTCGGGAGGCAGAGGCAGGTAGATCTCTGTGAGTTCGAGGCCAGCCTGGTCTACAAGAGCTAGTTTCAGGACAGGCTCCAAAGCCACAGAGAAACCCTGTCTTGAAAAATCAAAAAAAAAAAAAAAAAAAAAAAAAAAGAAGAAGCTACCAGTATCTGATCATGAGGGCTCACCCTACTGATTTAGTCCAGTCCTTTTTCCCCTTGGCTTTGGAGATCGAACACAAAGTCTCGTGCACGTCAGTGCAAGCAGGACTGGGTAGGCCCTGTTTATCTTCTAGTCCTGGGGATTGCACTCAGGCCTCACACTCTTCTTCTGAAGAATACCCCCTAGACCTTTTCATATTTTTTGTTCTGAGACAGGGCCTTAGGCTGGCTTTAAACTCACTCTGTAGGCCAGGCAAGCCCTGAACTAGAGATTTTTGCCTCAGCCTCTTGGTAGCTGGGATAACTGGCCCGGGTCCCCAGGCCCAACCTTCCTTCCCGTAGTGCTAAAATGGTTGCCACAGTCATAGCTCCTAATGTCCACCTTCAGTCTGACTCTAGTTGGAAAGAATATCTCTTGGGTCAGCCTTGGAATTTTTCCTTCCTTCCTTCCTTCCTCCCTTCCTTCCTTCCTTCCTTCCTTCCATCCATTCCTTCCATTGAATTGGCTATGCCTAGAATCATTAGTGGGAACTGGGTTTAAGAATTTCTAATAAATCCAATTTGTACTAGGCTTGGGTGTTTGTGCCCTAAGTGTGGGGGTGGGTATAGCGCTACTAGAGAGATTCTCTCTCTCTGTGTGTCTCTCTCTCTCTCTCTCTCTCTCTCTGTCTCTCTGTCTCTCTGTCTCTCTCTCTCTCTCTCTCTCTCTCTCATTTAGGAAGGGCACACACAGCACTTGTGTGGAGGTCAGGAGACAACTTGAGGGAATGAGTTCTCTCTTTCTACCTTGGTTGGGTCCTTGATCACAACCTTGGGTTGTCAGTCTTGGCATCTAGTGCCTCCGCCTGGGAACAGTCTCATCAGCCCCTTTATCTGTCTCTTCCTAGGAAGGTCATCTGTAGTTCAGAGACAAGAGAGTCTGAGGGTCAAAGAGGAGATGACTTGCTCAGAGTCACACAGCCAGGTGCAGAACCAGGGTTTCGGGGCCTGTTCAGTTTCTCTAGAGTCTGTTGTGTTGGGCAGCACTGGTCTTTCGAGTGCTCACAGATGCTAAGCTTCACCAACAGTGAGGCAAACTGAAGCAGTCGCTGCTTCCAGGAAGCCCCGGCATAAGTGAAGCGGGAGACTGGCTAAGTGTGAGGGGCAGGTCCAGCGTGACAGATGGGCTGGGCCATTCTGAAGTCTCCTCTACCCCAAGGTTGTGTCTTCATGTCTTCACTCAGAGCACGCAGCCCTGAGTCGGGAGCACTTCTTAATTAGAAGTCAAACCTTTCCCAGGTTTGGTCGTAGGCGTGTGATCGTCAAGAAGGGGCAGAGAGGCAATAGCTTTTATTTCATCTATCTGGGCACGGTCGCTGTGACCGAGGATGAAGATGGGAGCAGTGCCTTCCTGGACCCTCACCCAACGCTGCTGCACAAGGGTGGATGTTTCGGGGTGAGCCAGGGGAAGGGCCTCACTTCCTGGGCTGGGGTTGTTGGGAAAGACAGGACTTCTGCTCCAACCTCTTATCCAGGCCCTGCCTGCCTTGTCCTTGGTGCAAGTCACTGGTTCGCGTGCACCCTTAGGACCCTTACCTGTGAAATGCAATGTCCAAAGCTGACGTCTTTACCTGATACTTAAGGGGTATATTCCCTGTTCTGCCCCACAGACACAGGGATGCCACAGACCGCACAGAGAGGCCTTGCCAGGTCCCCCTTTCCTCTGGTCTGTTCAGACCTATCGGTTCCTTCCCGCAAACAGATAATGCGGGTTAGGGGTGAGTGGGAGTATGGAAGGGGCTGAGGCAGGACTGGGCGTGGCCTCACACTTGTCTTTGTCCCTGTTTACCCACCAGGAAATGGGCCTTCTGAGTACTGCAGTAAGGAGGGCCACAGTGGTCTGCATGGAGGAAACCGAGTTCCTGGTTGTCGACCGGGAGGATTTCCTCGCAAATAAGCTGGAAGATGAAGTTCAGAAGGAAACTCACTATCGCTACAATTATTTTAGGTAACTTCCCCTCATTCAGTATCTTTCCGCCTCCTTGTGCTTGGCTCTGCCCTTGGGTAGAAACATCCTGGTGGTGGTTGGTGGCCCAAGGTACTCTAAAATACCCATTTCTACCCAACTTCTCTATCTAGCCAAACTCCAAATATGCTTTCAGGTCTTAGCTCAGATATTCCTTCCTTGTGGAACAATAAAACGCAAGAGAAGAGAACATAGATCCAGCACTTGCTGGGCCAGGCAGGGTGCTTGTGCTTTGTACCCATTTCCTGTCTCATATCTAGTCTCACATTCAATCCCATGAGGTTGTTTATTTTCTGTTAAGTATTTTTTTGACCAACAAGCCTCTCTGTGGATGCAATAATCCCAATCAGACCAAATTAGACTGAATTAGAAGATGCCCAGGTTTAATGAATGTCAGCACTCCTGGGTGGCCCCTGGAAAAACACAGAGTGGGGAAAAGGAGAACCAGAATGATCACCAAAGAGGAAGAAGGGGAGACCATGTGTTCATTCTCTGGGGGACAGTTTAAATAGCCTGTGGGAGTGGTCTTGACCCTCCCTGGGGAGGGGGTCACCGTTTGGTGGGCTTTCTTGGAGGTGGAGTTTGGACTGAGGCAACTCTCAGGGGAGGGGGCTTGGAATGGAGTTTGCTTCCCAACATTCCAAAATGGATGCCAGGGGGCTGGGGTGGATCTCCCAACTAAACATTCCAGATTCTTTGTATAAAGGGATGTCGGGAGCTGAGGTGAAGCCCCTCAACCAAACATTTTCCGCAGTGTGTGGATGAGAGTGTCAGGGCTCAGGATGATGACATGCTATCTCTGGTTTAAAAGTAACAGGGTCTCAACATCCTATTTCACTGATGTACCCCATCTGTGATCACCCAGATATACAGGGTGGCCCATCTACTGCTCCACCCTGTGTTCCTTAAAATCCCTATCCATAACTGTGACTCTTCATTGTGTACTAATTTTTTTATAGTTTGCATGCCATATCTGACAGTAGTGTGCTGACAGGGCCCATGTTTAGCCACCATTGTAATCTTCCCGTTGTCATGGTTCCCACACATGATGCTCATCAAATAAATGTTGACTAAATGTACTGGATGGAGGGGTCTAGTCCCTGTGGCTGGGCCTGGGAGGTAGCATCACTGAAGGGGTGGAGCTTGGAAAAGGCAGGAGGTCCTGAGAGGTGTGCAAACTGTGGGAAAATGGGTCTGACATCCAGCCTCCGCTCTTGGGCTTAGTAAAAGGAAAATTCCACAGACTAATTAAATTTAATTAGCAGGGCTTATTTGAACTGAGCAAAGCAAAGCAAAATTAAGCAACCTGAGACTCATATAGATCTCAGAACCATAGTAAATTCTGAGCATTCCAACTAGCAACATGATCAGATGCAATATGAGCCAGAGGACTGGATTACTACAGCCTAGCTAGTAATATGCCATAGCTTAGCCGTCTGTGCTTTAGCAGCTCCCTGTTCAGGAGTGGTCACGTCACTGTGTTCTGAGCCCAGGACGTGGGCCCAGCCCAAATCCACAACCTCGGTTTCTAAGGTAACTCCGGGTAGACTATACATCTTGGGGTTTAGTTTCTTGCTTCATGAAAAGGGACATTGAAAGCTTCTGCCCCAGACTCTGAGGGTGGGGTATGTGACAGAGGAGCCGGCCCAGGGCATGGTCCACAGTAGGTGCTGTGCTCTTCTTGGTATGTTCCTCCTCTTCCTTCTTTCTAGATAACTCTCTTAGGTCAGGCTATGGACCTTGCTCCCATGTGATGCTCAGAATTGACCTCATTGAACTCAGCATGTCTGATGCCTGAGACACCTTGAGTTAACCACCTCAGTCAACCTGAGTCTGTTGAGTTTGGAGCCCATCACATGTTAGAACCAAGGGAAGTCCATCATTGTTAGCAGTGCTGTGAAGTCACAGCTTGTGTGACTCATGAGGCCTGAGGCCAGGGAAAAGATGGCCATTTTGGAGTGAGCCTTTAAACAACTCTAAAAGACTCTAGACATCTTTCCTCTGCCCCAGGCTCTGAGCTAAATGTTTGAAGCTCAGCAGCCAGAGGCAGCTAGAGGTTTGTATAAGCCCTGGGACCTAAAGTTAGGGCATGATCACTTGACTGGGAACCAAATAGCCAGTGTGCTGAAGTAAAGAACCATCTGAGCTGATGGTCCTTGCTATGGGGAGAGCTTGTGAGCCAGAGTTGTAGGGAGTAGCAGAGTTGTGGGGAGTAGCAGAGTTGTGGGGAGTAGCAGAGTTGTGGGGAGTAGCAGAGTTGTGGGGAGTAGCAGAGTTGTGGGGAGTAGCAGAGTTGTAGGGAGTAGCAGAGTTGTAGGGAGTAGCAGAAACGGAGCCAGCGAGAAGATTCCTGGAGGATGGAGCAGAGTGCGAAGAGCCAGGTTCTGGGCAACTCAGGGCTGTCTGGGTGAGGACAGGGAGGGGACACTCAGTGGAGGAGGAGGCCTTGAGGAAATGCAGGATGCTGACCACAGTCTGGGGTGAGGCGACAGGCAGTGTGGTGAAATCTTCCACCCCAGGCATTCTCTCGAGAGCCCAAGAACAAGTCCCCTTTCTGGGCTGTTCTAATATTGGGTGCTAAGTTCTAATAGGCTTCCCTGTCCCCCACCCCCAGGAAGTTGGATCTGTTCCAGTCCTGGTCTGATGAGAAACTCTGGCAGCTGGTGGCCTTGGGGAGGATAGAGAAGTTCTCCCATGGACAGCTGGTGTCAAAAAACTTCGTGGATTCGTCATTTATCATATTTATCTGCAAGGTGAGAGTCTGAGCAGGGAGCAAAGCTGGGAAGAGCAGGGCCAACTTAAAGCCCTCTGCCCAGGAAGACATGGTTTGGGCTGGATCTACAATGCATGCAGCTCAGGTCCTTGTCTGACCTCCATGCTCTAGCTTAAGGTCCACTGCCAAGCATGGCGTGCTCACCTCAGAGGGTTGCTGTGAACTTCGGGGTGCACAGTGTGACCCTGTTGTTGGGGGTAGGGATGGGAATGCATTGCAAATGTGGAAACTGTGTGTAGGACCTAACTCTCTATGGGCTGCCTCTTTCTCTACATATATGCCTCTATTCAGATTTATTAGTTAGGCACAGTAAGAGATTTAAGTTATAAATAGAACTATTATGTACTGAAATACTCTACCCTCACCCCTTTTGTAATGATGTAAGATGAAATATAAATAAAACAACTTATAGCCTTTCTTTTTTAAAAAAAAGATTTATTTATTATGTATACAGCATTCTGTCTGCATGTATGTCTGCATGTCAGAAAGGGACATCAGATCTCATTACAGATGGTTGTGAGGCACCATGTGGTTGCTGGGATTTGAACTCAGGACCTCTATGGATGACAGCCTGTCTTAACTGCTGAGCCATCTCTCCAGCCCCCTAGCCTTTCTTTAGTGTAGCACACAACGTTTGTCTGCGCTCTATGCGCTACCATACAGTTCATGAACTTCGGGCAAGGGGCTGGAGATTAAAACACACAAAGACTCACACAGACAGAAAGACAGGGACACGGACCTCTAGTCACTGGTAAGAAGCCCTCTATTCAATAGCCACCACGGAGGCTTATATACCCAACACAGTCAGGTGGGCCAACAGGTGAAAACCTTATCCTCTGATCCTCAAGGCCAAGGCAACATGTGCTCGTGAAGCAGAGCTGGTAAACAACTTTGATACAGCTTTCAGTAACTCAAATCAGAAGGAAAGTAAAGATCACTAGCAGGGAAGAGCAGCTGGAGGCCAGGACTCCAAATGGTCCCAACACTTTAGCATATTTGTATCACAAAACCACAGATTTTGTGTTTTGGGTCACTGTTAAGTAAAATAAAGTTACTTGACCATAGTACCTGACACTTCAGCAGTTGAGCTGATAATGGAGAGCTCTCAAACACCTCACAGGTAGTAGCATTTACAGCATGGATACATTGGTCATGGCTCATGTCCTAGGCAGAATAGAGTAGGCTGACAAGAAATATACCCATGCTACTCAGAAGGGCATGCAGCTTCAAACTCACAATCTGTGTATTTCTGAGGCTCTCCATTTGATGCTCTTAGTCTGGAAGATTATGGATGACAATAACCACAGCTAAACTCTTGTTTATGGTGCACATACTGCGTCTCATTTTGGTCTCACAGTCACCTCCCAAAGGTTAACAGGGTCCTCATTCTCATTTGACAGAAGAGCAAACGGAGGCACTGGTTTGTCCACAGTCACAGAGTTGGGGCGGAGGCAAGGTTCGCGTCTGGTCTGTCTGACTCCAGAGCCTTTCTCCAGAACTGGGGTTGGAGTTGACCTGCCAGTTCCTTACACTGTAAGTCACCAAAGAGATTTGGTGCAATTTTGCCAAAGTGAGGCTGGTCCAGGATGTGAATGGATACAAAGATGGAGAAGACTTGTTTTCTCCGTCTGTCTCCTCCACTGGATCTGGAGCATAGTCAAAGTCGTCAGCGCCAAGTGCCAAGGGATAGGTATATGGGAGTGATCTCCAAGGACTAGGGAAGGGGAAGCTGCAAGGCTGCAGGCTTTGAAGAAGCCTCCTGAAGGAGGTGAGAGGAAGGTGAACTTCAAGTATTGAACCCATGGATCAAAGGGACGCACAGGATTGACATGCACCAGAGCTGGCTTGCATGGGCTGGCCCGAGCTGAGTGTCACATTTTATTTTCAGGCATTTTATGAGTTTACACATATTTATTTTTTATTTAATTGATAACTTTATCAATAATAACAACATTTATAGACATCCTAGTGTACGCACATAGGACACACAGGGTAAGAGCTGAGCTCTTCTGGATTCACACAGCTCCTGCAAACAGCTCCAGAAACCTTTAGTCAAAAGCAGATCCCCAGCCTGGTCTGGTTCCTGTTGTGGAACTGCAGCACGCTGGCTCTTCGTGTCCAAGCCCTGATTCTCCTGGTGAAGATACTAACAGGGAGCATCAGTGTGCTGCAGTCCCACAACATGGAACAAATGCATTTGTCCTTACCCAGGAGGAAACAAGCAGATGGTATCACAGCACAATGGGGGACCAAGGACATGGCTCATCTGTGGGAGGAATGCTCACTGCAGCCTGTCTTGCAGAGACTTTGGAACAGTTAATAACCTTGGTGATTATACAGTAACCGGTCATCTCAATGGAAAATAGAAAATCAAGATGGGGCCAGGAGTGGTGGCACACACTTTTAATCCCAACCCTCAAGCGGCAGAAGCAGGCGGATCTCTGTGAGTTCTAGGCCAACCTGGTCTACAAAGTGAGTTCCAGGACAGCCAGGGCTGTTCCACGGAGAAATCTTATTTCAAAATACAAATATCAAATAAATAAGTAATGAATACATAAATGAATCTGCTGCTTTCAGACACTAAGAGGAGGAGGACGGAACAGGCAGGTGGGACAAACCAGTGAATTCCTGAGCAGATGACTTGGAAAGGTCTCTTCATTACAACCTCTATGCCTAAATCTAAAATAACTAGTGCCTTCAGTAACCCGGGGCCAGTGATAAATACAAAAATGACCATAGGGCCAGCGAGAAGGCTGAGTGAGTTTAGAACTTGCTACTAAGCCTGAGAACCGGAGTTCAATCCTTGAATTCACATGGTGGAAGGAGAGAGCCAATCCTCAAAGTTGTCCTCTGACCTCCACATTTGCGCTGTGGCAAGTGCCCCTCTATTGTCTGAGTCATCACAGAACGCACACCACTGACGAGCAGGTGTGCAAGCTACCAGAAGTCTCGATTTGCTGAACGCCATCCATGGGAGGGTAAGAGTGGGCGAACAAGAGATGGCCTAGGAGGTTTTGATGAACTCACTGGGGAAATGCTGCCTTCAGCTTCCTTTGCCAAATCCTGGCTGGTCTGTGAGACAGCACCATCAAAGGTGACTGAGAACCGGAGGGCTGTGTGGGATTTCTAGAGTGTGCGTGTTTTATTTTGTACAAGTGGTCTCGATGCCCCCTACCTCTGACGTGCTGAGAACTGAACCCAGGACCCTTCACGGAGTAGGCAAGGAATTTATCATTGAGATACACCGCCACCCCCTTTAAAAGATGAGTTTGCATTAATTGTACATTTTCTACATCCACCATTGTTTTATTCTGGAGACAGGGTCTCCCTATGTAGCCCAAGGTGGCCTTGAACCTCTTCAACCTCCTGTCTCTACCCCTCCAGTGCTAGAAGTACATGTGCCCCACACCTGGCCTGAAGGTAACATTTATGTATGTGAACATGTATTTTCCTTGTTGTTAGTCTTAGCCGCACCACTAGGGGGAGTGTTGTTCTTCGGGGACCAGGCCCAGTCACGGATAATTAAAGCCAACTAACCTTGGGCAAAAAGGGATTTATGGAGGGCTGGTAAATAGGTAGAGGATTTGTGGAGCGATGGAGGGTGTGGAAGCCTGCAGAAGCAGATCCTGAGCTGCAAATGCCTGACACACAGACCAAAGAGGAAGCCGCTCCCCACAGCCAGTGTAGAAGTA
Source organism: Arvicola amphibius (assembly GCF_903992535.2). Lineage (NCBI taxonomy): Eukaryota > Metazoa > Chordata > Mammalia > Rodentia > Cricetidae > Arvicola > Arvicola amphibius. The sequence continues at coordinate 21,989,347 of NC_052051.1, read as the reverse complement.
ATAGGGTGGATAACTGACACCTCCCAAAATCAGCCTCATTAAGTGAGTCCATCAAAAGGGACCCAAAGAACCCAGGACCTTTGCTGCAAGGAGCTGGGGTTGAAGCAACTGGCTTCCAGTCTCTACACATTCAAAAGGACTGGATTAACGGTTCTGTCCCCTGCCCCAGGCTCTGGAGCACCGAGATTACAGACCCTTGCATCAGTGCCACCACAGCCAGCTGGGGTGTCTTTTTTTCTGTTTTCATCTCCATTTTTTAATCTGTAAAATGGGACCACTGAATTCATAAAGTCTTGCAATAAGAATTAGTTTAATAGCGAGGTGGTGGTGGCACATGCCTTTAATCACAGCATTCTGGAAGGCAGAGGCAGGTGGATCTCTGTGAGTTCGAGACCAGCCTGAGCTACAGAGTGAGTTCCAGAACAGGCTTCAAAAGTTACAGAGAAAGAAACCCTGTCTTGAACAACAAAAACAAGAACAAACAAACAAACAAAAACCGCCAAAAGGAAAAAAGGATTAGTTTAATAATCAAATTTTTTTTAAAAAAAAAAAAAAGAAGGTGGACTAGAGAAATGCTTAAGCAGTTAAGAACATTATTGCTCTTGTAAAGGACCTGTGTGGGGTTTTCAGTGCCCACATAGGGTGGCTCACAGCCACCTGTAACTCCATCTCCAGGGGATCTGACACTCTTTTGGCCTCAGTCAGCAATTGCATTCATGCGCGCGCGCACACACACACACACACCTCTGTACATGTGCATGTGTGTGCAATTAAAAATAGTAAGTTAAAAGTAACTTTGAAGTGCATGGGTCCTGGGTTAATGCTCACCCACTAATCCAGGGCTTCTAACAGTGGTGCTGCGCAGCCAGCGCCCACACCCGGGAGCTCATGAGAAACACAACTTCGGCCGGGCACAGTGGCAGCTTCACGTAATCCCACCACTGGGAGGGAGACCAGGAGTTCAGGGTCATCCTTGGCTGTCTAGGGAGTTTGAGGTCAGCGTGGGCTAGGAGACACTGCTACAAAAACCAAACAAACCCAGAAAACAACAAAGCAGGGTGTCATCCAGGTGCAATGCTGTGTGCCTGCGTTCTTGCAATCTAAGTACTTGGGATACTGAGGTAGGAGGATTGCTTCAAAACAGAGGCCAGCCTGGGCTACATAGAGTTTCAGCTTCCTTGTGTTGGACAGTCTATGGATCTTGACAAGTATTTGGTGACCTATATCCAACCTACTGCCATATACAGTAACTGTGCTATCCGAAGACGACCCTATCCCACCTATGTCTCCCCCAACCCCCAGTTAGAAATCTTAGGTCTGTTTTTATTATCCCTATAGCTTTGTCTTTTCTAGAATGCCACAGGTCAGGATCCTAGAGTATGTTGCCTTTCAGATTGACTTTTACTCAGAAATTTGCATTTAAGAAAATTTTATCTCTTGAATTGATTTCTTTTTAGTGTTGAATAATATTTCATTGTCAAGATGCACCATAGTTATTTCTCCATATATATTTATATAAAATATATGAAAATTCTCAAGCCCCCTGCACCCCCTGAGCTATTAAATCCAAAAGTCCAGGGTGGAGGGCTGGTAGTTGACAAAGCTTGAGTATTCTGAAGCACACTAAATTACTTTTTTAAAAGGGAAACTCCTGTCTCTCTCTAAAGATTGGTTCACCACACAACCTGCATGGGAGTTAGTGCCACAGGTGACCCTCCAGGGGCAATAACACAAAGGCCAGATTGTGGCTGCCGGCAGGACACCCTGGGCCAGCAGTGGAGTTCAGCTTGCTTCTTACAGTGTTTCACTAAAATCTAGCCTTATTAACATGAAGCTTTATGTATCAGTTCTCATCTGTGGTTTCGAGGATTCAGAACAGGCACCCACACACCGGATCCTGTGTGTCCTCTAGCAGGAACTGAGCCGCCCCTTCTTTTATCTGACTTTCATTCGCTATGTAGCTGGCTCTTCGCCTGTTCAGACTTCCTCAGCACCCAGACTCCTGTACTTCCTGCCACGAGAGGATGGAGTCAGCCGCCAGCTGCTGATTTCCTGTAAGGGAGGTTCGGGAATAGGATTCCCACGGGTATCTCAAACGCAATTAATGTCCACAATCAATCCCTTCTGGGCCACTTGGGACACATGGCTAGACCTCTCTCTGCAAGTATCAGAGGCAATAAAGGTTTCTGAGAGACTCTTCCGAGAGGAAGCACTGCTGCTCTCTTGTCCGCGGTTCTTGGGTGAGACGGATATGGTGAACGAATGTTGGACAGTGCCTGGCACACAAGGAATTACTAGACGTCTGTCCCCTTACCAATAACAGCCTGTCTTTAAGTTCAACCCTTCTGTATCTCTTAGACTCCCTATTAAGAAGCAGAAGATTTCTATAAGATAGGAAATAAAAGGAACATAACAGCTTTTTTTTTTTTTTTCTGGTGCCAGGATTTAAGCCTGGGACCCCCACATATGTTAGGATTGCTTTGTTCTTGTTCTTGAGGCAGGGGGTCTCTATGTATTTCATGCTGACCTCAAACTTGAAATCCTCCTGCCTCAGCCTTTTTGTGCCTAGACTACAGCCTGTGCCACCATTCTTGGCCTGGAGACCCATATCTTGATTTAAACTCCCATAGCAGAAAGGCAGGAGAAGGGGATGCTGGGAATTAAAGACTGGCTTTTAAAGTTCTCACTCTGACCATCACAAGCCCCCTTTCTGGGAAACTGATTCAAACAAATAAGGAGGTTGTGTCCAGTCTAAAACTGAGGAAGTCCCATCCCTCTGCCTGCCCAGGAAGCTGCTTCAGTGACCTCTGTAAGAATTAGAAGATGCATCAGGTGGTGGTAGCACACACATTTAATCCCAGCACTAGGAAGACACGGCGGGTGGATCTCTGTGAGTTCGAGGTTAGCCTGCTCTACAGCGTAAGTTCTGGGATAGCCAGGACTACACAGAGAAACTCTGTCTCAAAAAACAAAAACAAAGAGAACTGAAGATGTATGTTCATTGCTTGCTGTGCAGGGCATCAACAATCAACAAACGGCTTACATTGTCACTTTTTCTCGGCCATCTAGGAGTGGCTTAAGTCTGTAGGTTGAGAATAGAGAAGGAAGGACAGTAGCTCCCCTAGTTCTATCCAGCATTTTCTACTGACTGTTAGTTACCTGGAACTGAGTCATCCCCACTTCCAGAACAGAGGACTTGGGGAAGGTGAAGGCTTTTGGGTTAATTTAAATTGGGCCTTGGCCATGCTGAGCAAAATAAAACTTACAGATAATGCTGACAAATTAGAAACAGCCAAATCTGAATCTTTTAGAAAATGTTTTCTGGGACCAGAAGAGATGGCTTTGTGGTTCTGAGCACTGACGGCTCTTGCAGAGAACCTGAGTTTAAGTTCCCAGCACCCACATCAGGCAGCTCACACCTGCCTACAACTCCAGTTCCACGGGATCAGATGACATCACCTAGTCTCCTAGGGCACCTACATATGCAAATACAGACAAGCAAGTACATACATAAAACTAAATAAATATAAAAATGTCTTCTTGAATTAGAACTTTCCAATCTGAACTATTTTTCTCTTGATGAATTCAAAACCTGACAATCATCAACCAAATTGAGGTATTGAACATTTCCAACCTCCAGAAGATGCCCTTGTACCCTTTCTCAGACAAAATTCCCCCAAAGACACTCCTATTACAATATCATCACAGGTTACTTTTGAGATTTATTTAGTGTGTATGGGTGTTTTGCCTGCATGTATGTCTGTGTACCACCTGTGTACAGGGCCTGTGGAGTCAGAAGAGGGTGTTGGATCCCTGGAACCAGAGAGAGTTTTATAGGTAGATAGTTGTTAGCTACCATGTAGGTTCTGGGAATTGCCCCAGGTTCTCTGAAAAAGCAGGGTTCTTAACCTCTGAGCTCCTTCTCTAGCTCCAAGCTGCCTTTCTAACCCAACCATAGAATTTTTTTTTACCAGTTTCTGAACCTCCTAGAAATGGAATAACCTTATAATATATAATATATAATAGCATATGTTGAGGAAAGACATATGTTGGGCTCCCAGGTCGGGAAGTTGATATAGAAATAAACACTTTGCATTGGTATGGATCTTGGTCTATTGATACAAATTTAAGGCCAATTTTGTTATATTGTGTTTATGCATTTCTGCTCTTGTTTAAGGTATCATGTTTGTGCAGCTCATTAAAAAATGTATAATTAACAATTACAGATTGATAGTCATTTATAATCATCAAACTTGTAGTCATGTTAGATTTCCTAGATATAGAGATATATTTCAGTTTAGATAATCTTCAACACTTCAAACACCTACAGAATATGGCATTTAAAAGGTTTTAAGAACTTAGACAATTTGTCAACAATGAGGCAAGTCAGCTTTGGGCAGCACCAATCTGCTTCAAGAGGTTGATGTACACTGAAGAAACTTGTTATGGAATTTGTCTTCAATGTGACAAGGCTAGCCATTTGGGCAAGAAATTGCTCTTGACTGGACTGCTTGATGGTACGTTATATAAACTGGACATGCAAGACCCATAGAAAAGTGACTGCTGTACTTGCCTAAAGAAGGTGAGACAGTCCTTTTGGGTTCTGCTTCATGAAAGAGTCTGCCAGTCATTCTGCAGGACACAGAAGAAAGTGACTGACAAACTGCCAATATAGGCAAAACAACCTTTCAAATTTCCTGCTTCATAGAAAAGTCTGCTGTAAACTATGGGCTTGTAGGCTGAAGATGGATGCTCCAACATTAAAGAAGAACTTTGGGTGACTGTCCCAGGCACCCAAACTCTGTCAATTCTAGAGTTTTGGAAGTTGCTTACAATGCATTTCCTGTTTACTTGGATAATATTGTATCCTTCTGCAGTTTTTGATGGAGTTGAAGACAGATAGTTATAGTTTTCCTTAGGTATGATAAAAGATAAATTAGATATGAAATTTTAGACTTACAAATATTGTAACTAATTCTTGCTTGATACCTGTTTTGTTATATGTAATTTTACTATGTTAAAGTTGGAACCTTCCTTTTTATTTAGACAGAAAAGGGGAGATGATATGGGATTCCCCTCTGTATGCTATTAATATGTTGTATTATCATTGATTAATAAAGAAACTGCTTTGGCCTATGGCAGGGCAGAATAACAGGTGTGGAATTTGAACAGAGATATAGAGAGTAGGCAGAGTCAGAGAGATGCCATGTAGCTACAGAAAGAGAAAGACACCAGAACCTTACCAGTAGGTCACAGCCTTGTGGTGCTACACAGATTAATAGAAATAGGTTATTTTAAGATGTAAGAGCTAGTTAGAAATAGAGCCATTGGCCAAATGGTATTGTAATTAATATAGTTTTTGTGTGATTATTTGGGTCTGTCTGGCTGGGAAACACAAGCACAGTCTCTGTTTACAGGGAGTCTAATGAATCAGCTCTAAGCTGAGAGAACCATCTTGTAAAAATAAGGTAGTGAATGACTGATGAAGACACCTGATATAATCCTCTGGTCTCCACATGCTTGATCATGTGTATGCACATGCACATACATACATATATATACACATGAACATATACACACATACAAATAAAGAATTAGCATAGAATAATATTCTAAGCAATAGCATAGGATTATATGTTTGGGCTGATGACTAACTGGGGTTTCTTTTTGTTGGTTGGTCTTTTGAGACAAACTCTCACTATGTAGCCCTGGATGGCCTGGAATTTGCAATATAGATGAAGCTGGCCTTGAACTCAGAGATCTGACTGCCTTTGCCTCCTAAATGCCTGGATTAAGGGTGTACCACTACCCCTTATCCTCTTCTTCTTTTGTCTTTGCTAGAGTTACCTGAGAGGTGAACATCATCCTTGGGAACCTAGGTGATTTGTTTTTGTTTGTTTGTTTGTTTGTTTAGTTTTTTCAAGACAGGGTTTCTTTGTGTAGCTTTTGGCTGTCCTGGAACTCACTTTGTAGACCAGGCTGGCCTTGAACTCACAGAGATCCATCTACCTCTGCCTCCCAAGTGCTAAAATTAAAGGCATGTACCACCACCTGGCCTTTTTCCTTTTTTTTTAAGAAAAGAGTTTTTTGTTTTTTATTTATTAATTATGTATACAGTATTCTATCTGCATGTATGCCTGCAGGCCAGAAGAGGGCACCAAACCTCATTTCAGATAGTTGTGAGCCACCATGTGGTTGCTGGGAATTGAACTCAGGACCTTTGGAAGAGCAGGCAATGCTCTTAACCGCTGAGCCATCTCTCCAGCCCAAGAGTTTTTTGTTTTGTTTTTTTAAATATTTATTTATTTATTATGTATACAATATTCTGTCTGTGTGTATGCCTGAAGGCCAGAAGAGGGCGCCAGACCTCTTTACAGATGGTTGTGAGCCACCATGTGGTTGCTGGGAATTGAACTCAGGACCTTTGGAAGAGCAGGCAATGCTCTTAACCACTGAGCCATCTTTCCAGCCCCCTGTTTTGTTTTGTTTTAATGTGTATGGGTGTCTTCCCTGCATGTATATAAGTTCACCATGTGTATGCCTGGGGTCTGCAGAGGCCAGAAGAGGGCACTAGATCCCCGGGAACTGGAGTTATAGCTGGTTGTGAACTGCTGTGTTTGTGCTGGAGACTGAGCCTGGCTAGTCCGGAAGAGCAGCCGGTGCTCTTAACCGCTGAGCCATCTTTCCAGCTTCACAGGTGATCATTTCAAAGACAAAAAATTAGCTGCAGAATAATTATAAAGGTCACTGGGCAGTGGTGGTGCACACCTTTAACCCCTGCACTCCGGAGGTAGAGGCAGGCAGATCTCTGAATTCGAGGCCAGCCTGGTCTACAGAATGAGTTCCAGGATGGCCAGAGCTACACAGAGAAACCCTGTCTTAAAAAGCTAAAGTGTGTGTGTGTGTGTGTGTGTGAGACTGTCAGTATCAGCAGGATGTGTAGCCTGCAGTAAATAGTACCACTGGCTGTCTCGTTACATCCTCAGTGATGACTTTGGTCAGTGCCAGTACTGTGTGTACTTTCTATGCTTCTTTAGGTGCTTGAATTTGCTATGAGACAATAACATTTTTATTAAGGAAAACACATGGAACGATATACATTGAGCAAATAAAACAAAATGGGGTTAGGTCAGGTGGATATAAAGCTTCCTTTCAAAGCCTGGCCTGCCTGGAGCATCCAGGTTTAACCCTTGGCTTATATCTCTTGATGTGTCCAGGGCAGCTGTGAGATCCTGCGGATGATAGACCTGGGAGCCTCCAGTACCTATTATAAGTGGGTCTGGCAGCAGCTGGATCTGTTGGACCACAAACCTCTGGGAGTTCACCGCGAGAGTAAGTCACACGGCCACATCTGTTGATGGCATAGCTGGCAGGGGAAAGGTGTGTCCATCCCCTGGGCCGTGTCCTGGTTCCAGTCCCCAGTCCGTAGACTCATGGGTATCTGAGCTCAAAGTGGTGAACCCTCCTCTTCTACCAGCTCTACGAGCCTGATCGTTGGCCTTGCCTGCTGGCTCCTCCCTCTCTCTCTGGATTCTTCCATGTAAGCATTGCTTACGCCTCCTGCACCCCCTCCACCCGTCTTTCCCCAGCTCTCTTCTGCTTTTCACATCTTAGATGACGCATCCTTATTCAGAGAATTCTCCTAGACTTCTCATGCTGAAGCAGCATCTTCCACCTCAGCCCTCATTACATCCCATTTGCATCTGTGGTATTTCTCTTGTGTCGTGTCTGCTCCACTGCAATCACTGAATCTGAAATGGTTATTAAATGGCTGCCTCCCTGGAATTTAAACTCTAGGATCCCAGGGCCTATGGCCATCCCAGGCATCTTATGTATATTCAGAGTGACTCACAGGGTCAGCACTCATATTTTAGCTACTGTGAATGGTTTTGAGTATGTCCTGAGCTCTGACTGTACCTGTGTATTCTCCAATGCCTATCTAAATTGATATATGTATATATATGGCACGGATAGTTGCTATCATTCATTGAATTCTGCATACACTCAGTGATTTGTTTATACAGAAGTGTAATTCATAACAGATGTATTAGTCAAACTTCTCTATAGTAGCAGAACTTAAAGAATTAATAGCTCTCTCTATATATAGAAAGGGGCTTTATTAGAATGGCTTATGGGCTGGGGTTCAACTAGTCCAGCAATGGCAGCCTATGAGTGGAAGATAGTTGTGACCAGTTCACAGGCTGGATGCCTCGGCTGTTCTTCAGTAGATGCTAGAATCCTGAAGAAGTGGGCTCCAATGCCAGAGAAGGAATGGACTTGCTAGCAAGGTGGGAACAAGCAGGCAAACAGCAAAAGCTTCCTTTCTCCGTGTCCCTATATAGGCTTCCAGCGGAAGGCATGGCCAGGTTAGAGGTGTTACCTAGCACAGATCCAGATTAAAGGTGCATCTTTCTACCTCAAAGATCCAGATTAGAGGGCTGGAGAGATGGCTTAGTGGTTAAGAGCATTGCCTGCTCTTCTAAAGGTCCTGAGTTCAATTCCCAGTAACCACACGGTGGCTCACAGTCATCTGTAATGAGATCTGGTGCCCTCTTCTGGTCTGCAGGCATACATGGAGACAGACTATTGTATACATAATAAGTAAATATTTTAATAAAAAAAAGATCCAGATTAGAAGTAGATCTTCCCACTTCAAATTAAGCAAAAATCCCTCAGAGGTGTGCTCTCCATTTTTAGGCTTTAGTTAATTCCAGATGCAGTCAGGTTGACAACCAAGACTAGCCCTCACTGCAGATTTTCAATAAGATACAATTGTCTGTCCATTTTACAGATACAGAAACTGAGGTTCAGAGAGCTGAAACTTCTGTCTAAAGGTCATACAGATACTAAGTAATGGAAGGCTGAAGAGTGCAGGCCTGCACATTGAAAGAAAAGCAAAAGCTTTCATATTTGCCAAACGCTCCAGCTATGTTTAGTCTGTTTCTTGGTGTTAAACACAACCAGTGTGAGATAAAAGCTTCTAGAACCTGCCTTAGGTGACAGCTTCCCGACTTTGGGTGATGTTTCTGTTCACAGGAGGTTGTATATGTGTGTGCACGCAAGAGCATGTGAGAGAGAGAGAGAGTGTGTGTGTGTGTGTGTGTGTGAGTATGTAAGAGTGTGTGTGTACGTGAGTGTGTTTGTGTGTGTGTGTGAGTATGTGTGTGTATGTGTGTGTTATACATTTGGGTAGAGAGATCCAGCCCTCAACAGGCATCCACATTGTCTCAGGGGTTATGTGTTTACTAAGTACCAGCACTGGCTTCCTCCCTACAATCCTTTGAGATTATAATCCAGCCTTTCCAAGATCACTTTGTGGATGTGGCCAGTTAGTTGTTCTGATATTAGAACTGAAGCCAACATTGGTGGCTGGGCAGAGGAAAAAGGTGTGGGGGGGAGCAGGGGACATGACAAAAATAACTTTGGAGCTTGACAGATCCATGTTTATCCCACATAGTAGGTGGCGTTGGCTAATACTTAAATCATTTGACCTGGCTTCTCCATCTCCTTTCCAGACAGTATCACCATTAAATGTAGTCAGAGGCTGCATGTTCATTCCCAGACCCAAGTAATCACACAGAAGCTATATTAATTACAATACTGCTTGGCCTATTAGCTCAGGCTTCTTAACTAACTCTTACATCTTAAATTAACCCACTTCTATTAATCTCTATATAGCCACGAGGCTGTGGCCTACCGGTAAGATTTTGGTGTTTCTTCCTCCTTAGGCAGTTACATGGCATCTCTCTGACTCTGCCTATGCTCTCTCTACATATCTCTCTTCCAACCAGACTACATTCTGCTCTCCTATAGGCTGGAGCAGCTTCTTTATTAACCAATGGTAATAAAACATATTCACAGCATACAAAGAGGAATCCTACATCAGTTAAGAGTCTAGGCTCATGCAAGGTGGTGATGGTGCACATCTTTAATTCTAGCACTCGGGAGGTAGAGGCAGGTGAATCTCTGAATTTGAGGTCAGCCTGGTCTACAACATGAGTTCCAGGAAAGCCAGGACTGCATAGAGAAACCCTGCCTTGGGGAAAAAAAGAGCCTAGGCTTAGACTACAGGGTCCTGTGTGACACTGGACAAATGACTTTCTCTTTGTACATCAGTGTCCTCGGGTCCTGTAAAATGTAAATTATGTTCCCTATATCATAGACTCATTTGGCTGCTAAGCAAATGAACATACAAAACTCATAAACCACTCCCTGGGTGCATGAATTTATGGTAGATACTTGTCACCATTACTGCAAGATGACAGGCAGGCTGAAAGGGATGTCAATTCTCATCAGCCACCCCCCAACACCAGTCCCCTAGGTATAAGGTTGTATTGCACAAGTTTGGATATGCTATGTTCCTATCATGAACCAGTTCAAAATATTTTTAAGTTTCTCTTTTGATTTTTTTTCTTTGACCCACTGAATATTAATCAGGGTGTTATTTGGTTTCCAAGATTTGGGGACCATCCAGCTATCTTTCTCTTTATTATTTCTATGATAAAACATTCGGGACAGTTTGGATCCTCTTGAATGTGTTGAACGTTGTTTTATGGCTCAGAAAGCAATCTATCTTGGTAAATGCTCCATTTGCATTTGAAAAGAATATGCTGTCATCGGCAGAGCGTGCTGTGAATGTAAGTCAGCTGGGCTGGTGATGGGGAGGAGGGGTCCGTGTCCTTCCTGATTTTCCTCATCTGCTCTATCAGCTGTTAGTACAGAGCTGAGAAAGTCTCCACCTACTGTTTTCTCTCTCCCCTTACTCAGTCTTCCTTCCCCTCCCCCTCTGTATCTGAGGCTGACTTTGACCCATAGAACCACAGGGCTGAATTCTTCAAGGCAAGAAGACTGCAAGGCCCGGGTGCTCTACACGAACTACATTCTTGACCTAAGATGAACTTCTTTGTCTCTGGTAGCATTCTTTACTCTAAAATCTACTTTTTTTTCTGATACTATTTTAGCCACTCCTTTTGATTGAATTTAGCTTCCTTTGATTACTATTAGTTTGATATTTCTCTTCCTATCATTTTGTGGGATTTTTTTTGATATCTTTTTTTTTAAATGGCTTTTTCTGTTTTTGTGGCACTGGGGATCAAACCTAGGGTTTTACGCATGCCAGGGAAACACTATGCCATGCATCTATAGCCACAGTCACAAAAATGAGTTTATTTAGAAAGTTTTAAACGTTTTTATTTTTAGGTTAGAAGGGTGCGTACTTGGATGAGACTAACTGGCTACCAGAGCCCAGGGGGACTCCGTTTCTACACCTCTAATGCTAAGATTATAGACATGCTGTCACATCCACGTGTGCATGTTTGTGTCTGAGTGAGCGTGTACACATGCCATGGTGCACATGTGGAAGTCAGAGGGCAATCGCAGGTGTTGGCTCTTGCCTTCCTCCTCGTTTTATGAGGGTCTCTTGTTTGCCAGGAAGTATGCCAGACTAGCTTTCCCCGATTGGTTTCTAGTTCCATTTGTTTGGAATATGCTTTTCCATCCTTTCATGCTGTGGTGGCCTCTATCCTTGATGGTGAGGTGCATTTGTTGAAGACAACTTATGTCATTTATCTATCTGTCTGTCTGTTTTTCAAGATAGGGTTTCTCTATGTAGCACTGGTTGTCCTGGAACTCACTTGATAGACCGGGCTAGCCTTGAACTCACAGAGATCTGCCTGCCTCTGCTTCCCAAGTGCTAGCCAGGATTAAATGTGTGAGCCACCACCATCGGGCAATGCAGTTTATTTTTTTTAAGGCAATCTACTACTCTATGTCTTTTGATGGAAGAATTGATATCATTAAGCTTCAGAGTTATTATTGAAAGTTGTGTGTCAACTCCGATGTTTGTGTTGATTTTGTAGCGTTTGGTGTTTTCCTATTCCTCTTGTGCTTACTGCTTTTAGCCTGGTTTATTCTTTCCTGTGGCCCCTGGATGTGTTTACCTTTCTTTTTTAAAAAGATTTATTTGCTGGGAAAACAGAGGCAGGTGGATCTCTGTGAGTTAGAGGCCAGCCTGGTCTACAGAGTGAGTTCCAGAACAACCAAGGCTGTTAAACAGAGAAACCTTGTCTTGAAAGTTTTTTTTTATTACTTTACATATATTTATGTGTTCTGTGTGTGCACCTGTGGGATCCTTTGGAGTTAGGGTTACAGATAGTTGTGAGCCACCGTACAGGTGCTGGGAGTCTAATCCAGTCCTCTGCAAGAGCAACAACTGCGCTCAGCTGCTGAGCCACCTCTTCAGCCCTATGTTTACCTTTCTCTTCGGGCCAAAGGAGTCTATCAAGAACGGGCTAGTGCTGGTGAATTCCTTTAGTTTGTGTTCACCATGGAAAGGGTTTCTTTCTCCTTAATTATGACCATTTTGCTGGCTATAGTAATGTAAGTTGGCAGTTCCTGTCTTTCAGAACTTGAAATCTAGATCTCCCTGGCTGTACCTCCCAAATACAGGTAGTCTCTCACTAGGTCATAGGGTTTGTCATGTAGGCTGGGCCATCTAGCCCACAAGCCCTGAGGCACTGCCTGTCTCTCCCTCCCCAGTGCCGGGAGAAGTACAAGCTACCATGCCCAACTATTTTTATGGGTGCTGCGGATCAATCTCAGAGCTTTGCCTGTGCTAGGCAAGCCCTCTACCAACTAACCTGCATCTCCAGCCCCAAATACGATCTGGCAGTAGGAAGAGATGGACTCTGAATCAACTAAAACTGAGTTCAAATTAAGCATCAGTCCTTTAGCAGACAGCTTAGATTCTCTGCTGTTCACCTCCTCTACCCTAGGCTAATTGCTTATCTAGATGCAATCATGGAAGGATCTAGTGCAGGACTGCCCCTGAGGGCAGTTTATGGAATCTGCCTCCTTCTTCCTCCTCCTCCTCTCCATCGGCTTTGAAACCTTGGCAGACATAGAAGCTGCTATGTAGGCCAGACTGGCCTCAAACTCATAGAGATCTACCATCTCTGCCTCCCAAGTGCTGGGATTAAAGGCACGTGCCATCACGCCTCTTGCTTTCTTTCCTCAGGATATCAGACAACTTGGGCAAGTTCCGAAGGGGTTCTTTCACTGTCCCTGTACTGCCCAAGGCCCATTGCTGTGTTTTTCTGTGCTTTCTCTTAATAGTAATATCTCCTATGGAGAGATTTAAGGAATTCCAGATCAAATCATATCCTCTACAAGACTTCAGCTATTTGAAACTTCGGCGTCTACAGGAAGTCAAAGGGCAAAGGGGAAAAACCTTCCACGGGAAGATCAACTCAACAGAAAATAGTCTCCCAAAGTTGCTGGGCCCGAAGGTCAGGTAAGCTGAGCTCTTAGCTGATAGAGTGGTCTGGGTGTGGGTGTTAAGATTTCGGAGATGCTGGTGAGGGTCACAGGTGGCAGGCAGGTCATCCTAGGTGGATGGGTGTGTCTCTGTCTCACTTGACTACTTAAGAACAACCACCATTCATTTCCTCAAGGCCACAGTAATGTTTTTTTAAAAGGCAGAAAGGATCTTCTGGCTTTCTGTGTCCCTGTTGCTGGGTCCTTTTGACTCAGTGTCTTCAGAACATTATCCACCTAGGGGAGCGAGCTCTAGCTTGACAGGTACGAGCTTGGCTTGCAGTCAGTTCAACCCAGGTTCAAATCCTGGCTTGGTCACTTGCTTTGGTTGTGTCCCTGGCCAAGGGATCTGACTTCTCTAAGCCTTATGCTTTGTGGGTTTCTGAGTCTCAAGGTCATTATAAGCCAGTGGTTATATGAAATATTGATAAATCATACTTAATACTGACAGGATGCTGAGTATCTGGCATTAAGTTATCTAATTAATCTCCACAATGTCCCTAAAAGGTGCTCTGGCTGTCACTCAGTTTCCAGGCGAGAAAACTAAGCTTCACCGAAGGGTGAAGTTGCTTGTTCAAGGTCACACATTGTAGAAAGTGGTAAAGCCAGGATTCAAGCCTGAGCAGCTGGTCAAACATCTGTCCCGTCTGCCACGGGTCTCGCTGGCATGCGACAGAGCCACATTGAGACCTGTGCTCTTGCCTTAACTCGAGGACCTGAGGAACAGGAAAAGATTGCAGCAGGAGCACCGCTCACTCCCCTCCCATTTGAAACTCAAGTGTCCTGAGATGTCTAAACCAGGCGATGGTAGCACACGCCTTATTCCCAGCACTAGGGAGGTAGAGGCAGGTAGATCTCTGTGAGTTTGAATTCAGCCTGATCTACATAGTGAGTTCCAGGACAGCCTGATCTACATCCTTTAAAAAACAAAAAGCGAAAACAAACAAACAATCGGTATCAATAATGAGTTAGTATCACTGTCCTGTTTTTCGATGGCCTCTTCATTTATTCATTAACACTTCTGGTCTGCTGGCTTCCATAAGAAGCAACCCATGACTTCGAGGTTGTTCCCCCCCCCCTTTTTTTTTTTTTTTTTTTTTTTTTTTTTTGGTTTTTCGAGACAGGGTTTCTCTGTAGCTTTGGAGCCTGTCCTGGAACTAGCTCTTGTAGACCAGGCTGGTCTCGAACTCACAGAGATCCGCCTGCCTCTGCCTCCCGAGTGCTGGAATTAAAGGTGTGCGCCACTGCCGCCCCCCCCCCCCCCCCTTTTTTTGAAACAGTTTTTATCTGTAGCTTTGGAGCCTGTCCTGGAACTCATTCTGTAGACCAGGCTAGCCTCAACTCACAGATCTTCCTGCCTCTGCCTCCCGAGTGTTGGGATTAAAGGCGTGCGCCACCACTGCCCAACTACTTGTTTTTCTTCTGATAGAATATTCCCACTTCCAGCTTCCCCACAGGTAGAGAAAAAACAGACCCAGTGTGTCTGTTGTGAGCCAGTAAGGGAGAAGGGACAAAGGGGGCTCAGAAGTAAAAGTTACAGGGCATGCTGGGTACATACCTGGTTCATGCTCTTCTTGGAGGGGCAGGAATGAAGCCAGCCTATCTTTGTATGAGCTGGGCGAGCCTCAGCTATCCATAGCTCATAATCTTCTCTCTATTTCTAATCAGCTGCTTTGCCTCTCTCCTGCTGCCGTAGACAGAAACCAAAGAAAGCACAACTGCCTTGTAAAATTAACCTCAATTTGAACAGAGTCTAGGGGCTGCAGGCCGAGCAGGGGACTTGTCTATAAACAGAGAGGCAGCCTCTGCTGTGCCCCTAGGTGCCTAGAGCCTCACCTTTGAACAGTCATTCTGTTTGTAAGCATCTCTGGCTGCTGGCAATTCTTTTCCTTTACTGGGCAACCTGAACTTTGTGCTTGTACTTCTTGTCCACCCGGCTGCCACAGCTGCATGGGATCGTCTGCTCTTCCGGAAGCAGCCTTCTGGTGGCTAAAATGTCCCTAGTTCCTTTCTCTCCCAAGTCCAGGCTCTCTGACATTTCTGTGACCCCAGCCAGCAGCAGTCAGACTCACTCGGGATTTGGTTTTGAGGTTTTTTTTCGCCTTCTTCAGAGGTGCAGATTCTCTGGGGGGGGGGGGGCTCTTGTCAGCAGTACCGCAAGGGCTGACTTCTTGGGACCTGATTAGCTGGCTATTTTATGGATCAGTTCTAACAAGCTGTTACATTTCAGATCTAAGTTTGGTCATCCGGTCAAATGTCCCATGGCCAACACCAAGTTCGGTGAACTCCCCAGGGATGCCATAGTGGGGGTCTACATGAAGGTGCACACTCTGAAGGAAGGCGACATTGTGGTACGTGTACTAGAAGCTTCGTTCACAGACTAGTGCACAGCACAGATGGGCTGGGAATACTGGGTAACAAGCAGAAAGGCTTAGAAACACATCTTTCCATATTTGATGATATAAGAAATCGTGCTGGGCTGGTAGGTGGCTCAGGGGGTGAAAGCGCTTGTAGCTGAGTCTGTCAACCTGACTTAGGTCCCCCCAAAACACAGTGAAAGGAGAGAACTGACTCCTGAAAGTTGTCCTTTTAACACACATGCACATACACATACACATACATGCACGCACGCACACACACGTATATACACACACCCAAGCACACGCATACACAGCATACACACTCACACACACACACATGCATGCATGCACACACGTATATACACACACTCAAGTACACACATACACACATGCACACACATGCACGCATACACACACGTATATACTCACCCAAGCACACGCATACACACATGCACACACACGTATATACATACCTAAGCACATACACACATGCACACACACACGCACACACATATAAACACATGCATACACACATACACACACATACACAGCATACACACTCACACACACACGTGCACACATGTATATACACACACAAGCACATGCATATACACTTGCACACACACACATACACACATACACAACACAGACATGCACACACACATGCATACACATACGATAAAATAAAATAATTTTTTTTATTTTTTATTTATTTTTTTTTTAAAGAGGGTTTCTCTATGTAACAGCTCTGGCTCTCCTGAACTTGCTTTGTAGACCAGACTGGCCTTGAACTCATAGAGCTTTGCCTGCCTCTGCCTCCCAACTGCCAGGATTAAAGGCATGTACTACCACTGCCCAGCTTAAATTAAAATTAAATTAAATTCAACTTAGAGTAAATTAAAATTTTTAAGAAAAGAAAGAAATAAAAGACTTTAATTCGTGGTGGCACACGCCTTGGGAGGCGAGGCAGGCAGGTCCTTCTGAGTTTGAGGCTAGCCTGGTCTAGATAGTGAGTTCTGGGTCAACCAGGATTACACAATAAGATCCTGTCTCAAAAAAAGTAAACCAATAAAATAAAGACATGATAAAGATATTGTGGTTGATCTTTTAGGAATCTATATATTGGGGTTCATGAAAGCAGAGGGGAGGGAGACTTTAAGAGAGTTACAAAATAAAGTTACAAAATATGGGAATGTACTATCTGACAAGGCAGCAGAGGGTGGGTAACTGGGGAGAGAAAAGGAACCAGCTGGAGATGACGGGGCCAGGGGTACAGGTGGGGGAAGAAGGGAACGACTAAAAATAATTGCTACATGTAGCCATGACAGTGCAGGTGACTGAAAGCTGGGAAAAGCCCAGTTGGCAAGGTGCTAGGTACGAGCATGGATAACTGAATTTGAGCCAGAGCCCATGGGAGAAAACTGGGTGTGGTGGCTCTGGGGAGGCAGAGGCAGGTGAGCCCCTGCTTCGTGAGCTGTGTGGTTTGAAAGAGAATGGCCCCCAAAGGGAGTGTCACTATTAGGAGTGAGTGTGGTCTTACTGGAGGAAGTGAGTCTCTGTGGAGGTGGTCTTTGAAGTCTCATATATGTTCAACCCGTGTCCAGTGAGATAGACCACTTCCTGTTACCTGTGAGACAATATGTAAGAACTCTCAGCTACTCTAGCATGTCTGCCTGCATGCTGCCTTGCTTCCCGCCGTGACGGTAATAGACTAAACTCTGAACTGTAAGCTGCCAGCACAATTAAATGTTTTCTTCTATAAGAGTTGCCGTGGTCAAGCCAGGTGGAGGTTTCGCACGTCTTTAATCCTAGCACTTGGGCGGCAGAGGTAGGCAGAGCTCTGTGAGTTTGAGGCCAGCCTGGTCTACAAGAGCTAATTCCAGGACAGACTCCAAAGCTACAGAGAAACCCAGTCTCAAAAACAAAAACAAAACATAAAAAAAAAAAAAGAGTTGTGGTCACGGTGTCTCTTCACAGCAACAGAAAACCCTAACTAAGTCATGATCTTCAGGCCAAAGAGCCCCGTCTCAAAAAACAAGGTGGATGGCTTCCGAGGATGACACCTGAGACTAGCCTTGGTCTTCCACACGCATGCACACACAGAAAGATGCCATGATGAAATAACTTCCAAAGCCTTTCCAAATAAAAATATAAAACATAAAATGTCTGTATTGGGGAGATACCAATAAAAATATGTATAAAGGAGTCTGGTGAGGCGGAGCCTATCTATGGTGCCGAGACAAGAGGATTGTGTATTTGAGGCAATCCTGGGCTGCACAGGGACACCCTGCCTTAGAAACAAACAAACAAACTTGTAAATGAGGCTGCAGATGCTGCTCAGTGATGCACACTTGTCTGGTACCTGGGTTCAAGCCCCAGCACTGTCAGAGGGACTGGAGAGAGACAGAGTGGGAGAGAGACAGGGGTGGGGGGAGCTGGAAGATGGCTCGTTCTTTTAGAGCTCTTGCTGCTCTTTTCAGACGGCCTGGGTTCACTTACAGCACTAATGTGGCAGCTCACAGCTGCCTGTAATTCCAGTTCCCGGAGACCCAACATCCTCTCTGATCTCTGCGGGCAGCTGCATATACATGCACTCAGGTGCACACGCGTATACAATAAATAAATACATCTGTTTTAAGAAGCAAAGGAGAAATGTCTAGGTGAAAGTGCTGGCCGTCCTTTAAAACAGCGGAGAGATAGCGAGTCAAGGATGCCGCCTCTTAGTAAGATTTTTCAGTTCTCTACTCAAAAGTCCTAGTGTGCAGTACAGTAAGAGGAGAGAGGTAATAAAAACATATAAAGATTGAAAGCTGGGCCTTGTGTTACACACCTGCAGTCCCAGGTACTTGAGAGGCTGCAGCAGAATTGCAAGTTCAAGATCAGCTTGAGAGAGAGAGAAAGAGAGGAGAGAGGCTTTTGCTATTTTATTATATAGCTCTAACTGGCCTGGAACTCAAACAAGACCCATTTACCCCTGCATTCTAAGTGCTGGGGTTGATTGGTTATGTCTGGCTAAAAATTTTATATATATACATATATATATGTATATCTGTATATATATATGTATATCTGTATATATATATGCATGCTGTATATATAATTTAATATATATGTTTTTTTGAAACAGGATTTTTCTGTGTAGCCCTGACTGTCCTGGAACTCACAATGTAGCCCAAACTAGCCTTGAACTTGGAGATCAGGCTGCCTTTGTGTCCTCAGTACTGGGATTAAAGGCATGTGTCACCACTGCCTGAAAAATACTTATTTTTATTTTATGTGTAGTTTTTGCCCAAATGTCTGTGTGTATATCATATGTATGCAGTGTCTGCAGGGGAAGGTACTGGGTCCTGGGTACTGGGGAGTACAGATGGTTTGAAACCACAAACCCAGGTCCTCTGAAAGAAGAGCAGCAAGTGCTCTTAACCACTGAGCTGTTTCTCCAGCCCCTAAAAGAAAATCTTAAAAAGAAGGACTCAGTTAGGCAGTGGTGGCACACCCCTTTAATCTCAGCACTCAGGAGGCAGAGGCAGGCGGATCTCTGTGAGTTCGAGGCCAGCCTGTTCTACAGAGCTAGTTCCAGGGCAGCCAGGGCTACACAGTAACCCTGTCTCAAAAAATAAAATCAAACTAACTAACTAACTAACTAACTAACTAAGAAGAAGGTCTTGGTATGAAAATATAAGAATTTAACCAGGTGTAGGCCACACGCCTAATCCAGAATGCAGGGGGCTAAGATGGGGGAATTGTGAGTTCAGTGCCAACCTGAGCTACACAGGACTGTCTTAATTATATGATTTCAAACCTATGACAAGGAAAAGGTAAAGCTTTAGTAAAATGTTAGTGGTCACTGGAGACTTAGAGTTCAGGGCATGGGGTGAGCTAGCGCCATGTAGAGCGTTGTCAGGCAGAAGGGTGTTGGTTTAGACTGTAACAGACAAAGTTTTTAGGTATTGTCAACATCCGTAGGACTTTGCAGCACACAGACATGGCTGGCCTCTGGTAGTTTTTAAATGTTTATTTTTGTCATACTGGAGATTAGACCTAGGGTTTCACACATGCTAAGCAAATTGCTCTCCCACTGAACTACATCCCCAACCCAAGAGTGAATCTTTTTCCTGTCTTTCTTTCTTTTTTTTTTTTTGATTTTCAGAAAGGGTCTTACTCTGTATGTAGCTCAGGCTGGCCTGTACCTTACTATGTAGCACAGGCTGGCTTTGAATTTCTGGGTGATTCAGCCTCCTGAGTGCTGAATACATACATACATACATACATACATACATACATACATACTATGTGCATACATATACACATGCGTATGCTTGTAATATATATGAATACACACACACACACACACACACACACACATATTAGCTGTTACACCTGGAATTAAGAGCGCATTTGATGTGGGAGGTCCTTCTGTAAATGTGTTGCTTTTATTGGTTAATGAATAAAGATGTTTTGGTCAATGGCTTAGCAGAGTAAAGCCAGGTGGGAAATTTGAACAGATTAAAGGGAGAGAGTAGGCAGAGTCAAGGAGATGCCATGTAACTGTGGAAGGAGAAAAATGCCAGAACATTACCAATTAGCCACAGGTGATACATAGATGAATAGAAATGGGTTAATTTAAGCTGTAAGAGCTAGCTAGCTTGGATATGCCTAAGCCATTGACCAAAAAGTTTGTAATGAATATAGTTTCCGTGTGATTGATTATTCAGGTTTGGCCAAGGAAACAAAAGCAAAAGCACATTCTCCATTTACAGCCCATGGGGAAGGTTGGGGATGGCTGAAAAGGGAAAGGCCTAGGAGATGATTAGTTCTTTTTTTCCTTTTTTAAGTCTTAAGAGCAAATGGGCAGGGTGGTGTTGGTGCATGCCTTAAGCCCTAGCACTTGGGAGGCCAGGCAGGCAGATCTTAGTGAGTTCGAGGCCAGACTGGTCTACAGAGAAAGTTCCAGGACAACCAGTGCTACACAGAGAAACTCTGTCTCAAACAAACAGACAAACAAAAACCAAAAGAAGAAGGAAAAACAAAGAAGATGACAAGAAAACGGGTTTACTCAGCAGAGAGAGGTATTGGAGGGCCAGGCATGGTGGTGTTTTGCCTGTTCTAGCACTCAGGAGGCCGAGGGAGGACCATCACTCAGACCCGGGCAAGCTTGGGCAATAGAGCAAGACTCCATCTCACAATGAATTAATGAAGATAAATTTGAGATTGGACATGGAGAAAGTTAAAGCAGAGTGGTGTGAGGGGCCCTGAGAGCCGAACCTGCTGTATGGTGGTGGGACCGAGGACCTAGAGGGCCTTGCTTCTCCAGGACTGGGTACTGTGTTGGTGTTTCTACACCCCAGTAAGCCTCTCCACTGCTACAGCAAGCCAAATCAGATCAGATCACACCGAATTAGAAAAAGCTGGGTGGTGGTAGTACACACCTTTAATCCTGACACTCGGGAGACAGAGAGCCAGGTGGATCTCTGTGAGTGAGTTCCAGGAAAGGCTTCAAAACTACTGGTGGGCGGTGGTGGCGCATGCCTTTAATCCCAGCACTCGGGAGGCAGAGGCAGGCGGATCTCTGTGAGTTCTGAGGCCAGCCTGGTCTACAAGAACTAGTTCCAGGACAAGCTCTAAAAATGCTACAGAGAAACCCTGTCTCGAAAAACCAAAAAGAAAAAAAAAAACTACTGATTTTTCTGTCTTGAAAAACCAAGCCAAACCAAACCAAACAAATAAAAACAAAAAAAAAAAAAGGAAAAGAAAGAAAAAACTCAAAACCCAGGTTTAATGGGTAAAACACTCCTGGATGATCTTCTGAGCACCCAGAGAGGAGAAGGGGAAAAAAGACTGAAAAACCACGTGTCTGTTTTCTGTGGGGACAGTTTAAATATCCTGTGGTAATGGTCTTGAGCATTTCTGGGGGAGGAACCATGTTTGTAGGACTTTCTGAGATGAGGTAGGGTTTGGGGAGGAGGATTGAGGTGGAGCTTCCATCAGAACATTCCAGACTCTTTGGATATATGGATACCAAGGGTTGGGGTGGAGCTTGCACCAGAACATCCCAGACTCTTTAGTTATGTGGATGCCAGTTTATGTCTGGCTGTTTCCTGCAGGCATGGCGCAATGAGGGGAGCTGGGAGTCTGTGGGCTCATGCAGAGTTGGAGGTATGGGTGAGGAAGTATTCAGTTAGCTGCCATCCTGGAGACCTCAGACATCCAGATCTAACTTACATGCTCTCAAAGTTAAGCCTAAGCAACATTTGTCTAACTTGAATACACCTACCAGTGGGTAACAAATGGAGCCCTGGCCTGGCCCTCCTTGTCAGCACACAAAGCCTCAGAAAGACCCCCGCCTCCTCAGCAGAATCTGCTGGCAGATCTGGATGCTGTGTGGTTTAACTTTCTGTCACTTCTCCCTAGGGCACTCACCAGGCCTTTCTTCCAGAAAGTCTGCGTGACCTCCGACCTCTCATCCTTTTGAGCATGGGAACAGAGCTGATACGGGTGAGAAAAGAAAAGTTCTATGAGTTGATTGATGGGGATACGAAGGAAAAGATGATGAAGACGGACGTGGATTATCCCAGGTCAGTGCTGGAAGTGCTCATAAGTCCTCTGGAGCCACTGAACGAGGTTTTCCATTAGCGAAAGAAAGTGTGTGTATGTAAGTGTGTGTGCGTGTGTTAGAACTGGTAACGACGAGGGTGAACTGGTGTTGTGGAGGTTTCTGTCCCGCCTGGTCCCATAGTTGTTTAGTCCCAAAAAAAACACACAGAGGTCTGCATTAATTATAAACTGATTGGCCTAGTAGCTCAGGCTTCTTATTAACTCTTATAACTTATGTTAGCCCATAATTTTTGTCTGTTTTAGCCACGTGGCTTGGTACCTTCTTCAGCGAGGCAGTCATATCTTGCTTCCTCTGTGTCTGGCTTCATCTGTGTCTGGCTTTCTCTGTGTCTTGAGTGACGATTGCAGACTGAACTTTCCTCTTCCCATAATTCTCATCGCCACGCCTCTACTTCCTGCCTGGCTAGTGGCCAATCGGCGTTTTATTAAAAATAATACACATGACAGGATAAAAGACCATTGTCCCACAGCAAACTGGGTTGTTATTCTACTCAGAACAGTTGCAGTTTCTGATGCTACTTTTAGCATTGTGTTTCAAAGAGCTAGCTCGAAAACCTTGTCTCCCCTCTGAGTCATCCACTTGTGAATTTGTCTTTAATAAAGCCAGAATATGGGGGAAGCTACATACATTAAGATGTGCACAGCCCTAACATGCACAATAAACAGTGACAGACACCCACATGTGTCACCCTGAGGAGACAGCTTAGCAAATGGTGCTGCTTGAATCAAAGGTTACATTGGAGCTAGAGAGATGGTCCGGCCCTCAAGGTAGAGTCCAACAACAAAATAAAAGAATTTGGGACTGGAGAAATGGGTCAGCAGTTAAGAGCGCTTGCTGTTCTTGCAGAGGACCCAGGTTTGTTTCTCATAAACTTCTGTAACTCCGGTTCCAAGGGATCTGATCGATGCCTTCTTCTGACCTCAAAAGGCATGCACATGGTGCACAGACGTTCACATAAATAAATAAATCTTCAAAAAAAATTTTTAAAAGAAAAATTGACTAGATAGGTGTTAGGAATATTTCCTAACTGAGCCACTCTGCCAATGCAAAATAATCCCAATTAAGCCAAATCAGTCCAGATTAAAAGATATCCAGGTTTAATTAGACACCTGTGCTCCTGGGTGGCCCCCAAGGGGAACAGGAATCACCAGAGAGGAAAAGGGAAAACTACGAGTTTATTTTCTGGGGAGCAGTTTGAATAGCCTGTGGGAGTGGTCTTGACCTTTCCTGAGGAGGGATCAAGGTTAGAGGGGCACAGGGGAGGGTCTTCCAAAGATGGAGGCCAGAGGCTGGGATTACAATAGGTATTTCTCCTATCGTAGGTCAGTTGTCATTATAAACTTAGACCATGAAACCCAATATGGACAAGTTCAACAGAACCGCCACATACCACTCGGGCTACCCATGCATGCTTCAGCATTGCCAGGGCCTAAATTACATTTAAAAAATTCAGGATACAGCCGGGCGGCGGTGGCGCACGCCTTTAATCCCAGCACTCGGGAGGCAGAGGCAGGCGGATCTCTGTGAGTTCGAGACCAGCCTGGTCTACAAGAGCTAGTTCCAGGACAGGCTCCAAAGCCACAGAGAAACCCTGTCTCAAAAAACCAAAAAAAAAAAAAAAAAAAAAAAAAAAAAAAAAAAAAAAAAAATTCAGGATACAGACGTAGTTAGGCCTCAAAGAAAACCAGGACAAAGGGCTAGTTGAGGTGTCTTTTAGCATATCAAAGAGGACACTGGCTAGCTCTCCCAGCATGCTCAGTACCTGTAGCTCCTCCCAGCGTTTCTCACCCTGCCCCCTACCCTAAACCTCTCCCAGGGGCTTGGCTTCTGCGGTCTCTGTGCCTCTTGGTCCACAGGTTCCCCTCTTAGCTCCCTGCTTCTCTTCCTCTCTTGCCCCTGACCATGGTCTGGTTTATTCTGCTGGACATGTTCAGTCTGGACCCTTCCAGATGCCTTTGGCTGTTCTTTCCCTCCCCTCTACAAGTCTTCAGTCACACCTAGGAGCAGTCATGTGACTAAGGGCAGGGTATTTCCGAGTGTATACAGGTTTTGTGTGTATGCAAAAATTTTAGCCGTTTACTTTCTAAATCAGTGCACATGCATTAGGTTTCATTGTAGTGTTTTCAAACAAAATTTGTTTTGTTAATTCTCTTGGTTTTCTCCCCATCCCTCTGTCTCACCCTTGTCCCCTTCTGCCCCGCCCGCCCCTGGTGTAGTTTTGACCTACGTGCAGATTCTAGTGCAAACTAGAGAAACAGCAAGTTGAACTTTCTAAACCCTGGACTGGACTGACCTGCTGCTCAGGGCAGTTAGGCATTTAAGTAAGAATGCTGGAGAGGGTAATCTCAGCACGTGGGAGGTAGAGGCAGGAGGTTGCGAGTTTAAGACTGTATAGTGAGTTTGAGACCAGTCTGAGCTACACAAGGCCCTGTCTCAAAACTCAGAAGAAACTGAGCGGATTTAAGAAAAATCATGGGCCGGGCGGTGGTGGTGCACGCCTTTAATCCCAGCACTTGGGAGGCAGAGGCAGGCGGATCTCTGTGAGTTTGAGACCAGCCTGGTCTACAAGAGCTAGCTCCAGGACAGGCTCTAAAGCTGCAGAGAAACCCTGTCTCAAAAAAAAAAAAAAAAAAAAAAAAAAGAAAAAAAAAAAAAAAAAAACATGAGCAAATCAAAAAACAGTTTTTATGTAGATATGGCCATTAGGTATAATCTTAAGAGGAGCTTCTCCATCCACACAAAATAACTCCAATTAAACCAGATTAGACCAAATCAAGCCCACTTTTTTTTTTTTTTTTTTTTTTTTTTTTTTTTTTTTTGGTTTTTCGAGACAGGGTTTCTCTGTAGCTTTGGAGCCTGTCCTGGAACTAGCTCTTGTAGACCAGGCTGGTCTCGAACTCACAGAGATCCGCCTGTCTCTGCCTCCCAAGTGCTGGGATTAAAGGCATGCGCCACCACCGTCCGGCTCTCAAGCCCACATTTAATGAATGCAATGCTCCCGGGTGGTGGGGAACATGGGGGGCCACCATGCAAAACCCATGACCATGGCACAACCCTAAATAGCCTGTGGGAGTGGTCTTGACCCTCCCTGGAGAGGGGTCAGGCTTTCCCGGAGGTGGAGTCCAGACCAAAGCAACTCCCTGGGGGAGGAGGCTTGAGATGGAGCTTTTTTGCTCTATTGGCGCCCCAAGGATGACTGCCAGAGGCTGGGGTGGTGCTTCCAATCATCCAGCGGCCAAACTTGGGGCTGCTGGTGTGAGAAACAGTTGAAAGTTGTTGGCAGCTTCTTCCAGCTTCAGGGTGCCTTTCTCTTCTGGATCTTGAGTATGACTCTATTTAAAATGGTCTTCTGGAGCCGGGCGGTGGTGGCGCACGCCTTTAATCCCAGCACTCGGGAGGCAGAGGCAGGCGGATCTCTGAGTTCGAGGCCAGCCTGGTCTACAAGAGCTAGTTCCAGGTCAGGCTCTAGAAACTACAGGGAACCCTGTCTCGAAAAACCAAAAAAAAAAAAAAAAAAAAAAAAAAAATTCTGGTCCGGCGTTGGTGGTGCATGCCTTTAATCCCAGCACTAAAGAGGCAGAAGCAGGCGGAGCTCTGTGAGTTTGGGGCCAACCTGATCTACAAGAGGTAGTTCCAGAACAGACACAACTGTTACACAGAGAAAACTATTTTGAAAATAATAATAATAATAATGGTCTTCCGAACCAACCTCCTGGATGAATGATCTAAGGAGCCTCGCGTGATGCATGGGGCAGGGCAGTGTTTGTGAAGGTCAGGTTCCTGAAGGTTTTCTTTAGCTGCCCCGTGCAGCTGTTTGGAGCAGTTGCCTGTGGCGCCTGTCCAGCGAATGCCATAGGCTAGACAACCTAAAACTACCCTTCACCGCCCGGGTCATGGCACACTGGGCAAAACAAAGACCATGGTGGCATAGTCACAGTTTAGGAGAGGCTGGGGTTTGGAGCTAGACACTCGTTCTGTTTACTCAAAAGAATAGACTAGAAATCAGTGTGACCCTCAGTGTCCATGGGTGACATGCGGTTTTGTCTGTCCTGTAGGAATGTGTAAATATGTGCTTATCCCTCATAGGTTTTTGGCAAGTTCCTTTGGCCTCTTTAAGCCCATAGTTCACATCTGTGAAATGGGTTAGTTGTGAAAACAAAGAACTCAACCCATGTAGCTGGGCGTGATGGCTCATGCCTTCGACCTCAGCAAAACAAAAGAAAATGGGGCTGGAGAGATGGCAGGAGGTAGAGGCAGGCAGATTTTTTTGAGTTCGAAGCTAGCCTGGTCTACAAAAGGAGTTACAGGACATCCAGAGCTGTTACACAGAGAAACCCTGTCTTGAAAAACAGAAGAAACAAACAAACAAAACCAAAAAGACTCAGCCAGTGTATGGGATGTGAGCACATGATAAATGTTGTGTAAGGAGATGTGAATTAACAGAACTTTGAAGAGGAGACTGTCCATCCATGTGCTGGTAAACGTCTGCCAACCAAGTTGCTCGGAGGCAGGGGACAATCGTGCCAAGGAACATGTGCTGATTTCTGTGGTGTGACTATACCAACCAGCCAATTGCTGGCTACCAACATGATGTCACTCAACATAGATAGCACTGAGAAGAGAGGCCCACAGTTAGCTTTCAGGAGTGGGCAGGGATGTTACTGAGACCTGGAGGACCTTATAGTCCATTCTGACTGTTGGGTGTTTTCTTAGGTTGAGTTCTAGGGATCACAGTTGCTTTGTCTTGATCAACATCGTTTAGCCGGGACCATTTATAGTTACCAGTGAGGTGTTGGGCTTGCGCCCTTGGACAGGTGAGGCCAGATGAGTCAGAGGAAGTTTGAAATGCCCTTCCCTTGCTGAGGTATCAGAAGGAATGAGCCAATAAGCACTGAGCCCTGCTATTCTACCTTCTCACCTTCAGATGCTGCGAGGGAAGTGCCCAGGTAGGATTAGGACATCAGGACCAGCCCAGGGTAGCCACTGTCTATTTCTCTCAGATTTTTCTGTTCTGGACATTTCATATAAAAGAATTATTTTGTAGCCGGGCAGTGGTGGTGCATGCCTTTAATCCCAGCATTCGGGAGGCAGAGGCAGGCGGATCTTTGTGAGTTCGAGGCCAACCTGGTCTACAGGAGCTAGTTCCAGGACAGGCTCCAATGCTACAGAGAAACCCAGTCTCAAAAACAACAACAACAACAAACCTAAAAAACAAACAAAAAATAATTGTGTGTGTGTGTGTGTGTGTGTGTGTGAGAGAGAGAGAGAGAGAGAGAGAGAGAGAGAGACAGAGAGAGAGAGAGAGAAAGAGAGAGAGACAGAGAGGGGCAGTCTATCCATCAGCTAATAGACATTTGGATTGTTCTACTCTCCGCTGTTATGACTGATGTGTCTCTGAACATTCTTGTGCAGATTTGTATATGAACATATTTTCGTTTCTCTTAAGTATACTTCTGATGGCAAACTGCTGAGTCATGTGGTAACTGTATGTTTAACCTTCTGAGAAGGTGTCAAACTGTTTTCCAAAGTGGCTGCACCAGCTTACATCCCTCAGCCCTGGGGACCCTCCCTCCAGATTTGGAGCATCTCCATGCTTCTGATGGTAGCCATCTTAGTGTGTGTGAGTGGTCTTGCCCCGGTGGTACCCTCCTCCCACTGTAGCTTTTATTGACAAAAAGCTGATGATCAACAGCTACATTATTTTTTTTTCTGATAGGATCTTGCTTTGTAGCCCAGGCTATCCTAGAACTTGCTGTGTAGATCATGCTGGTCTCAAACTTATGACCCTCCTATCTCTTGAGTGCTGAGATTACTGGCCATGACCAGCTTTTCTAATAGCTTATGCTTATTATTTTCATTTATTTTATTATTGTGAGTGTCTGCATGTGTTCATGTGTGGTACATATGTTTGGGTGCATAGAGGATAACTTTGTGAGTTAGTGTTCTCTTTCCACCTTCACATGGGTTCTGGGAATTGAATCCTGGTTCCCAAGCTTGCATGGCAAACACTTCCCCACTGAGCCATCTTGCTGGCCTTGGTTTGTTTGGCATTTTTGTTTGTTTGTTTTTATTTTTTAAGACAGGGTTTCTCTGTGTAACAGTCCTAGCTGTCCTGGAACTCACTTTGTAGACCAGGCTGGAACTCCCAGAGATCCACCTGCCTCTGCCTCCCAAGTGCTGGGATTAAAGGTGTGCGTCATCATGGCCCAGTTTTGTTTGGCCTTTCTGAAACACAGTTTTACTGTGTAGCCCAGGCTACTTTCAGATTCACCGTGTAGTTCAGCCTAGCCTCAAATTCAGTGATCCTCCTGTATCCGTGTTAGAAGTACTGAAATTCTAGGCATATACTACCATCTCCATTTTATCCACCAAAATTAGCTTCAATCCACTTTATTGGATTCGGTATATCAAAAGTATCCTTTCGACACATCCATTTTAAAATTAGTAATTCACATTTCTTTGTGTTGTGTGTCTAATTCATACCGACCACATTTCTGGGCCTGAGCAGCTCACCAGTGACTCCTGGCCTGACAGAAGAGCAGCGTAGACTTAAAAGAATGAGTTGGTAGAAAGGCAAAGAAGGTGGAGGATGTGAGAAAGCGCTGCACCAGGAAGCAGGGAGTGTTTAGTATTTGAAAGGAAGGGTGGAAGCCTCCATCCGGGTGGGGGGGGCAGAGGCCAGGAGGAGCCCTAGAGTGCAGCTTCTGTGTTTGCCCTTCAGTGACGAAGAGCTGTGTCAGAGATTCCTGAAGGAAAACAACTGGAATATCTTCCGGAAGGATCTGCTGCGGCTGCTGGTGAAGCCCCTCAATGAGCAACCATACATCCCGATCCAGACCAAGAAGAAAGAGATCTATGACCCAAGGTCTTTGATCTTGGATTTGTGTAACCTCAACAAGAGGGTGAAACAACACTACCCTGTTTTTATGGTGTCCCAGAAATATCTGCCCCCCTTGAGGATTGTCCAGACTATGTCAGCACCCCGTCGTAAAATCCAAGAACTCCTTCCGCAGTATAAAAATGCAGGAGTTCTTCTTTAGAATCAATAAAGCGCATTAGGATTGGCTTCTCTGTTTCCTGGATGTCAATAAAGTGCATTAGGATTGGCTTCTCTGTTTCCTGGATGTCAATCAAGTACATTAGGATTGGCTTCTCTGTTTTCTGGATGACCACAGGGGAGTTGCAGGCTCAGGATGGGCAAGGCTGGCTGGAGGACTCAGCCAGTAACTTGAGAGGCATGATCTCCCATAGCACTTGTGGGATGCAAAGAGACATGGATGGGAGGAGGTTGGGGTGTGTCTGTTACTAGGGAACCAGTGTGACCATTCCCCATCTAGACAGAGCTCCCTCACCTGAATCAATGGACACAGTGCTGAGAACCAACACAGGCCAGTTGCTGCCAGTCATTACACTATGTAAGAAAATCAAGAAACACACTATTTTAGATTATTTCTACTGCTTTTCTTAAAACATGAACAACTAATTTAAAATATTTTTAAATAAAACATATGGGATGTGTTGTGCAGCAGGCTGCCGGCGAGACCTCTCTGGCTAAGTCGGCATCCTGTGGATAGCAGAGGCCCACCAGCAACAAACAGACTGTGAGAACGGAGTTCAGGAAAACGCCTTGGTTCCTCTGGTTCTCCTTATTTTGGGGCACCTGCTCCCATCTAACCTTAATACCACAGATGAAGCACCATGCCACCTCTCCACATGAGCACTCCGAGGCCTGAGAGAGGTCATGACAGCGCAGAAACCCTCTTGTACCCCATGGCTAGGGCCACTTACCAGCAAGAGTGGCCTGGGCTGTGGACTTTGAGTAGGGAGCCTCAGGGGGCCTGGTGCTGTCCCACCCTGGGGCCTCCTGAATACCATGAGTCATTCCAGTGCCTGCACTTTGTATCCCCAATAGTGAGCGGAGAAAGTTGGCAAGATCAATGGATTGCATAGACACGAAATTGACTATAGTTTTAAAAGATATGTTCAACAGTGAATTTTTTGTATTAAAAACCATTTTCTTGTGTACTAAACAGGAGGACTAGGATTTTTTTTTCCTTAGAAGAGAGCGTAAATGTTATAGGGAAATGGTGAACTTAAGGGTTTTGACTTCTCTGGTGACTTGAGAGAGTCAAGAAATCAGAGGCACCTAAGCTGGCTGAGATGGCAAATGCCTTCCTTGATCCTTGCACTGGGGAGCGCAAGGCTAGAGGGGCAGGGATGTCCTAGTTAGTTCAACTTGATGCACCTGAGAAGAGGGACCTTAACTGAAAGATTGCCTTTATTGGACAGGCCTGTGGGCGTATCTGTGGGACATTTTCTTGATTGTTAATTGATGAAGGGGTCCAGCCCATGGTGGGTGTTGCCATTTCTGGGCCTGTGGGCCTGAGCTGAATAAGAAAGGTAGTTGGCTATGAACCTGAGAGCCAATCTGGGAGCCAACCTGGGAGTCAGCCTGGGAGCCAGCCTGGGCCAGCCTGGGCCAGCCTGGGAATGAACCTGGGAGCCAACCTGGGAGTCAGCCTGGGAGTCAGCCTGGGCCAGCCTGGGCCAGCCTGGGAATGAACCTGGGAGCCAACCTGGGAGTCAGCCTGGGCCAGCCTGGGCCAGCCTGGGAATGAACCTGGGAGCCAACCTGGGAGTCAGCCTGGGAGCCAGCCTGGGAGCCAGCCTGGGCCAGCCTGGGCCAGCCTGGGAGCCAGCCTGGGCCAGCCTGGGAATGAACCTGGGAGCCAGCCTGGGAGCCAGCCTGGGCCAGCCTGGGAATGAACCTGGGAGCCAGCCTGGGCCAGCCTGGGAATGAACCTGGGAGCCAGCCTGGGAGCCAGCCTGGGAGCCAGCCTGGGAGCCAGCCTGGGAGCCAGCCTGGGCCAGCCTGGGAGCCAGCCTGGGAGCCAGCCTGGGAGCCAACCTGGGAGTCAGCCTGGGCCAGCCTGGGAATGAACCTGGGAGCCAACCTGGGAGTTTTCTCCGTGACATCTACTTCAGTTCCTGCCTCCAGGTTCCTGCCTTTGGTGTTCGGGGATGATGAACTATATAACCTGTAAGCCAGATAAACCCTTCCTTCCTCAAGTTTGTTTTTGTTTTTGTTTTTTGATTTGTTTATTTTGTATACAGTGTTTTGCCTGGGTGTATACTTGTACACCAGAAGAGGGCACCAGATCTCATTGCAGATGGTTGTGAGCCACCATATGGTTGCTGGGAATTGAACTCAGGACCTCTGGAAGAGCAGTCAGTGCTCTTAACCTCTGAACCATCTCACCAGCCTCCCCTCAAGTTGCTTTTAGCCATGGTGTGTATCATAGCAGCAACAGAGACCAAACTAGGTCAAGAAGTTCACGGTCATCCACAGCACCAGTGTTGGAGGATATGCTGGGCTACATGAGACCTGTAGGACATCCTGGGCTACATGAGACCTGTAGGACATCCTGGGCTACATGAGACCCTGCCAAAACACAGCATCAAACAAGAAGTCTGAGGCATTCTGCAAAGACCAGGTACCACTGCTGGGGGGTGGGGGATGGCTAGGGAAGTAGGGGTGCCTCACTAGGGATCTCTTTGGGCTGAGGGCAGTGGCTCCAAAATGGTGGTACAGATGTCTTCTTTGGTGCATTTATTGGCTGTTGCTTTGAGGCAGGCTCAGAGGATGAAGCACTCTGTTCTCTGGGCGAGGGCCCTGCAGCTGGAAAGAGCCAGATGGTACATACTGTAGGCTGTGTAGGTCCTGCGGTCCCTGTCACAGCAGTGGGTGCCACCTCAGGAAAGCAATGGTAGAAAATGTAAATGAGTAGGCGTGGCTGGTGATGAAATAGTTGGTCGGTCTGACCTTACTGTTAGGCCGCAGTCCACTGATCTCTGAGTTACGTAGCTGCAGCCTTGAAGGTTCTTGAGCAGATGTAGTCTGACCAGCAAAAAGAAGAGCAGCTAATAAGAACTGAACACCCACAGGACAGCCATCTTACTAAGTACCTGACCGTGGGGTCCAGGGACCCGCTGGGGCCTGCCTGCTCTGCCTCTTTGGGCTGTTGATGTAATAAGTGTATAACAAGCAGAAGTTTTTGCTTACTAGGAAATTTGGGTCCCACTTCTTGAGAAAGTGAGAAAAAAAGCTTCCAGAATGTTCTTGTTCTTCCACATGTTCTCGGTGAAAAGTGATGGGTAAGAAACAGACTTAAAGCAGTGTGTGGTGGACATGCCTTTAATTACCAAACTCCAGAAGCCAAAGATGGAAGCCCATTCAAGGCCTCAGTGGGCTGTATAGAGGCCCCGCCTCAAAAACCAAAATGAGGAGAAGAGAGTTGAAGGGAAGGGCAGGAAGGAGGGGGTTAAAGAGAGGAGATAGAGACGTGGGTACAGAAGGGAGGAAGCCTGGCCTGGAAACTCACTGTGAACTGAGGATACCTTCACCTCTGAGTCCTGGGACTATAGCCTGCGCCAGAATGCATGGTTGTATGTGATACTGGGGAATCTAACCTGGGGCTGTGGGCTAGCCAAACACCCTACCACTGAGCTACAACCCCATCCCAGGGTTTCTCTGTGTAACTATGAAGCAACCTTAGCTGTCCTGGAACTCACTCTGTAGACCAGGCTGGCTTCGAACTCACAGAGATCCACCTGCCTCTGTCTCCCGAGTGCTGGAATTAAAGGTGTGCGCTTCCAACACACGACCCCATGGGGACATACTCTGACTAAATGGTAGCAAAAGGCTGACACCTAGCCTTTAATTAAGTACATCCCGGCTGTCAACCAGGAGGCACTCACTATTCTCTTTGTTAGGGAGGGAGCCTGAGACCCAAGAAGGCAAAAGCCTCGTCTCACCCCACTTGCCTGCTAGGTGGCTGTTGCAGGCGGTCTGTCTTCTCCTCACCCTGCCCACTCCTGGTTAGTCAGCTGTGGAGCGTGTGTGCTCGTTACACCACTGTGACTCATCCATCCCCATCCAGCCCCCTGTTTTCCAGAGAGAAATTCTGTGTACCCAGCCTTGCCATTACACGAAAGAGAACACTCTCGCCCTTCGCCACGATTTCCCATATGTAAGTAGGCACACCCAGCCCAAAATAGAGCCCCCGGCAGTAAAAACTTGCACTGTTTGGGGAAAATGGAAAAACCCATCGGAGAAACAAACAAAGGGAATGGTGCCAGTGTTTATTATAGAAGAAATTTAAGAGCCCATCTTGGGGTTGTAAGCAAACAAATTCAGTAAATCTCCAATCCTTTCTGTGGGGGGATTTCACCGGCCGTTTCTGGCAACCCTACGGGACAAGATGGAGGGATGTGATGTCAGGGTGACACACCTGGATCCCAGGCCACTTTGCCCTGGTTCCTTGCTGATGTTTGGAACGTCAAGACTGAAGTCTTGGGCTGGAGAGATGGCTCAGTGGTTAAGAGCACTGGCTGCTCTTCCAGAGGTCCAGAGATTGCCATGGGCTCAGAAGAGACTTTGAATTTTGAACTCTTAAACAGGACTGAGACTGCTAGACTATGGGGACTTTTAAGTTGGACTGAGTGCTTTTTGCATAATGATATGGCTATAAGCTTATGGGGGGGGGCAAGGAAAGGACTGTGGTGGTTTGAATGAAAATGGCCCCCATGGGCTCACAGGAAGTGGCACCACTAGAGGGTGTGGCCTTGTTGGAGGAAGTGTCACTGGGGTGGGCTTTGGGGTTTCAGAAGCCCACACCAGGCCCAGTGGCACTTTCTCTTCCTGCTGCCTAAGGATTTGGATGTAGATCTCTCAGTTCCTTCTCCAGCACCATGTCTGCCTGCATGCCACCATGCTTCCTACCATGATGATAATGAACTAAATCTCTGAAACTGTAAGCCAGCCCCAATTAAATATTTTCCTTTATAAGAGTTACCATGGGGTCCCCTCGAGCTTTGCCTGCCTTGAGCTCAGCTGCTCCCGGCGGCCAGAACGGAGGGGTAGAGCAGTTCTTGGTGGCCTGGGGGGGGCGGGTGGCTGTGCCCAGCCCGGGGCCGCGGAGACACAATGAAAAAAAAAGTTACCATGGGGAGGGGCTAGAAAGATGGCAGGGGGCTGGAGAGATGGCTCAGTGGTTAAGAGCACTGGCTACTCTTCCAGAGGTTCTGATTTCAATTCCCAGCAACGACATGGTGGCTCACAACCATCTACAATGAGATTTGGTGTCCTCTTCTGGTATGCAGGCATACATGCAGGCAGAACACTGTATATATAATACATAAAAAGAGTTGCTATGGCCATGGTGTGTCTTCACAGCAATACTATACAAAGATATACACAGCAGGGCAGGGAGTATGGCGACTCCCACACTGTCCACTCAGTTTTGCTGTCAACCTAAAACTGCCTTTTTTCTTTTCCCTGAATACTAGGTAACTGTGACCTTTAACATCTAAACAGATAAATAGGTCTTGTAATTATAATATAGAAATGTCTATAAACAAAAATAGATAATTTTTATTTTTTTTATTTTTATTTTTGGTCAGAACTTTTCTGAGGTCTGGGGAAATGGCTCCGAGGATAAGATCACTTGATGGTTTCCCAAAGGAGCAGGTTTGGTCCCACTGCCCACACTGGTGGCTCACAACCGTTTGGAACTCCAGCTCCGGGCCTCTACAGGCCTGCACACACGTGGTGCACATAGATCCACTTGTTTGTCATATCCCTTTGGCTTCCTGTCTGACATTTCCCAGTCTTGTTTTGATGTCTGTGTTCCCAATACATTTGTAGATTACAGAGCAGTTATTTTGGAGACTGTTCTTTGATCTGGGTTTATTTGGTGTTCTTACATTTAGTGTGTGGCACTGTGTGGCACTGTGTGCTATTCCTGCCCCCTCCTGCAAGTGCCACCACCATCCTGTGTTCCTGCTGGCTGCCTCACACACGCTAGATAAGCACTGAGCCACATCCTGAGTTCATATACTTCTCATTTTGAGACAAGGTTGGCTAGGCTGGGCTCAAACTTGCAAAGCTCTCCCCTCAGCATCTTGGGCAGCTGGGATTGAAGGCATGTGCCGCTGTTCCCGCCACATTGTTCTAAGGATCCATAGGTAACAAAGGGTTTCAGTCTGTTTCTCTGCTGGCAATATTAACTTACAGGATTAAGTGGTTGTCCCTGATGTAAAGTTACTCTTCTCTTTTTATCTTTTTTAAAAAAAGCATTTTATTGAAAAAAGTGACATTATCATTTTGGCTTGCAATATTTGTTATGGTCCAATGGCATGAAGTACATTCATGTTGTACAGAAGAGCTCCAGACTTTTATCTCAACGATGTGGAACTCCATGTTCATCCCATGCAGACACACAGGCAGGCAAAAATGCTTAATGTAAGGTTTCAGCTGGGTGGTGATGGCACATGCCTTTAATCCTACCAGAGGAGGCAGAGGCAGGTGGGTTTCTGAGTTAGAGACCAGCCAAGTCTACAGAGTGAGCTCCAAGACAGCTGGGGATACAGAGAAACACTGTCTCAAAAAAAAAAAAAAGTATCAAAAAGACAAAAATAGCCAGGCAGTGGTGGCGTCACCTTCAATCCCAGCACTCAGGAGGCAGAGGCAGAAGGATCTCTGTAAGTCTGAGGCCAGCCTGGTTTACAGAGTGAGTTCTAGGACAGCCAGGGCTGTGACACAGACACCTGGTCTTGAAACAAACAGAACAAAAAGACAAAATGATGATTCTGCTTTCTCAGCTGTGAGGTGGCCTGGCTGCAGCATCTGTCACTCCACAGGTCACCAGGGACAATTCAGCTCATCTGGCTGGCTAGGCAGGGGTCCTCTTCCTCCATTCCATGTGTGCATCCCCACAGAAGCAACCTACTTGGTTAAAGGGATGACCTCCCTCAAGAGGACTGGTCAGTCAAGGGTGAGGAGTGAGTGAGTAGCTTCAGTCGGCAGGCAGATCTCTGTGAGTTCGAGGCCAGCCTGGTCTACAAGAGCTAGTTTCCAGGACAGGCTCCAAAGCTACAGAGAAACCCTGTCTTGAAAAACCAAAAAAGAAAAAAAGAAACCAAAAAACCTCCAGATGAAAGGTGGCTTTGGAAGGCCCTGTATTACCTGGTACTTGGACCCAAGGCTAGAGTTGCAAAAACCTTGTGCCCCCCTGAAGTTCAGCTCAGTCATCCAGCACCTATATCAAAGGGGCATCAACAGGGGCAATTAGATCTAAACTGATGGGGGCTGAAGCCAATGGGAATTGCCAGGTTTTCACCTCACACAAGAGAACCTTGAGAAGCACCTCCCACTCAAGTTGAGTCTAAAAAAAATCCTGCACTACACTACCGTATCAGACACTCTCAGAAACTGACCTGGGGTAAGTGGTGTTGCATCTGACCTTGGCCAGTCATGGTGGAGACTTTCTGTTGGGAAAACCCTGGCTCTTCAGTGGGTGCATATACCAGCATACTGCACAAAGCAACGGTCCAAAAAGCCGTGTCCAGCAAGTGCAGACAGACACGACCTAACCCTTCCTCCCTGCCAGGTAACGTGCTGTATCCTATGGCAGCAGTGCAACTTAAAGGTGGCTTTAAGGACAACAGACAAAGGTAGGTTCCAAATTCAGGAGATAGAGGTCAGGACTGCAGTGGAAAGGGCACACACTGGAGGGGGCCAGGTTTTTACAATCAGGTCTACAGAAGCATAGGGAAATGTGAAACGCCCATGAAATTCCACTGAATTATCCAGGAAGGGGAGGCCAACACCTTGGAGGGGAGGAGAGCATGGAAGATGAGACCTCAGCTACATGAACACTGCTTCCATGGATGACGCTCTTTATTACCAAGAAGTAGAGATTCCATGTTAAACTTTAAAAAGAAGCTTTTATTTTGTAGCATGTGCATCACAGGAAACAAAACACAAGAAGCCAAGAACAGTCACCCAGTCACATGCAGCTCGGCTTGCCGTGTCCCTCTGGGTGCTGCAAGTGTACATACATTAGGTAACTGAGGTTACACAGTATGTACCATACTTGCGCCCACATTGTGATTATTCACCATCTAAAATCCCACGATACATGAGTATGTTGATAACCAAGAATACACCACACCATCTCAATCTGTCAGAAAAAGCTGTAATCCTCTCTTCCTTGGCAACAAAAATTTCATAGAAGACAAAAATGGCAGCAGGCCTCTAGATAGAAGTACTGGCGAAGTTACAACTAAAATCTGCATTCCCTCAATGCTCAGCTTACAGGGAAACACAAAGCAACAGAGCACACTAAGCACAGCATTCCTAAGTTTATCTTCAGATCTATATACTAAAACGTGAAGGCATGTTCCTGCTCAATGTATTCCTATGAGCACTGAAGATGCACCTATGGCAGAGGGTATCAGGATGTCAATCTCAACAGCGCAGGGCTGCAGACCTCGCCCCGTGCGCCTCCCTCTGTCCTCCACAGCCAACCTAGCAGTATGTCCAGACACGGCTCAACGATTCCAATAAACACAAGTATCTTCCCAGCAATGCACATATGGATCCCTGGGTACAGTTGAAATTGTCTTCTAGATGTCGTGGTCCTAGCCAAGAGCTCTTCCCTCGTCCGTCCTCTTCTCCGTCCAGGTCCAGTTCAGGATGATGCTAGTGAAAGTGTGACAGAGGGCGCCTCCAGAAGACAGCAGGACATTCACAATGACCGTTCTACTGCTAACACCCTTTGGGCACTGGGACTTATCCTCTAATACTTGGCAACATTAATGGAAATGCACACGGAACAATGGCAGGACAACCAGGAACCAACCAACAGCACAGCACCTTACTCTGCACTGTTCTTTCCCCTGCCCACCTCCACCACATGGGAACAGCATCTGCTCAAAGAGCACGTCTAACAATTCCATTCCCCATGTAACCGTTCCTATGAAATAATAATCTTTAAAAGGTGCTGTTAACCCTCTATTTTCACCGTGTGTGCATCTTTTACATTTATGAATTAGTGTATGTGTGTAGGCACATGCATGCCACTTTGTTTGTATGGAGGCTAGAAGACAATGTGTGGGTCAGTTTCCTCCTGTTATGTGGATCCTGGGGATCACATTCGGGGCACCAGTTTGTGGCAAGCGCCTTCACCTGCTGAGCCACCTACCAGTCCATTATGCACATTTTCTTACTGTGTGACACAAAGCCCTGGCTTGTAGCCCTGGCTGGCCTGGAACTCACAAGATCCACCTGCCTCAGCCCAGGATTTAAAGCGTGCATACTACACCAAGTTATTATGCACTGAAAAGTTTAAAGACAAGATGTTTCCAGTAACACTTCGGTTTTCCCAGCATATGTACAGTGCAGGGCAGAGAATAAACCGCGCATCCCTAACAGACCTGAGAGCCAAGCTCTGGTCTAGAACCTCCCCACCTCTCTTAACCCAAGGGTCAGGTTTATGAATCTGTCATGGTTTTGTGGGATAATAACAACCTCACTTCCTACATGGTTTCGAGAGTTCTTTCCTATGGATTTTAACACAACTTTAAAACACTACTCTACTCTGTCACATATTAGCAGCCTCTTTCCCTTCTAGAAGACTAGGTGCTGCATATTTGGACTCATCTGTCTTCTGTATACATGATATACTGCAAAATAAGAAGCACAGAGAAAAGAGACAATGGCTAATCTTGCATTACCAAAACTTACATTAGTATTAGGCCTTCATACATTTTCTTTCTTCCTCCCTCCCAATCCAGCACAAGTCTGTATTGCTCAGAAGTGATTTTTTCATTCCATTTCCAAA
This sequence comes from Arvicola amphibius, assembly GCF_903992535.2. Taxonomy (NCBI): domain Eukaryota; kingdom Metazoa; phylum Chordata; class Mammalia; order Rodentia; family Cricetidae; genus Arvicola; species Arvicola amphibius. Next base: position 21,950,372 of record NC_052051.1, on the reverse strand, counting down.
AGATGGCATTTCACCACGAGTTTAAACAGGATAATCTACAACATGTATTGTTTACTACATCTACCTTTAACATACTTTGTGCACTTCTAAACACCTAGAAGGACTAGATGTTTCAGATGAGGACATAAATTTGTCCCCTATATACACAGTAGTGTGGAAACCACACACATGTAACAATGGTTAAATCTCAAAGTGTCTTCTGCTGAGAGCATTCTGATCTCCAACCTTTTTCTTCAGCCCCTCCCCTGTATCACAAGACACAGGCATCCATCACTTGGACGATACTTTCACAACTCTTCAGAAGACAACCTTGCTGTGAATTTTAACAGAGTACACAGGTGTTAGTTTACTAACTCTACTTTTGTAATATGCTGGCAATTTAATACCTAGAAACTAGGTATCATACAATGAGGACCCCTCTGTTCAGTATGTACAGTATGTACAATGTAGCAAAGTTAAATGTATATAACATACAGGGTGATGGGAAGCTAAAAACGTCTAGCACACTAATGGGATCTTTTTGCAGTTCTTTCCCTCCCACCTCCTCAGTCCACTGGACAAGTCCAGCCTGTGCACTGTTCTCGGAGGTGGGTTAGCAATTCTACTTCTAAACATAGTATCTCCAGTTTTTCAAAACTATTTACATAAAGTATTATTCTACCACTTCTACTTTTAAATGTATCAAACACTGAAAATACCTAGACAGACCAGGTATCTCATGTAAGAACTTATCCGCTATCCACACTACACTGGCAAATAAAACTGTATGCAAAGCAATGGTTATTATCTGAGGTATCTTCTAAATATAACCATCTGGGCTTTGACCCACTTTCTTCTCCCTTCTCTGCCTTCAAGCCAGTAGACAAATATAGACACAGGCAATGCTTAGAAATAGCTGAACAAACTCATATCCCCAAATCATTTACAGAGCAATCTTTCCTACAAATTAACAGTGTACACAATGTGCTAATTTTACTACTTTGTCATACTTGGCAACCTCTTTACCATCTAGAGAAGCTGAAAATTTTAGGCATGTGTCCATTATATACAGACTACACACAGCAAAGCAAGATGCAAATATATAGCAATGATATCTGAAAAGGTCCCGTATAAACACACTAGTACATGACCGCGCTGCTTCCCAGTACTTCCTTCAGACCACTGAGCAAGTACAGACAGTACTGCTCACAGAGGGCTCCATAATTCTATTCCCAAAAGACAGCGTTTCATGAATTTTAGCAAAAAGATATTTACAAAGCACTATTTTACTACCTCTACATTTAACATACGTTGGGCACTTCTAAACATCTAGATAGACCAGATGTTTCAAGTAAGGACTGCTGTCCACTGTGTACACAGCAGTCCAGTAAACGGCACACAGTAACAAGAGTAGTAATTAAAACAATTTAACACAAAAAGAAAAAATTTTAACATAAAAAATACAAAATGTATTCTACTACCTCTACTTTGTCATACACTGGCGACCTCTTTGACACCTAGAGAGACTAGATGTCGTAAATTAGGACTCCTTTGTCCTTTATATATGCTATGTACACGGCAAAGCTGAACACAATGGAGCACAATGGCTCAGAGCCCTGCGTTTCCTTTCCCTGGGAACCAGGGCACAAACACAATGTGGTCAACTCTGGAGGGGTTTAGCTCTTCCCAAACACTATTTCAAATGAATCCTAACAAAAACGTATTTACATAATGTGTTGTTTTTCTACCACTATTTATAAAATATGTCAGGCACTTTAGAGCAACTAGAAAGATAGTTCCAAAAACACTCGGCATTCACACACACACACACACACACACACACAAACGGGGGCGGGGGCTGAGAAATGAACAAAATGTGTACACAATACAACAGAAAAAAAAAAAAAAAAGACGTCTTCTTCACACGACCAATCTGGCTCCGGACCTCTTCTTCCTCCGGCTGGGTCCTCTAACCTATTGAATAAACAAGGACGAATGTCGCTCCAGGGGTCTTTCTAGAGGTGGCCTAAACAATTCCACTTCAAAGTCACTTCTAGAAGATACGTCTTCGATGTTTTAAAGACGACTGGGTACGCACGTGTGATTTCCTACCTCTACCCTGCGTCGGCAATCTCTACAGCTACATGTCCAGATTTAGCCAAGGTCTCTCTAAAAGGGTCGGGGGAAAGGTTGAGAGCAGCTTTTTCATATTATATACAAGGCCTTCTACGGCGGCGGGGAAATCTTCGCCAGCGTTTCCGACTGGCCGCTTGCGATGTCACGTCCCGGCTTTTCTCGGGTGGAAGGGGGACCCCGCGGCCCTACGATCGATCGTTCCTCCCGCTATACTGGATTCGGTTCACCTCCCTCCAGGGCCGTCGAGCCCTCCGTTCAAACAAGTCCAAGGGCTCAACAGGGCGGTCCCCTCCCAGTGATGGCCGAGTGTGCCTGCGCAGACCCACCGCCTCAGGCTGCAGAGGCCCTCAAGGGCCAATCTTGGCCTTCGGGTGGCCGCCATTCTTTCCTCCATGCCACGCTCGCCGACATCTGGAGATGTCCTCGAAGGCCTGGCTGGGGCTTCTCCATGGGCCCGGCCCTGGAGAGCCGGGGGGGGGGGGGGGGGGTCGGTGGATGGAGGAGGCCGTGCGCAGAGACCGCCGCCACCTAGGCCCTTGGTTGGCGGGGCAAGGGTCCCTGCAGGATCGCTGCTCGGCCGGATCGGCGGCTGCTGGGAGGGCTCGGGCTCCTGGGGTCCGCAGGACGGAGACCATGGCTGCTCCCGGGCCCCCCGGCTCACCCGGCGCAGGCCGGAGGCCGTGGGGGCCCGGAGGAAGGAGGCCGCACACCCTAGCTCGCCACGCTCTCTGCCGGAACTGACTTGGCAGTTCTCCTCGCTCAGACAGGCGCGGCACCGGAAGTCTCCACAAACACCACCGGAGAGCTACAGTTCCCCAACTGCAAGGTTCCGGCCAGGGGCGGGGTACCTTCTGCACCCCTAGTGGAATACGACAGGATGAAGCAGGGGAAATGGGGGGAATTTTTGATCTCTTTAAATACTCTGTAGAGACCAGAAGGCCAGAAAGGGGGCGGGAGGGCAAAACGAACTAGCAGTCCCAGCAATTAGGGATGACTAGTACAAATAGTTGTAGCCAAACCCCTAACAGCCAGAGCACTTCACTAGGAATGGCAAGTCTCACCAGAAAAGGTGTTTTAAACTGGTTACCTGTTTTGCCTCTTATCTATTCAAATACAAACTCGTAGTATTGTTCCATGAGGCTAGGAAGGTGAATCAGCCCCCCCACCCCATCCTCCTTCTCTCACTGTGTTTTTGTCCAGTGTTGTGTGTGTGCGTGCTTGCTTGCTTACCAACCCAGGATTTTTTATTATTATTTTTATATGCATTTGTGGTTTTTACCTGCATGTATAGCTATGTGAGGGTTGCCAGATCCCTGGAACTGGACTTACAGTTTTGAGCTGCCATGTGGGTGCTGGCAATTGAACCCGGGTTCTCTGGAAAAGCAGCTAGTGTTCTTAACCAATGAACCATCTCTCCAGCCCTATTATTATTATTATTATAATTTTTTTTAAAGCTAGGGACTCTCACTGCCAAAAAATTTACCAAGAAACCTAGAGTGCCTGGCCTGTGGGCCTCCCTGGGGTCTGCCTATTTCTGTATTTCCCAGTACTGGCATTATAAGCATGTTCCATCACAACTGTCTTTTTTCCCCCCAGATGCATTCTGGGGCCTAAACTCAGGCCCTCCTGCTTTGTAATACAAGCACTCTAGCCGGGAGGTGGTGGCGCACGCCTTTAATCCCAGCACTCGGGAGGCAGAGGCAGGCGGATCTCTGTGAGTTCGAGACCAGGCTGGTCTACAAGAGCTAGTTCCAGGACAGGCTCCAAAGCTACAGAGAAACCCTGTCTCGAAAAACCAAAAAAAAAAAAAAAGCACTCTACCAAATAAACCTGTAGTTCCTGATGTGACCTTTATGTTCGAATGGGTAAAAGAGACACTAAACATCCTAAAAATGCATCTAAGGACAGGTAGCTGAAGTGCCTTGCACAAATAAGAAGTAGGGAAGGGACATGGATGTAAGTGTGGGATACTGATGTGATGGACGCTGACTTTGGAACAGTCTTCGGTGTTTGTTTGTTTGTTTGTTTTCCTAGTGACTCGCTCTCTACATAGCCATGGCTATCCTGGAACTTACTATGTGGACCAGGCTGGCCTCCAATGCACAAAAATGTTTGTCTCTGCCTCCTTAGTGATACAAAGTCTTGACGGAGGCAAGGAATGAGCAGTCATGGGGAGTGTCAGGGAGGAGCCTCCCGAACAGAAGAGAAGAGCAAACAGTTAACAGGCTAGAGAACTGTACCACGTAGGCCTGGCCTAGGGAAGAGAGGACAGCCAGACCTATTGACGTGTACAGAGATGGAAGTGAGAGCCGCTGAAGGATTTTACATTGTATAGTGAAAGATGGCGAAGTGAGGACATGAGCAGATGCGGGGAGACCTGGTGTAGCATGGTCAGGGCTTATGCAGTGGTCCTCCTGTTATGCAGTGGTCCTCCTGCCCCTGGTCCTCCTGCCCCTGGTCCTCCTGCCCCTGGCTTCCCTTTCCTAGTTTCAGCTACCCGCAGGTGAACTGCTTCCCAGAAATATTCGATGGATTTTTCACAAATAAGCGATGTGCAAGCTTTACATTGCCCGTGGTTCAGAGTAACATGTAACATGCTTCTCTGCCTCACACCATTCATCCAGGATGTAAGTTGTCCCTTGTCTAGCGTGTCCACTCCTCGATCTCTTAGTTACCCTCTCAGTTGTCAGACTGACTATTATCAAATCATATAGCAAGTTCCAAGTCAGCCAAGGCTACTTAGTACGCACCTTCCACAAAACAAACAAAACAAAGTCAACAACATCACTGTCGTTAGGACTGGAGGAATGGCTCAGCAGTTAGTACTTACTCTATCTAGTGGACTAGAGTTTGGATCCCAGCACCCACATCAGGAAGCACAAAATACCTGTAACTATAGTTACAAGGAATCCAAAGTCCCTTTTAGCTTCCACTAACACACACACACGCACACGCACACACACAGAGAGAGAGAGAGAGAGAGAATAAAATGTCATAAAAGCCCATATCTTATTTGATAATGGCTCCAAAGTATAAGACTAATGGTATTAGCAAATTGGATATAGCAAAAAAAGAAGCTATATAGTGCTTCTTTTAGTGAATAGAAAGGTGAACTTTTCTATTTACCAAGAAAAAAATATATATGCTTAGGTTGAGATCTATAGTAAGTATGAGCCCCTACTTATGCACACACACACACACACACACACACACACACACACTACTGTGCTGAAGATGGAACCCAGTCTTGGACATGCTAAGTGCTTGCTCTGCCACTAGACCATGCCCACTGGGCCACATACCCCACCCAAGCTTAAGATTTTTGATGGATTCCCAAGAGCACATCCAGACAGTCAGAAAGACTTTTCTGACAGAAGGCTGTGAAAGGCCACGGATGGATGACAAGAGCCTGAGACAGGGGAATGACTCGAGGACCAGAAAATTGGTGAAACAAAGGTTTCTAGCATTGCAAAAGAAGCTTCTGGGCTTAGTGCCTGCAGAGGAGGAGTAATTCCACTAGGATTTCAAGCAGTAGGGCTGGGTAGATAAGTTGGCACAATGGCAAGCCAAGGAATAGGCGATCATGGTCTCTTTTCTGAACTCTGGCTTCCTCGGCAGCCAAAGAAGCTGGTATTCCTGGAACCTGGAGACGATGGTGGCACACATTTCCTGCTTGCTTTCTTCCTTCCTTCCTTTCTTTCTTTCTTTCTTTCTTTCTTTCTTTCTTTCTTTCTTTCTTTCTTTATTTTTTCTTTGTTGATTTTTGAAACAGGATCTCACTATACTGTCCTAGCTAGCCTGGAACTCATTCTGTAGACCAGGTTGGCCTTGAACTCATAGAGATCCACATGAGGGTGTCTCCCACGTGCTGGGATTAAAGGCTTGTGCCACCACCACCAACAGTCGTTTTTTTTTTTTTTTTTTTTTTTTTTTTTGGTTTTTCGAGACAGGGTTTCCCTGTAGTTTCTAGAGCCTGTCCTGGAACTAGCTCTTGTAGACCAGGCTGGCCTTGAACTCAGAGATCTGCCTGCCTCTGCCTCCCGAGTGCTGGGATTAAAGGCGTGCGCCACCACCGCCCGGCTTCAACAGTCGTTCTTATACAGATGAGTTTGTTGAGCACACACTCTGGGCCAGGCACTTCAATAACTGAAGGCTTTGGTTAGGTTGTCTTGTTTAATTCGCAGAGTAACCCTGTAAGGCACATTCTATTACTCTCTTCTTACAGATGGGAGGCTAGGCAATCTGTCTAGTTCTCAGGAGAAGCCAGGAGTCGAACCCAAGTCACCTAACTCCAGAGCTCCCTGAAGGGCACTGCAGAAGATCTCAAGGCCTGAGTAGACACTTGCACACAGAAACTCACAGCTCAGACTCAAGCGAGCAGAGCAAATGAAAACGTGAAGGCCTTTCTATCTCAGACCAGGGTAGAGATTCTGGGATGCAGAATTCTGCCCAGTAGGGAGACAGGTTTGGGGCTAAGTCTAAATGATGTAGTTCAGTTCTGAGCATCCTTGAGGGGGCACATGGGTTCAGAGAGTCTAGAACTGTGAGTCAGGGGCGAGCCAGGTCTGCCTGCCCTATTCTTCTGGCTGTCTTACTTTAAGGATGACATGGAGAAAAAGTCGTGAACAAAAATAATGAGCATCTCTAACCCTTCTCCTCGGGAGCCATCACATGTCAGCCTTGTGACACATAGCGGCTTTATTAGGGCAAAAGCGCTAAGCTCATTAGCACGAAAGAGTGCTGTGCTTCAAGCCGCCCACACAGCTTGCCAGGGAAACAAACACAGGGCAGCAGCCACCTTCCCAGGGCCTAGACACGCAGTACCCACCCCCTTATCTCCTTATCAACAGCAGTGTGCCTCTGCACCCAGCCAGATCTTATTGGCAGAAGGACCCTGGAGACCAGTTGTGTGGAGGTGTGTGCAAACAACCTGATCATAGTCCCCATTGGATCACTGTATGGATTTAGGAGTCTGTTCTGTTCTAGGCCAGAATTTTTCAAACTTCAATCACCCCCCAAAAGAGCTTATCAATGTCCTCCATATCTGTGTGCCACAGTGTCTTAGTATCTTTAGGCTACTATAAGAAAATATCATCATGCCAGATGGTGGTGGTGCACCCCTTTAATCCCAGCACTCAGGAGGCAGAAGCAGGTGGATCTCTGTGAGTTTAAGGTCAGCCTGGTCTATTTCGAGAGTTCCAAGATAGCCAGGACTACATAGAGAAACACTGTCTCAAAAAAAAAGAAAAAGAAAAAAAAGAAAGAAAAGGTTATAAATGAAATTTGGCAAGGTGTGGTGGCATCTTAGTCCCAGCATTCAGAACCAGAGGAAGATGGATCTCTGTAGGTTCCAGACCAGCCTTGTCTACATAGAGAGTTCCAGGGCAGCCAGGGCTATGTAGAGAGACCTGTCTCAGAAAAACAAAACACATACCCACACAACAATAGAAGCTTATATCTCACCGTTCTAGAGGCTGAGCTGTCTGGGATCAAGGAACTGATAGAATCGTGTCTTGTGAGGGTTTGATTTCTGGTTCATGGGGGACTGGAACTGATAGAATCGTGTCTTGTGAGGGTTTGATTTCTGGTTCATGGGGGAAGTCTTCCACTTCCGTCCCTTCTGGAATCTCTCTAGGGTCCCTTTCATAGGGACATTAATTCCATTCATAAAGGTTCTATCCTCATGACCAACTGTCTCTCAATGGCTCCGCCTCTAAGTCTGTCTCCTTGAGGAGACACTGTTAGCACTTCAACTGTGAATTTGTAGGGAGCCCAGTACCAACCTATGCTTAGTACCCCTTTGTTCTTGGGAAATCACCAGTTGACATGCTAGTCAAGTTTTCTTGAACACATAACTTTTTAAAAATAAGGTTTTTTTTTTTTTAAAAAAAAAACCATTTACTTGACATATGTGTGTTGTACACATGCCTACAAGTGTGGCCGTCACAGGACAACTTGCAGGAGTTGGTTCTCTCCTTCCATCACGTGACTCCTGGGGAACTGAACTCAGGTTGTCATCTGTCTTGGCAGCGAGTGCCTTTAGTGACTGAGCTATTCTGCTACCTCAAATAGTTAACACTTACAAAGGTTCATCTAGATCACTTTTGAGATCATATTGAAATGACCAGGGAACCTGAGTCATACTTGACCAAATGACGTGGGATTCTCCTCTGTATGCCGTGAATATGTTTCATTACCATTGGTTAATAAAGAAGCTGCTTTGGCCCAGGGCAGGGTAGAATCCAACTAGGCAGGAAAACCAAACAAAGATAGAGAGAGAGAGTAGGCGGAGTCAAAGAGATGCCATGTAGCTGCTGAAGGAGAAGGATGCCAGAACCTTACCAGTAGGCCACAGCCTTGTGGTGACACACGGATTAATAGAAATGGGTTAATTTCTATTAATTCTAGCTAGGAATATACCTAAGCTATTGGCCAAATAATGTCATAATTAATATAGTTTCTGTGTGATTATTCAGGTCTGGGCAGCTGGGAAATGAAAATGAATGAGCAGTCTCTGTTTACAGCCAAACAGCTGGTATCAAAAGGACATAGGAAACAACATGAAAGAGCTGCCAATGGTCAGAGAGATCTGGGACCATCTGAGCAACAAAATAAATATAGTATTGGAAGATAGGTGAATGTATAAGCATCCTCAAGTCCATGTTGATATTAATTATTGAATAAATAAATATATAGGAATTTTAATAAGAAATTCTTGAAAATTTTTTAATTTTTTATTTATTTTATGTGCATAAATGTTCTGCCTGCATGTTATATGTGTACCATATGCCTGCCTGGTACTCAGGGAGGTCAGGAAAGGTCAGTCTCCTGGAACTAGAGTTACATGTAGTTGTGAGCCACTGTGTGGGTGCTTGGAACCAAACCTGGGTCCTCTAGAAGAGCAACAAGTGCTCTTAACTGCTGAGGCCTCTCTCCAGCCCAAGAGAAATTATACTTATCTGGAGACTGAGGCAATCAGCTCTCTGTGAGTTTGAGGCAAGCCTGGTCTACATAACAAATTCCAGGCTAGTCAGGGTGATATAGTGAGACCCTGTCTCAAAAAAACAAATAAACAAACACCTACTAGGTCATGAAAACTTAAGAAACTGAGCAGAAGGGAGCAAGGAGAGGAAATAGCGGAAATGCAGTGTGGGGTCCTCCACAGGACTAAAAAGGGGTATTAGTGGGCATCCTGGCTGCTTTTATGCAAACTTGGCACAGGCTAGAGTCCTCAGAGAGAAGGGAGCGTCAGTTGAGAAAATGTCTCCATAAGATTTAGTTGTAGGGACTGGAGAGATGGCTCTGTAGTTAGGAGCACTGAGTGGTCTTCCAGAGGACCTGGATCCACATGACAGCTGTCTGTAACTCCAGTTCTGGGGGACCTGACACCCATGGCAAAAACACCAATGCACATAAAATAATCCAGTTGTAAGCAAGACTGTAAGGCATTTTCTTTTTTAAAAAATTTATTTATTTTATGTGCATTTGTGTTTTGCCATGGTGTCAGGTCCCCTGGAACTGAAATTATAGACAGTTGTGAGCTGCCACATGGATGCTGGGAACTGAACCGGGGTCCTCTAGAAGAACAGCCAGTGCTCCCAACCACTGAGCCATCTCTCCAGCCCTGGCATTTTCTTAATTAGTAATTGGTGTGGAAGGTTCAGTCTACTGTGGCTGGGGCCCCTTGGTGGTCCTGGGTTCTTTAAGAAAGCAAGCTAAGCAAGCCATGCGGAGCAAGCCAGTAAGCAGCACTCCTTCATGGCCTCCGCATCAGCTCTTGCCTCCAGATTCCTGCCATGTTGGAGTTCCTGTCTTGACTTACTTTGATGATAAGGAAGTGTAAACCAAATAACCCTTTCTTCCCCATCTTGCTTTTTGGTCATGATGTTTTGTCAAAGCAATAGTAACCCTAACTAAGATTGTGGGGAATGCTGAAGGTTGAATGAAGGATGGATGTAGGTTAATTAGAACACATGTCAGAGGAATGTAAGAGAGGAAACTGGCCCCAAAGACGAATCGGATGTCTTTGGTCAACCGTTCTTTAGCCTACTACAACATGGCTGAACGACACTGAGGATCCCCCTATCAATAAGCCTCCTCTAGAATTGAAATAGCACGCATGGCCTAACATTTAAAAACTGTTCTTTCGGGGTCTTCCTGAAGTCATCTTGGTGTGACCCAGAGTGATGCCTGTTCATGCCAGAGGTTGGGGTTACGGTTCGGAGGCCCTGGGCTCCATCAACAGTGAGGACGATAGTGGGCTTGGCAGGGAGACGCTGTTCTGAGACATCGAAGGGTCTCGATTTAAATCTGGCTCCACAGCAAACAGCTTGTGACCTTAGTTAAGTCACCATCCTTCTTTAGGGCCTTTCCTCATCTGTCTAAGGAGGGACCCACGCCCTTCCTCAGAGACAGGCTCTCAGAATTCCTGGAGCCTGTGTGGCAGATGCCCAGCAAGCCTTCAGTCAGCGTTTTCGCCTTCCCCTCCTTTTATAGACTCTGCCACACGTCCCATGTTTTCTACAGATAGAAATGTTTGATCAACATAAAATTTCACACTGTGATGAAGTTTCCTTCTCATTATATACATGGTGGAAATCAGACTCTGTTAACTGACTTAGTCAGCACTGCCTAACCGGAGGGCTGGAGAGAGTGGGTGACTGAGGACACGGTACGCTTATTTAGTTAGAGACGAGGTCTTACTTTGTGCCCTTAGCTGGCCTGGAACTGCCTATGTAGACACAGACTGGCCTCAAGCTTACCGGGACCCACCTGCTCCTGCCTCCCTAATGCTAGGATTAAAGGGCTAGATTTAAAGACACGCACCGCCACACCTGGGCACACAGCCCTTTAGATGGAGCAGGTTTGCTGATCTGACCCTTTGCTCAATTTCATGATCTCATTACCTTTGTAGCTAGCTGAGCCTATGGTCACGTGTTCTTAACTCCTGGTTCATACCGCTGGAACTTGATCATAGATGTTTGGACCTGAAGCCACACTCTGGTTTCTTTGGTGACAGTGCTCCTACCAGCAGTCTTCCAGTGGCACCTGATCTCACAGGCTTCCCAATTTTAGAGTCTTGAAAGATAGACTTATAATTTGTTCCTGGTTTAGCATGACTTCTCAGTTTTATTTTTTTTTCTTTCTGGTGCCAGGGTTCAAACCTAGGGTCGTGTGCATGCGGGGCATAAAGCTCTATCGCTGACCTACATACCTAGCCCCTTGCTTCTCCATTCTAACAGATTTTTTTTCTTTTTTTTTTTTTCTAACAGATTCTTATACCAAGTTCTTGAGGCAGAGGAATGCCCAGGACTTAGCAGAGGGTTGGGTTTTCTGAAGCAGAACAAAGAAACTTGCTAATGGAGATTTATGATGGCCTTCAGGGTCAGGCTTATAATAAAAAGGTGAAGTTTTTTTTAACTTCTTTTTGAGATAGGGTCCTATGTTGACCATGATAGTCTCCAATGTGTCATGTGATCCTCCCTCCTGCTGGTAGCTCGGACTATACCACCACATCTCCACAGAGTTTAGTTAAGAACTCACATGTCAGCATGTCAATGATTAGATTACCTTGAGTCCATCTTGGCTTTTGCACCTCAAGACAGCTGACTTCATGCAAGACATGAACCCCCTTTGTGCTTGATTTCCTCATCTGTATAGAAGCAGTATTGTGAGGCTCAGATCAAATACCTTAGAGGACTTCCATCACAGACTTGACACTCACCCTTGCCACCATTGAGCCCAGCATTGCCTGATCATCTCACTCCATGGGCTGTTCTTGTGGACACGCCCTCACTGTCGAGAGAAACTTGATTGCTCCTGGGGATGCCACAGGGCCATAGTATGCGTCTGGGGGTCAGGGGTTTCTGTGTCACTATCGTTCTTATTGTGTAGCGCCTTATGTGAGTCATTTCCATCATCCCTAGGAGGGTAGGAGGGTAAAGATTTGATAAAGTGGTACCAGACCATGGAGAATGCTGTACTCTGTGTGTGTGTGTGTGTGTGTGTGTGTGTATGAGAGAGAGAGAGAGAGAGAGAGAGAGAGAGAGTTTGTGTTTGCCCCTTCTGCCACTGCCACTGCTGCTTCTTCTGCACAGTGTTCTATCTTTAGCTTCTGGTGGCCCCAGAGCCAGGGAAGAGACTTCAGAACCAACTAGCCAGAGCAAGAATAGAAAAGCCAGGTACAGCTGCAGGCTGGGATCAGGTCCCAGCTGCTATGGCAACACCAGAAGGCTGCTGGGAAGACACTCTTTTCAGGCATGGCAAGACCAGGCCCCACCCTTAATCAGCCAAGGCTCCGCCCAGAACATAAGGGACCTGAAATCTAGCGCTTGTCTGGAAACAACCTGACTGGCCGCCTACAGATGCCATCGTTGCCCTGATAATCCAAGTGTGTTTGGCTGTTCCACTGAACGCAGATTTCATGGGTGCCTAACAGACCAAGACTGCTTGCTCTGTCCAGCCTACCACAGCTGACTGACTGCCCTACCTGGCTGATGGCATCTCTCCTGACAGGAGGCTTTTGTCTGAGGTGACCTAACTGCAACCGACTAAACAGACCCTATCCATGCTTGACAAGCTGCATCTGACTGGTGTCAGCCACCTGTGTCTGACTGCCCACAGTCCGATTGAGTCTATCTGTGTCAGCTGATGAGACCCTTCTGCCAGTCTGCCGGTCTGCATGGCTGCTGATTCTGTCTACCCCGAGTGTACATGCACCTCACAGACAGGGTACTCCGTGTGGCTGGGTCTGTCTGATGTCCCTTGCTGGTCACCTGTGTCTGAGCTGGCTCGAGTCACAGCATCAGTGTAGAACTCTTTCTGCTTAGAGGCCAGGATGGCTGACCACTCTGGCTTCCTCTGTCCTTCATGCCGTAGCCAGTCCGACTGCTTGGCTGGTCAGCAGCAGTGGGGCCCGTGAAATTCCTCTCCATGGCCATGAAACCTCTCACCACAGATTCCACGATGACTCCTGCGTGATGTTTGTGCAGGGCCTGGGACCTGATCACTTCTAATAAGACTGAGCCCTGGAGGACCCAAGGCAAGTGCCCCAACAGAGAAGGGGTCTTAGGAACGGCCTGAGGTGTAGCAGGCAGCAGGAGGAGTTGGGGCCAGGTGAGGACCAGCTAGAAGAAACAGCAGGGCTGGGGAAGGGACTAGAGGACTTCCAGATCTCCTACCTCAGAAATCTAATTCTGTAACAGAGTCAGGATCTCAAGGAGCTGGCTTGGTGTGTGACCTTCTGTAAGCCTGTGACCTTGTGCCTTTTGTTCCTTCAGATTTGTGGGAAATCTGTCTTCCTGCTTCGTGGAAGGGATGTCCTGCAGACCACCTGAATTTAAATCTTCCCTGTCGTGTCTGAGTGAGCCTGCCAGGCTGAGCCCATGGAAAGGCTTCTTCTCTGGAAAGAAGCTCTCTGCTGTAAGAGGGAAGGAAGTTCTGGCTAGAGAGGCTGCTTTTTTTTTTTTTTTAAAGTAAGTGTATCGATTGCACGGCTATGCTATGAATTATATCTACTGCTATTAATGCTAATAAAATGAGCACATTGGGCTAGCTTATCTCAGCGGAACTCTAGCATGCTAAGATGTTGTCTCTCCATTAATAACAGGGGCCTGGTTGCCTCATTGACTTCATTATAAGTCAGAGGGGTGGTGGGGTGAAATGCCCAGCTTTTCTCCAAGGGCTCTCAGAGCATGAATTTGGATCTCAGCCAGTGTGGGCAGTGGGGTTTCCCAGGGGGCTAGGAAAAGAGGCAGCAACAAATTGGATGGAGCACTTCGTACCTCATTTATTTCTATATTCATTCTGCAAGTATGTATTGAGCACTACATACCAGCCCGGCTCCGGATGCTCGCCCTGTCTACATGGAGCATAGGCTATGGGCTCCACCAGCCCGGTTCCAGATGCTCGCCCTGTCTACACGGAGCATAGGCTATGGGCTCCAGGAAGCCTTCCCTACGTATCAGCTCTGGTCCCATCAAGGCCATGTGCAGGGCACCAGCCATTTGCCTTCTGACCTATGAACAGCTGGAGTGGGAGAGATTGTCGAGACTGAAACTATCCGAAGTGCTTGTAGCATCGGAATGACCTAGGAACTACTTTGAGACACAAAGCCATGGGCCCCGTAGTAAATGGTTAAGAAATTCCCAGGGTTGACTGTAGCCCTGTGTTTTAAACAAGTCCTCCAGGTGATGCAACCATGTGCGAACCACTGGTAGAATGATTGAGTTTGTCAGCTCAGGTGTCAGAATTCCCAGAATGCCTCTCTGGGAATTTCTACCCTACCATATAGGAACTGTGTGATTTCGACTTACCTAGTTGTAGAGTCTTTTGACGGCTTGATTCTCCTCATTTGTACAATTTGCATAATTATGATTGCTTTAAACTGTTGTATTAAGTGATATAAAGAACTTAACACATAATTTCTATTCTGGGATTGTATCCTGGAGACATATTCCTGCATGTACTAAATAATGTATGCATAATAATACATTGTCTATAATAGAAAAGAAACACCCTAAATATCCAACAGTGGGAGTTACAGTGTTCAATATTGTTTTACCATATAAAGAGCAAGGAGTCTTTTTTTATTTCTTACTTTTATGTTAGAGATTGAACTCAGGACCTTGGGAATGGCTATCCGCCTCCCCCTGCCTCTTTAGTGCTGGGACTAAAGGTGTGCACCACCGCTGCCCAGGTTTATGTTTTGTATGCATTGGTGTTTTTCCCCTCATGTATGGTCTGTATGAGGATGCCAGATGCCCTGGAACTGGAGTCACAGATAGTTGTGAGCTGCCATATGGGTACTGGGAATTGAACTTGGATCCTCTAGAGGAGAAGTCAGTGCTCTTAGCCACTGAGCCATCTCTCCAATCCTGGTTTTTTTTTTTTTTTTTTCACCTTTTTGGCACTGGTAACAAAACCTAGGTTCATGTATGCTAAGCATGCAATGTATCACTAAGCTGTACTCTCAACCTCTGAACCCTTTTGCTGTTTTGGTTTGTTTTAGATTTATTTCTTTTATGTAAATGAGTATGTTTTGTCTGCATGTATGTGTGTGCACAACATATGTGCCTGATGCCTGTGGAAGTCAGGAGCGCATCAGATGCCCTGGAACTGGGGTTACAGACAAATGGATGTAAGGCCATAATTTGGGTGCTGGGAACCAAACCCAGGTCTTCTCCAAGAGCAGCAAGTGCTCTTAACTGCTGACCCAACCCCCACTTCTATTCTTTAATTTTATGTCTATGTGTCTCTGTGTGTGGTATGTACATGTGTATATATTCATGTATGTACCTACATGTAGAGGCCAGAAGTCAAGGTCAAGTGTCTTTCTCAATCACGCTCCACTTTATTTTTTTGAGACAGGATCTCCCCCTGAACCTGACGCTCACCGACTAGCTAGACCAGTTTGCCAATAAACCCCAAGAATCCTCCCATTTTGTCTGCCTGTGCTGGGATTGCAGGCATGCCTACCACACCCAAACGTTTCTGTGGGTGCCGGGAATCTGAACAGGTCCTTATTCTTGCGTAGCAAGCGCTTTATCTACTGAGCATCTGCTTTGAACACTTTTATTTTTAAAAGAAACCAAACCTCAGAGAGAGGCCACAAGGAGTCCCAGGCTTTCCAGAGAAGCAGAGGTCAATCTATGGCTCTTTCAGGTCATTCTACCTTCTCTAAAATTCTGCTCCCCACCCCTTCCATTAATTACTCTGTTTAGGACGTCTCTATTTGGTCCAGACTAGTTGTGGTTTAATTCCCAACCAAACTTTCCAGACTACTGCTCTACCCTTCCCTATGTGAATTCTCTATCGTAATCAAAAAGATGTCGTCTCTGTCCCCAAGTGCTCCTGCTTCCTCAGTGCTGTACCTGGCCAGTGCATTCTGGCCAAGATACCTTTCTTCTTCTTGTGCAGTTATGGAGACCAAGCTTAAGTCCCTCTCTCTCCAGGAAGTATTCCCTAATTTCTCCAGCTCACAACCTCCCTCCCACCTCTGAACTAGCACAACATCTTGTAAAAACCCTTACATTTGACAAGGACTGTAGGATGACTGTGCCCTGAGCAGTGGCAAATGCCAGGCAGAGCGGGTCCCTTATCTCTGATTCTCCATTTTTGCAGCTATAAAAATTAGGCAGATGACCACAGCCATCCTTATTGTCTCCGGATGCCCTGGGTGAGCATGCTCCCCAGCTTCCTGGAGCGGGGAGCTAGGCTGCAGAAACTACTGGGCCTCTTCCTTCCCCGATGTTTACTTGGCCCAGCGGCCTGGCCTGATGAAACCCAGCCCTGTTGCTGAGCACCTTGGGAGGCCTCCTTCCAGGGTCCCTCTGTGCTCAGACAGTGGCCCTTTGTGGAGGGGAGGAGGGGACTGAAAGAGGAGCCGCTGGAAACCTTTCCCTCCCCCCGCCCACAGCAGCCTTCAGCGGCAGCCCCGATCCTCTGTGCCTGGGTGGCCTCTGCTTCAAATTGGAGACTGGTGGGGTGAGATAGGGCCTCCAAGCAGCCAGCTAGTCTGGAAGAGGAAGGGTCCCACCTACTGAACCAGAGCCTAGTTAACTCTCTGCAGCTGCTTGTTATAGGCTCTCCAAAGCCTGTCCCCCTACAGGCCAGACGGACACTTGCAGCATCCCTCCCAGAGCCACAGAAGCCAGCAGGCTTCTGGCTAGGATAGAATGCTGTGCTTTGTCCTTTTTATCCAAGCCGTAGGGATTCCTATTCCCAGTAAAGAGACGGAAAATCCTAACATAGACTAGAACGCCTGGCATGGTAGGAGCCAGGCAGAAGGGAGGGGGACGAGCGTACTAGGAGTCCAGGATGGCAGTGTGGCAGTGAAAGACGATCCCTCAGCCAGGCGTGGTGGCGTGTCCGTAATCTCTAATCCTAGCACTTGGCAGGTGAAGGCAGAAATATTGTGAGTTTGAGGCTAACCTGTGTCACATGATGATACCCCTCTCAAAGTCCCCCCAAGAGGGCCAGTCACCTGCTGAGCAAGCCTACCTACTCGAGTTTGGACCCCCAGGACCCACGTGAAAAGGCAGGTGTGGAAGTGCACGCCTCTAATCCCCCTGGTGCTACAGCGAGACCAGGGAGAGACAGAATCTCTGAGAGCTATCCTGGAGTGCTCACTGAAGGAGCAGAAGCAAGAAAGACCCTGCCTCAGAACGAAGTGACAGGGTAGAACTACCTCCACAAAGGTGTCCCCTGACCTTGAGAACAGACACACACACAGACACACAGACACACACACACACACACACACAGACAGACACACACACATACACACACACACAGACAGACACACACACAGACAGACAGACAGACACACACACACACACACAGACAGACACACACACACAGATAGACAGACAGACACACACACATTCACACACACACACACACAGACAGACACACACTCTCTCACACACACACACACACCCCACCACCACCACCAACAACAACAAAACCCACAAGCAAACAATTAAACCAAACAGAAAGGGGCGGCAGGAGGCTTGGAGTCCAGTCCCTGCTGAGCCACTTTCTGGATGACATTAACCAGAGGCTTCTCTTCTCTCTGCCTCAGTTTCTCAATGCAGAATTACGGAGGTGGGATAGAAGACTATCAAGGATTTTTGCAATATGATTCCCCCCCCCATTCTTTGATCAGAGAGAGGAAAGGGAGGAGCGGGTGGGTTGGAAGTCTATGACTGGCATGCTCTCTGTGGATGCTCCGGGGATTCGCCAGCAGTCGCTAGGCAGCCTCCTCTCTGTTGCTGGGATCCCCTCCCCCTTCAACATTCCTCCTCACCTTTCCTACCCACTCTGAGGGCTTCTTGTAATGAGGTCTAGCAGCTGTTAGATTTAGATTTGTCTTGTTCTATCTTTTGTCCCCACAGAGAGGAACTCTGAGTGACTGTAGATGTCACTGAGAGGTACCTGGTGGAGTGGAGAAAGGAAAAGAGTCAGAAAAATTAGGAAGGAAGGTGGGACGGAAGAGGAGAAACCTAGAGGAAAAAGAAAAGAATGGAGAGCAAGAGAGAGGGACCAGGGGCTGGAGAGATGGCTCAGAGGTTAAGAGCATTGCCTGCTCTTCCAAAGGTCCTGAGTTCAATTCCCAGCAACCACATGGTGGCTCACAACCATCTGTAATGAGGTCTGGTACCCTCTTCTTGCCTGCAGACATACACACAGACACAGAATATTGTATACATAATAAATAAATATTAAAAGAGAGAGAGAGAGGGACCGGTAAGATGAAAGTCCCAAAGCCAGGTGTGCTGGTGCACAGAATTTAGGAGGCAGAGGACTGAGGATTAGGAATTTAAACCCATCCTTGGCTACATTATGAGTTTGAAGCCAGCCTAAGCTTCTGTTTCAAAAAGTGTGGGGGAGGCCAGGCGGTGGTGGCGCATACCTTTAATCCCAGCACTCGGTGGGCAGAGGCAGGGGGATCTCTGTGAGTTCGAGGCCAACCTCGAGTTGAGTGAGTTCCAGGACAGCTAGAACTGTTACACAGAGAAACCCTGTCTTAGAAAACAAACAAACAAACTAACTAACAAAAGTGTGAGGGATGGGGATTGAGGACACACTCCAAATGGTAAAGCACTTGCCTGACAAGTATGAGGACCTGAGTTTGATCCCAGGTCATCTGTAAAAATGTCAAGTGCAGGGGCTGGAGAGATGACTCAGCGGGTAAGGGCACTGATTGCTCTTCTAGAGGACTAGGACTCGACTCCCAGCATCCACATGGCAGCCCACAACTGTCTGAAAATGCAGTTCCTTCACACCAATGTACATAAATTAAGTTAAATAAATAATTTAAAAAATTTTTAAAAATGTCAAGTGCAGTACACACTGATAATCCCAGCTCTGGGAAAGCCAAGACAAGCAGATCCTTGGGCACGCTGGCCTAGAAGACTCTGTGTGTTCCAGCCCATGACCATGAGAGACCCCGTCTCAAAAAAGGGGTGAGGGACACATGAGGAACAACACCTGAGGTTGTCCTCTGGTCTCCAAACACATGTACATATATGTGCATCCACATACACATGAGGAGAAAGGACCAAACACATGTACATAAATTTGCATCAACACACACATACACATGAGGAGAAAGGACCAAACATATGTACATATATGTGCATCAACACACACACACACAAAGGAAGGAGAAAGAGACAGAACAAAGAAGGCCTGGATGGGAGAGAAACAAAGAGACGTGGGAGAGTACACAGCACACACCCTGGTGACACATGCAAGTGGGGACAGCTTGGGTTGTTCCAGGACCACAAACAGTTCAGTTTGGCTGGAGGTAAACATGTAGGCAAAACTACAACCAGACTGTCTGTAGGAAGTCTGGAAGGCGTGACTGGCAATTTCAAATCTTATGTCTCATTTTCTTCTGCTCAAATCCAATGATTAAACTGGGTATAGCCCAGAGATTTCTACCCATCCAGTCGTTCAGCTGGGGTGTCCTATCCAGCTCCACATCCCTAGAGAAGAACACAAAGCATGCCTCCAAGAGTGTTTGGAGGAAGGCACAGAGAAGGGAAAGTAAAAAAGTTCCAGTTTCCCTAACAGAGGTTCTTACTTGACTATAGGACAACCAGGCATTAACACCTTTAATCCCAGCAGGTGGGAGGCACAGGTAGGTGAATGTCTATGAGTTTCAGGCCTGCGTGGTCTAGACAGTGAGCTCCAGATTAGCCAGGGCTGCATAGTTAGGCCCTGTCTCAAACAACAATAACAACAACAAACCTTAAGAATTATGAGACCAGAGGAAACTAGACCAGATTCCCTGTTACTTTAACCAGAAAGTGCAGAAGATGGAGGCGTTGGGCAGTTTAGGTCCCTTGACTGAATCCCAGTGGCCTGGAGGACTGTCTGCTAGAATTCACAGGGTCTATGTGTGAATGAAAAGCAGGGCTCCCTAAGAAAAGGGGGTCCTGGGGGCTGGAGAGATGGCTCAGTGGTTAAGAGCATTGCCTGCTCTTCCAAAGGTCCTGAGTTCAATTCCCAGCAACCACATGGTGGCTCACAACCATCTGTAATGAGGTCTGGTGCCCTCTTCTAGCCTTCAGGCATACATGCAGAAAGAATATTGTATAAATAAATAAATCTTTAAAAAAAAAAAAAAAAAAAAAAAGAAAAGGGGGTCCTTACTAGAAAAGGGGAAATTTACCTTTTCTGTAAGTTAAGCAGAACCTTCTTGTTTTTTTTGGGGGGGGGGATGGTTCGAGACAGGGATTCGCTCTAGCTTTGGAGTTTGTCCTAGAACTAGCTCTTGTAGACCAGGCTGGCCTTGAACTCACAGAGATCTGCCTGCCTCTGCCTCCTTAGTGCTGGGATTAGTGTGCCACCACTGCCTGGCTATTAAGTAGAACTCTTAAAGGCTTTCCCTATTCTTATGTGTGTGGGTGTTTCACCTGTGTGCATATATGTGCCACATGTGTGCAGAGCCCACAGAGGACAAGAGGATCCCTGAAGCTGGAGTTATAGACAGTTGTAAGCTGTTACATGGGTGCTGGGAACTGAACCCAGGTCCTTGATAAGGGCAGTAAGTGCACTTAACTGCTGGGCCATCTCTCCAGCCCCGTGCTTTCAAACACTGAACATGTCCTACTCTGGGCTATATACTCAGCTCAGAAAAAAGGGAAAAGTGTCTTTTCATTTTTAAATTTTTAAATTGGTGCTAAGGATCAAACCCAGGACTTGAGATGCCCCTAGAAAAGGACATTAGAACCATGGACACTGCAGTCAGCCATAGTGGAACAAGGGCACTAGTATAGGGACAAGAAAGATAAGGATATGTTTAAGAGTAATAGATTCCAGGGGGCTGGGCTAGAATGTTTGCATGAAGCCCTAGGTTTGATTTCTAATACCATACACATGTGAACAAATGCACACACACACGCAGGAAGTGGTGGGAATTGAGAGGTGGAGCTGCGCCAAGCTACAGAGCTGGAATTTTCTCTTGAATTTGAAAGGTTCCTCGCTGGACCCATGCTATGTATGAACTGATCAGGATGCCAAGGTACAGAATGGAGATAAGGTTTTCTGTTTGCTTGTTCATTTGTTGTTGGCAGTACTGGGAACAGAGCCCAGAGTCTCACACATGCTGGTACATATCCTACCATGAGTCCCAGCTCCAGTCCTGCCTAAGTTTCCAGTCTAGGAGCAGAATGGCCATGTCAGAGAACTTCTTCCACTCCCACCGAGATTGCCTCATGTCTGTAACTAGTGAGTAGAAGGGCTTATTGGACATCCATATTTCTGCTTCCATGACTTTCTTGTTCACATTCTTTGCCAATTTGCTTAATATTAATTATTAGGAATTCCCTGTATATTTTAGATTCTTGTCCTTTGTCAGACAAAAGCACGGCTGATCCAATTTCCCTTCAGTTAGTGGCTCAACTTTCTGTCTCGTGCCCTCTTTTGATACATAGAATTTCTGTCTTTAGTGTAGCTGACTATATAGTTCAAAAGAATTGAATCTGGAATTGCATTTGCATGTGTGAGTGCACACATGTTCACATGACACGACACACATGTGGAAATCAAGGTTAACTTGCAGGAGCTGCTTCTCCTTCCACCATATGGGGTCCAGAGATTGAACTTAGGTCTTAAGGCCCTTGCTGAGCTGTCTCACTGCCCCTGCCCCTCCTTTACAGGTCTTTGAAATAAGTCCTCATTCTGGAGCTTATGCTGGTCTGTACCTTGCTATATAGCACATTGTCGGCACTCAGCTTCCGATCTTCTTGTCTGCACCTCTCAAATGCTGGGACATGTGCCCCACCACACCTCATTGGAAATGAGAAATACAGGAAATATCTCTCCCACCCACACACGCCCTGTTAGTCTGTGTCTGTGAAGAATGAAGACTGATATAATTTGTAATTGTTTTGGTGTCTTGTTGAAAATAGTTTTACTCATTTTGGTGTCCTGAAGATAATGTGTTGTTACTTTGTTTAAAAGGTGTGTGTATGTCTGTGTCTGTTCATGGATGTGCACTTGTGAGTGCAGCTGCCTGCAAGGTCCAGAGGAGGGCGCTAGAGACCCCAGTCTCATGCTGGGTATGAGCTGTTTGACAGGAATATTGGGAGCTGAACTTCAGTGTTCTGCAAGTGTCCTACACACGCAACCCAGCTATCTCTCCAACCACAGTTTTCCTGATATGTCTAAAAAGTTTCAAGTTTTACTTTCCAAATTTAGGTGTTTATTACAACTGAGAGTTATGTTCATGCTACAAGGCAGGAAGCCAGTTTTATTTTTTTCCAGATGAATAACCAATTGTTCAAAATTATTTTTAAAATAATCCATCTGTACTAGTTTTCCAGGGCTGACATAACAAATTAGTACCAACTTGGTGACTTAGAACAATTGAAATTTATTTTCCCACAGTCCAGGTGGTCAGCACTGTCAGTTCTTTGAGGGACTCTGAAGGAGGAAGCACCTCTTGCCTCTCTCCTGGCTTCTGACGGTGGCCACCATCTTGGCGTTCCTTGGCTTGTCTGTAGATATGTCTCGAGTGTGGCCTCCATCTTCCCATTGTCCTCTGAGAGTCTTCATGTGTCCTTGTTTTTGGATTTTGTGTTTGAGGTCCACCCTAAACCCAGGATGTTTTGGTTGTTGTTGTTGTTGTTGTTAGGACAGTGAGAAATTGCACATCCCGCAGCTCTACTGACCTCCAACGGGCCTCAAGCTAGCAGTTCCCCTGCCTCAGCCTGCTGAGTGTTGTGACATGCCCACACTGCCATGCCCAAATTGGGACAAGCTATTCATGAAATCCTTACCTAATTGCATCTGTAAACCCACAGGGGCCTCGCTTTTAGCCCAGGCTGGCCTGGAATTCACTGTGTAGGCATATCACAGTGTTCTTGCGCCGTCCTCTCGAGTACTGAGAGTCCAAGTGTGAGTCACTGTGTCCAGCTTCAAACCTATTTCCGATGAAGTTAATGACTTTAATTTTAAAGGGGATGTAAATTTGGGGGTGAAACTACTCAACACACTGTCGTCACACCCTTCTCTTTTGCAAATACTATTTCTGGTATTCATCAAACTTATGTGGGGGGCAGAATCACTATTTTATTTTCTTTAATTTGTATGTGTGTTTGTGTGTATGCACATACGTGTGCACAAACACACACATGGAGGTCAAGGGACAATTTTTTTTTTCTTTTTCTTTTTCTTTTTGTTTTTTTTTTGTTTTTGTTTTTGTTTTTTGTTTTTGTTTTTGTTTTTCTCTGTAACTTTGGAGCCTGTCCTGGAACTAAATCTTGTAGACCAGGCTGGCCTCGAACTTACAGAGATCCGCCTGCCTCTGCCTCCCAAGTGCTGGGATTAAAGGCCTGTGCTGCCATGGCCCGGCTCCAGGGGACAATTTTCAAGAGAATCTTCTCCCCTTTCACCTTGTTGAAGCAGGGTCTGCCACTCTGCCCCTGGGGCTAGCTGTGTCCTCCAGCCTAGCAGTCTTCCTGGCTAGCTGGCCCTCAGGCTTCTAGGTGATTCTTCTGTCTCTGCCTCCCGTTTCCCTGTAGAATGTGAGATCACAGATGATCACCACACGTGTCTTTTTATATGTTCTGGAGACAGAATTTAGGATTATCAGTCTTGTGCAGCAAGAGCTTTGCCGGCTGAGCCATCTTGCCCCTGCCCTGCTTTATTTTTTGAGATAGGACGTCTGTCTTACTGTGGAGCTCAGATTGGCCTCCACCTCCAAATCTGCTTGCATTTGCTTCCTAAATGTTGGCCTAGCAGCCAGAGTGCTCATTTTATATTAGGAAGCTCTGATGAAACGGTTATACATTTTTCATGTGCTAATCTTATTTGATACTTGCAATAATACTTTGAGGTCGATCCTTCTAAAACCACCCACATTGTTAGGGGATATACCTGTCAGCATTTGCCAGCTTATGATATATGATAGCAAGCATCCCCAAACCTTCAGTGGCTTATAGCCGTGTTCTTCTTTGAATCCACATCAGCAGCAGTGGGAGGCAGCTGTAGGTCATCTTTAGCTCTCTGTGTTATCTTTTCATTCCTGGATGCAAAATACAGGCACAGTTCCTATACAAGATGCACTGTTCCCGCTGGCAGAAAGAATTAGGAGTGAGACTTTAGACTCAAACACGCATTGGCCTTCAGCTTTCCAGTTCCTATTTCGCTGGCCAAAGAAATTCCTGTGGTCATGTGACATGGACTGGGGAAAGTGCACTCCTCCTGAAGGGTGCTCAAGCCCCAGGGCAGCTCCCTGGATCATTTCAGCAATCCTCTCACTGGCAAAGAGGAAGGGCAAATAGCGAAGGGCAATACTTGGATCACAGGGGCTGAGGAACCAGGCCAAATAGCTGGGAGGTGGTAGAGTCTGGATTCAAACTCAGTCCTCTAAAGCCATAGTGTGTATGTATTGGGTCTCCACTGCCTGCTGGATGGACGCCATATATATATATATATATATATATATATATATATATATATATATGATGCAAATGTGTGCTGCTCAGCCTCTTTCCTTTTGTGTGTGCTGGATTTTCTGTTCCATATGCCAGTCCACTCTCAGTTCTTCTGAGAGAATCCTGACACGAGTCACACAGGTCTCTGTAAACGTATACAGTCAGCCCCTCAGATTGGTGGGGTCTGCACATGCAGTCAGCCAACCACAGATTAAAAAATCTCAGGAAAAGGGAGCTGGAGAGATGGCTTAGAGGTGAAGGACACTTGTTGCTCTTGCAGAGGACCCTTTGGTCCCCAGCACCCACAGGGTGGCTCACAACCATAGGTAACTCCAGTTCCAGGGCATTTGGATGTTCTCTTCTGACACCAAGCACACACATGATATACATACATATATGCAGTCAAAAAACACTCATACACATTAGATAAAATCAAAAACAAATTTAAAAATACTTTTTGTTTGTTTGTTTAGAGACTGTTTCTCTTTGTAGCCCTGACTGTCCTGGAGCTCCACCTGCTACAGCCTTCAGCTCCTGTCTCCTCCTGCCCTGTATTCTTCTCTCTCTGCCCAGCCATATCCCTTCCTATCTCCACCTTCTAGTGTTGGGATTAAAGGTGCATGATTCCCAAGAACTGGAATTAAAGGTTTGAGCCACCACCACCTATCTGTTTCTCTTTGAGACTCCATCAATCTAGTGTAGCCCAGGGAGGCCTGAACTCACAGAGCTCTGTCTGCCTCTGCTGGGATTAAGGGTGTGAGCCACCACTGCCAGGCTTCTGTGGCTAACTAGTGGCTCGCTCCATGCTCTGACCCTCAGGCAAGCTTTATTAGAGCACAAATAAAATATCACCACGAAGCATCACAGTATAACAATTGTCTACACACAACTCACATTGTGTTGAGTATTGTAAATAACCTTGAAGTTGTGTATGGTTTATGCAAATGCTATGTCGTTTTATATAAAGGACTTGAACATCTACCATTTTGGTACCCACAGTGGGATTTCCTAGACTCAAACCCTAACAGATCCAGAAGGATATCAGTCTAAGTCTGTCCTTTCTCTTATCCTCTCTGAGGGTGGGAATACACCCTCCTTTGTCACGGGAGCCCTCGGCCCCTGAAGGCTTGCTTACATGGTGCCCCTGGGTGGGTGAGGTGAGTCGGGAGGCCGCTGCACCTGGACCATTCTCTCGAGGATGACAGCACTGTCCTACTTTCCACCTCTAAACTGAGCTTAGCACCTTGTGCTTAGGTGACTCTGACAGGTCAGGACCGCATGACTCACCTCGTGAGCCTGCCACACTGTTACCAGCGGGCCCTGGGCCAGGCAGGGTGTGTGATGCGGAGAAGGGAAGTGGAAATAACTTTCGCCTTCCAAAGGGCTTTCCCTTCCCCCAGGAAAAAGATAGACAGTCCTTCCCTTAGGTTGACTGGGCAATTTCCTCCTAGGAGGAAGAGGGGTCCCTGGAAGTGCAGAATAAAGCACTGGGAGGAGGGAGGAGCACCCACCATGTGGAAAGCTTGGCTAACTGTTCCAAAGGCTGCACTTACCCTCTGAGCGTCCCTTTTCCCTGCTGAGAACTGGGGATAGCAGCCTTCTTGTTCTCCTTAGTTAGTTTAAAAACACTCAGCAGAGTGCTGGGTCTCTTTGGGAATGCAGCCTTGACATCACAGGCTTCAGAGCTGGAATGCCCTGACAGACCAAGAGGCTGCAGAAGATTTAGAATTTCTGCAAGCCACGGCGTCCTCTTCTATAAAATGGAGATAATAATTAGAGCTATCTCCCAGGATGAGAAAATTATGTAGGTGCCTAGCATGCACCAAGGGCTCAATAATGCTGGTTATTTCCAAACAAGATAATGATGCTGATTATGTAAGGAACAACCCAAGGAAGGCTCATTGGTGAAAAGAAATCTGGGGGTAATTGGGGGTAGACTGTGTGCTCGGAATGTGCAACACCATGGGGTTCAATCCCCCCAAGTGAAAGAAGAACAGAGGGACAGAGTCAGCTTCCGAGAACTGGTGGATTCCTTTAGTCAAGAATGGGGTGTGGCTCTCCGGAATGAGGAAGCCGTCCAGGAGGTGACCGGGCACACAGCACAAGATTTGAAGATCTGGTGGGGGAAGGGGGAGGGTTTGCTGACCCTCCCGAAAGCTGAGGGTTGGGGGAGGCTTGTTCCTCATCTCCCTCCTACTTCTGTCATCTCCTCATCTCTTCTCTGGCGTCCCCAACGGCTCGGTCACCAAACTCTATTGCGGCTTCTTTGAAATGATAATAACGATACTGAGTTGTTACTTTGACAATTATACAGCACTTCTTCTATGCTATCCTAGTAACCTTTCGTTCCCTGTCTCTGGTTCAAAGGATACAGAAGTAGGAGGGGCATGGGATCACTCTGCATGCTGTGCCTGGAAATACTGAAACCTGGGAGAACAGTCATCCACAGGCAAACAATAGGTTAGTGACAGAGGCAGGATTACAGGAATGCAGAGGTCCTAACTCCAGCCCAGGTCTCCTTTCAGGTCACACCTGATTTCCTGGGCTACTGCAATCTCCCAAACGGATCCCTCCTGACTCTAGCCTCTTCCTGTGAACTTGTTCTGGTGTGGTAGTGTCCCCATCAGAAGGTATAGAGTTCTATGATCCTGCTGTGGTCCAGCCAGGGCAACGCAGACCACCCATGATGGTCTAGTCCAGCAGGATGGCCCTGATCTGGACTTTCCCTACTATTAGAACTGGCTTGTTTCCACCTATCCTGCCTCTCAGTGAAGATGTGGTCTTTGAGTAGGGGTATCAACAGGAAGTTGGTCAAAGTGACCCCTACCAAATTTGGGTTAGCTCTAAATACTAGAGAGGATTTTTGTTTCTTTGTTGGCCTTCCTCTTCCCTCAGTGCTGGAGGACAGAGCTCAGGGCTTCCCCCAATGCTAGACAAGTGCTCTACCCACTGAACTGCATCCCCAGCTCTAGAGAGATCTTTATGGTGAGCGCGTCCTCCTGAATGTCTATCCACAGGAGCCGAATGTAACTACTTCAAACAGTCAGTCAGAAAATCTGTAAACAATGCTTCATCTGACCCAGGTCTTGGGTGGACTAGGTGCTGAGGGGAAAACACAGAGGTCTGTCCCACACAGATCCTTCCTTCAGAGGAACCCTGAGGGTTCATGTACACAGATAGTTTGTCTTGCTTAGTAGACATAAACGTAGTAATAGGGAACAGATCACATCCCCTTTCTGGGTGTCAGCCTACAGATGGCTGGAGATAGCCACCACACCCTCTTCCAGGCCACTTTCAGTACATTGTATCATGTGATGTTCAGGTCCTCAACATTCTGGTCCCCTCCTTTAGACATTTGTCAGCGTGACAGTGTTTCTTTCAGATGTGAGGCCTAGAGCTAAGTCCTGGGGCCTAGCTAGGATTTCCCTAGGACAACAGGCAAAACTGCTTTGCCGCTGGTTTCAGTTGATAGAATATAGTCTCATCTTGTCAGCCCTCCCCCACCCCCAACTGCATCACTGAGCTGAAGGTCAAGTAAAAATCTTGGAAACTGTTCTTAATCTAGATTCTTCTATACTGTGTTTTGTGCACTTGGATCTCATGGAGACACTCTCTGGTTACCAGCTCCTCACATGGCCGTTAGGTTCTTTAGCCACCAGCCACATCTCAACTGCTCAGTAGCCACGGGGAGCTGGTGGCTACAGACAGTGTGGTCATAGAACGTTTTCTCAGACAACTGTGGTATGAACCTAAGGACAGGACTTTATACTTACTCTGGGTGGCAGCTCATTTTGTTAGTTTCAACTCAGTCTTTAAGCCTGTTGAGGCCTTCTAGAATCTTCTGGTTTCCACAGTACATTCTGTATGTGTGTGTGTGTGTGTTTGTGTGTGTGTGTGTATCTCTTTCCTGATGGAAGCAGCAAATCTGATTAGCAGTTCCTATCTCCTCAGCTTCACCTAAACCCACTGATAAAAGCCCTCTCCCAGAACAGAGAGCATAGGAACCACACCCATGCCGTCAAATAGTCCTATAATAAATTAGGTCTCTGAATCAGGGTCTGAGCTGGGTACCAGGCAACTGCAGGGAGACAGGAAACACCGTAAGCAGAGTCCTATGATGGTAGGCACTGACTGGGTAGTTCAGTTATCTTCACCTCGTAATCCGTAATCCGGGCTGGCCTGATGGTTAAGTGTGGGAGTTCAAAGTCAGCTTCTAGGGTTCAGATCCTGGCTCTGCCGCTTTTCAGCTATGTAGTGATTTTGCGGTAATTTCTACTCTCTGGTGTAACTCTAGAGATCAAATGAGTTAATGCAAGTATGACTTGCTTTGTTTTATTTTGTTTTGTTTTTTAGAGACATGGTTTCTCTGTGTAGCCCTGGCTGTCCTGGAACTCACTCTGTAGACCACGCTGGCCTTGAGCTCACAGAGATCAGCCTGCCTCTGCCTTCTGAGTGCTGGGATTAAAGGCATGCACCACCACCGCCCGGCATCTAGGTTGACTCTTAAAACAAGGCCTGGAACATAAGTGTTTCGAATAAGCGAGTTGTTAGTCATTGTGATAAACTTAATTTGCATCCTGGACATTTTGAGCCTTGCTATGGAGGAAAACTGGGCAAGCTCTGCTCAGTCCTGTGTTGGGCCCTTCGGTTTCCTTAGTTTCTTGCGTTCTCTCTTAGTTTATCAATGCCCCTGGAGGTCTGCACTGTGCCTCCCCCTCTGGACTTATCCATTCAGCTGTTGGCTTCCAATCTGCTCTTAGTAGCCTGTACTGATGGGGGAGGGGAGTCGGTGGGAGTACAGCAAAGAACCAGAATTACTGGCCTTGGCTTTGACTCTGTGCTACCTGGGGCAGACCTAGGTGGATCACAGCTGCCTCTTGAAATGTGGTTAGGGCCAAGTGAGACGAGGCGGTGAAGGTTTGCATTTAGGAGTCTGCCCGTGTTGTCAACTGCGTCCTGACTTACAGTAAAACGCTGTTAAGTTCTCACATTTACTTCTTTCTCATTTCTTCCCCTCACAATCTAATAAAGGAGGCTCGGGGTTCCTGGCCTTACTGAGGTCTGGCCCTTGTGCTGAGAATCCAGGCGCAGGAATTCCTTCGGTTTCTTGTCTATGTCCTGGGGCACTGGTAGATGCCCTACCTTCTCGGATGCTAGTCTCGGTTCACTGTTCTGGTTAGTTGCCCTTTTCTATGCTTGGCTTTAAGTGTGTTTGAAGCAGGACTTTTGGCAGAGCCCGCTAAGGGCCAGGGAGGATATAATCCTAATTTAGGGAAGCGCTTTACTTTGGGTATGCTTGGATCTGTGGGTCCCAGGGTCCCAGGACCAGGGGCTCGGCCCTTGCTGAGCTCCCAGAGAGTGCAAAGGGGCTGCCACCTGAGACTGGCTGGAAAGAGCTGCACGGCCCTTAGCAGCTTCGGCCGTCTGAACAATAGGAGGGAGGCTGGGGGTTGGTGGGCGTCGGCCAGGTCCTCGCCAGAGGGAAAGGAGACCTGGTGGAGCTGCTGGGCCACCAGGTTAGCTCAGGCCACCGGCCTGAAAGCTGAGCGGGCTTGGTGCCGGCGGCGATTCTGGAGGAGGTGGGGTAGGGCCAAGCCTACGGGGCTGGGACCTGGAAGGAGAGAAGGCTCGGTGCGGTGTCTCCTCCTCCCGGTCCCACTGCTCGCCCGGGCCTCTGAGCTCAACAGAGGCTCAGGTGGGCGCCTGGCCCACGTGGGGAAGCAAGCGGCGTGGGCTAGTGAGGCGCACCCCCGCCCCTCCAAGCGCCCCTCCCTGGGACCGGACGCGGCTGCTCCGGGGTAGCTGAGCTCTCGGGGCCAGTGGGTTGCGCTCGCGGCTCGCACGCCCTTCGGCCGCTGCCCAGCCGGGATCGCTGCAGCCTCCTCCCAGGGAGCCGCCGGGGCGGGGCAGAGGGGGAGAGGGGGTTTGCAGATCGGGCGGGGAGGGGGCTGAGCGCTGTGGGAGGGAGCGAAGGAGAGAGCGAACGAGCGGGGCTTTTCTGCGCAGCTTCTGAGCGCCTCGGAGCCCGCCAGGGCGGCCACTGAACGCAAGGATCGAGAGACAGACCGACAGACGGCTCCCGGAAGCCGCGCCGCCACCGCCAGGTTAGCAGGGCGCCGAGACCGTGCAGGCTGTCGCTGCGTCCCGAGCCTCGAGTACTGGAGGACGTGCGTGGCCAGAGCCGCGAGCTTTGATTCGTGTCTTTGCGGGTACGTGTGTCGGGGTCCCGGTCTCGGGGTGTGCGTTGAGTGTGAACACGCGTGTATCTGTGGATCGGTACAAGTGGTTGTTTGACGTGTACTCGCGTGTGCATCTGTGTAAGGGTGTGCGCCTTGGGGCTGGGTGGTGGGCTAATCTGGGTGAGGGTCTGTGTGTCTGCTTGTGCTTATCCGCGTCTGTGCCTGGAGAGGGTGTGTCCCAATGTGTAGCAGTGTGTACATCTGGATGAGGGTGTGTGTCTGTACCAATGGCTTCGCTTGTGGCTGAAGCCTATGGCGTGTGTGTGTGTGTATTTCTCTGTGTGCGCGCCAGTGTGACTCCCCGTGTTTGTGTGTGTGTGTGTGTGTGTGTGTGCGCGCGCGCGTGTGAGGGCGGGTGTGCACCCGCGTAGCCCCTGTGTGCGTGTGCTCGGCTTTGTCTCCGCACTGCCGGGAGGAAGGGGGTGGGGGCGGCGGCCGAGGCGCTGGCGTCGCCCGGAGCCCCGCACTAGCCGGGGAAGTGGGTGTCAGCCGCGGTGGGGGCATCCTGAGTGGAGACTCCCTGCTGGCAGGTGGGCAGCCACGCCCGGGGTACTGGAGAGAGCCCTACTGACAGCAGAGCCTGGTTCCCGGCTGAGCTGAGCGGAGGGCGTGGCCTGCCTGACTCCCGGGTGTGTGCTTGTGAGGGGTGGGGTGGGGTGGGTGATTGGGTGTGAAGGGGTGGGTGTGTGCTAGCGTGGGTGTGGGGTGCTGATAGCAACAGCGACCTCTCGGCTAGTGACCCAGCGGGCTCTGAGATCCGTTTCCTTGTGGTATAAGGACCATCACCTAGGACCAGAGGCAGCCCAGCCTGGTCAGCTATACTTACACCCTCACCCTCTTACTAGGCCGAGCAGTAGCCTAGGTACTCTAAAAGGACTAGTAAGACTGATCACTGTCTTAAAGGGCCAGCGCCCCATTCCAAGGAATCCCCTCTCAGGAGGCCTCTGTACTTAGAGAGAGGTGTCTGTACCTCTTTCCCCATGTACTAGGCACTGCATGCATGTCCAGTCTGTGTGCGTTCTCCCTGTAATAAGATAATTCTGCACTTCTATGTGCATCTGTTTTGATCAGTTCTGGTATATTTGTTTTTATGTGTGTGGCTGTTTGTGTATTGGTGAGCTTGCATGTGGGGCTGTAAGAGAAGTGCCATTTTGCTGCTAACTGGAATAGAACCACCACCCCCATATTTGAAAAACAAGGTGAAAAGGAAGTTTGAGGATTTGGGCACTGGCTTCGCTGGTTTCAGCTACTGGTACTGAAATGTATGTAGGTAGGTTGGGTTTGACAAGGATCTAGAGAAGCAGTCTTCCAGAGGGAAGGAAAGAGAAGGGCCTGCGAGCTCGCTCAAACCTTCTCCTGGCTCTTCTCGGTAACTTCCCTTCTCCTTGCTGCTTGGCGTGTGTACAAGGATAAGTGTGCAGGATTTGGAGTGGAAAGGGGGGAGCTGGGAGTGTAAAAGGAAGACAAGCGGATGGTGATGAAGTGGGGGTCAAAGGCAGATTTCTGCAACTTTTTTTTTTTTTTTTTTTTTTTTTTTTTTGGTTTTTCGAGACAGGGTTTCTCTGTAGCTTTGGAGCCTGTCCTGGAACTAGCTCTTGTAGACCAGGCTGGTCTCGAACTCACAGAGATCCGCCTGCCTCTGCCTCCCGAGTGCTGGGATTAAAGGCGTGCGCCACCACCGCCCGGCTCTGCAACTCTTAAACTGTTTCCCTGCCAAAGGCAGCAGAGGCAGGGAAAGCTGGGGTCCATATCTCTTTCCCCGAATACACATCTCGGCAGACGTGCTGGGGCTGCTGCTCACAGGCACTGCAGTGTGGTTCAGGGTCCACCTTTGACAACAGTCAAACACTTTTTGCGTTGATTTGTATTAAGCTTCTTTTCTCTTAAAGACTCAACTTCCTGAGCCTCAGTTTCTCTGGTTAGATGGCAGGGGGCTCAGGGTTGGGTGGTTGAGGCTGGACTTTTCTCAGAGTGCTAGACTGGTTTCATTACTACTACTATTTAGGAATTCACTGTTCTTAAAAAATTTGTTACATTTTATATATATGGAGGGGGCAAAGGTCAGAGGATAACTCGCAAGAGTCAGTTCTCTCCTTTTACTGTGTGGGCCTCTGGGATTGAACTGAGGTCATCAGGCTTGGTAGAAAATGCCTTTACCCACTGAGACATCTTGCTTGCCAATTCCTTCTTGCCCCCAGAGAGCCTGGCTGTCTTCCCTATTCACTATCTGCCACTCTCCTCACGAGAGCCTATTGCACTAGACCCCAACGTGGTCAGTTTACCACCTGCAGCTGGGTTACCAGCTTCTTAGAAATGCAAATTTGGAGCCTCACGGTAGACCTACACAACACGAAAATCTGGGGGCGGGACCTAGCAATCTGTGTTTTAACAAATGCAAATTCTTCTGACCTGTTCTGCAAAGCTCAAGAAAGGAACCAGGAACTTCTAGGTTGAAACAAGGGCAAAGCCCCTCCTTTCTTCATTCCTCATGCATGTACCTGACATAGCCCCGAAGCCTACCTTAGTAGACTAGGGGTTCTGACTTCAAGCCCTGGGTGTTCCTTGGGATCTTAGACAATGACGCCTTTGCTGCCCAAAACAAAATCTCACCCTGCAGCTTCTCCACTCTGCTAATTTCCCCAAACCTTACAATGACTTACAAAAAGGCAGGTAAAATCCAGTCCTTGCCCACTTGACTCTGGCTGGCATTTTGTGCGTGCAGGTCCCTCTGTCTAGCACACCGGTCCTCTGTCTCTTTGGGGGAGGGGTGGGGCTTTTCCAGCTCCCTAGGTTAGGCGAGTATTTCCCTTCCTACATTCTTAGAGCTCCTGTCTCTCATAGAGCTTGAACTTGTTAGTTGTTTGTCTCCCTCAACTAGACTGTGAGTGCCATCTGGTTAGGGACTTGCTTGTTAATCTTCCTAGTGTCCCACATAGTGTCTGGTTTTTGATTTGTGTTTAATAAGTCTGTCAAATGAATTAATGTCTAAAATAAGAGATGGTTTTAAATAATGACCTTTCTTAAGCTTCTCCTTAAGCTTGGGTGTTGTACTGTCCCAGCAGGATACGAATTGTTCTCAGACAGGTTCGCCTTTTTCCTTCTGTGTCTCCTGGCTCTCACTGGGTGCCCCAAGCTGTGCTGGCTCTACCTGGGGAAGGCAAGAGGAAGCTCTTGGGAGGGAGACACAGCCTAGCTTCTGTTCTGTGTCTCTTGGAGTAGGGTCTTATGATACTGAGAGCAATGGATGAGGTATCTAAAGTGCAGGGGTGACTGGACACATCACTGTCTCTCCTTTGCATGTTTCTTCTGCCATCTAGTGAAGGTGTGGGGATGAATGGTCTTAGTGTACCAATCCTTCCTGACCAAGTGAGGGTTCGGCCCAAGACGCCCTAGGGGATGTCGAAAAGCGTGACTAGTGCTGAACCCTGTACATACCGTATTTTCTTCCTATTCAGTTGAGAACTGTCATCTTCTCACTTAAAGGAAATGCCGTGTGGCTTCTCTGGTATACCTCCATCGCCAATGTCACTATTCTTATGCATCGGGGCCACTGTTGTGTGAAATAAGGATTGAATGCACGAGACGGGATCCCAGTGCAACAGTTGGCCTGATAACTGAGATGGTGTGTGTGTGCGCGTGTGTGTGCGCGTGTGTGTGTGCGCGTGTGTGCGCGTGCATGTGCGTGCGCGTGTGTGCGTGCGTGTGTGTGTGCGTGCGTGCGTGTGCGTGTGTGCGTGCGTGTGTGTGTGCGTGCGTGCGTGTGCGTGTGTGCGTGCGTGTGCGTGCGCGTGTGTGCGCGTGCGTGTGCGTGCGCGTGTGTGCGTGCGTGTGTGTGTGCGTGCGTGCGTGTGCGTGTGTGCGTGCGTGTGTGTGCGCGTGCGTGTGTGTGCGCGTGTGTGCGTGCGTGCGTGTGTGCGTGTGTGCGCGTGCGTGTGTGCGCGCGTGCGTGTGCGCGTGTGTGCGCGTGCATGTGCGTGCGCGTGCGTGCGTGCGTGTGTGTGTGCGTGCGTGCGTGCGCGTGCGTGCGTGCGTGCGTGCGTGCGTGCGTGCGTGCGTGTGTGTGTGTGTGTGTGTGTGTGTGTGTGTGACCAACTGGTAGGGAACAGACACATGGGATGAGGAGTGATTTATGTCTTAAGGGAAAAAATAGCTTTATCGTGCCACTCAGAGCGGTCTACAACTTAAAATGTATGGGCTGTGGTTTCCGGAATTCTGCATTTAATATTCCCAAACCGTAGTTGATAACTGAATCAGCTAAGGAGGGCTGTTACGGATACTGCCACTGGCGCCAGAGTCCTCCAGGCTTTGCCTTATACTCTTCACCTGTAAAACGAGCCAATAGAAGTCTCCGTTTCACGGGTTGCTTTGAGAATGAGAGGAGAAAACACATATGGAACGCTCAGCACAATGTGGGCACACATTTGGTAAATGTTAGCTGTTATTACTGTTATGGCTACCGCACTTTGGGTCAACCTGCTTGAATGCCTAAATGCCTAAGTGTGGGGCCCTGGGCCTATGGAAAGAAAAATGAATACATCCGGGTTCACACACAGCCTGGGGTGACAGCAGATACTAAAGCTGCCATAGCACAAGGACAATGTGCGAGGTGGGGAGGTGGCTGCCTAGGGAGGAAAAGGCTTTATGGGAGACGAAGAGAATGGTGTTTGTGTTAGACACAGTCTTGTGGTAGTTGGGCCAGTGTGTGCAAAGGCAGTGTGGCTTTTTATCCCAAAGAGTTTCATGTGGTAGGGACAGAGTGACTGCAGAATCGGAGAGGCAGAATGGCTACTGATCTGCGGAAGAGCTTGGCCTCTGGTGGGGTGGGGATTGGGAAAGAGAATTAGCAGACCAGGAAGGATTTGCATTTCAAAAGCAGCTCTCCAGGTGGTGGGAGATCCTGACTTAGGGTAGAAGAGGATTGTTGATCAGGATTGGGTCAGGGTCCAGCCTGATAAACTCAAGGGGAGCCAGGTGTGTGTGTGTGTGTGTGTGTGTGTGTGTGTGTGTGTGTGTGACTTCAATTGGAC
Organism: Arvicola amphibius; assembly: GCF_903992535.2. NCBI lineage: Eukaryota > Metazoa > Chordata > Mammalia > Rodentia > Cricetidae > Arvicola > Arvicola amphibius. The sequence continues at coordinate 21,914,540 of NC_052051.1, read as the reverse complement.
TTCGAGATCATCTTAACTGGAGAGTGGACACCTAGAATCCAGACCTGTAAAACTCTGTTACCTTCCTGAGGCCCTAGTCTAGGGCGCACACAGCCACAGATCTATATTCTCTCGGTTCTGGAGGCTGGAAGCCCACCATCCACAGTCATCCAGGTGGTACCTTCCACTTCTGGAAGTCCAGCAATGCCTTTGATGTGCTGCCCAGTCTGTATCTGTCACCACCGACTTTCTCCCTGTCTTTGCAGCTCCTTTCTTTTAAGGTTTAGGACCTGCCCTAATCCTCTGCATTCTCATTTTAATTTAACTAATCTATCTGCAAAGACCCTATTTCCAAATAAGGTCATATTCTGAGGTTCTGCTTAGACAAGATGGGAAAGGGTGGGTGTCACTACTCAACCTACAGTAGACAGAAGACATGAAAGAGCATAGGCCTTAGAGTCCTCAAGCTCAGATCCAAATATAGGCTCTGAACAGAGTGGCCGTGAGCCTTAGGTAGGGTGGGTCAGTTACGTTTTTCTCGGTCTTGGTTTTTTCACCTATGAAATGAGGACAACCGTTCCTACAGTATGTTATAGAGGCAAGAGTGATCAGGATGAAGTTGTGAGCACATTAAATGGGGTGCTGCACAGTAGGTACTCAGTTATTACTTCCTCTGGGGCTCCCCCTTTTCTGCCCTGAGTAGTTGAGAAAATACTTAACCTTGCTACGTTTCAGATGTGAAAAATTATCTTCTGGAGTCTAGAATTGGTCTAGAATCGTCTAGACCAATCCTGCCAGATTCCAAATTCTAGGAGATAATGAGAAAGCTCTTTGTGAATTGCTTAAGGGTTTGTTGTTGTGATTTTTAATCATAACCTTCATCATCATAATAACCCTTGGCCATTGCCACATCCGTTGCACCTCCACAGAGCCCAGCCCAGCCCACTCTTCTCCCAGAAGGGCCTCTTCTCCCTTACATAGAGGCTTTGCCTGTGAAGTATTACCAGGCTCAAAGTTGGGGAGGCCACGGACATGATTTTTCTTGTTTCCTTCCTTGGCCTGGGGAGGGAAATTTAGGCTAAGAGAGAAGTGATGCCCAAGTGTCAGTGGCAATTGGGATGCCTTATCTGTGGCTCCTGTTTTCCCCAACTGCAACTTCCATCTCAGAAGCAGTTTAGGGCATGTAGATGCCTAGAGGGGGCCCTAGACAGAGGTCAGGGTTCAGCTGGGATGGTCAGCATCAAGGAAGAGGGCTCAGGAACCGGAGAGACAAATCAACCGGTGAGAGTGCTTGCTGGGCTTGCCTGCCGAGGATCGAGGTTCCATTCCTGGCACTCAGTGGGTGGCTCCTCGCTGTAACTCTATTCCCCACGATTCAGCACCCTCTTCTGGCTTTATTGGCCACCGGGCACACACATGGTATGCACACATACAGGGAGGCATATACTCATACAGATAAATCTCTAAAAAGAATAGAAAGAGGTCCTTGGGGCTGAAGTGAGCCAGCAGTACCTGTGTGGCTGACCTGGCAGGTTGTTTTATTACCACCCTGGCAGTGGCTACCACTCTGTGTGCTCCAGTGGGTGGAGAGAAGGCTTCCGCTGCAGTGTGGAGAGCCAATGATACTCCATTGGTAGGCCTGTGCTTCCCTGCAGACTGGGTCCTTGTGATCCTTGCCTTGGAAAGACCCAGGAAAGGGGTGAGGGGATACCTTATCTGTGGCTCCTGTTTTCCCCAACTGCAACTTCCATCTCTTCTCCTCTCCTCCTTCCTCCTCTTGTTCCCTCTCACTTTCTCCACCTTGCCGCTCTGCCTTCCTTGAGATTGTAGGTCTAAAGATAAAGTCAAAGTCCGCAGAGCCACTTCTGGTGACTGATTTGGGGCTAGGGAGGATTAGAAAGCCTGGGGCTGTCAGAGACTTGGAAATCACGGCTGTCAGTTACTGGCTTCTGCTTTGCATCAGGTGCGGTGCTGAGCTTCCTGGGGCTTCTGACTCTTAATCCTTGCCACCACTACCCAGGGACACAGACTACAATCCCTGCCACGTCAGAGAAGGCTAAACAACATGCCCAGGGCATGCCTGGTGCTCAGCCAGCAAAAGGCCCATCTGGGATTCAAATCTTGATCTGGCCAAAGCCCACAGGTATTTTTGAGTCTTTCTTGGGGCCAGTGAGACCATTTAGGGGTTCACAGAGGTACATACAGTTGATCACATTCTATGAACAAATTCTTCATTCTAAGCGCAGAGACTTCAAGACAGGACTTCTGCCTCGAAGCCTATGCTTTGCCATAGTGTCGGGGACTACAGGCCCCAGGACTAGCCACGGCTGCGTCCACTGTGTTCTGTGCAGCTGCCCATCTCTGGGAGAGATATGGCATCAGAGGAAGGACAAGACAGATTTGAAGGCCTTTTGATTTTATTTATTACTTACGTATTTATTTTTGAGACAGGGTCTCACTATGTGGCCTTGCTTGTCCTGGAACTTGTTATATAGGCTGGCATCAGACTCACAGAGATCCTCCTGCCTCTGCCTCCTGAGTGCTGGGATTAAAGGGCCTGGGCCACCACACCTGGTTTCCTTTGCTTTTTCCTTGTTGTTTCCCCACTAACCACCTTAGTTTCTTATAGATGATGTTGAGTCTTCTGGTTAAAGCAACTTATTGTCGCAAGTCATAGTTAGTCATCTGCTCAGAAGGGGCTTGGGGGCTTAAGGATCCCCTGGCTGGCTTAATGATGGCTGGAACTCTGGAGGAAGTGGGCAAGGAAGCAGAGGTCAGAGCCAGGAACCCCAGAGTCCCCTGTACTAGAAGAGGGAAGGCAGCATGCTGGGGCAAAGCAGTCTGGGCTGCCTCTTATTCCAAGTAGAGCCCAGGAATCCAGACTCCCACACAGGCCAGCTCTGCACCTCACAGTGTCCCCTTAGGTACTGGCAGCTATGGTCTTATGCTGGGTACCCACTCCCACCCTTGCCCATTGACTATCAGCTGGGTAGCCTGGCCCAGCTCAGCCACCTGCCTGCTGCCTGAGACCTTGACCAAGGAGTTTTACAGCTTCTAGCCACAGAGGCCTCTCCATAGGCAAGAAAGCAGAAATGAAGTAGATATAATCACTCTAGGGAGAGTTTCATGCCCCTAAGTCCTAGGGTCCCCAAATACCAGGATTTATAGACATTGTTCTTGCTAGAACAACTCAGGAGGGCTGGTTTAGCCACCGTCCAGGATTCGCATCAGAGCTATCTGTAAACTTCTGGAGCAGCAGGCATGTTTTTTGCACTGTCCCAGGGAGGGCGGATTGGATAACGAGACAATCTGCCTGCATTTTCTAAGTCTTTGTGTCCCCACAGAAGTGTAGGATGGCCTCTTCAGTTTGTTTGCTTGTTTGTTTTGTTTCTGAGACAGGGTTTCTCTGTGTGTCTCTGGCTGTCTTGGAACTCGCTCTGTAGACCAGGCTAGCTTCGAACTCAGAGAGCTCTGCCTGCCTCTGCCTCCCATTAAAGACGTGTGCCGCGATGCCCAGCGCCTCTTCAGTATGTTTATTATTGTTGTTTTTGTTTGTTTTTAAGACAGATTCTCACTCTTAGCCAAGGCTGACCTGGAATTTCTATCTTTCCCCTGCCTCAGCCTCCCATGTGGAGGAGCTCAGGAGGAGGGGGAGCAGCAAGCTTCTTTTTGCCAAGAATAATAATTTTCAGAACTGATGACTCTTGATGCCTCTGAGAGCACAGGGTTGGGGTGGGGGCTTGGGAAGTGGGACCGGGAGGGGAGCTTTTGTGGGAGGTAATGGGAAGCCAGTGAGGGTGGCTTCGAAGTGGCCCTAGGTATCCAGCTCTTCTATATGTGGGCTGGCGCTAAAGATGCCTTGAAGTGGTCTTCAGTTCTGGGCCTTTGCAGAGCTGTCTCTGTACCTGGCCAGGATCAGGATGTGAACCCCAGTCTGTCTAAGTGTAAAGACCCCAGAAATGTCAAGATCTCTAAAGATCAGAAAATTGACAGAGTAAAAAATATGCCCACCCGACTCCCCCTACCCCCATAGGATAACAAGTGTGAACCGCTATGCTCAGCATAAGGACTTTTATGGAGTTAGAACTAAGGTCTAGAGAAGGGCCAGCAGGAAGCTGTCAGTGGGGCCCATGTGGAGAGAGTTTTCCTAGCTAGGATCTTGGGTACACTGATGACTAGTTTTGCTATGAAGGTGCCAAGTGACTGTGGATCAGTCCCTTGCTTATTCTGAATCTGTTTTCCCATATAAAGTGGGGGATCAGCAAGATAATACTAAGGTTTCATGAGCCTTGATCTGGGGTTCTGGAAGGCATGTCTCCTGCTGCCCAGTCTGTCGTCTCCTTTCCTGCCTCTGTATCACCTCCTCTGGTGACCTGTCCTCAGCATTCATCTCCTGAGATTCTGGACAGAGCCTGGATTCAGGTTCCTCCTGTCCCCTCCCACGTGTCAAACGACATGCCCGGGCCCGCAGGTTCCAGCTTGCTCTCTTCCACCATGCCCACTCGCTAGAAGTGCAGCAGGTGCCTGCGAGTCTGGGGAAGTTCAAGGTGGTTTCTCTGCAGGTCTGTCTGGATACCAGTGCCAAGCCGAGTCCAAGTAGAACTCCTGTCCAGAGACTCACGGGCCATGACCCATGCTCGCCTAGATCAGTCTTTGCCCGTGTTCCTCTGTTCCCCCTGCCAAGAAGGGCGGCTTTGCCTTTCCAAATCCCTGCCAGACTCCTGCACACCTTTTTCAGGTTTCTGCTCACGTGCCAGCTTCTAGCCCACAAAGCCTCACGAGCCCTCCTCCACCTCACAGTGAAATTCTCCTTACCTCCTCTACATTCCCACAGTACCTTATCTATTCCCTTCTGGGGACAAGTTCTGCTGCACCTTAGCTTTATCTGAGAGGTGTCTGATCTCTTTTCTACTGAGATCTCATTCTCTGCTCCCCAGCCTCCTGCACAGAGCAGGTACTTAATCCAGTCCTGAAAGTTTTATTGGCCAAGAGCTGCCTCCAGCCTTGAGCTAGGCTGGTTTCTCTGGAACCCCTGTGGCCCACATCAATCACTGGAGGCCACAACTTCTCACATAGCTCCTCCTTTATTTCTGGGTTGGAGAAAGGCCAAGCAGGACAGTAGCTAAGAACTTAAATTCCACTCCCGATTTTTCCATTTGTTGGCTGTGACTTCCTCTCAGCAAGTCCTGATTTTTCTCTGGTTAAAACAAAGGGATAAGGCTGGGTGTGGTAATGCACACCTGTAATTCCAGCACTAGGCAGACTGAGGCAGGAGGATTGTGAGTTTGGAGCCAACATGGGCTGTATAGAAGTACTGTCTTAGTCCCTGCTTCCCCCCAACAAAACAAAACAAAATCAACAAGCCAAATCAAAGTGGTCAGGATGGCAAATACGTTGGGGGTGTGGAGAACTGACTGGAGCCCCGCTTAAAGTGCCCCGAGAACACGGCGGAGTGTAAGTGGCCAATACACAGGTATAATCTGTTATTTTTAAATTAATGATGATTGCTTCAGCAAATAAAGGACTTTCTCATGGCCAGAGTGAAGTCTTTCAACAGTTTCGAGGTCTTCAGGGTCTTAGGTCACTGGGGGCCCATGAGACTCTCGCGTAAGGAGCTAGCTTCCAGCCGGAAGGTGTCTGAGTAAACGAAGCGTGGGCTGTGGGGAACAGAGGTGCTGCCAGGCTGGAAGGGCATCAGCTAGGAGAGTGATAGGAGTACAGCTGCTTCCTGTGCAGCATGGGGGTGGGCGGAGGGGGTGTGTTTATATGCAGAAAGGAGCAGAGTGGAAACACAGCCCCGGAGTCTCCCTGTGGAGGGGCTCAAGAGGAGGGGGAGCAGCAAGCTTCTTTTTGCCAAGAATAATAAAGAATAATAATTTTCAGGACTAATGGCTCTTGATGCCTCTGAGAGCACAGGGTGGGGGTGGGGGCTTGGGAAGTGGGACCGGGAGGGGAGCTTTTGTGGGAGGTAATGGGAAGCCAGTGAGGGTGGCTTCGAAGTGGCCCTAGGTGTCCAGCTTTTCTCTATGCGGGCTGGCACTAAGGATGCCTTGAAGTGGTCTTCAGTTCTGGGCCTTTGCATAGCTGTCTCTGGACCTGGCCAGGGTCAGGATGTGAACCCCAGTCTGTCTAAGTGTAAAGACCCCAGAAATGTCAAGATCTCTAAAGATCAGAAAACTGGCAGAGGAATGATCTGCCCATCCCTACCCCCTTCCCTGCCCCCATTAGACAGAGGGAACAGAGACTCACTTCCTGAGAGCCTCGTGGGAACTCGCTTCTGAACCTGTGGTGGGCTGTGGATCTAGGTCTGTGTTAGGGTTAGGGAGAAGAATGAAGTGGGTGCCAGGGAATCCAAGGGTCGGAGATGCTAATCCGGTGTCAGGTTGGCAGCCATCTGTTGCCAGGGGTGTGGGATCCAGGTGAGTGGGATGTGCGCGGGCTGGAGCCTTCACTGTTGCAGGTCTTCCTTTTGGAAAAGGAGAAAGGGCTGGGTAGGTGGGAGCTGGAGGCATGCTGAGATGTGGGGGAAGCCAGAGGGTGGCCCGAGATGAACGAGGAGGCTGTTGCCAAGCAGCCAGAGACTGGGGAAAACTGCAGAGCCGCTCTTACTGTGGGGCTGGCCCTGACCAGCCTGTGCCATGGTGGGGTCTCGCCTGTGCCACTCAGAAATTAGAGCTCGCAAGGTCGTGGTAGGACGATTAGATCAGGAGTGGCTTTTAGGGCTGGAGACTTCAAAGCCGTGTTCCTGACGTGCCCTCCCTGGCTGTTGTCCTAGGTTTTGTGCTGTCAAAAGGGTGTAGCAGTCCCAATCTAAGACAGTCCTTCCCCATCCCTTCTGTCAGTCTGCCCACCCACCCAGGCCTGTTTTATTCCAGTTTACTTCAACTCTTTATTTGAGTGTTAAAAATGTTTATTGATTAGCCACCTACTATGCATCAGGCATTGCCTCGGATTTGGGGGAGGGAACTTATGCCCGCCCCACTTTGCCTCTTCTCAGCCTCCAGTCTTTTAAGTCCCCTTGCCTTCAGGTAGGACTTTTTGCTGGATTTATCTTCAGGCGAACTGAAAGCCAATCAGAGTTAATTGTTAAACCTAATGGCTGCTGAGTTTCACCGGGCTGGGCTGGCTGGAGGGGGCTGTGCTGGCCTTGCTCCCCCGGAGAGGGGCCAAACCACCCAGGTTTTTCTGGTCTGTACCTGCTACCTCTTCCTACTATGAGGTGTGTGTGTTGGGGGGCTCTCCTTCCCAGGGAGCCAGCCTACCACTTGGACCCTCTCCCCTGCCTCCACAGAGGTGAGCCTGGGACGTGTCCGTATGAGTCCTGGCCCTGATCCAAGACCCTCTGCTTGAGTGCTCTTGGGAAGGCTGGGAGATTCCAGGGTGCCAGCCCAGGGGACCCAGCATGCAGACAGTCAGTATACTGCACCAGCCTTGCCTGCTGTGGTCTTTGGTGAGGAGACAAGGAAGAGGTGACAGTGGCCCAAACCCTCTATACTATGAGTCCATAGGGGCTCCACTGACAGCTGCAGCACCCTGCTCACCACCGCCCGCCCCCAGTCTTTCACTGGGTTTCTTGTTCAAGCCCTTCCTCCCTCTATACTTTAGGCACAGGCCTCCTCGAGCATAGGGCAAAGGCTTATTTCTTCTGTAGAAGTCGAGCCTGAGGCAGGTCCCTGCCAAATTTTAGAGACAGCTCAGCTAAAACTTCTAGGTCAGCAGGCCCTGTCAAAACTGGTGACCTTCTGCAAATGGACACCTCTCTGAGCTACACTGTCGTCCTCTGAACTCTGGTCCCTCCATCACCAACAGTGTGGATGTAACAGGCTGCAGAGGTGGATATTAACATTGGCCTCAGCAGGGGGTGTAAAATGAGTAGCTATGGCTCTTTTCTGACTTGGCTATTCCTCTGAAGCTTAGCTCTGGGCCAGACCCAAGGAGGTCACCACTTTACACCCCAAGGACCCGATGTAGAGTGCTCGCTCCAAAAGAGTGGCTACTGAGCATTCCAAATGTGACTAGTGAAGCAAAAGAACTGATTCTAAATTCTGTTAATAATTTCATTTTAATCACTTAGACATTTAAAGCAATATTCCATTTAGTTGTAGACAAACTTCTATGAATATTTGGGAAGTAAGATTTGTCAATGTGCTTTTTTTTATTTTAAAAGCTAAATATTGGGGGCTGGTGAGATGGCTCAGAGGTTAAGAGCATTGCCTGCTCTTCCAAAGGTCCTGAGTTCAATTCCCGGCAACCACATGGTGGCTCACAACCATCTGTAATGAGATCTGGTGCATACATGCAGACAGAACATTGTATTCTCTTTTATTTATTTAAAGATAAATTTAAAGATAGATAAATCTTTACCCTGTAAAGATTTGTCACTTGTATTGGTTTAATAAAATACTGATTGGCTTACACTTACACATCATTGTTCATCATGGAATGAATTCAAAACAGGAACTCAAACAGGGCAAGAACCTAGAGACAGGAGCTGATGTGGAGGCCATGGATGGGTGCTATTTACTGCTTGCTCCCCATGGCTTGCTCAGCCTGATATGTTACAGAATCTAGGACCACCAGCCCGAGGATGACACCATCCACAATGGGCTGGGTCCTCCCCCATCAATCACTAATCAAGAAAATGCTTTACAGGCATGCTCAGCATGATCTTTTAGAAGCATTTATTTATTTGTTTATCTGTCTATTTATCTGGGTTTTTTTTTTTTTTTTTTGGTTTTTTGAGACAGATTTTCTCCGTGTTAACAGCAACCTTGGCTGTCCTAGAACTTGCTTTGTAGACCAGGCTGTCCTGGAACTCTGAACACACAGAGATCCGCCTACTGGGATTAAAGACAGGCGTCACCAAGCCCTATTGTAGACACACTTTCTTATTTGAGGTTCTTTCCTTTCAGATAACTCTAGCTTGCGTTAAGTTGGCATAAAACTGTCCAGCACCATTGCTCCTCCTACCTCAGGCTCCTCAGTTAGCTACGATGGCAGACCCCTGTCACTGTGCCAGCTTTAGGTCATCCTTCTACTGGACAGGGTGGTTATAGCCAGTGTTGAACTGGACACATTTAAACAACACTACAAGGCTCTGGAAAGACTAGCTGTCTGAGGGACCCTGGGGAGACAGCAGGCCTAATATTCCTTATCTCACCCCCAAACCCAGAGGAATGCTTCTTGGTGGGACGTTACCCTGGATCATCCCATAGCCTGCAGGCTACCAGTGCTGCTCATTTTGGCCCTGCCACTTGCTTGGTGTGACACTGGGTCCCTTACATCTGTCAGTGAGACTGATGGCACTGGCTAAGTCATCCCAGGAAGCGGCTAGCACGCCTGATTCAGACTGGCAGTGACTGCTCTTTCCTCTTTGGATGCTGCTACCACTGCTGCATCCACTGCTTGGGTTTGATTGTACCACATGTTTGGGTGAGAAGTGGACCAGATGGACACATGGGAGCTGGGATGGGGAACTGGGGGATGCTTTGTGTGGTACCTCCATCAATGGCTTCCCTTCGGGGACCTCTTTGGATCTCCTTTTATGCCAGGGATCAGGTAAAGATAAGTCCCCATTTTGCAGATGAGGAAAATAGAGGCCTTTCCAAGGAAAAATTCCTAGCCACATAAACAGAGCATAAGTGCAGGACTTCCCAATCCTGTGTTGGTGATGTTGGGGCTGGTGTTAGCAAGGCCTCTTTTCTGTAGGTTGCTATAGGAGACAGGGGCAGCTGAGGAATGGTATTGTTCATCTCCTATGACAGGAGAGGGTTATCTCATTTTGCTTGCCATTGCTCTGGTAGAAACCGTGATCAAAGCAACTTGGAGAGGAAAGGGTTTATTTGGCTCACACATCCCAGGTCACAGTTCATCCCTGAGTGAAGTTAGGGCAGGAACTCCAGGCAGGAGCTGAAGCAGAAACCATGGCGGAACACTGCGCACTCACTGGCTCATTCCGCCTGCTTTCCTGTACAACCCAGGACCACCAGCCCAGGGGAGGCATCGCCTACAGTGTATTAGGTCTTCCTAATCACTAATCGATCCCCCCAGATTGCCTACAAGCAAATATGATAGAGACAGTTCCATAATTGAATTCCCTCTTCCCAGATGACCCTAGCTTGTATCAAGTTATCAAAAAGCCAATCAGCAGAGTGTCTTTTTTGTTTGTGTTTGGTGTGTGTGTATGTGTGTATATGCATGTGTTTGCCTGTATTTGGAGGCCAGCGGATAGGCTGTGCTGATGTTCTGCAGGTGCCACCCTCTCACTCAGCCCCATCTCGCACCCCCAGCCAGGGTCTCATTATATAGCTTTGGCTGTGCTGGACTCTGCTATATAGAATGGGCTGTTCTTGAACTTCCGGTGATCTTCCTGCCTCTGCCTCCTGAATGTTGTGATTACAGACTCGTATCACCCCTCCTGGCCCTGAGAGGGTCCTGACACTGTTCAGTGAAGCTGTGTTGTTCTCGAGCTGGAGATACAGAGGAGGAAGGGTGCAGGGAAGAGAGGGTGGAGGTGCAGGAAGGCAGGCTGGAATCACACAGGAAGATGGTGGCCAGTTGGTGCATCTGTTTGTTTAGCTCCAGCCCTCTGCTCAGCCCTGGCAGGACTGTGGCCTCCTCTCCTGTCCGGTCCCCAGAGAGAGCTTCTGAGAAAGAGGCTTTTGTTCGCCAGCTCCTTCTGTTTTCTTCTTAAGGTGGTTGCACATGTGAGTGCCCTGGGGCGCATGCGCGTGTGGGTGCTGTGGGACGCATGGCATGCAGTACACACACACACTGCCACTGCTACCTGATGTCATCCCTACCCATTCCATGTCCTGAAACCAGAGCTTTTCTGTGGCAATCTCCTTTCTGGATAGACCACAGGCTTTCTTGCCAAGCAGGCCCTAGTCAAAGTCCTCTCCCGCGGCGAGTTTCCCTCTGATCTTAGGCAGGTCATTTGGAATTGTTTCAGCCTCACTTTCCTTATCCAAAAAGAAACAATGAAGACAATGTACTGACAGTGGGGCGGTGGTGGCGCACACCTTTGATCCCAGCACTCGGGAGGCAGAGGTAGGCAGATCTTTGTGAGTTCGAGACTAGCCTAGCCTGCAGAGTGAGTTCCACGACAGCCAGGGCTACACAGAGAAACCCTGTCTTGAGAAACCAAATAGTACACAGACAACCTAGTAGTTAAGATCCTGGGTCCAAGGCCCATGTTGTAGGGCACACCTTTAGTCTTGATATTGGGGAGGAAGAGGCAGTCTGTGAGTTCAAGGCCAGCCTGGTCTGTACAGTGAGTACCAGGCTAGCCAGAGCAAGTTGAGAGATAACTAACTCAAAGAAAGAGTAGGAGAAGCAGCAGCAGCAGCACCATTCCCACCCCCTCCCATCCTCACCCTCCCACCATCACCCTCCACCCCCACCCCCCACACACCGTCTATGTCCTGTGGTGATATTTTGTGCTCTAACAAATAAAGCTTGCCTGTGGATCGGAGTGTTGAGTCAGCCACTAGTTAGCCATAGCGGCCAGGCCGTGATGGCTCACACCTTTAATCCCAGTACTTGGGAGTCACAAGCCTTTAATTCCAGCACTGGGGAGGTGGAGACAGGAAGGGATATAGCTGGGCAGCGAGAGGAATACAAGGTGGGAGGAGGCAGGAACTCAAGGCGTCCAGTCTGAGGATGTGCAAAGAAGGTGGCTGTTGGGGGGGCATTTTGTCTCAGCTCTGCCACTTACTACTGTGGTCTTCCATGTGTCAGCTCACTCCCTGGAGCGCGGGATGTTCATGTTATAGAGTCCTGTTAGAGAGGATGGACCTCTCTATAGGATCATCCTAATCCTCTGTTGGTTCTAGACGCTGACACAACCGCTCACACCTTCTCTAGATTAGAAGGGAAGTGACTTGCCCAGGCCACAGAACAAGCCAGGCCTGTGTGACTCCAGAGCCCAAGTTCACAAACCATTGTCTGTTTTCCTCCTGTTCCTCTGGTCGTCGTGTCCCTTATGACACAGAAACATGGAGGCTGGTGCTCCTGAGTGCATGAGGACTCCGGTCTCTCCTCCCAACTACACTGCCCATTGTGGACCAGGCTTGTGATCGAACTCAAAGAGGAAGCAAAGGGGCTTAAAACCTCCACGATCAGAGTGCCAGTGTTAGAAAGGCTCCAAGAGACGCCTAAGCCCAGCCATACTGTGTCACAGATGGGGAGACCAAGGCAGAACAGTCAGGTGGAGACGGTGATGGGTGTGCTTTTCTCTGGGTGCTGGAAACCTCTGGGCTGTTGTGGAGGAAAGCCCTGAGGAGAGGGCCCTCCTGTCTGTCCCCAGGGCACTGTGAAGTCTGTGGGTCCCACCGCACTTTGTTTTCTCTCTGGCTGCTCAGCCCAGGCTCCTTCCTCCTCATTAATTGTCCCACAGTTAGTTTTGACTTCTTTCCTTTCCTTTCTCAGGCCTGTGGCTTCACAGTGGCCTTAGAATAAAGGCTCATCTTCACAGTAGCTTTCAGGGCTCTGCAGACTCCCCTCCTGCCCTCCGGCTCTGTGTGGCTCTCAGGCCTTTCTGTTTAACAGGTTCCACAACTTCCCAGGTTTCTTGGACCCTCCTGTGCCAGCCTCACGTGCCAAGGGGCTAACACTCTCTTCTCATTCCAGGTGCCTGGTTTAGGAGGCCTTCCCCAGGGAGCCAGTGTACAGAGGAGGGGTGAGTGCCACAGAGGCTGTCTCCTGCTTCAGCTGAGGTTGGGCCCAAAGGTTCTAGATTGTTCTGTTACTGCCGAGGCAGCATGAAGGTTTGTCTAGGTCTCAGGTTTTTCTAAGGCTGGCAAAGGGGGCAGTGCTGAGGCTGTCCCTGTGGAAGCAGAGGCTGAAGCGTTCCTTCACTGGGCACTCTGTTGGCACACTCGGCCTGAGCCGCTTGCCCACCAAGGGAGGAGACAGCAGACTGGAAGCTGGATCTAGCTGGATCTGTGGGCCCTTGGCCCTTGCTTCCTTTTGCTCAGCCACTCCTGGGTGTAGATTAGACTAGTCAGAGGGCAGTTCTGCTTAGCCTTGCCACTGAGCACAATGGAACCTCCTGTTCTGTTGGTCCTAGAATCATGTATTTGTGGTCCAGGCAGGTGTTGGGGAGTCTAGGGTCAGGATAAATGAGATTTCTTGAACTTTCTGGCAGGAAAATTCTCTTTTGTTTTGTCTCTTTTTTTTGAGACAGTTTTTTTTTTTTAGGGAAATGTTTGTTGGAAATGAACCTCAAAGAATCTTTTTTTTTTTTTTGAGGTTGAATATTTATTCAGGGGAGTTATGAAGGGGGAAGGGGGAGGGAGAGAGAGAGAGACAGAGAAGGGGAAGCAGAGAAGTGGGGAGAGAGGCAGAAGCGAAGCTGACCTCAAAGAATCTTAACATACAGGATAGCCAAGTGGGTTGCATCCCCTTCTGAAGTTGAGGTAAGGCTAGAGAATTGGCTAATTCCTCAGGACAGGCAATACCACAGAACTTTCTTTGGCTTTGGGTTAGATACTTCGCACATCATTGGCTCAGCTAGGCATGGTGACACAGGCCTACAGTCCTCCAATAAGGAGGCTGAGGGAATGGTCCAGACCAACATGAAGGCTGGACTCACAACAGGATAAAGCATAGTAAGTCAACAAACAGAAAAGAGAAATCAGAAGTACAACTGGCTCACAGAAGGGTGAGGTTGCAGAGCGGGCAAAAGCTAGTGACCTACATGGACTGAGAAATTGTAAAGTCACATGCTATTGTCACTTGTGGGGCTGTTAGGCAGGATTGCCATGGCTGTAACCTTATTCTAGAATCTCCTAGTTTAGTTTTGGATCCATATGAGGTATACACACACACACACACACACACACACACACACACGCACATGCACGTGCACACGCACGCGTCCGCAGGGTCTGTGGTGGAGGGGCAGGCAGTGATGTTTAGCCAGGCTGGGGCAGGTAGAATGAATGGCTACAGAGCTGGAGTGTGTTATCCCTGAGTAGTGGGGGCAGGGGTGGCTTTAGCTCCATGTAAGAGGAGCGATTTGGTTCCTTCCTGCCAGCACTTGGCCCCATGGATATCTCTGGGCAGGAAGCACTGGGAACAAGGAATTCTCTGTCCGCAACCAAAGGGCAGCCCAGACAGCAGGGGCCCAGACAGCAGGGGTGGTGGATTAGGAGTCCCCAGGAGGGGGCCTGCGCAGCAGTTCCATGACATTTGGGTAAGCTCCTGTGTGCAGAGAGAGGTGGGGGCACAGTAACAGGAGGCAGAGGTCCATCTGCTCAAGCATTTATTCTTCATGTTCCTCAAGTCTTCCCAGGAGCCAGGTTCAGAGGCCACTCTGTAGGACTCAGGGTAGAGAAAGAAGAGACAACAGGTATTAGCCACCATCTGTTTACTGAGAGAGCCCAGGGATGTGGGTGGGGGGGGCGCGTTAGTTTTCACAGGCTGCCTGCTGTCCTGGAGGCCGCTGGCCCACTAAGTTCCATATATTTTCTCTGAGGTCTTGACCCTGTTACTTTTCCTTTCTGGACCTCAGCTCCATATTTAATAGACTATGGATGAGCATATTAGACCTGTTGAAGGGTTCCCAGCTGGGAGAGGCTGGGCCTAAGTGCACAGGGGCAGTCCCTACATTAGTGGCACAGACTTGCTCCTCCTGCCTGGTTGACCTGGGTCAGAACATAGGACCGAGGATGAAAAATCAGGCTAACGCGCCATAAACCCTCTGTCTTTCTCCCATTCCTCTTGTCTCTTCCCTTTGAGCTGTCCTCTACTGTCCTCAGTTTAGATGTCTGACTATCAAGAAAGGACTGATTTCCTTTTAGGGTTTCTTTGTCATGAGAAAGACTCTTGATTAGTCCCATTTTTTGTTAGACAGGAATATTTTGAGTTGCTTGGCATAGGTCAGTTTCCTGCCCATGTACCTAACGGAGGGGTGAGGCTACCACCAGACCAAGGTCATGGTGACCGCTGCACAGACACCCCTGGACCATACTAGGGTTTTTGCTGAGTCCCGGTTATAGGAGGATGAACAGCTCACAGCCTGCAGGGGGCAGAAATGCCCCTCTTCTTTGCTGGGTATAGACCATCAGCAGTGATAACAATCGCTTAATGACTGCATCACCCTCTGCCTGTGACCTGGGCAGCCAGTCTCCTCTCTGAGCGTGTTTCCGATAGCAAGTGGGGCAATGATGGTACCCCTCTATTGATATGCTGGTGTAACTACATAAGGGAATATGCCTAGCACAAAGCTCTGAAGGAAGCAGAGGCCCAGTAATGCAGCATTGGTGACAGAGACCTGATGTGCTTTCAGGCCCCACTGTGTGGTGTGCGTGTTATCCTCATGATGGTCCTTTGGTGAGTACTGTGATCATTAGCCCATTGTATAGGTGCAGAAGCAGAGGCGCAGCTTAGTCCATACACTGGGATTCAGGCCCATGGAGCCTGGTTTCAGAGCCCAGCCTCCGATCATTCTGTTTGGTAGGTCAAGTGACCACCGTGTGTCTGTTTGCCTGCTGCTTAGTGGCACACTTCATGGCCTACAGAGGCAATCCTGACCCTGGCTGTACTGTTCTGACATCCTGCTGAAGTCCACGGTCTGTCTCCATGCAAATCTGTCTGTCCAGCATGCAACACTGCGCCAGGTGTCTCGAAAAACCATCCATGAACCCGCCTAAAAGACCTTCCAGACCAAGGCTGCATCATGAGGCTTTGCTTTCTTCGAGGTTCTGTGCTGGACGTATCATCTCATTTAATTACACCAGCCGATTGGTAGGGGGGTACTGTTATTGCCCTGTTTGCCAGCAGGCACACGCTCAGTGAGAAGAGTGGCTGACTCAGGGTCTCAGGGCTGAGAGTCCAGAAGCCGTTGTTCAAGGTCATATCTGCTGGGCTTCAGAGTCTTTGCTGAAACGACCGTCATCCCTGTGTCCTCTCGGGTGGGATGGAGGTGTGCAGCTGTCGCTGGGACACTGTGCAAATTGCTGTTAAGAGAGACGGGCAAAGCACAATGGAGTTCAGAGGAGAGATCAGGGAAGAGGGGAGGAGGGGGCCTTGGATCCAGTTGAATGGAACTGGGATCTAAATGTTTGATTCAGGAAGGGCTCTCCATGAGAGGGGAATGCCTGAGCAACAGCGGGGAAGGGAGAAGCAGGGGTCGTTAGGTTTCCCCAGGATTGGAAAGCTACGGGCAAAGATAGTGTTTTCAGCTTCCTCCAAAAGTGCCCCTTCCTTTCATTTTGTTTTATTCAATAGTGTGAGAGAAATACTCGATATGCTTCCCCTCCTTCCAGATATGAGGAGCTAGCCCCATCTGGATGGTGGACCCCCAGGGCATGCTCGCTAGTAGGTTTTAGACTTAGCCTCCCTTCACTCCAGCGGGTGGGAGATGGTCCATTGCCCAGAGTTCAAAGCTCTGAGAGGCAGGGTGACTTCTGGTGGTCTTTCTGGAGAGAGGGCTTCCTAACCTCACTCTGGACTACAGGTGAAAACAGGTGGCACTGACCCTTGAAGAGCCACCTCTCTTACTGGACAGACAGTGGACAGTACCTGTCTCTGGGATCAAGGAGAACCGAGGAATGAGTTTGCTGTTAGTGGCAGTCGTACTTACTAAGGAGAACTTACAGTGTGTTATTATATCCCCATTTTATAGGCGAGGACCCCAAAATTCTAAGGAAAGCAATGGCATATCTTTATCACACAGAAGGTAGCTGTGTCATTGTCTTCTGAAGGAGGGACAGACTCATGGGAGACTCAGTGAGGAAGCCTGCACTTCCTTCCCCTGCTTTTGCCACCTTATGATTTCCCTGACTCCAGCTGCACCACCTGCTTCCCAGCCTCTCTTGCCTGTAGTAACAGGTCATCCCTTGACTTATTGCCTGCCTGCAACCAGAGGGGCTGTGTAAGCAGAGGTTTCTCTGTCCTGCCCTGTCCTACAGCTGCTTTTAAATAATCACCCAGGGGCTTAATATTAATTACAGAATATTTAACCTATAGCTCAGGCTTATTGCTAACTAGCTCTTACATTCAAATCAACCCATTTCTATTAATCTATGTATTTTCATGTGGCCATGGCTTTATCGGCCCTCTGGCATCTTGCTTCTAGGGCAGCTGGCCAACATCTCTCTTAACTCCCGCCTAGCTTTATTCTGCCTGGCTATAGGTCAGTTTAGTTTTCATTATCAAGTAATAAGAGCGAGCAGCACATTCATAGCATATGGAAGGATCATCCTACAGCAGGGCTGTTTGGGGAGGGTCCTGGCTGTGGAATGTTCCCCAGATAAGGTTCAGATATCCAGCATTTCCTGTGGCTTCGAGTCCTGGAGTTTTTCTGACCTTCTCTAGCTCACATAGACTAGAATACAAGTAAGTACCTGAGAGTTTCCCACAGAAGGATCCTCAGCCCCCCCCTCTCTAATTTTCCTCTATAATCCTGAAGTACAGGACAGAAAAGTGAGTTGTTTTGTTTTGTTTTGAGATAGTCTCCTAGATAGCCCAAGCTGGCCTTGAATGCACCTTAAAAAAAAACTTGGGATGACCTTGAATTTCTGATCTTCCTCTGGCTGGAAGATCTTTCAGGCTCTGTTGCCCGGTACCTGGTCTCTGTAGTGCTGGGGTCTGAGACTGGCCTTTTACACACGTCAAGTAAGCAGTCTTCCAACTGAGTCATATTCAAAACCTTAATAGTCCCTTTTTGTGGGTAGATTAACTGAAGCTCAGAAAAGGCAAATGACTTCTCCATTCCAAATTCACATGTTACACACATGTGAGCATGCACACACACACACACAAACACACACCACATACCAAACACACACGCACACTGGCCTGGATTAAGGAGGGGGTACTGGAGTGGGGAGAAATTGAGAAAACACCCCAAAGCTCCCCATAGCTGCCAGCACCAGGCAATGGGAAGGAGGAGCTAGATTCCTGTGCACTGAAACCCAACACACTGAGTATACTCTCTAAGACAGTGTGTTCAGTGTTTACCTTGTACGCACTAAGGAGTGCTTTGGGTTTTTCCAGAAAAGTAGTGCCGTGTATGAACCCAAACTAGGGATTTGATCTTCTGAGAGCACTGGACTCTTGTAAGCCCAAAAGGGATCCTGGGATCACTGGGGATGGTTGTGCAAGTCTGGAAATACTCTAGATAAGCTTTATGGCAGGTGAATGACCGCTCTCTTATAACTCAACACTGGGGGTGCTGGAGAAATGGCTCAGCATTTAAGAGTACTGCTGCTCTTGCGTGGGACCCTGCTTAGTTCCCAGCACCCACATGGTGGCTCACACCCATCAGTGAGCCTAGTGCCTTCTTCTGGCTTCTGTGGGCACCAAGCATGCATACAGCGCACACACAAACATGCAAGCAAAAGACTCACACACATAAAATAAGCATAATTATTTTTTTTTAAAAAAAGAATAGTCTGGATTAGAGCATACCCCACCCGTGAGAGCTCAGCAGATTTGTTGAATAAATGCATTAATAAACATTACATCTTGTAAAGCACATATGTTTGCTCCTCATAACAGCCTTGAGAAGAGGTAGGCCAAGAATAGTCCCCACTTAACAGGTAAAGAAATGGAGGCCAGGGAACATGAAGTGGCTCGTCTTGAGCAATTGAATGTGAGTTTTATAGAGTTGGCAAAGATTTTTCTCCCCTGCCATTTAAACTTTGCTTCACTAAGGCTTGACTGAATACTTTTTCGACAGTTTGCACAGCCACGGGGGATGCGCCATTTAGCATGAACAACCATCCATTTCTTCCCGTTGTCCCGAGACTTTGACAAACAGCAGAGATAACGTGATTGGTGCCGGGAGGTGCACGCCAGGATTGTGGGTGGCCACATGGGTACCCAGGACGGGGGAGCACAAGGCAACTACAGCCCAGGAGGACGACAGATACTGTGCAAGGATAGAAAACACGGCCACATGGCTGGGTTGGTGGTCCCAGCTACTTGAGACTGAGTTGTGCCCTCTTGCGGTCACTACTGCAGGAGTCAGGGAGGTGACTACCTTAGCATGGGGACGCCGTGCTCTGGCTGCTGGACTGCAGTTGCACTTGTGCTTTGTCCAGACTCAGGCCTGCGTGGAGACCTCGTTCCACTACTGTGAGTTTCTGTGAGATGCTTTTTTTTTTTTGCCCTGGGTGCCTTGATTTGACCATCCGTAAAATGGAGTCAGTAATGATCCTCATTTTGGTGAGGACACAGGCAGCTTTCCTCAGTAGGTCGTTCCTTTTACTGTGAACGTGAAACCATGATAACGGTTGTTGATATTTCGACATTGGGATCGGATGTGGCCAGCAAGGCCAGTGATGATTATGTTCTTGTTGGTAATTTCATGTGTTTAGCCCTCTGCAGTTCACAGACCATGAGCCCATCCATCGCTGTACATGCCCTTTGGGAGGCAGGGGAGGCGGCAGCATCTCCATTGTGCTGATATCATTTGTCAGGCAAGTGGTTTCTCATGGTTTCAGCTTGGGTCTCCCTTCTTTGAAAACCCTGTTGAGGTGCTGGTGACCTGCCTCTGGGGCTCCATAGGGAAGGGAAGGGCAATTTTGACCCTGATTTTTACTCTGTGAATGTCATAGATAGGGTGAGCATTGGGTGACAGACACGCACAGGCCTAAAATCCAGATGTTCAGTGTGACTGGCACAACTGTCCCACAGCATTTGGGCTCAGGACCTTGGGAGCTTGGAGCCCACGGTATCTTTGTCCCATAGCCAGACAGCTATGTCTAGATTCAGGTTTCCTTTTCTTGTCTGTTTTCTGTTTTCCCACTCCCGACCCCGGTGGCTGTGCCTAGAAAAGGGTTGTGTCTCCGACTGCTGGAGCGTTCATTGAGCTCTTACCACGCTCCGGTGTCCTGGATGCTGGAGTGTAGAAAGCCAGTGCTGTGGGTAAACACGTGCTGTATATATGTCCCCAGGATCCAAGTGCTGGCACATAGCTCTGGGTGCTGGTTTTAAGGTGGGGCCTTTGGGGGTGAAGAATCCTTCCTCGTGAACAGCGTGCCTGCTCTTGCGAAAGATCCCGGAGAGCCGGCTTGTCCTTCTGTCGTGTGGGGACATGCTGGAGGGTGCCAGCTGTGTACCAGAAAGTAGAGTACTTACCGACACTACGTCTGCTGCCACCTTGACATTCTAGCCTTTGGAGGTGTGAGGAACAAAGCCAGCTGTGGGTGGTATTTTTGTATAGCAACACTCAGGGATTGGCAGTACCAGGCTGGTAAAATGAAGGGAACCTTCCCCCAGTCTCTGAGTTCCTGGGGGACTGTAAGAAAGGGGTCTCTTGGTATGAGATGGGATTTTGAATCTCATACCTGTCCCATGGAATCTTCTGTGTTCTGGGAAGTCAGTCTTATGCTGTGCTCCCATCTCTGGTGTGGTCTTGCTGTGTGGCCTTAGGCTAGTCTGGGTGTGTCTGTGGTCTTCTCTCCATTGCCCCTCTGAGGGTTTGTGTTGAGATAAGAGTCCCTTGCATCTGTGAGACACTCGTGGCCCATGTGTCACATGCTCACGTGAGTTCAGCCTTTATTTTAAATATTTATTTATTATGTACACAATATTCTGTATATATGTGTATGTCTGCAGGCCAGAAGAGGGCACCAGACCCCATTATAGATGGTTGTGAGCCACCATGTGGTTGCCAGGAATTGAACTCAGGACCTTTGGAAGAGCAGGCAATGCTCTTAACCACTGAGCCATCTCTCCAGCCCGAGCCCAGCCTTTTAACAAAGTCTTTCCTGTCTAGAGGGCGTGTCTCCGTCCCACAGGATACGAGGGCAATTTTTGTCATTTTTCCACCTTCCCTGCCTTCTGTCTCATTTCTCAGATAAGCCTCTGGTTTCTTGCTCAAGTGACACAGCTAGACAGAAGGTTGACTGTCCGAGCAGAAGGGGAGGGACATGGGGGACAGTCCTGGTTAGTCCTGACACACAGCATTCCAGTGATAGAAGGCTCAGCAGTGAGCACCTACCCTGTCCCCAGGCAGTGCAAGGACCTCTGGCCTGGCTGGCAGGTTGGGAGGAGCCTCTTTGAGTCCTTCCGGTCCCAGACTCTTGCTGGCTGCTGCCACAGCTCTGGGCTCTGCCATTTGGCCCTGGCACCAGGACTGGTTTGGCAGGTTTTGCCACACCCCTGAGCAATGGGAGGGCTGGAACTGGGACAGGCCAGGCCAGAGGAAGCAGTGCTGCCCTTCCCTTGACCCCCACCCCCAAAGCCCAACCTACCCTCAGTTACCTTTTCTACCTGTGCTGGAGACTTCCTCAGTCTGTCACTGTGGGTAAGTCTAGTCCTTCCTTGAACATCAGTCTCTTTATCTGTGGGCTTGGGGCTCAGTGTTCTCCAATCATACTTTCCTAACTAGAGTTTTGCCATTCATTCCTATCTGTTCTTGGACAAACTGAGCAATCTTGACAGCCCTAAGCTCGGAATGGGAAGACAGGCTTTGCCTTACAGTTGCTTTCTGCAGACGTTGACAGGATCAGCTAACGTCCTAGTGAGTATCAAATGTCTCTGGGAAATAGCTTCTTTCTGTACTGCGACCCTCTCAAAACGGGAGAGATGTTGTGAGTGCAGGGGTGGGGAGAGTTTTCCCTAGGTACCTTCCTTACCTACTTTCCCAGCTCATAATTGACAAGAGTCAAACTTTCTGAGCATCTCCAAGGGTGTCAGATAGAGAATGAGAAGGTAGAGGGAAGCCCCTGAGTTTGTTGGCTCCTGTCTCTCCTGATCTGCAGTCAACCCAACAGCCAGTTCAGGGGGAGGGAGGAACAGCTCATCTCTGCTGCAACCCCACTGTGTGGCTGAAGTACACAGGACTGCCTCACTGGACCATCTCACAAGAGTATGCAGATTAATTATCCCTCATGTCCTCAGAATATGTAGGTTTTGACAACATCTAGGTTAGAAGAAGGAGTAGGAATTAGAAGAGGATGTTCTCCGCCTGGGATGGGAAGGCTGGTGGAGAGGAGTAAACCAGACTCATGTTTACCAGGTTATTCCTCTGGGTCAGCACGGATCAGTTACTTTGTATACATTGCATGCTGGGGGGAGCGGATCAATTACTTTATATACATTGCATACTGGGGCAGATCAGTTACTTTGTATACATTGAATACTGGGGGAGTGGATCAGTTACTTTGTATACATTGCATACTGGGGCAGATCAGTTACTTTGTATACATTGCATACAGGGGGAGGGGGTAGATCAGTTACTTTGTATACATTGCATAGGGGGGAGGAGGTGGATCAGTTACTTTGTATACACTACATACTGGGGAGCTGATCAGTTACTTTGTATATATTGTGTATGGGGAGCTGATCAGTTACTTTGTATATATTGTATATGGGGAGCTGATCAGTTACTTTGTATACATTGCATACTGGAGAGTCTCTTCCAAGCACACAAGCCACTTCACTGACTCTTTTGTTCTTATAATAAAATCTAAACTTCCCAACCCAGCCTGGTGGTGCATACCTTTAATTCCAGCAGCTGGGTGACAGAGGTGGTTGGCACGGAACCCAGAGATCAGCCTGCCTCTGCCTCTGGACTGCTTGGATAAAAGGCTGTGCCACCACACCTGGCTACTTTCTCTGGCTTTTTATGGCTTTGGCTTCTTACCCTTTATGTTTCAGTTTATTTAATTCTCCATCCCACTGATCCCGTAACTGCTTCCTCTCTCTGCCCTGCCCAGCTTTTGAATAAGACCTTTCTATACAGCTCAGGTTAGCCTTGAACTCATGACCCTTCTGCCTAAACTTGGGTTACTAACCTAAGCCACTATGCCCAGTTTATCTCCACATCTCAATCCCTTGTCATCATAGTGTGTGTGTGTGTGTGTGTGTGTGTGTGTTTCATAGTTCATGTCTGTTCTTATTTCTACAGTGCACAACACAAGCTTAGGCAGTCAGTGTGTTTCTGGTGGAGGGAGTGAGAGAGTGCTGGTGGGTGCCTGGGCCTACAGCATCGCTCTTAGTAGGTGCTTGATAAAAGGTGGCTTTTAGAGGGAATTAACATGGAAGTAAGTTAATACCCACTCATATATGGGGTGAGGGCGCAGCAGCAACTTAAATTGGAAAGCTGAGCTGGTGTTGGATCCTGTGGGCCCTGATGCCCAGCTGTGGTTTAGATTATCTGAAGGACAGTGCCCAGAAATCATTGCTGGTGAGAATGGAGAGACGGCTCAGCAGTGAAGAGCACTGGCTGCTCTTCCAGAGGACCTGGGTTCAGTTCCCAACATCCAATTGTCTTACAACTGTCTGTAACTCCAGTTCCAAATATCCAACGTCTTCTTCTGACCTCTGTAGGCACCAGGACATACATGCTGGCAAAATGCTCATATGTGTAAAATAAAAAGAGATAAATCTTGTTGTTTGCTCTTTGCTTTTGAGTCTCTGTATAGCCCTGGCTCTCCTGGAACTTGCTCTGCAGACCAGGACTTGCTCTGCAGTCTTGAACTCAGAGATCCGCCTGCCTCTGCCTCCCAAGAGCTAGGATTAAAGGTGTGCATCACCACCATCAAGCTAAAAAGAGATAAATCTGAAGGGAAGGAGAAAAGGAAGGAAGGAAGGAAGACAAATCATTGCTGGCCGTGGAGATAACTGCACAGCTCTCTTGAAAGTCTGGCTACAGCCACTTTATTAAAAGTCCATAGTCCATGCTGTACTATGGGTTACGCTGGATAAAGGCAAACCTAGAGAGGAACAGGCTAGACCCTCGCTGATGTGGCTTTGCCAGCCCAGGATAACTCAGTGGGGCACAAGCTGTATTTTCTGATTCCATTAGCTACTGTAGTGTTCTTGTGGGGCAGAGGACAGGGCAACCCGAGTTTTTATTTTTTTTTTAACTTTATTTTTATTTTATGTGCATTGGTGTTTTGCCTGTCTGTGTGAGGGTACCTCTGGAACCGGAGTCAGAAACAGTTGTGAGCTGCCATGTGGGTGCTGGGAGTTGAATCTGGGTCCTCTGGAAGAGCAGTTAGTGCTCTTAACCACAGCCATCTTTCCAGCCCCCAAACCTGAGGGTTTAATGCATAGGTTTATCCATGGCCTCTGCTGGATTCATCCACAGCTCAGGTTTGGCTTCCTCATCTGTAGATGGATTGATGTTAGTGTATGCCTCCTAGGGTCTGGGTAAATGTTAGTGAGGTAGTGCAGGCGAGGCTGGGCAGGGGGATGCCATTGACTGGGTTCAGTTGGGGCAAGCTGGCATCTTTCATTCAGCAGCGGCCCGTTTAGAAAGGGCCTTCCAAAGAAAGAGTGTCCTGCTTAAGGTTACTATTGCTGTGCTGAAACACCATCGCTTGGGGGAGGAAAGGGTTAATTTCACTCACAGTTCCATTGAACAGTTCATCATCAGAAACACGAGGGCAGGAACCTGGAGGCAGGAGCTGATGTAGAGGCCATGAGAATGCTGCTTACTGGCTTGTTCTTCGTGGCTTGCACAGCCCGTTTTCTAATAGAACCTGGGACCAACAGCCCAGGGATGGCGCATCCACAATTGGCTGGGCCCTCCCCCGTCAATCACTAAGTAAACACCCTCCAGCTGGATTTTATGGAGGCATTTTCTCATTGAGCTTCCCTTCTTTCAGACAAGTCTAGCTTGTGTCAAGTTGACATAAAACTAGCCAGGAAAAAGAGGTAACCATGGGTGCAAAGGAGACAGGAAGCGAAGGGCCTCAAACGGGATTAGGTTTTAGAGTGGGCCTAAGCTTGCTAGACATGCTGGGGAGTAGAACAGTGCAGTAGCAGGCAGCCAGCATCCTGAGGATCCTGCAGGGTGTTAGGTTGGGAATGAGGCAGCCAGCTCTCAGGCAGGAGGTGGTGAAGATGGATTGGTGGAGCAGACACAAGTGGGTTGGGCAGTGTCATTGGTGGGAGGCAGTGCCAGGAGGCAGGCTGTTGGTACTGGGTTAACCTCAGGCAGCGAACATGGAGAAGAGACAGTTTAAGGAGGATGTAAGGGGGAGTGGATGAGCAAGGGGGCCTGCTATGTGGAGGAAGGGGAGAGGAAGGAACCTGTGTGTGGGAAGCTGTAGGGCTTCCAGTGGCTGGCAGAAAGGTTTGTGGTGAGCAGAATCTGGACATGCTTGTGGGTCTTGATGTTGGTTTGTCTTTCCTGGCTAGTGAGATGTTTCATGAGAAACCCTGTTTTGGACTCTTTTTGTACTCATTTTTTTTTTTTTTTTTTTAATTTAAATTTTGTTTTTTTTTTGTTGTTTTTTTTCTTTATGTGTGTGATTATTTTGCCTGTAGATATACCTGTGCACCACGTGCATGCCTGGTGCCCAGAGATGCCGGAAGAGGGTGTTGACTCCACTGAAGCTAGAGCTGCAGAGAGTTGTGAGCTACCATGTGGGTACTGGGATCAAATGCAGCTCTTCTGGAATAGCAACTGATGCTCTTGATCAATCTCTGGGCCATTTATCCAGCTCTCCTGTTTGGGTTTTTTTTTTTTTTTTTTTTTTTTTTTTTTTTTTTTTTTTTTTTGAGATGTGATCTTAGGTGGCCTGGGTTGTCCTTGAACTTTCTGGAAAGCCAAGGTGGCCTTGAGCTCCTCATCTTGCAGCCTCCACCTCCCAGGTTCGTGTTACAGGTGTGGGATACCCTGATTGGCTTTGCTCTGATCTCTGGTATGAAAAACATTCCCCAAATCCTGGAGTAATGGATTCCTCTTCTGAGTCAAGAGTGTCCTCCATGGAGATACTACACATGGCCTAGGGACTTGGCAAGGGAGGAATGACCATTTGGTTTGTAGGTGGCAATGCTGGGACTCTATTCGGAAACTGTTTTCAGAGCCCATCGGTTTTCTTCAAAGTGTATAAGAGGCAATTCCACTTAGCAGAACGCTGTATGTGTTCCAGGGCTCTGGATGGGGCTGGGCAACTTTTTAAAGGTGGCATGAGGCTGGCACTTGCCCACTGCTTTTTTAAAAAAAAAATTTGTTTTGTTTGTTTGTTTTTTGAGACAGGGTTCCTCTGTGTAGACTCGGCTGTCCTGGAACTCACTCTGTAGATCAGGCTGGCCTTGAACTTAAAGATCCACCCTGCCTCTACTGGGATTAAAGCCCTTCTTTTCTTTTACCTCTTGATGAGTGTGGGCTAGCAACCCTAGGTCACAGATGTTCCATTTTTCCCCCAAGGACAACCTGGGCCAGGATAGGGGTACAAGAGAAGGGGAGGAACTAGACCCGATCCAAGTGCGAGTCGGGGAAGGGGGCTTAAGGGAAAAACCGATGACAGCCCCAGGCCCACGTCCATTTTAAGGCAAACCTAGTGTAGGAGGACCCTGAAAGAAGGAGAGGACTCATCACTATCCTGAGCCTTAGATTCGTGGGCCCATCTGCTCCTGCCTCCCCTCCAGAGGTGGACCCAGAGGCACAGCTGGAGTTCAGGACTAGTCTGTTCTGCTCCTAAGGCCAGGAGAGAAGAGCCCTGTCTGCTTGGGTGGAATCCTGCTCCAGCTGATCCTGGTGTGGAGGAGAGGCTTTGTCTGTGTTGCCAAGGCAACCAAAGTTTCTTCCGCTTTTAGAGCCCTGATTGGCTGCTAGTGGAGCTTGAGCATTGGTGAATGGAAGGGCCTCCCTTCTGCCCACACCTTGCGCGGAGTGAGAGACCACAGCGAGCTGCTGTGGTCCCACTGCGTAGGTGTCTCTGCTCCTCTTCTTCCTGCACTCATTCATTTTTCCCAGGAAGCATCTTTCTCATCTGGTTCCAGGAAATCTAACCCAAAAGGTCAGTGGGCCCGCAGTCTAATCCTGATGTTTCCATACACTTACTCTTGGCATTTAGAAGGTCCCATCTCCTCCTTGGGCCACAGTTTCCCTTCCTATTAAAAAAAATGAAATAACTGAGATAAAAAAAAAAAAAAAGGTCCTGGTCCTTCCAGCTCCAACTTTCCCAGCCAAACAGCTCGGATCCTCTCCACTTTGACTTTCCACGCCCCTCATCTGGCCTCTTTCAAGGCTCTGGTCATATTCTGTTTTATTGGTTCTGGTTTATTGGTAGGATGCAGGTCAGAATGTAAAGCAAGGTATGGTGACATGTGCCTGTCATCCCAGCACCGGGGAGGCCAGAGGCGAAAAGATGATGTTAAGGAAGGCCTAACCGGGGCTTCATAGTGAGACCCTATCTCAAAACTCTAGGGGCTGGGTTGTAACTCAGTGGTAGTACTCAAGACCTGAGCTGAGTGAAGGATGTTTGAGTGGGGCTGAATGAATGAATGAATGAATGAACGAAACTGCAGCATTATCTTGTCTTCCCCCTAGGGAAGTTGTGTTTTCTGAAGTTGTGTTTTTTTGATGCCCCCAAACCCCACAGCTGTTCTTGTCCTTGTCCCCTCCAGCTAGACCCAGGCTCAGGCTAATAAGCTGAAGATTACCAAATGATGGAGAGATGGAGAGAGACCCCACTTCTTCAGTGGGCTGGCTGGGCAGCGCGCAGAGCCGAACTTGGAGCAGGAGGGACAGTGTGAAGATCCCTGGGGCTCAGTGGTCCTAGGCTCCAGGCCTAACTTGCACAGTCTAAGTGATCTTGGGAGGATGCCTGGGCTACAGTTTCCACATCAATCATACAGGAATAATAACAGCACCTGTCAGGGCTGTCATCAAGGCCGACAAAGTGGCAGCTCCAAATGCCTTTCTCTGGTGTGTCTCATGCCAAAGGCAAGGGGAGGAGAAAGCCTAGACTGGGGAGCAGTCCTTGGCTGCAGGTCCTGTGGTGCCCCAAGGCTGGGCTTAGATGCTGCTCATTCCTGGAAGTGTCAGTGAGCAGGGAGAGGAAGGCATTGCCTTGCATTGATGGTGTCTGAGTTGGGAGGCTTGTGTTGGAGCTGATGTTTGAATCTCACTTTTAGATCCCCAAGGACCTCACTTAAGGATTGCTCAGCTGCCTTGAAAGTGGAGCGCGGTGATGGGTGATAACACCGAGCTCCCTGCTGGCACATGGGTAGCCTAGTTGGCGCTGGCCTTGACTTGGCCCAGCTAGACTTGCTCCCACAGGCTGGCCTGGACGATGACCTTCACGTTCGGGCTGTGGTATTTAGTACGTAATGTCAGTTGTCTTAAAAAGGGCTTAATGGGGGGACATCTGGGAGTGACTCAGCCCTGTTTCTTCTTGACTCACCAGACTGAGGGTCAAAGGTGGCTTGCAGAGGTCGTTGACCTTCTGAGTGTGGTTTGGAGTTGGACTCTGGCCCAGCCTCCCACCACCTCTGGGCCTGCAGCAGCTGGGACTTGGCCGCTGTCCATCTCACATGTAGTGGGAAACAGCAATGGACACTGAACAGTGAGGATGCCCTGGAGGACGTGGCTCGTGTGCTGGAGTTTGCCAGTCGGGAGGATGTGGGTGACGAGGTGGGAGGGAATGGAGAAGAGAACCCGCAGGAGAAAGGAGGCTGGCATGGGCAGGGCATTCGTGACGATGTGCAATGAGGAGGCCATTCTGGGCACGTTATGTAATGTACGTCAAGTGCGGTCTTATGTCTCAATGAGGCTGAGGGCTGGGCCAAGAAGTGAGTGTGCATGTGTGGTGTTGGAGGCTCCCAAGGGAAACACAAGCAACACAATCATCCCAGAAACACTAGCAAGCTCAAAGGAGGCCCTTATCTGTGAGGCCAGCCCTGTTTCCTGGGGTGGGCATGGGCAGTTGGGTGTGGCCATTCACCTGGGTGCTTATTTATTGTTATTTGTTTTGTTGTTGTTGTTTTGAGACAGGATTTCTTTGTGTAGCCCAGGCTGTCCTAGAACTCACACTGTGGACCAGATTGGCCTCTGAATGCAGAGATTTGCCTGCCTCTGCCTCCCAAGTGCTGGGATTAGTTTGCGCTACCACTGCCCGGCAGCTTGGTTTGTGTTGCAGATACTCTCCTGGGCTCCACACTGGCCAGGGTGGGATCACTTTCTCAGACTCCTGAGTGAGGAGTGGAGTGGGGGACTTTAGTGCCTTCTTGGCATCTGGTTTGATCGTGAGTACGGGTGGAATCAGAGGCAGGTGTCCCAGGTTGCCTGGACCCACTCACGTTCCTCTGCAGCACCCCTTGCTTGGTCTCCAGGACACCAAACCCATCTTTTTGGCCTCTTGTGGCTCTCCCTGCACCCCACTAGCCTTCTCTTCCCGTCAGCCTAGTATCATGCTCCTCAGGGCCCCACTGCTATTATTGATGGGGCCCTGAGACCAAATGAGACCAGGGGGAGGGGGAGCATCACTCCTGAGTGCCCTGAGGGGGTTTGGTGTGTTTCCTCCCAGTTCCTCCAGAAACTGTCATCCCATCTGTGCTGTCCTGTGGTTGGCACTCAGAACGCTGAGATCTTTCTGTGCCATTACTATGTTCCACTGGCACACGGTGGGCATAACCCTTTCCTGTTGACGACCTTGCAGGTTGTTGGCAGTTGTGTGGGTGAGAAAGACCCGCCAGGAACATGCTGCAGAATTGCTCTTTCTATATTCACGGGAGGTCTCCTGGGGTCAGTTCCAGGAGGAGGGAGATTCTGGGCAGAGGATATGGATGCCATACATTCTGTGGGGGCATTCAGTCCTCTGCTTCCTGGGCCAGGGGGATGGACAGAACCCGCCTTGGACTTCCCTTAGCCTGTACAACCTGTTTCCTCTAAGGAGCAGGACCAGCTCACCACACCCCACACCTAGCCCCTCACCACTGGTTCTGGTGACTCAAAGGGGTGACTGGGAGTGCGGGCGTAGGGTTACACTGCTGAGGTTTGGACCAGGTTCCCCCTCACCTCACTGCCTCTGAGTCTGTTTCCTCAGCTGACCCTGAGCCTCGTGACGGTGAGTCATCCCACAGGGTTCCCAGAGTTTTTCTGTCCGTGGACGCTGCTTGATGCTGCAGATGAGTGAGCCATGGTGACAGGACATGGTGACAAGCCTGAAGGAGGGAGGAGCTGATGTGTGACCACCTGCTGATTCAGGGCAGAGCTAGGGCCTCTTTCCCTGGTACAGCCCCACCCCACCCCATCTGGTTCATGGGAAAAGTGACTCTCAGTTGGGGTTTAGTTGGAGGCTCTTGACTAAGAAGTGGAGTTCTAGGTATGCTTCCGTTTTCCACCCAGAGCTGTCACCTTCTCTTGGACTCTGTGTCCCCAGTGGTATCTCTTTGGCACTCTTCCACTGATCCATTCAGGAGATGTCTGGCATCAGGGAGTCTCCTTAGCTGACCCTGGAAGAGGGGGTTTTATGAGCGTTCCAACCTAGAGGGAGATGGCCCCGAGACTGGCTTAGGAGGCTCCTTAGTTTCCTAGGTTTTGTGTCTGGCTCTCACACAGTCTAGTCTGGCCACAGATACTGTGTAGCTAAGGATAACCTTGAACTTCTGATCCCCCTGCCTCAGAGTGTTGGGAGCACAGGTACATATTACTCCCAGTTTTACATTGTGCTGGGAATTGAACTCGGGGCTTCCTAGATGCTAAGCAAACACTCTACCAGTTAAGCTTCACCTGCCCTTCCCTGGCAAGTTACCACATGCTTAGGATCTTAAAACTCTGGAGTTAAATCAATCTGTACAGTTTGCCTTATGGGACAAAGGTCAAGGTTTCGGTAGGGCTTCCAGGGGGAACAGTACCATATCCTGTTAGCATGTGCAGGCTACCCCCATTCCTTGACTTGTCCTTCTTCCAATCAGCAATGGGTTCCTTCCAGCTCCTGCTTCCACTATCCTGTCTCGTCTGTTTCTCATGTCTTCATCTTTTACCACAAGATCCCTGTGTTTACATAGGCCCCATGGAAAATTCCAGATCGTCCTCCATCTCAGACTCTTTCCCTGAATCATATGTGGGAAATCTCGTTTGCATGTGAGGTAATGCCCACAGCTTCTGGCTGTGAGGGCATGAATACCTTTAGGTACAAGCCTTTATTCTACCTACCGTAGCAACTGATACCACGGACTCCTCTGGTCCCTCAGCTCCTGCCTGGATTTTTGTACCATCAGCTTCAAGATGGAGGCAGTACTCATGATTCAAGTCCACTGTGCTCTGACTGGGGAGGAACATAAGAGACGATCCCATCAGGAGCAGGGGAGATGGCTCAGTTGGTAAAATGCTTGTTACACAAGAATGAAGACCTGAATTCAGATCCTCAGAGGCCACATAGAAGCGGAAGTGGCAGGTTTCATCTTTAGTCCCGGCACTAGGAAGAAAGGCAGACGGGGGGCTAACCAGCATAGCTGCATTGAGGAGCTTTGGGTTCAGTGACAAAACCCCGTCTCAAAAAAATAAGGCAGAAGGCACTCAAGGGAAACACCCAGTGCCGACCCCTGGCTCCCACACATAGGAGCCAACGTGTGCACACACGCACACAAACAGATACGGATATCATTCTCACACGAAGAGAGTGTTTTGCCAGATTCTCTCTTCTAAAGGTGCTTGATGGAAGGCAATGTTTCTGCGACAGAGTGACAAGGTGTCCCTTATAACTCCTGTCTCCGACGGTTAGAGCCTCTCCCTCCACCACATCATTGCTGTGTCTGTGTGCACTCATCTGCGGCTGCGTCGGTACTCTCGGGATGGCCAAGGAGTGACTCTTTTAAAAAGGCCTTTTCTGCTCTTGTTCTAAGGAAAATAATTACACAAGTGACTAATTTTATCCCTAATCCCATAATTACTTTATTATGTAGCTGGTGAGAGGGCTCCGAGCTGTGCCTTTGGCGCCACTCTGGCTGCTGGCCCAGTTGGCCTGGTCCTACAGCCATGGGAGTCTTGCCCTGCTTCTGCCACGGGCCTATCAGAGGGCAGGATTGCTCTATTCCCACTTGGGCTAGGGCCAGCTACATTTTGGTGTTTGGGGCCTGAAAGCCCACCTTCTTTTCCTCCCAAGTCTGCAGAGAAAGGCAGCTTCCCTGACAGCAGGGATTTGTTCTGTAGGATTCAGTCAGTGGGAGTCAAGGTTATAGATCCTTTCGCAGTAATTCACTCCATGACCTTGAGTAAGTCGTTTTCTGACGGGTCTTGATCCTGTTGTCTATAAAATGGGGTTCCTGCTAGCTTTAATGGTCCACGATTTCAGGAGGGGACCTCAAGAGCTGGAGCTTTGAGACTAGGGTTCCTTCTTGTTACCCACAGAAAACATACTCCACATAGCTCGTGTGAAGCCCTGGGTTCAAGCCCCAGTGCTGCATCAATGAGTCAATTAAATAAACCCTTGTCAACTATCCCCACACCATAGTATTTGTGATATAGTACTGTGTAGCAGGCTTTCTATAGTTCTCATCAGGACTCGGATAGCAGGGCCCATAAGCCAAGCTCTTAGCCCCGCCCCCATTGTTTTCTTCTACTATAGAGGAATTGAAGAGCCACTCAGTTAGGAAGCAATGGGACTGGGATTTGAACCCAGGTCTCTCTGTCCCAACCCTTTCTTTAAAGTTGACTCCCAGAATTATTAGGCTTGTCGGGGTTATTAAACTCTTGGCTATGTAAGCTCAAACTCGATGTCATAAAACAATAAGGGTGGCACGATGAACCGGAAGGTCCTGTAGATAAGGAGGCTGAGTGGTTCAAGGTTGTGTGACATCTGAATGTCTTTTTTTGTCCTTTGTTTTTTGAGACAGGATCTCATTACGTAGCCCTGTCTGGTCTGGAATTTGCTGTAGAGACAAGGCTAGCCTTGAAATCCCAGAGCTCCATCTCTCTGTTGGGATTTAAGGTATCTCGGTAGAACTGCGGTCTCAACTCTCTCAGGTCGCTTATTCTGTCGTTAGCCTTTAGTCTTCTCTTCACGTTCGTTTTCCTGTGCAGCACTAAGTTTTTCTTTAAATTGTAGCAAAATGTACATATCCTAAAATTTGCTTTGTGTGCGTGTATGTATGTATGTGTATGTATATGTGTGTGTGTACGTGCAGATTGTATCTTTTTGTGTGAGTATATGGGGCACATGCCCATGTGCATCAGTGTGGAGACAAGACCAGGATACTGGTGTCTTCCTCTGTCACTTGCTGCCTTTCTATCTTGTCAGGGTCTTTCACCGACCCGGAAGCTTGTTCTTTCAGCTAGGCTGACTAGCTAGTGAGTTCTTGGGCTTGACCTGTCTTTGCCTTTGATGTGGAAGTTACAGGCATATCCATCTACGTCTGGCTTAAAAAACAACAATAACAACAACAAACAGGCAAACATGGGTGCTGGAGATTCGAACTCGGGTCCTGACGCTTGCAAAGCAAGTGTTTTTGCCCATTAAGCCGTCTCCTTCAACCCTCGGGCTTGTTTTTTTCATTTTTGTTTGTAGACAGGGTTTCTCTGTGTGACCATCCTGGCTGTCCTGGAACTCACTCTGTGTACCAGGCTGGCCTCAGACTCACAGAGATCCCCTTGCTTCTGCCTCCCAAGTGCTGGGATTAAAGATGTGCGCCACCACCACCACTACCTGGCTAGACCCTCAGTTTTTTAAGTGTACGTTTTAGTGGTGTTAAGGATGTTCTCATTGTGTGGCCATCACTACCATCATCTCTTTAACTTTTAAAAATAAAACAGCATTGTTGTTGATGATAATGGTGTGTGTGTAAGAGAGAGAGGGAGAAACGTGAGCAGGTGTGTGTGTGTGTAAGAGAGAGAGAGGGAGAAACGTGAGCAGGTGTGTGTGTGTGTGTGTAAGAGAGAGAGAGGGAGAAACGTGAGCAGGTGTGTGTGTAAGAGAGAGAGAGGGAGAAACGTGAGCAGGTGTGTGTGTGTGTAAGAGAGAGAGAGGGAGAAACGTGAGCAGGTGTGTGTGTGTGTGTAAGAGAGAGAGAGAGGGAGAAATGTGAGCAGGTGTGTGTGTGTGTGTAAGAGAGAGAGAGAGGGAGAAACGTGAGCAGGTGTGTGTGTGTGTGTGTGTGTGTGTGTGTGTGTGCGCCTTGACATGTTGGAAGATCAGAGGACTTTCGAGGGTTGCTTCTTTCCTTCCACGTTGGGATCTAGAGATCAATCTCAGGCTACCAGGTATGAGACTCTTACTTCTTACTTGCCAAGCCTTTTTGTTGGCTCTACAAAACTTCTTTATTTTGAAAAACTGAAATTCTATTCATTAAACAATAACTCCCCATCCCCTGTCTCTTCCAGCCTGTAGCAGCCACCACTCTATTTTCTGCCTCTGTGAATTTGACTAGAAATCTCCCCTACGTGGACTCACACAATATTTGTCTTCTTATGAATGGCTTATTTCACTTAGCATAATGTTCTTAAGGGTCATTCGTGTTCCTTTCTGAGGCAGAATAATACTCCATTGTGTATGTCACATTTTGTTATCAATAGATGCTCTTTTTTCTTTTCTTCTTCGTTTTCGTTTTTCTTACCTCTTGGCTATTGTGAATAACCCAGCTGCAGCAGCTCAGGGTGTGGAGCTGTCTTTGTGGATGATGTTTCCACCTCTTCTGGATTTATACTCAGAAGTGTATAGTTAGAGTGGGCACATGCATACCGGGGTGTTTGTGTGTGTGTGTGTGTGTGTGCGCGCGTGCGTGCACGCACATGCACACATGAGGGTCAGAAAATAACCTCAGGTGTTTTCCACTTTTTTGAGACAGGGTCTCTCATTGCCCTGGAATGTCACTGAATAGGCTATGCTAGCTGACCAGCGAGCTTCCAAGGATCTACCCGTTGTCATCCAACTTACAATTGCTGGGATTGCAGTGTGTGCCCCAGCACCCAGATTTTTATGTGGGTTCTAGGGATCCAAATTCAGATCCTCATACTTTGAAGGCGAGTGTTTCACTGACTGAGCCATCTCCCCCACCCCACTATTGCTTATTTAAAAGCCGGTGTTTATTGTGTCTGGTCAATCCTGTGGTGGGAACTAGGTTAGATATTTGATATATGTTGTCTCATTCTGTCTATCAGCCGGGTATAGCAGAGAAAATCAGCCCCAATTTATAGTGGACAAATAAAGACTCAGAGACTTTGGTTATTTGCTCAAAGTCCCACAGCTAGGAAGCCTTGAGACAGAGGAGTGCTGGCTGCTGTCCAAGCCCTGCTTTGAATCGTCGTCGTGAAGTGCTGCCTGCCTCCCTGCAGCCTGAGTGCCGCCACCAGTCTGGGCAGTTTTCTGCCTCGGTTGTGCTGTCCTGCTCACCTTTGCACCACTTTTGCCGCCTCGTGAGTTCGTGCTCTCTGGAAACCCCGAACAACGTGCATGAAAGCCTTTTGACGGCCAGGAAGGTTTTGTGTGGTGGAAACCGACAGAACAAGGCCTGTAATTTGCTTTCTAATCATAGACTTCCGGATTCACAGTGGCTGCCGGGATCTCCTTCCATATCATGTGGTGACCAATTTGTAGATCTTCAAAGAACCAGCCCCAGAGGGCCAGCTCCTTGGGGACAGGGGTACTATACCCCACAAAGAGTCAGGAGGGCCCAGCCTACCTGGTTGGGCGCCCCTAGCTCCCAGATTTCCTGGTAACAACATAAAATATTTTCTAGAAAATTCTATAGAAAGCTGAGGAAAGGGGCTACTAAGTAGACTCCATGACACTTGCCCTTCTCTGACTTTCAAAACTATCAGAGAAAAATATCCCGACGTTTGGATGACTTTTGTGGATCAGTTTAAAATTTGCATGCTCGCTGCCATCTTTCTGGGTCTTTTTTTCTGCTTTTTTTTTTTTTTTTTACTTTTTACTATAGAGAATTTCCAACGTTTGGGAAAGAGGAATAGCATCATGAATTCCGAGAAGCCGCCATGCACAGTCCTTGTCAGCGGCATGGACGATGGGCTTTCCTGCATTCATTCACAGCTTACCCTGTAGATGCTCGGCAATAAGGAAGTACCGCCTGAGTACACATCCCCTTTCTCCTGAGTCTCATTTTCCCCCATCACTACTTTAAGGGGCTAGGACCAGCTGATCTTTCATTTTTTCCTTCTTTTTTGAGACAGGGTTTCTCTGTGTAACAGCCCTAGCAGTACGTCCTGGAACTAGTTCTGTAGACCAGGCTGGCCTCAAACTCATAGATATCCATCTCTCTCTGCCTCCCGAGTGCTGGAATTAAAGGCGTACGCCACCACTGCCCAGTTAAGACCAGCTTATTTCCAAAGAGATCCAGAGGCCAGAACATGCACACCGGTGTCAGACAGTTGTTCAAATTCATGTGCTGCTATTTATTAGTTGGATTTCTTTAAGCATGTTAGTGATCAGTTTTGTGGTTTGTAAAATGGGTATAGAAACAGAAGTGTTTAGTTCTTAGGTGTGGTTGTGAGCATTACCTAAAGCAGCTTTCTAGATTTGTTTTGTTTTGAGACAGGGCTTCCTGTGTCACAGGTTGGCCTGGAACTTGCTATATATAGCCAAGGATGACCTTGAACTTCTGATCCTCCTGTCTCCACCTTCTAAATGCTGGGATTATAAGTGTGCACACCAGGCAAGTTTATGTGGTATTGGGATTAAACCCAGGCATCTTGCATGGTAGGCAAGCTCTGTGCCAACTGAGATATAGTCCAGCTCTAGCTAGTGCATTTTTAAAAGTTTTTGTTGTTGTTGTTGATGCTTGTTTGCTTGTTTGGTGTGTGTGTTGTATTTCTGGGAATCAAACCCAGGAACTTGTACTTCTAGACAAACTCTCTACCACTGGTCTATATCCCCAGGCCCCTTGTCACTAGTGTTTTTTATTATTGCTTTGAATATTAAATATTCTAGTGGGAAGAATCCATGCATTTTAAAAGTACAAAAATAAATTGGAGTCTACTAAAATTGAAGCCCTAAGATTTTTTTTTTGTCCCAGTCAGCAGACAGTCTGAGGTGCAAGAAAAGGTTACCACAGCCAGAACCAGCGCTTGAAATGTGGAGGCTGGGAGCAGGCCCATAATGGGGGCCGTTCAGGCTCAGAGTAGGGGCCATGCAGGCCAGCTCTATCTCCATGCTTCTTTTCCGCCTGCCCCCATGTGGATACAGTGGCCCCCATGAGAGGAGCAAGCCAGCAGTCCCCTCCCTGGTGAGACAGGCCCAGCTGGAAGAGCCCAGAGGTGGAGAGAGTGGTGGCCCTGCAGGAGATCTTGTTGCTAGGATACCCGAGGAGGCAGCAGGACCCATTGCCAGAGGTGGGAGGGAATGATGATGGGTTGATGTGGCGATGCAGGGCACGTGGCCCCAGATGGGCTTTTGTAGGGTTCTGGGAGGAGATGGTGGTGCAGCCATTGGGATCTTTGCCAGGAAGAGAAGAGTGGGTAGGAGGAGCAGAGACTCTGCAGAACCTTCTGTAGAGCATGGGCTCAGGACAAGCTGTTCATTTCTTCCATTTAGCTTCTCGTCCGTCAAAATTGCATGCGCACTGGC
The DNA here is from genome assembly GCF_903992535.2 of Arvicola amphibius. Classification (NCBI taxonomy): domain Eukaryota; kingdom Metazoa; phylum Chordata; class Mammalia; order Rodentia; family Cricetidae; genus Arvicola; species Arvicola amphibius. Next base: position 21,877,344 of record NC_052051.1, on the reverse strand, counting down.
ACCCCAAGTCATGGTATGACTCTCGCAAGCTGCATGGCTACTGCGTTTGCTGGGCCCCAGTCAACTTCTTCATCTGTAAGACGGGCTCCATCCATCCCAAGATGTGATTGAAAATGTGCCTCATGGGGAGGAAGAGCCAGTGCAGATGTGAGGCTTTGCTACCACGCCAGCTTGTCTCATAATTGCTTTTTTCCTTTGCTGTAGAATGAAGGCACTGAACTCCCTCTGGCAGGGATAGATTCACAGGCAGGGAGCCCTAGAGGGGACTTCCACTGTGGGGGCTATGTCAGGAGATGATGGGGACCTGCTGGCCAGGCTCCCAATTAGTGAGACTCCAGGGAGTGGCTGAGAAGGGCAGCAAAGTTCAAAAGCAGAGGGGAACTGTGGGGACTGAAAGAGGGGCTCTGTTGAGATTCTAGGAAGGATTTTTAATAGTTCTGGCCAGAGATGAGGCTGCCGTTTCTCTAATTGCTCTTTCTCTAATGCAAATAATACATGTCCATATGTCTACCACAAAATAAGCAAAACAAAGCCCAGAGAAGCAAAAATAAATGATCCTATTTTGATGAAAAACCTCTGGTAACATTAAAAAATGATGTATTTTAAAGTGTGAGGACCTGAACTTGACTCCACCCTTGTTTAAAAAAATGCTAGGTGACATGCACTTGTAATGCCAGCACTGAAGATCCGGAGGTCCTTGGGGGCTGGCTGGTCTGCTTGGGGAGTCCCAGGCCATCAAGAAACTGTGGCTCAGACAGCAAAGGTGTCGATGCCTGATGGCTGTTGCCCTTAGGTCTCCGTGTGCACATGCATGCAGGTATGCATACACACAGTATATATTTTTTAAAAAAGATTTGTGTGTATGTGCATATGTGTGCACATGCACAAACAAGTGTGTGCAAATATGTGTGTGTGTGTACATGTACACCCACGGAGGCTGGAAGGGGGCATCAGATCCCCAAGAGGTAGAGTTACCTGTAATTGTGAGCTGCCTGATGTAGGTGCTGGGGACTGGACTCAGGTCTTCCGGAAGAGCAGCACCTGCTCTTAACCGCTGAGCCACCTCTCCGGTCCAAGATGATTTTCTAAATTGAACATGGTGGTTCAAGTTTGTAATCTCAGTTCTTGGGTGGCTGAGGCAGGAGGATTGCTAATTTGAAGCCAGCCTAGGCTACAGAGTATGATTCTGTCTCAAAAAAATTGTGACATTTTCCATTTCTTATCTGTACATATACACACTTTCTGTAGTATTTAGATCACAGATTTGTGTTTTGTGGCTGCTTCATTTTTAACTGTGTGTTATAACCACAATTACATTTACATAGCAACACATAGATCTGCCTCATTTGTGTGTGTGTGAGATATGTGTGTGTGGTACACATGTTCTGCGTGCATGTGTGGGAGGGTATATACACATATATGTGCACATATGGAGGCCAGAGATTGACATTGAGTATCTTCCTCCAATGTTCCCCACTTTATTTCTGGAGTCAAGGTCTCTTCACTGAATCTGGAGCTCTCTAGTTGGCCACACCGTCTTGCCAGCAAATTCTGGGACTCTGCCTGTTTCTGCCCCGAGAGTGTCCAAATTGGTGAAGCTTCCCAAGGCTCGGTCCTTAATATCCAGACCACAGCAGTGTCGTGGGTATCGGGGAGAGACGCAAGAGTAGCCACCAGGAAGGGGCTCTGACTAGCCTGGCAAGGCTAGATGGCTGTGCTGTGGGGTTGCCTGTGCAGTCCGCTGTGTTGGCTCACACTGGTCAAGGGAGAGTGTGGTTGCTCCTTGGTGCAGTCTGGCTTCTCCTCATACTTGGTAGCTTTTTCCCTGCTGTGATCTGTGCCTTGCTTGCCGCGATAAGCATGGTTGCCGATCCAAGCCATCCATCCTAGAGGTTGGCGTGGCTTCCATGGCCAGGTTCACACATTAGAGCGTTCACGTGGTGGATAGTGACCTGTGGGGGCTGGCGGCGGCAGCTGTAACTCTGACAGTAGACCTGCCCCACGTCCTGTCTCTTGGCTTCTGAAAAGAGCTCGTGTGTTTCAAGCGACTATGCTACCAGGTGTCTGTCTGTAGGTACAGCCGTTGGCTTGGTTCTTGGAGGCGGGGAAGGGAGAGACAGAGTGAGTTGGGATGGAGGCAGCATCGGGGAGCCTTTTTATTGGTTGGCCTCCCAGCCAAGGGCTTGGAGTCGGGTGAGGATGAGAGGCAGGCTCTGCTCCTTCTGCTCGGCAGACCTGGGAACAATCTGTCTTTTCTTTGGGAAGCAGCAGAGCGGCAATAGTTTGTGTTCAGGACCCCGTGCCCATTCTCCACTGAGTCAAACTCCAGGAGGGAAACATGGCAGCGGCCCACTATACAATACTGTCCCGCCAAAGCCTGTCTCCAATTTTCCTCAGTGGAATCTTCACATGGGGTAAAGATGGGCAAGTTTGAGGCCAGTATGGACTATAGTGTGATCCTGCCCCCCCTGCCTCCCTCCCTCCTCTCTCTCTCTATATATATTTATATGTATATATCACATATATAGTAGATATATATATATATATATAGTGTAAATATAGGTATCTTTTGTTTTTCCAATGTGTGCATGCATAGAAAGTGTTCCTTTAAATTAAGATATTAACACAACACACACACACACACACACATGCATGCACATGCACACACACACACACCACACATATACACATGCACGCGCGCAGAGAGAACAGACTTATTTATCATGGTTCATCAGACAATGTTTCTAAGTACTCATGGACCCAGAGGGTGATCTATGCATGGGCTTCAAGAAGTCTCCTTTTGCCTGAAGGTACAATAAAGACATGAGCGTAACACTTGTCTGCTTGATGCCATGTGCATTTCTAAGGGAAAACCCTGCAGTTTTCATTGTGTTTTCAAGAAAAATCATGTTTCCTGATAAAGTTAAGATGTATGCTCCTTCAGCCTGTTCATGTTGTAGGTGAGGAAACTGAATGCTTGCTCTTTTATTGATTTGGTTGCTTGAGACAGTATCTCTTTCTATAGTCCTGGCTGTCCCACAACTGATGTAAACCAGGCTGACCTTGAACTTACAGAGATCCTCCTGCCTCTGCTTCTGTAGTGCTGGGTGCCACCATGGCCAACTGCTGCTTCCTCTCCTTCTCTCCCTTTGTCGTCCTCTTCTTTTTCTTCTTGAGACAGGGTCTTACTTTGTAGCCCAGGCTGGCCCTGTCCTCCTGTCTCTGCCTTCCAAGTAATGTCCATTGAACATTTTCTTTAGTTGGACATTTTACTTTTTCTTTTATCTTTTTTCTCTTTCTGAGATAGGACCTCACTATGTAGCTCTGACTCTCCTGAAACTCACTGTGTAGACCAGATTGTCCTTGAACTCACAGAGATCCGCCTGCCTCTGCTTCCCAAGTTCTGGGATTAAAGGCATGTACCACTATGACCATCTTAGTTAGATGTTTTCTAAGATATGATATGTTACCTCTGTTTGTCCTTACAATAACCACTTAGAGTTGTAATAAGGAAATTGAGGCACAAACATTAATCATTCCTGCTAAATGGCTGAGTGAGGACGTGAAGCCAGGTCCTCTGACTCCAGAGACCAAGGTTGCCCTTGAGCTGTGGTGTGGCTCTGAGCATCTATACCGCAGAGCTCAAATTTTAGCATCCATCATAATAAGGGAGCTGATGGACACTCTTGAGCCGGCTTCTGATTCAGTAGGTCTGGGCGGATTCTTAGGATCCCACACCGGGAGTTCCAGGTGGTTCTGCTGTCCAGAAACGACACCTGGAGAACCAGCACCCTTCTGCTTACTGGTAGGGAGAAATTAGTGGAGAGGAGAGATATGATTCTTTTATTCCCTGTGTGTATGCGTGTATGTAATGTGTATTTGTGTGTGCAATATATGTGCTGTAATGTGTATGTGTGTGCATGTGCATATGTGTGTAATGTGTGTATAGTGTGTACGTGTGTGATGTGTATGTGTGTGTAATGTGCATGTATATATGTGTGTACTGTGTATATATGTGTGTAATGTGTATGTGCATGTGTAATGTGTGTGTGTATAATGTGTATTGTGTGTTCATGGGCTCATTCCTGTCACTACTTACATGTGGAGGTCAGAGGACAACCTCACATTTTGGTCCCCCCTTCACCTCTTTGAGACAAAAGTCTATCTTTTCGCTGTAGTGTTTGGCAGGCTAACTTCCCCTCAGGCCCTGGGAATTCCCGTCTCCTCGTTCCATCCCTGATAGGTGCACTCTGGGATTATAGACATGCACATTACTGCAGTTACTGAAATGCATGCCTCCATGCCTGGCTTTTGCTGGGGTCTGGGGGTCAGGCTTGCACAGCAAGCTCTCTGGCCCACCCAGCTCTCGCCCTTCTCACCAAGAGGTGGCTCTTGGTCTCCCCAGGACTATTGATGTTCCAGTTTGGCTCCTGGCCTCTACTACGCTCCAGACATCTCCTCCCTCAGGTGCAAACCATCTCCGGTCACATCCCACATCTTCCTCAAGTCCTCTCACTCCCTTCTGTTGTCCCTGTCACTCTGCCACAGAGATTCCTGCAGCGATGGACGGGTTCGGACCTTCAGAGTCCGCTGAGCACCCAGCGCACGTGGCTGTGGAGTTCACGTTTTGCCTCGTTCCCGCACAGATCACGTGTGGCTAGTTGTTAGACAGGGCCGGCAACCACTTGGAGTATCATTCAAGGCTCTGATTGGCACCACCTGCCTTTCCAGTCCCTGCCTCAACGCTCAGTATCCCAAGTGCTCCCGTGCGTGCCCAGTTTCCTGCGCCCCTCTTGTCCTTTCTCACCGCCCTGTTTTTATACTAGCTTTTAATTCAGATTGTTCAGTCCTTAAAGCCTTTGACATCTGCTTTCCTTCCATTTCTTTCCCCTCCACGTTTCCCCATCATCATAATTTCTTCGTACCTTTCCTGATTTCTGTATTCTGCTGCAATTGGCTGGTATCCTATTTTATTTTCTACCGAACTGTTAGCTTTGAGATCATGTGACCATTTCCTATAGCAAGCTCTCACTTCCCACTGTAGGTCCCTTCCAAGTATGTAGAGGATCTAGATAAATGCCACAGACTTTTGCACTGGAGCACTGGGAAAGCAAAGATGAAAATGTATCTTTCCTATCCTCACGCTGCTTGAGGCTCCTATCAGTCTGATCCATGCCCAGAGAACCACGGCAGCCAATGGTTATTTTGGGCAGGGAGATAAAAGTCACAGAGGGCCCTGTTGGCCAGGGGACTCCAAGCAGGAGCCGTTGAAGCAGAAGGCTGTGTTTACACACAGGCATTTTCTCTACCCAATCTGGCCTGGTACAAGTAGATGGGAACACCCAGACGTCGCTGCCTGGCTGCCTTCAAAAGCTGGATTAAGTGGTGGTGCAGCGGCTGGTCTGGGCGTCTGGTCTCTGCAGACGGATGGATGAGGAGAAGGTTGCAAAGGCTGCAGCCCAGCGCCAGCTTGTGCAAACGGAGTATTGGAAGGGTGGTCCCAGGGTGGAGACTGAGAGGCAAGCACATGCTTGAAGCAGAACAATGGGCAGTGGGTGAATTGTTGTTGGTCCTGGCTCGGTAGTTCATGAGGGTTTTCAGATCAGCTCTTATCTGAATGCAGAGGCGATTGGAAAGAAACAAAGAGACGTCCTGCTGTTCTGAGACCCTAATGCTTAAGAGCATTTCTCGCCCCTAAAATCCCCAGCTCACAGAAAACATTTGTTCAAAAAATTTTCTGTCTTAGTCCTGGTGTGGTGGCTCATGCCTTTAATTCCAGCCCTTGGAAGGCAGAGGCAGGTGGATCTCTGTGAGTTTAAAGCCAGCCTAGTCTACTTAGTTCTAAGACAGGCAGATACATAGTGAGACTCTGTCTCAAAACTAAAACCAAAACCACCTTTCTAGAGCTGGGGAAATAATTTGAAGATCCAAGCTAAATCTTCAGGATCCATGGTTTTTGCCTTGTTTTTAAAGTAAGCCCTGGCATGCTTGCAATCTCAGTGCCAGGGAGCCAGAGACTGGTAGATCCCCGGGGCTGTGAGAGACCCTGCTCTGAAAACAAACAAGATGGACAGCATCTTCAGAAGGACAGCCAAGACTGTCCTTTCTCTGTTACTGCATTCGTTCCCACACACGTCCACACACAATAAACTTCCTTATTTATTTGTGTTCAGCCAAAGGCGTGCAGGGTCATGAGGGGACAAGCACAAGCTCCAGGTTTAGGTACGTCTATGGCTGAATCTTGGTCCTCTATCCATTAGCAGTGGAACACTGAGCTAGTGACTTCAGTTTCGCCCCCTGTAAAATCAGGGTGGATATGTAATTTCTGCCTTACAGGGCGGTGAGAGATTTAAGATGGAAAGTGGAGGCAAATTGCCGGGCGCTGTGCCAGCCTGTAACTGGGGATCCTAACACTCTGCAAAAATGATGCTGATGGGTAGTGACGCCGCGGCCTCATCTCGCACCTGGACCACGGGCACACAGACAGCTTCTCCCCTACCGCCCCTCCCTCCTCACAGCCTCTGTGTGATGCTCTCTGAGATCTCCTCTGACTGCAAGGAGCCTGTGATGCCACCACAACAAAACCCCAGCTGACGCCTCGGGCTCGGGATGGCAGGCTGGGTGGCAGTCTGTATCCAGTGGGAAGTCAGCCATTCAGGCCCCATAGCGTGGTTCCCAGACTCCTAGAGGAGGGCAGATTTCCCACGCAGTTCCTGGAAGCATGGAGCCCCCAGAAGGAATTGTAGCCAAGGTGAAATTGAGATGGCAGAGCTCATCCTCGGGAGTATCCTGACATTCTGGTGAACTCCTGACTCCCCTTACTTCCTGATCTCTGACTCTGGGGTGAAGGTGATCATACTGTGCATATGAGCACCAAGTAGGACCCACATGGTTTGAAAGATGCAAAGTGGCTCCTCTCAGAAAGCGCATCAGAAGGTTTAGAGCTTTCTGCAAGTCACATGACCCAGGGCCAGTGGGCAGAGTGCTGGAAGGAGGGGAAGGCCAATGTTGTGTGTAGCTGTAGGGGGTTGTTGCAGGGAGGAGGGGGTGAGCAGGGACTTCCTGGGCGCTGATGAGAAAGACCATGGGAAAGGGGCAGTTCATCCAGGCAGAGGAAAAGCACATGTGGAAGTAAGCTTGTGGCCGAGCTGCTGTCGCCTGGGGACCCAGAACTATCAGTGTGACAGAGCCAGTCTGAGGGCCTGAGACTGAAGCTGAGACACCAAGGAGAGACCCGGCTGGCAAAGGTCTCGAGAGCCAAGCTGAAGTGAGTTCCTTCACCAGAGAGTGAGGTGCTGCTACAGGCTCTTCACTTAGAAGGTGGGCAGAGTGTGCCCTTGGTTATGCCCCTTGGAGATCAGCACGATAGTCAGATGTCCATGCTATGGGGATGGATGCTCAGCTCTGTCCAGGGCTTGGTGGTGAGTACCAAGATGGCGGCGGAGAGCCAGCTTCCTGCCTGTGAGAGGAGGCAGTGTTGTTAGAGTGCCTCACTGACCACTGAGCCTGGAACTCAGAAGTGGAGACAGGAGGAGACAAGGAAGTGGCAGGCAGAGAAGGCTCGCTGGGCTGGGTGGGGCCTGGATGGAGGAAGCAGAGAGGGGGTGCAGGAGGGGAGGGCAGGGTGGCTTTCCTTGGAAGGAATGCACTCGTGAGGCTCTGCTGACTTGTACTCGAATACGAGGGTGCTGCAGAGGTAGTTGAGGGGTCTCACCTGTGGTAGGGGAGAGTGTCTGAGCTGCCCCCTTGGTGGATAATGTCTTACCATCTTGTAGCAGTGCTAAGAGGATGTGCCATAGCACCCCAGGTTCAGGCAGGTCAAGGCTTTGCCAAGGTCTTGGAGCTCCTGTACCGGAGTGCCCCCATCTTGTACTGGAGTGAGTGTCCCCATCTTGTACCAACCCTTCACAGGGGTGGCTTCACTCTCCACCGCGCTACGCTAGCTATGGACGCTAGCTATGGACAAGTTAGCACTTTATACTCCCGGCTGCCCTTGGGGCACCAGTGGCAATCTGCACCAGACTCTGCGTGGGAGCGTGCAGTTCCCAATCTAGGCCAGGGTTCAAGGGGAGGTGAGACCCGCTGGGTACTGCATTCTGGGAGGGTCCCTGCTGCTCTGTGCTGTTGTCCATCTAACCCTGCCTTCTCCTTCAGCTCAGACCCAGCTGTCCCGCAGTGGCATCCATGAGTGCCAGCAGTGAGGGAGAGCAGCCTTGCCAGGCTGAGCTTCCCAAGCCCAAGGGACATGCTGATTTGGAAAATTTGGCTCCAGTAGCTTCCTCCCTCTGGTCCAGCTCTCGGCTGCCTGGGGCTTAGCTCAGCCCTCCCAGGCCCTGCTGCCCTCTGGAGCCAGAGCAGGATGTCTTGCCAATCTCTTGCCCCGAAATACCCTCCTTGTGTGACCTCTGTTTTAATCCAGTGTGTCTTAGCTGCCCCTTCCTCCAAGATACCTTTTCTCACCTGCAGGGACTCTGTTAGGACGTCGGAGTATCTAAGTCCATACTGACCAAAGGAAACAGAATATGAGCCACACATGCAAGTCATACATACAATTAAGAAGACAAAAAGCAGCTCGTGTGAGCTTTTAGTCCCAGCACTTGAGAAGCTGAAGTGGGAGTGTCCCTTGAGTCTAGGAGTTCAACTCCAGTCTACTGGGCAGCATAACAAGACTTTATGTCAAAACAACAACAAAAACTGAGAACAAAACAAAAAGAACCAAATTGGGTGTGATGGCGCACACCCTTAATCCCAGCTTGTGGGAGGCAGAGGGAGATGGGTCCCCGTGACTCTGAGACCAGCCTGGTTGGTCTAGGCACTGTGTTCGGTGGAAAGACCTTGTCTCAAAACGATCAGGTGGAGCGCACCTGATGTACTCCACGTGCACTCACATCCATGTACATCCACATGTGCACATACTACATGCACACAAAGCCAGGACTGGCATTAAGCTTAGCTTAGATAGTGTTGTCTAGCATGCCCAAGGTCCCAGACTGGATTCTTAGCAACACACACACACACACACACACACACACACAGAGAGAGAGAGAGAGAGAGAGAGAGAGAGAGAGAGAGAGAGAGAGCAAATGACATTATTCTAATGAGATTTTATTTTATTGGATACATCTATAATTTTCAATTAATTAATTTTCTTTGAGCTAGTAACTAGGGCTAGCCTTGAAGTCCTGATTCTTCTGCCTCCATTTCTCAAGTGTTGGGAACCCATACTAACATGCCTGGTCTCATGATATCAATACAAGAATGACTGGGATATATAACTTTCTCTTTAATTGTATCACACAGACTTCAAAATCTGCCATCTGTCTTACGTTTACTGCCTGTTTCCATTTGTAAATTCTGGGTAGTTGATAGCCACCTGCGGCCAGCGGCTCCCGCGTTGATTAGCGCAGACCTTATGGACAGGAGGAGTCAGTCTGTGAGGGTCGGAGCTCCTGGTTTGGCATCAACTGGCTCTGGCGGTCACGTTCTAGTCGTGACATGCGTGTCAGCAGGGTGAGCTTTGGCATGCCATCAGTGCTCTGAGCCTCGGTCACTTCAGCTGGAAAAGGGATTAGTAATTTCAGGCTGGAGAATTGTCTCGGGGATTACTCACATGAATGTGTGTCTAGTGCCAGGCTCAGGGAAGTGCTCAGCGAGTGGCAGCGTGGTTAATCTGCCCTCCTCTGATGTGCTTGTGTGTGTGTGTGTGTGTGTGTATTGTCCTCGCCCACTGGACCACTGTGAATTCAAGGGCACACTTCCCGGATCTTCCTTCTCTGTGTCCGGGTATTGCCTCGGTGCAAGCGGCACTGATTACTGAGGGAAAGATGTGGCTTCCAGCACTGAGAAGGCCTCTCACCTCTCCCTGTTCCCACACCAGACCAAGAAGCCCTGGGTGATGCAATCCCTAGACCCCTAACTACCTGGGGTAGCTTTGGCAGGTTCTGTTTTGCTTGGGGCCTGAGTTCCTCCTCTGAAAGGTCCAAGGATGTTGGAGGAGTCCTGTCTGACTCTGGTGCAGTCTCTGACCCTCCAGTGGTCCTGGAGGCCTGGGGCTCTGCCTTCTCCCTGTGTCCTGGCTTTCATAGATCTTGGACTTTAATACCTTCAAATCCCCTTATTTTTAAAATTTAAGAGAAAAGACTTTCTCCTCCTCCTCAGGCAGAGCAGGGAGGAAGTTCAAGCGCCCTGCCCTCTCTCTTCTGCTAGCCTCTGCTGAACTCCCATCACGGCAGTAACAGATGTGTAGCAGGGAGTTCCTCTTAACTTATAAGTGATTAAACTGAGGCTCAGAGAGGTCAAACAGCCCATGCAAGTTAAATAGAAGCGGGAGACAGAGCCAGGGCTGGAAGCAGACTAGTTCACGTCTAAGGACACCGTGCCATAGGCTTTCTCACCAGGATCCCTGGTGTTTCTCTATGGAGGCTTTCATGAGACATGGTGGTGTTGAATCAGTCCCATGCCTCAATTTCCCTGTTTGGGGAGTGGAAGCAGAAAAGTAACAGGATAATGATTTCAACAATGCCTGTAGAATCATGCATTCTTTAGTGTCCCCATGCGGTCTCTTATTTGTGGTTTCTCTGGAGAAATTATGTGGGGGAAGTGGTAGGGCCCTGGTCCAGGGAGCCCACATTATTATGTAGAGTGACCTTGGCCAAATCACTTCCCACTCTAGGCCTTGGCTACTTATTTATAAATTGCGGGAGGGGAATGACATTGTGTCAAATGATGCTGTGAAATCAAGTACTTTGCAAACTGGAAAGCTAATAGTAGGACTAGAGAATAATCACAGAAAATGATGATAAAAACAATAGAAATAGAAACAAGCATCATTCTAGAAGCAGCTCAGTTTTCAGCATGTTGCCACTGACCGGAAGTGAATTGGGCCCTTTGGGTATGAATCCAAAATGAAGTCTGGGAACATCCTGCTTTGGTCCTGAAGTAGCCTGGGTTTTCCTGGGAAAGCGAGAGGTTCCATGTGGCTGATGAGGCTGGGAACCAGGCTCAGCCCCAGGGGAGGCCCGGGGGTGGTAGCGATGCCTGGGGAAGGGAGAGGGGGTATCTGGGAAAGAGTTAAACTGTGAGGAATGGGAGGGCCTTGGCTTTGCAGCCTTGGGAGCCTGTGGTTGAGAAAGCTGAAGAGGAAAGGTTACCGTGGAAGCAAAATGCCGAGAGGCAGGCAGTGGAGGGAGGCCCTCTCCACAAACGAGCCCATGGAGCAGCAATTTCCTCTGCTGTCGCTCCTGAGCTTGGCAGGTTGGTCCAGTAATGAATTCAAATAAATGCTGAATTCAAATAGTGTATACTTTTGAGGGTCAGTGGTTTACCCAAAGGTTCTCCTCCTAAGGAGCTATGTGAGGCTTCCTGGGTGAGGGAGGCCAGGGGATAAGGTCTGTCAGGGAGCACTTCCCACTTGGCTTGAGCGGATCTATTTCCCACCTCTTGTCTGGAGCTGGGTGTGCTAGTGTCATTCTGCAAGAGCAGAATGGACAGCAGGCAGCAGCAAGGTCCTGGGAGCTACCTCTTGAGGCACCAGATGAAGGGACAAGGCCTGGTTGGTGGTAGGGCAAAGGGATAGAGCTGTAGCTGCCTTGGATTCCCTAAGGAATCCTGGGAGAGGGCGTGGCCTACAGAGTTCCAGGTTTGGGGTTAGGATTTATGTTACCTGGAAGAGAGAGATTGGGGAGGAGGTAGGTGTGGGACAAGCTGAGCAGAGGTGGTGCACACACACACACACACAAGATAACACTGCCAACTGCAGTGTGTGGAGGGGGTAGATGACAGAGGGCTCAGACCACATCTGGGGGGCTTCACAGTTTCGGGCTACCCAGTACTATGGCACAGAGCAATGGCCTGCACATAGTAGGTATGAAGGTGGTTAGAAGGATGAAAGACGGGATGTACACATAGTAGGCATGCAAGATGGTTGGAAGACTGAAAGGAGGACTGCGCATGCCGGGGTAATGATTAGGAGTGAGGGGTCACTTGGGTTACCGTTGTAGACCCATGGAAGCAGTCGTTGGTGACCGTGTATGAGTTGTTTGAGTTGCTGCCATCTCTCCCAGGCCTTTCCCACAAAACTGGGGCCCAGAGACAGGTTTAGTTCAAATCTAATCCCTTCTTTCATGGTTTGCAAAGGAAAGCCTAGAGCGTAGCAGCAACTGGCCAACAGTACTTGCTGAACCAGTAGCAGAACTAGACTGGAACCCAGGTCCTCTATTTCCCAGAGTGCCCTGTGACTGCCAAAGGCTTGAGATAAGAGGGAGGTGTCCTGGTGGAACTGGCTTTCTGAGTTGTAACAGCGCTGCGGGAGGGGAGGAGCAGGGTTTAGCTTGGCTTTGAGCCATGACCTCTGTGGCCCCTTCTTAGAATCTGGCTGCACACACCACGGTGTGCCCTTATATATAGTAAACATCTTTATGCAGGTCCAACTCCTACAGGATTCCTTCGCTGTTACACTAATGTCATGGTCACAGAGGCACGTACTGGGGCACACACACACCCAGGAGACACTCAAGCCGGGATGATTCCCGGAAGGCAGTTGCCATGCGGATTCCCTAGTGGGAGAGGAACGCTACATCCCAGGCGGGTTGTGCCCCGCGCTGGGCTGCAGGGGAGTGAAGGGGATTCGACTCTGTGGGATGGGAGGCCCGCAGAGGCTGAGTCACCTCTTCTGAGTCAGGGATCCTCCTCCTTCTCCCCTCCCCCCCCTCCCTGAGCCCCCACTAGGGCTTGGCCCAGCGAGCCCGCGAGAGAGCGAGCGAGGAGGCCGGCTGTCCAGGGCCCGGGTGGAGACGGCCACCTCCGCCCGCAGTGGACCGCGGGTGGCTGGGACAGGAGAAAGGGCGGGGGAGGCAAGGCAGGCAGTCGAGGAGGCGGAGGCAGGGGTTGGGCGCCGCTAGCGAGGAGGCAGGCTCGCGGCCGCCCCTGGGCTGGGCACGGAGGCCGCGGCGGGGGCGGGCCGCGCGGCGGGCGCCAGGCCCGGGGCTGTGGGCACGGTGCCCAGCCCCCGGCGCACGCCGACCGCCGCGGCCGCCGCCGCTGCTGCAGTCGGCATCCATCAGCAGGCGGGGGTGTCGCGGAACAGGCTGCTCCGCAGAGCCCGCCCGTGCCGCCCCGCCCCGCGGCCTGCGGGCCCGGAGGAGCCGAGGGGATCGGCCCTCGCCCAGCCTACCCGAGATGGGGACCCCCAGGCCCAGGTAGGCACGTGGGGAACCGGTGATCAGGTGGCATGGGGGGCCCGGGTGTGCTACATCTAGGCCCAGCCTCCAGCCCTCAGGGAGGAGAGGGGGCGAGATTAGGAGCTGAGTCTGAAGGCTGTTGGCCCCCTTGGCCAATGTGGGGAGACCTTTGCTGGTCCTCTCACCTTCGCAACCTCCTCAGTGCCAGGACTCGGCTGGCACCTTGGTGTAGAATGAGCTGTTGCTGGGCGATGGGCTCAGGAAGCTGGCCCACTCTGTTCTGGAAAGCCACCCCAGCTGCCTTCTTTGGGTCTCTGGTCTTCTCTAGCTTTCCGATGCTGCAGGACAGTATCTTGGCTGGAGGCTGGCTGCTTGAGGGATCCCTGGTATCATCCTCATCCTCTGTTTACAGACCCTTTCCCACTTGTATGGGCTCCCCATCCCTCCTCTTTTCCCTCCCTGAGCTGGGTGTATGAACCTTACCCCCAGCACCTCTGAGGATTGAGATTAGCATAGCCCTGCCGGTGGTTTGCACCCCTAATCAGAGGTAGATGCCTTGTGTATGTCACACTTGGAGAGGTTGAGTCCCCAAGAGGCTGGGGTCCTGGGGACAGGTGTTTATTGGGTGCTGAAGCCGCTGACTGGCTGCATGGGCCAGAGAGTCCACAGGGTCTTGAAAGCAAGCGTCCCAAAAACATTCGGAGTCTTTCTCTCTAGGCCAGCCATGGTTCTCGCTTCTTGCTTCCCCTAGAGCTCTGTGATGCATTGGTTCCTGCGTGTTCCTACCATCACTCTGGGTTGTCGTGTCACCCCCCCTGCACCCCAAGGTGGAAAGGGCTGGCTTTAGGACCTCTCTGGAGCTGGGCAGGGTCCAGCCGCTCCATCAGACTGGCCTCTGTGAGCCTTAGCAGTTGGATGGTGGCCCTAGATGTTCCTGTTCCAGTCTGGGGTATGTAGAATAGAGGTGCTATGTGCCTGCTTCCCATCCATGACTCCAGATGGAGCTTGTGACAGAGGCAACATCCAACAGCTTCTACACAGTCCTGGTGGCCCAGAGAGGCGCTGCCAGTCCTGGAGCTAGCTTCTGTTGGCCAGCCTGGGGTCCCACTCGCTGAGAAACTGATGTATAAAACTTACAGCTCACCGAACACAATCCCTAGGATTTGGGGAACACCCGAAAGCAGTCTTGGAGGAGGCCACTGGGGAGGGCTTTGCTCCTGTTAAAGCATTCCCTGGGCCTGTGGCAGTGCCCTGGGCCCAGATCAGTGAGCTTCTTGAAGGGGTCCTTCAAAAGAGCCCCACACGAGAACAAGGCTGGGCCCTGCGGTTCTCACCGAGTTACTGTAGAAAGCAGGCAAATGACTTGTCCAAGGTCACACAGCTACTCATTGAGGGAGCTAGCACTAATGTGTTCAAGCCTTAAACTTTTTGATTAAGGCTTCTTCCTTGCCCACAGGCCTGCTCCCTGGCTGCTGTGGTTGTTATTCCATAACACTCTGCCAGGGGCTGTGCATTAAAGGCTGGAGGCCATGGCCCCGTTTTAGGAGAGCCCTCACATTGCCTCCCAGCTCTTCCTGCTCCCGAGAGCCGAGCAATAGAGGCCAGGTCATAAAGGCCTTGGGTACTCTTGGAGTATACAGAATGGAGAGGACGCTGGGCCTGAGCCGCCAGGGACAGTCAGAAGGTCTCTTGACTGGACAAACTGCAGTGGGAAGGGCCTCTGTTGGCTCTAGCCTCACACCTCTGTGGGCCACTGTCTAGACTTCTCTGTACTCTTTATTAAAGGGAGGTGACCATTTCAGCCTGGAGCACTACTAGGGACTGTTCAATCAGAGAGATGGTATTTACTGGGCACGTAATGCATGCTGTGCCCCAATAAGTGTTATGTGCTCTCTCCCAGCAACCCTGTTAGATAACATTAGACACTTTTGACAGATGCATGGAGGTTACCTGCCAGAGGCCACACAGCTGGAAAGTATGGGGCTGTACGAGTCTGGAACCTCTGCGTTTACCATGACGGTATTCCTGGGACAGTGTCTGAGAGCACCTGGTTAGTGTCTAGTTGAACTCCGTGATTAGCTGGCAGCCCGGGCTGATCCAGGTAGAGAAGTCCTTGCGCTGAGTCTATCAGTGAGGCAAGGGTAGTTCTGTGGCTCCAAGGCCTCGAGAAGTAGGGTCAAAGAGGTATGAATGGGAGGGGTTAGCATCAGCCTTCTGCTTGCTAGCTGGCCCTGTCACTTGTCCCTTGCTACATTTGGTAGAGCTCCAGCGGCCAGAAGCCACACAGAGGAAATGTTGAAGCACCGGCCGGGATTGTATCCCCGTCAGCAGGGACCTGTGCCTGGCTGGGGGTGGCAGCAAGCTGGTCCTGCTTTCCTTGTAGGAAGGAGACTTATGGATAAGAATAGCAGCAGCTAACATTTATTGAGCTCTTACTACATGCCAGGAACTATTTTCATTTCTTACGTGTACAACTCCTACATTCCTCACAAAACCCTGTGAGGTAGCAATTTTTCTTCTTCCCACTTTGGAGATCACTTTATAGGTTTACTGAAGGCCGTTGAGGGATGGGAGAGCCAGGGTGGGTCAGAGCCGCTTTCCAGAGTTTAAGAAGGCAGCCAGCCTGTGCCGTCTAGAGGTCGTCTTCGGATTTTACACTTGGAAGCAGTCATCCAACCAGATGCATGCCATTCCTCAAAAGTCTCAGGTCTAAGCTGGGCATGGGCTCATGTCGGTCACAGCAGCACTTGGGAGGCTGAGGCAGGAGGATTGCCATAAGTTTGAGGCCAGCTTGAGATGCAGAATGAGCTCCAAGCCAGCCAGTATTAAGTCGCATAGTGAGATTCTGTCAACCAAAAAAATGAACAAAAGGAACGGGCCCACGAGATGGCTTAGTGAATATAAGCACTTGCCACACAAGCTTGGCAATCTGGGTTCCATCTATAGTGGATGGGAGGACTATGCACATGCCATGGCACGTGCACACGTGTGCATGCATGCATGTGCACACATACACACCTCTCTCCCTCTATAAGTCATGGATGGCAGAGCCATCCTGGCCCCAGAGGTAAGAGTACACTAGAGTGTCTGCCCATTTTGATGCACAGGGAAGGCTTCGAGAAGGGCTGGGCCCTTAAACTGGCTACTAAGAGTTCAAACGTTGTAGGGTGTGGAGGGAAATGATGCCTTGGAAGAAGAGCAGGTGACACGGGGTGCAGGAGACAGAGTCCAGGGAGGGCCCAAGGAGCTGGGAGGTGACTCAGAAAGTCAGCTTGTGCTTGTGTCTCCGAGCAGGCTCTGGAATTCACTCTGCTGGTCTTGGGAACATCACTTAGCAGGTTTGGGCTTCATTTTCTTCATTTGTAAAATGTGGCTGTGGGACCCTCATGGTGGTAATTACGTAAAGGCTCGCCATGGTGCTAGCACATCGCATCGCAGCAACTCTATAAGGATTTTTCCCTCTATCCCTTCTGTCTTAAATGTCAGGCTGAGGTATTTGGGCTGGACGTGAGCCTGGAGGTTCTGGGGACATTTGGAAGGATTTGGCCTGCAGAGGAGTGTTGTAGGATGGTGTTGGGGAAGGTCGCTTTGGCAGGTGTGTGGCCCAGAAAGAAGGGGCAGACTGTGACCTTGCCAAGAAGCCTCCTCTTGGAGTCTTAGACTGGGAAGGGAAGAAGGTTGAAGCTGCATGAAGATGTCCCTCCGTGGGATGGCATGTGGCTTGCCAGGTTGAGGGAGGAACAGTGTGGTGGTGCAGTGTGGGGGTTGGGAGAGCCATGGGGAATTCAGCTTGAGGCTTGGTGAGACAGAGAAGGGCTGGTCTCCTGTCAATCATTCCGTGGGCTAGGCAGCATCTTATTTGAGCATCTGGCTTTTTTCTTTTGAATGAATTCCTTTGGATAAATCCCCATCAGAACTCGTCTATAATAGCAGCAAATTGGGACTAAATGTCCAACAATAGGAAGATGATTGAGAGCGTTTTGGAACATACACTGGATAAAATAATATGCAGTGGTGAACAGCCGCTGATCCCCCTCCTCTCAGAGCACGGAGCTGGCTGCTGCATGGCCCCTTGCACCCTTTTTGCCTCTCATGCTTATGACTGCTGGGTGCCAGAGGGGCCGTGGCTTCCTTCCTTCTGTGGTTGAAAAGGTGAGGACTTGTCTCTGTCCGCCTTGAGGGCGGGACTTGTGTTCACTCCTTACCGCGTCATTGGCACATTGCTCTGTGATCAGAAATGATTGACTGGTGGAAAAGGGAAGAGGGGAAGTGATTTGCTCAAGGTCATGTAGCTTTTAAACTTTATTTTCAGTTTTTAAAAAAATACTTATTTTCATTTTATATGCTTGGGTGTTTTGCCTGCGTGTGTGTCTGTGTACTGCATGCATGTCCAGTGCCTGCAGAAGCCAGGAGAGAGCGTCAGATGCTCTGGAACTGGGGTTATAGGTGGTTGTGTGCTGCCATGTGGGGGCTGGGAATTGAACTCTGGTCCTCTGGAAGCAACCAGTGCTCCTAACAACTAGGGCATCTTTAAAGCTCTATTTATTGTGCGTGCGCACATTCATGTGAAGGTCAGAGGATAACCTTTGAGAACTGGTTCTCTCCACCATGCTCAGGTGCTCGGGCCTGGAGGTGAGTGTCTTCACCCTCTGAGCCATCTCAAGGTTCCAGTCATGCAAGTTGTAAGATCCAATAGTTGCCACATCCTTACCACCTCTATTTACCACATTCTTCTCATTTCCTACCCAGTATATATGCTTCTCGACTGACAGGGAGCTGCATCCCTATAAACCGGTTGCAACTAGAAAAAGAAATCCTATGTTGAGAATTCATTGAATACAATGACCCTTCGAGTTGAGCAGCACTGTATAGCATAGAGCAGGCTGTTCACCCTCATCGTTAAAGGGCTGACTTGGAGCTGGGGCTCCCTGTTGTTTCACCCAGCGTTCCCAGAAGGCTTTGCTAGCTCAGGGAAAGATAGAAATTCAAAGTATGGTTTTACTCAATGCATATTGCTTTCACTTCTTTGTAAAGCCGAGAAACCATCCGTTGAGGACCATCTATAGTAGTGAGGGGAAAGAATGGAAAGATACCGTGTAAGGACTTGGGACTCTCGTAGAACAGGGCTGAAGTCTTATTTCTATTTTTACCAGCTGCAAGAGTTTGGGGAATCAGCTAATCTCTTGAAGGCTCAGTCCCCCCCCCCCTTTAATGTGGGTAGTCCTCATCCTGCTCTTGAGACTGTTAGAGTCCATGAGTTAAGGCATAGAAAATCTTAGGCATTAGCTCATCCATAATAAAGGACCACAGTGAAGAGGTCACAACGTGAAGGTGTTTATGATGCTATTGATGTTAAACAGGAGAAGTCCACAAAACCCACCAGCATCCAGATTACATCCAGATTACGGATTATTAGAGACACAGACTGGAGGAAGTCAAGCAGAAATGGAGTCACACAAGTATAATTAGAAACAAATAAGATTGATTCAAGCAAATCTTTCTTTAATGTTATACTGTTTTTTCTCAGCTTTTTTTTAAAAGCTCTCTCTCTCCTCCCTCCCTCCCTCCCTCCCTCCCTCCCTCCTTCCTCCGCCCCCCTCTCTGAGTATGAGATTTGTGTGAGGACAGACACACAAATGTCACAGTAGTGGAGATCAGAGGACAGTTTATAGGAGGCAGGTCTCAACTCCCACCTTGTTTTGAGGCAGGGTCTCTTTTCCTTCTGCCTGGTTTGTGAACTTCCAGGAGATTGTCTTGTCTCTGCTTCCCACCTCACAGAAGTATTGGGATTACAGGTTCAAATACCATGTCTGGCTTTTTACATGGGTTCTAGAGACCCAAACTCAGATCCTTAGGCTCTCGTGACAAGCGCTCTCGCTCTCTGAGCCAGCTCTCCAGCACCTTAGAGGGCTTGCTGTGTTGTGTTAAGTTTAACAAAATTAATGATTCAACCTAATTTTACCTTCTGTCTCTTCATGGGTTCCAGGGTGGAGATTAGTCAGGCTTGCAAATGCTTTTTCCAGTCAAGCTGGCCTCCTGGCCTCTTAGTTTAATTCAGAGATGCAGTGAGATGGCTCAGCTGTGGAAAGGTGCTTGTCCCCAAGCCCGATGAGTTTGATTCCCAGGACCCTCGGGATGGAAGTTAGTGAAAACCAGTTCCAAAAACTACCTGACCTCCACATGTGTGCCATGACATGCACACTCACACACCCCCAACACACATATACACGCAGATAAATAAGCACAGTGTTTAAAAAACTATCTAAAAACTTGGAGTAATTCAAAAGCTTGTTCTCATCTTCCCTGCCATAATCCTACTCTGTAGAAGTAGCCAGATGCAACATAAATCCTCCAAGCGGATTTTCTGTATGGGGGGGGGGGAAGGAATAAGGGCCCCAGACAGGATTACTGCTTTGTAATTAGCATTTTAAACTTAACCATTTATTTTTCCTATCTGTGGACATGGCAGTCACAGTGACATGTGATGCTTTGTGATGACTTTAATGAATCAATCCCAGCTGACCTACCCCGCCTCCTGTTGACGGAATTCCAAGCTGTTTTCTACTTTTACCCTGTTCTCAACAAATGAGCTCTGTTGGTGTTAAACAGTCTCTAGGAATCAAGGGAAGAGAGAAAAGGTAGAAACTGCGAGGCTACGGGTTTCCCTTGAGGATCTGCTGCTTTTTCCTCTTCCTACTTCCCCTGAGGACCTGTCCCTTGTCATCCTCAAAGTGGGGCGATGTCCCAGGGAGACCCCAACTTTTTCTTGTGTAGTATACCCCTCACTTGCAACAATCTCAACTCCTCTTAGGATGCTGCAAGCTGCCCTCTTGGATCTTGCTGCCACTTGTGCCTCCAGTGCCCTTGAACAGCTTTTGCCTTCTCTGGACCCGGGTTTGTCCATCTGTTTGTAGGGATGCTTTTCTGGTTATAGCCACCATTGCCACCAGCTTGTATCTGCTGTGTGTCGAATACTGTGCCAAGGTGAGCTTGGGGCCGTGTGGATTGCGGGATGTTTCATTCTCACAACGCATCAAATGCCTTTGATGTGTCAGGGTGCCCTTCCCATTTTACCTGCTCACACTGGTTTTCAGAGAAGCTAAATAATGTGCCCGAGGTCACCCGACCTATGGGATTGCAACCCCAGTTCTGGCTCCGTTTTTGAGTCTGTGCCTCCTCAACCAATCACCTCTCATTGGTGAGATCCAAGCAAAATGATAATTCTGAAAGAATATTGTGATGGGGCACGAAGATAATCCTAGCTCCCAGGAGGAGGAGGCAGGATGATCTGAAGGTCAAGGAAAATCTCAGCTTTAGAGACCTTGACTCAAACAAATATATCAACAAAACCATCCTTTATATGTAAAGAGCCCTGCATGTGTGTGTGTGGGGGAGGGGAGGATTGAAACTACTGTTTCAATTTCTCTGTCCAGAGCAACAGCACTTTTGACTACGTGGTTTTCAGCATGTTAGAGGTCATGGGATGTAGCAGGATTGAGGGAGAAGGAGCTCTGGGCTTTGAGCCAGCCGTCCTGGGTCCAGTCCTGGCTGTACTCAAGCTGCCTAGCTGTGTGACCTTGACCACCTGATCCAGCCTGGGGAGTAAACCCTCCACCCTGCATGGCCCTTGCACAGCTCGGATAGGTGAGGTACAGGCCTGAGAGACTTTCAGACAGCCCTGACGAAGGAGGTCTTGGCTGCCTCCTGCAGTTGTCAGTGTGGTTCAAGCTCTCCTCTTTGATGTCCTTACTCTGCAGATCAAGGCTGTCACGTGGTCCCCAGTCCACGCCGGCACATCAGTCTGGCTCCTTCGTAGCCTGTGAAACTTTGGGACAAAAAGCCGTGCTGGCAGGTGGTGGCTTCGTTGTGTCGTTTGATTTTGTTTAATGCAGTTCTCATGGGTACTGCAGGCCTTTGACAAACTGTTGTCTGCCCGTGCTGCGTTTAGAACTGAGAACCCAGCCGTAAGGATGGCAGGAGGCTCTGGTCTTTTTAGACCATGTGGGCCTGGCTCGGACAGCACAGCCTGCACCCTCCCATCATTTTGTTCACGTCCATCCGGTGTGACTGGAGGAAGCCTGTGCTCAGCCTGAGGGGGGGAGACCCCTGTGGGATGGAGCCCTGCTGCCAGAGGGAGAGAAAACCTCCAACGTGTGCACTTCTGATGTTTTCTCTTCTGACTTCTCAAGCAGTACATGTTCACAGTGGGAAAAGGGAAGCACATGGGCAAAAGTGAAAAGCCCTGCGAGTGGTAACAGGTTGGCCTTTGAGCAGCGGTAGAGGCGTTGAATATCTCTGGGGCCTTAACTGTGGGACTTGGCATTGCTAAGTGCTTTGTGAGTGTGATCTGAACCCAGCTCCACATTTACAATTGGGGAAATCAAGGCACTGAGGAGGGATTGTTAGAGACTTGAAGGTGTGAAGGTGTCCTTCTGTGTCACCTAAGCTGTGTAGACTGTGCTGCTCCCCCTACCCCCTCACCCCCGTGCACCAGCATCAAGCAGAAATCCACTAGATGCTTAAACTGAGGAGGTGCTGACCAGGAGGAGAGGAGAGCTGATGAACCCCCAGGTGTTGAGGCAGGCACCCATACTGGCAAGGACAGGAACTGGTTTCAATGGGTCCCCTGAGCTCCATGATGGCTGGAGCAGGGCAGGGGGCTGAAGAGTTGTCTCCACCCATCACAGTGGAGGAAAGCAGGGAAGGCAGCTTGCTCACTGTAGCTCCTGCCTTCCCACCAGACCCCCAGAATCAGCAGGTATGGGAGCTTAGGGTCAGGTCAGTGGGCTAGCCGCCTGTTACATGCATACGTAGTATAGATTTGGAAGTTCAAATGGGGCCACGAACCCTGGAGGCCTTGTTGCCAGGGAGTGGGAGCGAAGTGTCTCCTTGGCCTCCTCAAAAGAAAGAAGACTGGATAACTGGTTGTTGAAAACGTTTACGTGAGATCTCTTGGTATTTTGGTTGTCTCTTGTCCCCTCTCCCCATCCCCTTTCTTGATGCTTCCCCCTTTCCCAACTGCCTTCCTCACGTCTCTCATCTTTTCTTCCTCTCCCTTCTCCTCCCCTCCTTTCCACCACTGCTTCTGAATCAGAGTCCTCTAGGCAAAAGTGTTCGGTCATCAGTGTCCAGGACTTAGAGGAGACAGCCTCACCATCAGAGGGTGACCGCTCCTGTTTCCTAAGCACACAAAGATGCACTTCTCTGACACACTTGACTGCCCTCCCCTCTGTGTTTGGTGGCACTCTAGCTTTCCGATGGCAGAGTCCTTTCAGACTCTGTAATCTTGTACTGCGGTGGTATTACTCTGACATGGGAGGCACGTGTGGAAACAGAACTAGGAAGTGGCTTGCCTGGGGGCTCATCAGGTAGGAAATGGCAGCCTTGAAATGAAAACCATGGGTCCAGATTCTGAATGTCACTCTTCCCAGGGGAGCTGCTTCTCAGTCTTGAGAAGTCTGCCCTTTGCCAGCAGAAAATGAGCTTCCCCTGAGCCCCCCTGGCCTGAGGATGCTGAAGGGCTGTAGAGTAGGAAGGCCTTTGAAATCTGGGATCTGGCTCGGTGTATGTCCTTGCTCAAATCAGTGTCTTGGCAGCTGTGGGTTCTCATCAGTGCAGGAAGAAGGATAGTGGCAAGGGCTTGGATAAAACATCCCGTGTTTCAGGTCTGATAAACCAGAGGAGAGGCTGCCTGGCCAGGAGCTGTGAAGGCTCCTGAGGTGAATGCAGCCTGGGGATTCTGGCACTGTTACCAGCTGTGTGTGATCTTGGGCAAAGTTACTTTTCTACTTCTCCATTTGGAAAATGGAGATTATAAGAGTTCCTGTCACAGGCTATTGTAAGGATTAGCTATGCAAAGTCCATAGATCAAAGCCTGGCACACAGCAAACTATGAATGTTAACTTTGTACAATTTTAATTTTCCCTGTTGTTTTGTTTGGAGGCAGTCTCACTTACATAGCGTAGGCCGGCCTTGAATTCTTTATCCTCCAGCCTCTACCTCCTGAGCCCACACAGGACTCTGTTTGATTTTCAGGTGGGGTCTTGAAGTTGTTCAGGCTGGTCTTGAACTTGTTTTTACCACGTATCTCACTCAATGTTTATAGTTACATATCAAAAATTGCTCTGAGGCCTGGCAATAATGTTGAATGAGACAGATCTTTATGGATTATATTGTAGAGGAGAAATAGAAATAAGTAAATGAATCAATAAGTGTAAATTCAGTTTGGGATGATGTCTCAAAAAAACCCCACTGGAAAAAACAGACAAAATATTTAAAATAACATAAGCACAAACAAGTTACCATGCTGTAACTATTGAAAGTCAGGGAGAGAGGCAGACAAAGAGTGTACAGAAGGTGAAAGTTGTCTTGCCAAGAGAGGGGACAGAGTCCCTGTTCATGCACAAGGAAGACAAAGCCCTTTGTAGGGACAGGCCTGCACAGTGGAAGCACAGACAGACAGAGACTGGAATGACAGACTTGCAGTAGAAGAGGCAGAGCCAGCTGGTAGGGATGGAGCCAATGCTGGAAAGATGGGCACGGGCCACAGACAGGGGCCTATAGCTTGGCAAGGAGGATGTGTCTTTTATTTTGATGAGAAGTCATTAGAGTTGTTTTGGTTTTATTTGTTGAACAAGGGCTCACTATGTTGCCCAAACTGGCCTTGAACTAAGATCCTCCTGTCTCAGCCTCCTGAGGGCTAGGATTACAGACTTATGCTACCACATAGCTAACTGGAGGGTTTTGTTTTATTTTGGTTTTTTGTTTTGTTTTGTTTTTCAAGACAGGGTTTCTCTTGGCTGTCCTAGAATTTACTATGTAGACTAGGCTGGCCTTGAACTCACAGAGATCCATCTGCCTAGGTCTTCCAAGGACTGGGATTAAAGGTATGTGTCATCACCACTACCACTGGAGGTTTTAATGAGGGTATCTAACTAGACTTCTGATTCCTGTGACTGCTCTTGGAGAATAAACTCTAGGAATGACGGCAGTGAGAGCCTGTGTCAATCAGGTTTGGACCTGAACAATAGCTAGGGGAATTGAGAAAATGATCAAATCTGACTGTCTCATAGATGCTCACACATGCTAGCCCTGATTAGAAGGTTAACCAGATGCCAGCTGATTCATTTTAAAGAGGGAGTACAGTGCCAGGCCAAGTGGATGCTGCCTCAGCTGAGGAGCTGGCTCCCTACAGGCCATCCAGATCCGAAGTTTAGAGCCTGTGAGGGCTGAAGGCTGCTTAGTGGTCCTGCAACATTACAGAGCTCCGGATGCTGGCATCCTGCTGAGCCAGCCTCAGCCCAGGCCACACAGGGCCCCTCTAGACAGTAGTGGTATGGATGCTGTTGGCATTCACATTCTGGCTGACCTTTCTCTTTTCTAATCCTGTGCATTTGCTGCCCATGTGTTGGTATCACCAGTCTGGCCCCGCTGGCTGGCCTTTGTCTTGGGCACCATTCTCTTTCTGCCTCTATTCTAGGCAGACATGTCTGTGCTCTAGCTCTGAGTGTTCATTGTTGTGCTATGAGGGGCCTGGGGATGATGGGAAGTCTTTGGCCAGAGCCTGGCCACACTGCCGCTCCATGGTGGGAATCCTATCCTATGCTAGTCTCTGACACTTCTGACTCTTGCAAGGCTTCCCACATGATCCTAGTTCCTGCTCTTCTCCTGGTCAGCCAGTCCCTCCTGCCAGACAGTCTGGAGCTCCCTTTGCAAGTTTCTTGAGGTGTCAGAGCATCCAGGACTGACCCTTTGCCCAGATGGTGACTCTGCCTAAGTGCCCTTCCTGCCTTCACCTCTCTAAATGTTTCAATTCCACTTCCACCCCGACCCTAGAAGTCTTCTTTGAGAACCAAGACCACATTCTGAATCACCAGGTCCCTAAACTCTTATGCAAAGCTAAAACATACCCTGATGGACCTAAATCCCTTGCAGGCGTCTCCTGGGACAGCACCATCCTCTCAATGCAGAGAGCTCCATGGGAACCAGCACGTGCTTCCCCCCCCAGGGGCCCTTACAGTGCCCAGTCTGGCCTGGCCACCCAGCAGCTCTCCCAGTCTGTGCTGTCCTGAGCAAGAACGATGTTCACCTGACAGACCGGCTGTGTCAGAAGCCACAGCCCAGTTCTTGGCTCTCTTTCTATGGCCTAGTGAGAAACAATGCTGTTATCCTCGGACTTGTCAAAGAAAGATTTTTATTGTAAAATTTTTTAAAATGTTATTTTTATTTTAATTAATAAACTTTAAAAATAGGCTTAAACAGGATTTATTGATCTCCTTTGCATCTTGTTATCTGAAGCCATGTATATCTGAAAAAATATTTTTAGCCTCTAGGTTTTATGTGTGTGGGTTTGTCTATTTATTAATTTGAGTCCAGATCTTGCTAAATACCCACTGCATAATGCAAGCTGGCTTCAAACTCATAGCAGTCCTCCTGCCCCAGCCTCCTGAGTGCTAGGATTACAGGCGTGAGCTGTCATACCTAGCTAGCCTCAAGCTTTAAGGCAATCATTTAAAGGTCTAGGCCAAGAATGGCAGCTTAGTGGTCCACACCGTTCATCCCTCCTCTTGGGAGGCAGAGGCAAAGGCAGGTTGATCTCTGAATTTGAGGCGAGCCTAGTCTACATAACAAGTTTTGGGCCAACCAGGTGTAGAAAGAGGTGGGGGCAGGCAGAGGAAAAGAAAGAAAGAAAAGGAAGGTAAATCCAGGCATGGCAAAAAGGAGGATCAGCAGCGTTATCAAGACTGCATGGGCACAGTGACAGGTCCTTGAAGTCCCAGCTGCTTGGGAGTATGAGGGAGGAAAATCCCTTGAGGCTAGGTGTTTGACAGGAGCCTGGTCTCAAGCAAGCTACTGTTAAATAAAAGGAAAATGTTAGTCTGTTCTGTCGCCCAGAGCCAACCACAGCTGACTCTTCGCTGAGTGACCGTCCTAGATACCATTGACTTTCCAAGTTGTTCTGTCCTGACAAACCCATCACAAGTTGAAAGTAAATGCCTGCCTTATGTTCCCATTTTATTGGTAGTATAATATAAACTATTAAGACTTCCCAAAGAGACACACTGGAGACCAGAACTGAGAGTAAGAAATCCTTAGTCTTAGAAAGGTTGTCAAAGTGAGAGGGCATGTGTTCTTGAGTGTGCTTCGTTTTTATTTGTGTGTTGTTTTTGAGACAGGGTTTCTCTGTGTAACAGCCTTGGCTGTATTGGAACTCACAGACTGACCTTGAACTCACAGAGGTGAGTTCTACCTTTGCCTCCCAAGTGCTGGGATTAAAGGTGTGCACCACCACTGCCTGGCGAGTAGGTTTGTTTTAAGAATTAGGAATTAGGGGGCTGGAGAGATGGCTCAGTGGTTAAGAGCATTGCCTGCTCTTCCAAAGGTCCTGAGTTCAATTCCCGGCAACCACATGGTGGCTCACAACCATCTGTAATGAGGTCTGGTGCCCTCTTCTGGCCTTCAGGCATACTCACAGACAGAATATTGTATACATAATAAATAAATAAATAAATAAAAACCTTGGAGTCTGTTTAAAAAAAAAATTAGGAATTATCAGGACACTCAGGGGTGAAAGTAAACCAGCCTGATGTGGCACAAATAAGGAGGTTGCTGAAGTATTTAGGAACAAAATAACAATCCTAAAACATTGTACTGAAATTTAAAATCCCTGGAAACGATGTGCTGAGTTTTCAAATATAAAATTCTCTGTATTTTAATAAGTTTATTTGTACAATATGCAGTCTAGGTAATTTTAATGTGCAATCTTGAGACACATCCACCAAAGGAGAAATAATTGCCACTCGTAGATGAAGAAATGAGGGTGTCGTGATGATTGGAACAAGAATAAATAAATGGCTGATGTGTTTGGAGAATGTGGTTCAGGAGCAGTGTTTTCCTGGAAGTCCCACAGGGCTTTTGTTTGTTTGTTTGTTTTTTGGTGACCTCTATCCAGGCCTTGACTTCCACGGGTCCATTCTTATCACCATGCCAACACCACGCATTACCACAATAGCCTCTATTGAGTACTCTTCAGTTCTTGTTTCCAGTAGATGTGACCCTTGACCCTGGGAGGAACAACACAGTGAGCACAGCACAGCCCTGAAAGAGCCAAGGGGAAAAGTCAACAGCCAGTCAGTGCAGATGATGCTCGCCAAAGGCATGCAGGGAAAAGATTGTTCCACGGGGCGGAAAAAGCATGCAGATCTTTTGGTGGGGAGATGGCTGGGGAAGGGTTACTGGAAGGGGGAGCAGTTCAGCAGTGTGTTCAGGAAAGAACACAACCCAGATAGAAGGCTTGAGGAAGGGCTGGGCTATGTCACCCAGGTGATGGACCTCAGCGGGTATTTAAGAGCAATGCACTTCCTTATTTCCCTCGTGCAGAAGTGTTATGTAAGGAGGTAGTTGAAGATTCACAGGGTGTGCTGAGATGAATGTGATGAGAAAGTCGGGATAAAGGAGTTTGAAATTTTAATGCAGGGAATGATGAGCTGTCAGTTAAGCTGGAAGGTGGGGAGGGGACCGGCGGCAGCCATTCCAGGCAAGCGAAAGCGTTTCTATTCCTGGCCGAACTTTGAGTACCGGCAGTTATCTTTTATCTTTTTATGGGGGTTGGGGGTCCCCAGCATTTCTTTACCTAACTGGTCTTCAGCCTGGGCCTGGGCCATGTCTCCTTTGAGGAGGTTCTGTTGGGCTTTTTGCTGGAGGTGGTTGTGTGCCAGGGAGAGAAAATGGGCCTGCAGTTAAGATCTGGAGAGCTAGGCAAACCATGGGGAAGAGCGCAGGCTGGAAGCTAAGCCCACTGTTTGAGGAAGTGACTGTCACTCAAGTCCGACCCTTACTGTGACAGAAGTAACATAGTTTTCAAAAGGTGTCCAGCCCCTTCTACCTATGGCACTGGCTACCAATTCCTAGCTATTTCCAGGAAGACTCAGGGGGAAAGTTCCAAGTGTGGTCTGAAGCCCCTAACAGAGGACACAGGCAGGAGAGGAGTGGTTGTACCCCTGGGGCTGCCTGGACACTAGGGTCACGTGGACTCTGTCACAGCAGAAAATGTCTGCATAAGTCTTTGGCTTTTTAGAAATACTTTTAAGTATTTATTTTATTGTTTGTGTGTGTTTGCCGTGTGTGTGTGTGTGCGCGCGCGTGCGTGTGTGTTTGCCGTGTGTGTGCGTGTTTGCCGTGTGTGCACGCGCGCGTGTGTGTATGTGTGTGTGTGTGTGTGTGTGTGTGGTGTATGAGATGGACACTGTAAGAAGAAGTCAGACATCCCTCCCCACCCCACAGCTGGAGTCACAGGCAGTTCTGAGCTACTTGATGTGGGTGCTGGAACTTGAACTCAGGACCTTTGGAGGAACAACAAGTGCTCTTGACCTCTAAGCTAACTCTAAGACCCAGTCTTAGGATTTTTTAAAATGCAAAATTAGGGTGTGAAGGGAATCTGACTGCGAAGCTGTCATCCCATTGATTGCCAGGGCTGATTCGGCTGATCTGGCTGGCTAGGCCCGAGTCCCCTTCCTCCCTCACCGCTCCTTTGGCGCCCCTCCCCTCCTGATTCTGGGTTGAAGAGGAGGACCTTCTCCTAGAACCTCCAAACTAGCTCTCAAGATCCATTTAAATGCAAAATTATTTAGAGTTCTTGCCTATTGACCCCACCTGACCTGAGGACTGGCTATCCCTCAAGCATAGGCCCAGGGAAGGTCCTGCGCTATCAGACAGGACTCAGTATGACCCTGAGTGGCCTGGGACTCCCTCAGAGCAGCTGCTGTGGTGTCAGCGCCCATGGGAGTGGTGGTCATGGCTGGAAAGGAGCCTCTGCGTGGACTGCAGTGTGGCCACAGTCCTCCCTTCCTCCCACCTGGCTGCACAGCAGCAGCACCGGGGACGCGCACAGCTCCTGTCTGTGCCCCAGCTTTAGCTCCGGAGGACTTCCGTGTGGGCCCTGCGGCTGGAGGACACCGTGGCCTCTTCATGGCCCCAGGCTCACTGTAGTCTGCCTAGTGCCCTTTGCG
This sequence comes from Arvicola amphibius, assembly GCF_903992535.2. NCBI lineage: Eukaryota > Metazoa > Chordata > Mammalia > Rodentia > Cricetidae > Arvicola > Arvicola amphibius. The sequence continues at coordinate 21,848,159 of NC_052051.1, read as the reverse complement.
TTGGGCCAGTCCAGTGCCCGTGGGAATGCATGGAGGTACCAAAGAATCAAAACGAATGGCCAGGGGCTTGCCTAGCGTGTCTGAGGCCCTGGATTCCACCCCATCCCATCCACAAATTTGAATTAGTAAATAAATTAAACTGTTTTGTTTGATGTGGTTTGGTTTTGGTTTTTTTTGAGACAGGTCTTATTTTGTAACCTAGGCTGCCCTCAGACTTGTGATAATTCCCCTGCCTCAGCTTCCCAAGTGCTGAGGTGGGACACCACACCTGATGTAAATAAATAAATGGAAGTGTGAGTCCTGGAGCATGTGCGTGGTTCGGAGTGTTCAGTATACCTGCCCGTCTGAGGCCTTTCCTGGTGGACGGTTGAGGAGAGGTTCCCACCAGGTCTTGCGTGGATCTTTCTCATATACTGTGATACAGTGAACTTAGAGAAGGGTCTAGACTAAGGAGTGATGGTTCCTATCCATCATTTCTCTTACTCTATTATATATACATATATGTATATGTATATTATATATTGTATATCACATATATCAAATATGTATACTGGTTGTGGTCATGAATGAGTGCTTTTGCCTTTAAAACAAAACAGACTTACACATTAACATGCTTACTACAAATACCCAAGTGTTGGATGTGATGGCATACACCTGCAGTCCTATTGTTGGGAAGGCTGAAACAGAAAGATCGGAGTTCAAAGCCTTAGCTGTTGAGGTGGCTTCATGGCTAAAAGTGCTTGTAGCACAGAGCTGGAGACCTGAGTTGGATCCCCAGAACCCATCATGGAAGGAGACAGTCAGATCCTGAAAATTTGTTCTCCACACACATGCCATGACGTGTACATGCACGTGTGTGCACACATGCAACAACAACAATAAAAATTTGAAAAGTAGTTTAGTGCCAGCATGGCCTACATAGTGATTTCAAGGCTAGCGTGGGCTGTATGGTGAGACCTTGTCTCAAAAACAAGAAAAGATCCAAGTAATTCCGAAGTGTCTAGAGCACAAATGATGCTTCTGCTCCTATCCTTCCCATCCCTGTAGGTCTTTCTTGACGGTGGCAAGTGTCCTTCATGATCTCTTACAGGATGAATAAGCCATGAAAGCGGCACTGTTAGGATCTGGCTAATTCCAGCAGGATAGCTGGACAGCTGCTCCTTGCTTTTCTCTGGCATCTCATTTAATGTTTCAAAGAGGAAACTGTTAAGGACAGCCTGTCCCAGAGATATTCCCCCAAGTCCCTCCGTTTATGGGTGAGTCCCCGAGAGGTGAGGTGCCGTGCCACGTTTGCTGTATACAGGCTGAGCCCTGCTACGCTGAGCATTCCATGGGTAGCAAGTGTGTTTTTTACTAAATCTACCTGTTCTGATGCATGGAACCCCCATCTTGATGGCATCCTGTGAATCTGGAGCTGGTGTGTGTGTGTGTGTGTGTGTGTGTGTGTGTGTGTGCAGCTTGGGAAGTCAAGGGAGTTGCTTAAACTCACACACACAAGTCTGGAGCCCAGGGCTTTCTCAGTTTGCATTCGGTGTGCCCTCCATTAACTAAGGGGCTGTTGTGTGCTCATGGGCCAGGTGTAGTGGGAGAGTCAGCCTGGCCAGGGCCTTGCTGGCACCCTGTGCAGAGCAAAGTGCCCTAGAGAGACCCTCATCATCCTTAGAAAGGGTCAAGATCCCAGGTCTGGACCAAGAACTCTGGATTTCTATGTAACTGTGGACACAGAGGAGAGGAAGCCTAAGACTTCCTTTGGAGCCACTAACCCTCCCGTCCTCTCGTGCCTCCCGTCCCTTTGCCCCACCCCCACTCTCTTCTCCCTGGTTCTTTGTCCATTGGTCTCCATCTGTCCCTCACCGCGTGCGGTTCCTGTCACAGAATCATCTCCCCCCACCCCATCACATGCTCGCCTTCATTCCAATGCAGGCGTGCTGGTCACCATGACAACAGAGACAGGCCCCGATTCTGAGGTGAAGAAGGCTCAGGAGGAGACTCCACAGCAGCCTGAGGCTGCTGCAGCTGTGACCACCCCGGTGACCCCCGCAGGCCACAGCCACCCAGAGGCCAACTCCAATGAGAAGCATCTGCCCCAGCAGGACACGAGGCCTGCTGAACAGGTGTGTACAGGGACCTGGGCTGTCCCTCCTCCTGCCCCACTAATCCTCTTGGTCCAGTTCTTAGGGCCCTAGTATTTTCTCAGCAGGGAAGGAAAAAGGAGATTTAGATGCATTTATGACTTGTTACTTGCTGAGCTCTGGGCAGGGGGCATGGCCGTCATTTTATACTTAATTCCCCACTCTGCAGAGGGGAGCTGTCATTTACCCCCATTTTATGCTGAGAGGACCTGTGACTCAGTGTACCCGGATCCCCAAAGCCATATGGTAACACTGGAGGTCAGACCCAGAACTGGTTCCAGATACAGTCCTTTCTACCTTAGTCTCCGGCCTTTTCACTCAAGCTTGGCAAACCCGGCGAGACCCTGACAGAACTCATCCCCGGAAAACTACAGGAGACTAAAGGCTATTGAGCCCTCCGTTCATGACACCCAGAGAGGTGCGGACTTGCCCACACTCTGGAGGGAACTAGCTCTTCCCTCCATTATGAGCCCCATAGCTCTAAGCCTCATGCTAGACCTAGTGATGGGGAAGCTGGGAGAGCGTAGTCCTGATGAGTCAAGTACCGCTCTAGGCAGAGGGACAGGCCAGCTTGGTGGGGAGCTTAGTTCTCTGCGCTGCTCCTGTCTGCAGAGGCTGTCCGTGGTAGCAGTGGTCTGTAGGAAGACACGGCCCCCTCAGCTCCCATGAAAATATCAAATTTCTACCCATGCCTGGTGGTGGTGGCGCACGCCTTTAATCCCAGGACTTGGGAGGCAGAGGCGGGAGGATTTCTGTGAACTCGAGGCCAGCCTGGTCTACAAAGTGAGTTTCAGGACAGCCAATACTGTTACATGGAGAAACCCTGTCTTTAAAAAAAATCATTACCTATATCCACCAACCATAGCCCCCAGCCACCCTGAGGGTCTTGGAAGGCATCGTTTCTTATTTTAGGGTGCACCTTGGCCTCAGCCACCCGGTCTCTTCTCATTGTTTCAAGTTCACTGACTTCTTTCGTTGTGGGCCCCGCAGAGCCTAGACATGGAGGACAGGGACTACTCTGAGGCTGATGGCCTGTCGGAGAGGACCACGCCCAGTAAGGCCCAGAAGTCGCCCCAGAAGATTGCCAAGAAGTTCAAGAGTGCCATCTGCCGAGTCACTCTGCTCGATGCCTCTGAGTACGAGTGTGAGGTGGAGGTAGGGAGCGCCCAGCACCATATGCCCTGCCCCAGGCCCGCTGGCCTCAGTGCCAGGCTAGCTCCTGCATGTCCTGAGTCCAAGCCAACCCAGAGCAGGACCAACTGCGATGTCCAGAGGGGTGGCTTGGCCTGGCCCTCCCTTGTACAGATGGTGACACCGAGGTCCAGAAAGGGTCATCACTATTGCAATCCAAATTAAGACCCAACACAGACTAGCACCAGGAAAAGGTGTCTCAGGGTGGCTGTGCCTTGGTAAGAATGTCACCATTTTAAGGGCTGATATGTAGGGCTGACCACAGAAGGATAGTCCCCATATGATTCTGAATTCCAGGCTATCTCCTGAATGCACACACACATACACACACACACACACACACACACACACACACCAACCACTCAGCCTTGCATCTTTTGAGGGCATCTTCTCTTCCTCTCACCCCCAACCCTTAGGACTTTGGCTTTTGGCTTCTCTTGATTTTTGTCAAGGGGAAATCTCCAACACGCTCCCAAGTGGGTCCATGGTCTAGGAAGACCTTGTCAGGGCTCGTAAGGGAGACCCAGATGAAGTGGGCATTAGACGCGAGAGTGGTGCCAGGTGGCGGAGTGCTGAGGTCCTGCCCAGCCACAGGGAGGCTCATGGGGGCTTGGTATTTGTCCAGGGGAAGCTGGGTCAGCTCCCTGCGCCACCTGCAGGGGCACCAGCCTCACGGTAGCCTCGTCTCTCTCCCTCAGAAGCACGGCCGGGGCCAGGTGCTGTTTGACCTGGTCTGTGAGCACCTCAACCTCCTGGAAAAGGACTACTTCGGTCTGACCTTCTGTGATGCTGACAGCCAGAAGGTACCTAGCGGTGGGCAGGGAGGCGGCCCCCCAGACCTGCACCAGCAGCCCTGACTACTCGCAGTTGTCTGACCCAGCCCCCTGCCCCCAGTCTTTCCTAAGATCCTCGCAGACTGGTACCTGGAGAATAATGACTTGGCCCTGTGGGTTCCCCAGGGAACAGAACAGTCCACATTCAGTGTGGGGGCAGGTGGCTCACTCTTCTAGCGATAGCTCTAGTAGCTGGCCACTGTGGCCATCTCAAGGCAATACCAGGCCTGATGCCATGACTGAACCCCACTGGGAATCCAGGCCTCACTCCCTAGTGCCAAGTAAATCGATCCAGGAAAGAATGTTCCCCGTGAGAGTCTGTGGCGGGCCACTTCCGGGTAATCACCTGTCTCTCCCAGTCCCACTCTGCCTACTCCGTCATCTTCCTTCTAAAGGATGAATCTTCAATTCTCTTCCAGAATTGGCTGGACCCCTCCAAGGAAATCAAGAAGCAGATCCGGAGTGAGTACTTGCTCGTGGCTGGTGTGTGTGGATGGGAGGCAGGGTCTGACTCTAGTGATCCCATCTGCTTTGGAATGTGCTCCTGGATCCTCATACTGCTCCGCCATACATGGCAGGTCTGAGAGAAGGCAGGGTAGGAATGATGTTGACATTATTTTATAGGTAGTGAGTCTGAGGCCCAGACAACAGAGATGACAGTACATCGCAAATTAGTAAAGAAACTGCAAATGCATTCAGGAGATCAGCTTTGCAGAGGACAAGGGGATAAACCAATGATCCAGAAAGAGCTAACGTTCTGTCCAAGGATGGTGTGGCTAGCAAGCTGTAACTCAGGCCTGGAGAATGGCAGCCACTTACATAAACCTACAGAGCCAAGTGCTGGCCGAGCCAGTCTTGAGCCCTGGCCTTTGTCTTGTTCTCTTCAGTGCCCAGGGAGGAGGCAGATGAGCAGGTCAGCAACCTGTCTTTTCTGGCCCAGCGAGAAGCAGCTTGTTGGGACGGATGAGAAAGCTTTCAAATAGTGGAAGGAGGTTGGTAGCCTCTGCAAACAGGCCTGTAGGGGACAGAGAGCATCTCTGCCTCCACCCCAGGCCCCACCCTGGATATGCTTGGGCTCCTCAGGGTTGGACTCCCTGGCCCCCTGGCTGGGAAGCTGTAGCTGAGTCTGTTGCCATGACAGCAGGCAGCTGGCCCAGGGAAGCCAGCTGACTCTATAGGAGGGGGCTTGAGGAGATTTTCCAGTAGGTTCCTGATGGTTGGAGACAAAGAGGCAGGCACATAGGCAGAGCATACTTCTGTGGGTCAGCAGGGGTCTGGGGCTGAATTTCAGGCTGCTTTCTAGTAGTGCCTGCCCAGTTGGGAAGCCAGCCTTTCATGCCTGGAGAGAACTGGTACAGATACAGGCAGCCAAGTTGCAGATTTTAATAAGAACCAGTAGCCTGGAAAAGAGGCAGGCCAAGTGGCCAGGCCCTAGGGTCATTCCCAGAGCCATCCTGGAGGCCCTGCTCACCTGGCTTGACATATGGGCCATTGTTCCTGTGACAGCTCAAGCCGTGGCTTCACACGTGTAGCCTTGGTCCCAGGAAGTGCCTCCTCTAGAGAACTGGGAAGTCGGCTCAGGGGAGAAGGTACTTGCTGCCTAAGCATGAGGACCTGAGTGTGGATTCTCAGTGCCGACGTCAAGCCAGCAGAGCAGCACGCATGTGCAACCCAGGCGAATTCTAGGGGCTTGCTGTCCACAGTCTAGCCACATTGGCAAGCTCCAAGTTCAGTGAGAAACTAGTCTCAGAAAGTTAGGCGAACGTGGATGACCCAGCACCTGTGCAATGTTAGGGAGCACTAGCTGGACTCAGGGTGTACTGAAGAAAAAAGGGAGGACACGCAGGTGAGAAGGAGGCATGGTAGGGTGTCAGGGGAATGGACATGGATATGATCAGGATACATGGTATGTATGTATGCAATTGTCAGGATGTAATCAGGATATGCGGTATGTGTGTATGAAATTGTTAGGATGTGTATCAGGACACACAGTATGTATGTATAAAATTATTAAACCTAGCCGGGCCGTGGTGGCGCACGCCTTTAATCCCAGCACTCGGGAGGCAGAGGCAGGTGGATCTCTGTGAGTTCGAGGCCAGCTTGGTCTACAAGAGCTAGTTCCAGGACAGGCTCTAAAGCCACAGAGAAACCCTGTCTCGAAAAATCAAAAAAAAAATTATTAAACCTAAGTGGGGCCGAAGACGTGGCTTGGTGATTAAAAGCAGTTGCTGCTCTCTCAGAGGACCTGGGGTTGATTCCCAGCACCTACCATCTGTAGCTCCATTTCCAGGGGAGTCTGATACCCTCTTCTGGCCTGTATAGACACGGCATGCATATGGTGTGCTTAATACATAGGCAAAACTCTTACATGTGTAAAATAAAAATAAATCTTTAAAAATAATAATATTAGCTGGGCCATGGTGATGCACACCTTTAATTCTAGCACTTGGGAGGCAGAGGCAGGAGAATCTCTGTGAGTTCAAGGCCAGCCTGGTCTACAGAGTGAGTTCCAGGACAACTGGATCTACACAGAGAAACCCTGTCTCAAAAAAACAAACAAAACAATAATGAAAACAATGATAATAATGACAATAATAGTAGTAGTAGTAATAATAATAATAAGGTAGATAGCATTAGAGGAAGACATCAACCTCTGGCCTCCACATGTATGTGAACAAGGTGAACACACACACACACACACACGAACACACACACACACACCTGCATGCCCGCATACATGCCCCTTCTCTATTAGAGCTTTGCCTTTGTCCAGTCTCTGAAATGCCAGTCCTGTCCTTTGGGACTACAAGAGAGCAGTTTTGCCTCCTTTCTGTTGTTGATCACATCTCCTCACCCTTGATGGTGGCTTCATGAGCCCTTATATCCTGGGTTTCTGAGAAAGGTATCCCTCCCCTCAAGCCTCACTGCCTGTCACCTAAGACACCTTGAACAGGGCCTCTGAGTCTCTGATTCTTCTTGGCAAGTGGACCAGCCATCCCTGCCTCATGATCTGGGAATGACAGCAGAGTGACACACCCTTAGACATCGCCAGATGCAGTGGCTGCTTTCTTCTGGACACACTTTGGATTTGAATTCTAGTTCAAGCCCTAATTCTTCTGTCTAGTAACTGTTCCGTACCTCAGTTTCCTCCCTGCAAAGTGGGGTCATGATAACACAGCTTTGGGATCGCTGAGAGGGTGAAATGGGGTACCCATCATACGTGTGACACTCGCTCTGTCCTGCCCCGTGCACCCCGCATGCACCAGCTTTGAGCACTGTTTGCTGGCACTGCTTTCCTCCTTGAGACAGGGCTTGCGTCCCTTGCTGCTTTCTAACGGGTCTTTGTGATTAAGAAAGAGCTTGGGCTCTGGGGTCAGATGACTAGAAACGTGTTCTCTGTTACCAATTAGTTCATTGATCCTTAAAATGTTTGTCTATGGAAAGGAAACTCAGGTTGGGAAGGTAGCTCACTGGCAGAGTGCTTGCCTGGTGTATTCATGGCCCTGGGTTTGATTGTGAGTGCTGCAAAAACAAAAACAAAACAACAACAACAACAACAACAACAAAACCAATCAATCAATAAAGACCTCACTCTCAGGGTGATCATGAGATTAAATTCCTATGCCTGTGGGGAAAGCTGGTCACTTTTGTTGCCTGGGCCTCCATGTTCTCAAAATCGTAGTTTAGTGAAGCAATTTGGTGCATACGTGTGGTGTGCACGGTTACTTTTCTTTCTTTTTTTATCTTCTTTCCCATTGTTAGCTCACAACTCTCTCAGGAAATGTATTTTATTATTTGTGTGTGTGTGTGTGTGTGTGAGAGAGAGAGAGAGAGAGAGAGAGAGAGAGAGAGAGAGAGAGAGAGAGAGAGAGGGAGGGAGGAGGCGTGCCACACATACAGAGGTCAGAGGTCACAGGACAACTCTCAGCAGTTTCTCCTTGCCCTGTGAGTTTCAGGGTTTGAACTCAGGTCCTCAGGCTTTCATGGCAGGCACCTCGCGGGCCTCCTCACAAGTCTGTTAGCCTGGGCCTCAGTTTCCTCATCCATCAGATGGGAATGATGTCCTAGAGAGGGAAACCTGTGAAGGATGGCTCACAGGCTGGCGCATCCTAGACAGCCACTGGGATGACAGGGCCTCGCTGACCTTTCCTGCATTCTCCTCTTAGGTAGCCCCTGGAATTTTGCCTTCACAGTCAAGTTCTACCCTCCTGACCCGGCCCAGCTGACAGAAGACATCACAAGGTAAGAACCGAAGAGAGGAACAGTGAGTGGGGCCGGGCATGCTGGCCCTGGGAGATAAAGACTATGGTGGGAATGACAAATGCAGATGGCATTCCCAGAGAGACTGTCTCAAGACAGTAGAGACTACGAGGAAAGCAGGACCCAAACGCAGGTGACTTTAACCCTGGAGAAGGTGTCAGAGGGGTCCATGGGGGCCGTTGTGCATTTCAAAAGGCTGATGTACCTAAAGTGGTTGTTGTGGTCTGGCAATATGGCTTCTCAGGTAAAGGCTCTTGCTGTGCAAGTCTGGATCCTTGAGTTCAATCCCTGGAGCCCATGTAAAGACAGAAGAAGGAAAGCAATTCCACCAAGTTGTCCTCTGACTTCTACATACATGTCCTGGCATCGTTACCCACCTCCACCCCCTCATACACACACACACACACACACACACACACACACACACGCGCACACGCACACTCTGATAATACATTTTTAATAATTAAAATGATTTTCGACATGCTCTGGGAGTCACTGGCCTGTGGGAATTGGACCTGAAAGTTGAGTGAAGTTAGATATTTAGATATTTGTGTTTGAAAAACCACACATTTTAAATCTTGACAGTGAACACAAGCTTTTTCTAATCTCAGAGGGGACCCTCTGTGGGCCAAATGACCTGGCACATGTCTGATATTCTGCACAGAGCTCTGGTTTATGGTGTTAAGAAGGAAGGAAGAGAGGCTTGTGTGGGGGTGGGGGGAGTTTGGTGTCCTCTGTGCAGGAGACGTGTGTGGGGTGGGGGGAGTTTGGTGTCCTCTGTGCAGGAGACGTGTGTGGGGTGGGGGAAGTTTGGTGTCCTCTGTGCAGGAGACGTGTGTGGGGTGGGGGGAGTTTGGTGTCCTCTGTGCAGGAGACGTGTGTGGGGTGGGGGGAGTTTGGTGTCCTCTGTGCAGGAGACGTGTGTGGGGTGGGGGGGAGTTTGGTGTCCTCTGTGCAGGAGACGTGTGTGGGGTGGGGGGAGTTTGGTGTCCTCTGTGCAGGAGACGTGTGTGGGGTGGGGGGAGTTTGGTGTCCTCTGTGCAGGAGACGTGTGTGGGGTGGGGGGAGTTTGGTGGCCTCTGTGCAGGAGACGTGTGTGGGGTGGGGGGCGTTTGGTGTCCTCTGTGCAGGAGACGTGTGTGGGGTGGGGGGAGTTTGGTGTCCTCTGTGCAGGAGACGTGTGTGGGGTGGGGGGAGTTTGGTGTCCTCTGTGCAGGAGACGTGTGTGGGGTGGGGGCAGTTTGGTGTCCTCTGTGCAGGAGACGTGTGTGGGGTGGGGGGCAGTTTGGTGTCCTCTGTGCAGGAGACGTGTGTGGGGTGGGGGGAGTTTGGTGTCCTCTGTGCAGGAGACGTGTGTGGGGTGGGGGGAGTTTGGTGTCCTCTGTGCAGGAGACGTGTGTGGGGTGGGGGGAGTTTGGTGTCCTCTGTGCAGGAGAGGTGGATGTGATAGGAGGCAGTGAGCCCAGTGGAGGCCGCCTGGGATGCTGGGGCGCACATGGACCACCCAGGCTCAAGGGGCCTGAGGTAGGGACAGCATCCTTCAGGGTGGGGGCTTGCTGGGCCCGTCCTGCCTCTGGAAAGCTGAGCAAGGAGAAGCCCCTCTCTTTAATCCTGTCAAAGACATGGGCTCGTTACGCTAACCTGCTCTGGCACCCGTCACATCACGGGACTTACACCCAAAGTAAGACATGGGCGTGGAGTCTCCTGCGGAGGGTGGGATGGCTAAGCTGCCCTCGCCCCCCCACTAGGTTCCTTACTTCTCTTTTTTCTTTTGTTGGGTCCTGGGGCTTGAACCTAGGGCCTTGAGAGTGCTAGACAAGCCCTCTGCTTAAGCGGTGTCTCCAGCCCTCTTTTTATTTAAAAATTTTAATATTTATTTTTATTTACGTGTACATGTCTGTGTGAAGGTATGCCATGTGTGTAGAGGCCAGGAGTGTGTTTCAGATCTCCTGGAGCTAATATTTCAGGCAGTTGTGAACCACCCTGCAGGGCTATGGGAACAGAACCCAGGTCCTGTGGAAAAGCAGTATGTGCTCTTAACCACTGAGCCATCTTCCCAGCGCCACTTTTTAAAGACATTTTGAGACAGTCTCATTAAGTTTCCTGGGCTGGTTTTGAACTTCTGACCCTCCTGCCCCAGCCTTTTTAGTCTGAAGCTATAGGCCTAGACAACCAGCCTTGGATATCATGTCCATTTTTAGTGCCTGATACCCGTTGACTAAGCAATATACCAAGTTCAAGATGCTGCCTCTGGCCTTGGGAGAGATGACAGACGTTCCTGGAACAGAGCAGGTCCCAGGCCTTGGCTTCATTAACCCCGCTCTAAGCCCTGAGATCTGCTTGGGGCCAAGGTGACAGCAGCCGTATCGCAGTCCAGAGCTTTAGGCCAACACAGCCACCAGCGTGTGCCTCCTCTGTGCCAAAGCCTGAGTCTTGGGCTTCCAGAGACACCGGGGGAAGGGTAGCCCTGTCCAGCACAGATGGCTCCAGAAGGTAGGGTCGTAAGAGCAGCTGATTTAGTCAAAAATAGTGAGGCCCAAAATAAACCAGTCAGAATGACAAATTGATTGAAATGAAAGACTGGCTGGAGTGCTGGCAATGATTTTTAAATTTTTAGACTCTTGAACAAAATGTCATAGGCCCATGCAGGACTCTGGTGATGTGTGAGCGGCAGTGGCGTCTGAACCCGAGCACACACCAAGGCTGCTGTGACCATTGCCAGAGCTTTGGTTCTGACTTTGAAATGTCACAGAGCACTAAAAATTCTAAGTCGAAGTCATTTTTAGCAAAGAGACTTGGGCAGTTAGGAAAACGTTGGCAAAGCGTGCAGAAAAGGACAAGGAGGGAGCCCTGGCTGCCGCTGACGCAAGGCAGGGGCCTTACTTCAGTGAACAGTGGCTGCAGACGTGGTAGCAAGTGACTTAAATGGTCAAACCCTCCAACCGTGAATGTAAGCTGCAAAAAGCCACAGCCTGGTGCCTGGAAATGCTTCCTCAGACCAGTTTGGTTCTTAAACAATTCACTTAGAGCTGGAGGCAGAAGAAGGTTTGGGGAGGGGGCCGGCAAGATGCTTCCACGGGTAAAAGTATTTGTCACCAAGTCTGATGACCTGAGATTGATCCCCAGGACCCAAGTGGTAGGAGGAAATCTACTCCCAAAGTTGTCCTCTGACCTCGGCACGTTCTATAACCTGCACATGCTTCCTTTCCTCCTTACACATGCACACACACACACACACACACATGCTAACAACGAATCAATATAGAAAAAACCATTGGGGAAAGCACTGATAAGCAGGTCCATCTTGTGGGATCAGGCACAAAAGTTAAAGTGCATGTGGGGTGGATTGCTGACACGGAGACATTTCTTAAATTATGTCACTGGGTGTGACAAAGAAAGCTCTAGAATCAGATGTAGCATTTGATATCATTTGCATATGAAAACACCCATAAATTAAAGCCATATAAATTTCTGTGTGTTTGTGGAGGAGAAATGTCTGGAATACCATGTGACTAGCTGGTGGCTTTGCAGAGGGAGCTGGGAACCAAGAGGAAACTCAGACACACCTCTAAAGTTTCTTTCTTTCCTTCTTTTTCCATCTGAGAACTTATTAACTTGCAGGGCGGGGGATGCAGCTCAGCTGGCAGAGTGCTTGCCTGATGTGTAGGAAGCCCTGGGTTCCATCCCCAGCACTGCAGAAAAGGTGTGGTCCTGCACACCTGTCATCACATCACTTGGGAGGCTGAAGTGGGAGGGTTACTGTGAGTTACGCAGTGGTACCCTGTGAGAAAGAAGACCCAGAACATATTAGATTTCATAGTTAAAACTACATGATAGTCAGGCATAATGGCATATGTATATAGTCCCAGCATTTGGAAGGTTGAGGCAGGCAAGAACAGTGTAGAATGTATGATGAGTTCCAGGCCCGTTTAGTGAGACCCTATCTCAACACCAAGTAATTAGGCTAGGGAGGAGTTCAGTGGGCGAAGTGCTTACACAGAAGTGTGGAGCTGAGTCTGGATCCCCAGAACCCATGTGTCGTCAGACCTTTTTATCAGGACCACTGGCTCCCCAATAGTGACATGGAGACTTATTATTAATTATGAAAGCTCGGCTGACAGCTGAGGCTTGTTACTAGCTCTTACAACTTAAATTAAACCATTTTTATCAGTCTACTCTTTGTCTTGTGGCTTTATTACGTTTACTCTGTACTGTCCATGCTGCTTCCTCTCTGACTGGCAACTCCTCGTGTCTCTGCCATCTTCTTCCCAGCATCCTTTCTGCCCTGAAAATCCTGCTTAATTATTGACTGTTCAGCTTTTTATTAAACCAATCTGAGTGATATATCTTCACACAATATAAAAGAATATTCCATAGCACCCATGTAAAAGGACAGATGTGGTAATGTGTGATCCCAGCACTCCTACACAGAGGAAGTAAAGGCAGGAGAAGCCTCAGAAGCTCCAGGGCCAGCTCGCTTGGTATATACAGAATCAGACAACAACAGCAGCAACAAAGACCCTGCCTAAAACAAGGTGGTTAGCAGGGATCAACAATCAAGATTGCTTTGGGGGCTGGAGAGATGTTCGGTGGCCAGGAGCACTCGTTGATCTTGCAGAGAACCCAGGTTCAATCACAGTACCCACATGGCGGCTCACGATCCTCCATAACTCCAGCATCAAGGGATCTGACGTTCTCTTCAGATCCCCATGGGCACCAGGCATGCACAATGTACATACATACATACCAGCAGAACACTTGTTCACATACACTAAAATAAATAACTCCTAAAAAATTATTATCTGGCCAGGCAGTAGTGGCACACGCCTTTAATCACAGCACTTGGGAGGCAGAGGCAGGTGGATCTCTGTGAGAACAAGGCCAACCTGGTCTACAGAGAGAGTTTCAGAATGGCCATGGCTACACAGAGAAACCCTGCCTCAAAAAACAAAAAACAAAACAAAGCAACAACAAAAAGCAAAAACTAAAACCTTGCTCTCTGACTTCCATAAGCACACGGTGGTATGTATGTTCTTGCACACACATATATGCACACGTACACAAAACAAACTGATTGACAAAAACAAATAAACAAAACCACAAGTCATTTTCCCCCGAGGGCCCAACCAGTAGTAGTCCTACTGAGCTTGGAAATGAATTATAAATCTCAGAAATTCTCCTAGAGTAGAAAAAAATTCCTCAAATTCAGAAATGAACAAAAAGGCTTCAAGTCCCATGGCATGTCTTAAAATCTGCTCACAGGATGCACCCACTCATCAGCATGAATGCCAGTGTCTATGGGTGCCATTTTCCACATAGCTGATTTTGCTTGGTTCCCGTAGCTCAGCTGTTGGGATCTGGACCACCTGGAGGTGTAGACCCATGCCCACCTCTTTCCCTGTCTCTAGGTATTACCTGTGCCTGCAGCTGAGGGCAGACATCATCACAGGCCGGCTGCCCTGCTCCTTTGTCACGCATGCCCTGCTGGGCTCCTATGCCGTGCAGGCTGAGCTGGGTGACTACGATGCAGAGGAGCACATGGGCAACTATGTCAGTGAGCTCCGCTTCGCCCCGAACCAGACCCGGGAGCTGGAGGAGCGGATCATGGAGCTGCACAAAACATACAGGTGACTGCGCCGGGCAGCCTGCTGGCTGCTGCTGTCCTCTCAGGCTGAAGGGCTAGGCCCTGAATGCTGTGTCTTACATATGCCACTTGGCCTGCTCCTGGCACAAGGTGCCTGGAAACAGGTCCTTTCTGTGAGGTGGGCATAATTGGGACCATCTGCGTGATCGTAAGTGACCACTTGGATCTCAATGTCTTGAGTTCCTGTGTGGGTAAAATTCCCCGTCCTGAACCTCTGGGGATCAGTTTTTCTGTTACTCAGTTATAATAATGGTGGCATGCTTATGGGGAAGGGTACTGATACAGTAGTTTTAGCAAAAGAAATCCAAAGTTTAAATGCAAATGCCAAACCTGACTGTGCCTCTTTCTAACCAGGGAATGTTGACAGGTCATATTATTACTTCCCTGTGCCTTGGAGTGGTCATCTGTTCAGCGTGGTGCTGGTCAACATGTCCCATGGGGTTATTAAGGAGGACACACAGCAAATATTAAAGCCACATCACATGTGGGCTGAGTGTTGCTATCCATCAATGGGGCATTTGTGTTGCTGATTGCATACTTTGTTGAGCTGTTGATTGCATATTTGTTGAGTTGTTGATTGAATACTTTGTTCTGGAGTTAGAAGATAATTGGCCAGATGTGTGATTGTGGGCTAGTTGCTGAACCTCTGTAAGCCCCGTTTTCACCTATAAATACACAGGCTGGGATGATGAATGTTGCTCAGCCGCTGTTACTTGGGACAGCAGAATTCATCACACAGGATCTTATGCTTCCTTGGGCTGCGGATATTGAATACCCATAGCACCCCTAAGCCATTGCAGCCATGGGAATACAGCCCACTGCCATTCCTCAGTGCCTGCTCTGCAGAGAACACTACCTATCCCTGGATGAAAATGATCTACAGGGTCCTTTGCAGCTGGAAGTGCTGTGGTTCAAGCTCAAGGTTGTTATGGGAACCTGATGTGAAAGTACATTCTAAAGGATACAGTGCTGCACCTGTGGGAAGGACTTCAGCGACATTATCTCATTCCTGTGACGGAGGGAGTGGGGAGGGTTGTGTGCAGTGGGCTGGACCTAGAGAGGAGGATCGTGGTCACATGTGATGAGTTCATATACGGGGCTGAGCCTGCTAGGCGTGAGGGATGCTGGGCCAAAGATGGCAAATAAATGCTCGCGGAGATTTGCACATCAGCATTGCTGGGTTTGTACTGGCTGCTGTGGAGTCACGCTAAGGAGGAGACAAGTAGTCGTGGCCACCAGACATAGGAGGAGGATGTCATGCCTGCCATCTTCTTAATTGGTGGGAACTGAGACAAAAATCCTAATTCCCAGGCTAGTCCTTGTCTGCCTCCTGGAAAAAACAAGACAGAAGATGACCTGAGTTACAGAAGACGAGCTTAGTGGACTGAAGTAGAGGGGCTCTCCATCCTGTCCTGAGGGCAGAGGAGAGGGCCTGAGGCCTACCTTTCTGGCACGGCCAGTTCTGGTGGTGATACCTACAGCCGGCTGGACTCAGCCTGGGCCTTTGCCACATCCCACAACCATCCTTTCTTTCCTCAGGGGCATGACCCCGGGAGAGGCAGAGATCCACTTCCTGGAGAACGCCAAGAAGCTTTCCATGTATGGGGTTGATTTGCATCACGCCAAGGTACCACGGAGTCCCAGCAAGGCCTCATCTTAGGTGGTTCCTTGGGAACTAGAGCCCCTCCAGAGGTAGTGTCTGGGCTGTTTTGCCTCCAACTTGGAACCTTTGGGGTTCTTTCTCAAAGTTAATAACCTTTTATTCTCTCCGACCTTTATCATCTCCCCCTTGGATTCGGTTTCCTCACAAACCTAGTAGTTTGTGCCACACTTGCTTGGGTACATGTGAGAGATAGACAGAGGCCTTAGCTTGTTTCTGTCACAGTGGTGTGCGGCACATGGCCCGCCATGCGTATGTTCTTACGTGTTTGTTGAGTGACTGAGTGATTGACAGAGCAAGTGCTCGAAGAAGTGAGTGATGAATCGGTGCTAAGTGGGAGGCGAATGTCCAGGTGCTCGTGGGGATCTTAGTCGAGGAACTCCAGCCTGCCCCTCCCCTAGGGGCTTGTTACAAGTGGAGCAGGTGGTGGCAGGGCTGCCCCTGCCTGGCTCCCAGTTCCCATTCTGTGCTCTCTCCTTGCACAGGACTCTGAGGGCATCGATATCATGCTAGGTGTCTGTGCCAACGGTCTGCTCATCTACCGGGACCGCCTGAGAATCAACCGCTTTGCCTGGCCCAAAATTCTCAAGATCTCCTACAAGAGGAGTAACTTCTACATCAAGATCCGGCCTGGGGAGGTGAGTCCAGCCCCAGATCCACTCTCTCCACACATCTCCCTGTCAGAGTTAGGGTTTCTTTTTTGTTTGTTTGTTTTTGTTTTTTATTTTTCAAGACAGGGTTTCTCTGTGTAACAGCCCTGGCTGTCCTGGAACTAGCTCTTGTAGACCAGGCTGATCTCTAACTCACAGAGATCCGCCTGCCTCTGCCTCCCGAGTCTGGAATTAAAGGCGTGCGCCACCACCACTCTTAGTTACGGTTTCTATTGCTGTGAGGAGACACCATGACCATGGCAGCTCTTGCAAGGAAAACATTTAATTGTAGCAACTTACAGTTTCAGAGGTTCAGTGCATATCAGGTTGGAAGCATGGGGGTATGCGGGCAGACATAGTGCTGGCTATATCTGAATATGCAGGGCACAGGAAGTTGACTGATACACTGGGTGTTGTCCTGGGCATAGGAAACTTCAAAGCCCGCCCTCCAACAGGGCCATACCCACTCCAACAAAGCCACACCTCCTAATAGTGCCACTCCCTATGAAATTATGGGTGCCAGTTACGTTCAAATGACCACCCCACACACTACTGAGAGGTTAACTGAACCTAATAGAGCATACTCCAGCAGCTGGCCTGGGTTTTCCTACCCAGGAAACGTGAGCAAGGCTCCGGGGTTCATGGAAGGTGCATCTCCCTCCTCCCTGACTCTCTACGTAGACTATACACCCTGGACATGTGGCTTACATTTTTTTTTTAAATATTTATTATGTATACAATATTCTGTGTCTGTGTGTATGTCTGCAGGCCAGAAGAGGGCACCAGACATCATTACAGATGGTTGTAAGCCGCCATGTGGTTGCTGGGAATTGAACTCAGGACCTTTGGAAGAGCAGGCAATGCCCTTAACCACTGAGCCATCTCTCCAGCCCCCTGTGGCTTACATTTTGTTTATTTTATTAGTTTGTCTGTGTGTGCACACATACACACACCTGTGCATATGTGCTGTGGTGCACATGTGGAAGCTAGAGGTCAGGTCCTGTGGACATTTTGCTGTAGTCAGTTTTCTCATTCCACCATATTGGTCCTGGGGATCAAACTCAGCTTATCTTCTGAGCCATTTTGCAGGCCCTGATGTATGCTTTCAAGCAACATGTGTGCATGTAAGCATGTAAACATGTATACTCAGACATATACTTCATGGTCAAAAATAAAATGACAACCACATGGATTCAGGCTACACCAAAGTCAATACATGTTTGCACACACAGATTTGCCCATGTACGCAAGTCCACTGTGTCTGTACACCAAGACACGCACAAGCTCATGATAACACATGATATGTACACAGAGGCACGCACCCCCGTGACCCACCTGGCCCTCCTCACCACTGTGCCAGCCACAGCAGCCACTGTCTGACACCTGTACCACAGTCCCTTTGATTGACCTCCCTGCCTCTTTCTCCTACCAACTGCTGGCATCTCCTGCACACACACCAGCCTCTATCACTGGAATAAAACACCTGATATAATCTGTCATAGCAGGGAAAGGCTTGCTTTGGCTCACAGTTTGGGAGGCTTAGTCCATGTTGATTAGCCTCATGGCTTTGGACTCATGGAGAGGCGGCACACTAAGGCAGGAGGGCATGAAGGGGTTGAGTGGCCATGCAATGTTCAAGGCATAGAGTAATTAAGGAATACAAAGACACTGGCATTTGAGGGTACACACTAGTGTCCTAAAAACTCCCAGGAGGCCCTACCTTTTAAAGGCTTCCATTACTTTCCAAATGCACCACAGTGGTGATGAAGTGTTTAACACCTTCACCTTAGGGGACATTATGGATCTCAACTATAGCACAGCCCTGTCCTTCCAGTCTCAGCACAGAACTCATGCATATGGAGGGCAGTGTTTTCTCTGACAGTTCCACCCAAGCCTGCCCAGCCGATCCTTCATCCCCATTAGCTCTTATCTGTATCTGCAACGGTCTTATTTATTTTATTTTGTTCTTTTTCCTCATGTGTGTGTGTATGTTGCAGTGAGTGTGTGTTTGTATTCATGAGTGTGTGTGGTTGTATATGAGTGTATGTGTGATGTGTACATGAGTGGGTGTGGGTGTACTGAGTGTCTGTGGTGTGTACCTGAGTGTGTGTATCAATGTATATATGGTGTGTACATGAGTGTGTGTATAGGTGTATGGTGTGTATGTTAGTGTTTATGTAGTTGTACATGAGTGTGTATATATTGTGTGGTATGTACATGTTTATATGGTGTGTGGTGGTATATGCGTGTATTGTGGTGTATACATTAGTGTGTGTGTGTGTGTTTGTACATGTATGTATGGTGTGTAGTATGAGTGTGTATACCAGTGTGTGTCTATGGTATTTATGAATGTGTGTGGTATGCACATGAGTGTGTATGTGTAGAATGTGGTGTATATATGAATGCATGTATGGGTGTGTATGTAATATGTACATGAATGTGTGTGGTGTGTACATGAGTGTATATATGTGGTGTGATCTATAAATGAGTATAGGTGTGAGCTTGATGTTGGAAATCTCTCCCTCATCCTCAACCATTCTTCTGCCTTATTCACTGAGGCAGGCAGGGTCTCTCAGGCAAACCCGGAGCTGACCAGTATGTCTAGTCTAGCTAGCCAGATTGCTCTGGGATCCTCCACCCTTCTTGGGCTGCAATTGCAGGTGACCTGCCACACCATGTGGCCTCTCATGTAAGCTCTGGGGATTTGAACTTAGGTCCTCATGCTTGTGAGGCGGACATTCACCACTAAGCCATCTCCCCCATCCTACTTTTTATTATTTTGTGACCTCCTATTCCCTAGAATCTGTGTGTTGATCCCTCCCGTGTCTCCAATGCTTAGCACTGGACCTGTCATAGGAAAGGGCTCAGTCCACCCGGTTTACATGCATGAACAGGCTGAAGTCATAGCTGTGTGAGGAGGGGGTGAGCAGGTGGGCTGGTGGCGAGTATGGCCCAGGCCTCAGCTCTAGTCCCCCCTTCTTGGCTTTCCAGTATGAGCAGTTTGAGAGCACCATCGGCTTCAAGCTCCCCAACCACCGCTCAGCCAAGCGGCTCTGGAAGGTCTGCATTGAGCACCACACATTCTTCCGGTGAGTCGCCCCTGGGTGCACTGAGAGGGATGACAGAGGCTGTGAGGGTTCAGGGGAGCAGGAAGAGCAATTAGCACAGCAAGCCCACCTCTCCCCAAGTCTCCCCTTTCTGGACTGTGAAGTATTGTAGGTGGGGGGCACTGGAGTGACAAGCCTGCTGGGGTCTGACCCGGCCTGATAATGCCGGCCTGATTCCTATCTGTCATCTCCACCACTCTGTTCTAGGCTGGTGTCCCCAGAGCCCCCACCCAAGGGCTTTCTGGTGATGGGCTCCAAGTTCCGGTACAGTGGGAGGACCCAGGCACAGACCCGCCAAGCCAGTGCACTCATCGACCGGCCTGCACCCTTCTTTGAACGTTCCTCCAGCAAGCGATACACCATGTCCCGCAGCCTTGATGGAGGTATGGCCCAGACTGGAGCTGGGATAAGGGTGGTCGTCAGGGGAAGCAAGGTGGGAGAACAAGGCAGGGTCTGCAGAACAAATGTGGTAGCTGTAGCAGATACTCCCAAGACTGTTTGCACCAGACATGGTGGTCCTACAAGCCCCACTGCTCCTGGGCAGTGCCCAGTCAGCTCTGTCTCACTGGGATGTGACGTATACTCCAGTACTTCTCTGGGTTGTGACCTTGTGGGGTCCCAGGCTCTGCCATCTAATTTTCTGGGCTTTTGCCCAAGAAGCTTAGCAGTGCACAGGTTGACATTCTGCCAGCAGAGGAACATCGTGTGGTTCACACGAAGGAAAGAGAGCCTGGCCTGGCCCTGGCCCTTCCCTAGAGGTGCCATTTTCACACCAGAGCCAAATGAAACCTAGACTGGAGGAGAGATGGTGACAAAGGTTAGCCAGAGCTGGGGACTTGCTGGGAGAGCAGAAGCCTGGACTCTAACCCTAAAGGCCGGGTTTCATGTATTGACATCCTGAAAGGACACCTTTGGGACCTTCTCTTCTTGAAGCCTCAGCTATACTCGGTCAAATGTAATTCCCAGGCTAGCCCACAACACAGAACAATGTAGGTCAAGCCAGGCAGTGTGCAGCAGTGGGCACTTTGCAGAGAAAATAGCCCTAAAAGGAAAGACAAGTTGGCATGTCTTTTTAATGGCTGCCAACCTGAAGGGTAATTGTATGTTCCAGTTGTCGTCATAACAGGTTTTTGCAGCCTTTTTATTACTAAGGCTCAGTCTGCAACGTTTTGGGTTGTACCCAGGGCCTGGTGCAGTCTCTAAACCCACCCTTCTTCTGTTCAGAAAAATATTTAAGAATTGCGGCAAGAGAGATGAACATTACAGGAATCCCTTTGAATTCTTACTAATTCACAGAGAAAGCAAACCATTTGTAAGCTTCTACTGTCATTTGTAAAAAAAAGCTGGTCTCGGGATCCCTGAGCATTGCTAGATAATGATATACCCGAGTTGCCTAAGGACCACAACCCAAACAACACTGTTTGCTGGGCCAGCATGGATGGAAGGCTGGGCAAGACACTCTCTTGTCTAAGTCCTGGGTCCTTTCCTCATCTTTCTGGCATAGATACCATTTAATGATGAGGAAACTGAGGCCCAGAGGGGTCGTGTGACTTTTACACTGTCACCCAGCCAGGAAGGGTTGGAGTTGAGACTCTGGTGCTGTAGGAAGGAGCCCAAGGCTGGGTGGGACGCAGCTTTGTGACTCCCCATCCATGGGCCAGGGTGAGCAGGGAATTGCAGTGGGGAGGACTGGGCAGTGGCTGGCATGGGGAGACTGCCTCACACAGTCACTCGGCCACATCTGCCCACTTTAGCGGAGTTCTCCCGCCCCGCCTCAGTCAGTGAGAATCATGACGTGGGGCCCGACGGTGACAAGCGGGAAGATGATGCTGAGTCAGGGGGACGGCGGTCAGAGGCCGAAGAAGGAGAGGTCAGGACCCCCACCAAGATCAAGGAGCTGAAGGTAGGAGCCCACTGGATTGCCATGTAGCCTGCTCCCAGGGGACCTGGATAGTGGGCTGAGGCCTAGACTTAGCCTTGACCCTCAGTGTCCTAATTGTATCCAAGCACCCTTACTGCGGGGCACACCATGGACAGGAGCTTGGCCTTGGGCCGTACTCTACTCCTGGACATACAGAGTAGGGTTGGGATTGGAAGTGGACATGCTCTCCCCTTTTTGCCCAGCTTCCCTGGGTCGCAGTGAAGTTTCCTGGAAAACATATCCCCGCCTTGCTCGCTCCTTGTATTCCCTTTAATTGTGGTCTGGCTTCGTGTCTCCTCTCTTCCTTGTGCTTGGCCAGGTCACCAAAGGCCTCGGTGTGAAGTGTGTGTCCTTTCTTGCACCCCCCCATGGACACCCGCATCCCCAGGATGTATAC
Organism: Arvicola amphibius; assembly: GCF_903992535.2. NCBI lineage: Eukaryota > Metazoa > Chordata > Mammalia > Rodentia > Cricetidae > Arvicola > Arvicola amphibius. The sequence goes on along the minus strand of NC_052051.1, from coordinate 21,826,364 downwards.
GTACACGCACACACAGCCCAGCCTCACGTGTAGCATTCACTTTCACACCTCCACACCCCAGCCTTAGACTCATGCACAGACATGATGATAGCATGTTCACATGCACAGGCTTGGCCACACACGGGCCAGGCGTGGCTTCTTTGGCATCGCTGAGCAGTCCTTGTCTGCCATGCAGGCCTGCAGTGCGAACTCAGGCCCCCTAATCACATCCTCACTGTTAGAAGCAGCAGGAAACCCTGGACACACACCAGCCTGTGAATATGGCTCTACCCACTTGGACTCTAGTCCCCTGGCCCCTCCTTTGCCTTCCTGGGATAGCTACCTGCTTCCTACCCCACACTTTCCTCTGAATGCCTCGTTACCTATTACCTTAGCCGCTTTCCTGGCCTGCACTGCATGGTGGGGTTGGGTGTGAGCGCACAGGGCAACCTTGCTGGACCAGGCTAATCTGTTTATTCTACTGACCTTGCTGGTTCCTTTCCCTCCTGCCTTATCCTACCAGCCGGAGCAGGAAACCACGCCAAGACACAAGCAGGAGGTACTGCATGGACCCATCCTTCCCTTGACAGCCATTTATATCCCTAGTTCATTTACCACCGTGTCACTCTGACCCCAGCTCATGGCCCTGGCACCACCTCAGCTTCAGCTTCATTCTGACCAACGTCCATACCCTCTCCTCCATTTCCTTCCTCTCTGGCCACAGCCCCTCCCCGTTAAGCTCATGCCTTCGGCTCCCAGGCCAGAGTCTAGTCTCATCCATGTGCCCTGCCCCTCTACCCACTGTCGCTCTTCGCTGGTGACCTACGCTTACCTCCCCCTCATGCCCCCAGCCCACATGTGTGCTTCCATGTAGCTCCTCATTCCACTCCCTCCCTCCCCTCCCCTTTCCCTGTTTGACCACACCTCCATCTCAACTGTGTTCTCTGCATCTCTTGACAACCAGATGTGAGTGCGGGTGGGGCCTGTGTGGGGAGGAGGAGTCCTCAGGTCACATCTGCATCTGCTCAGGCTCCAGTCCCCCTGCCCTCCTGCCCCTGGACACTTCCTCCCCTTCTCTTCTCTCGTCTTCCTAGTCAATGATTATATCAGCTTCTGCCCCCTGCCCCCACTTCAGCCCCCTCACAGTATCCAGGTCTCTCTGGAGATGATGTTTGATCTTGGGCTGGCCATGGTCAGGGTCCGCCATGGTGTCCTAAGATCTGGGCTCCAGCCCAGCTCCCATGCTGACTTTGGGTCTTAGAAAGGCTCTTTGGGCCCTGATCCCATCTGCACCATAGGGCATGCACACTACCTGTGACTCCAGCTATACCTGCCTCGTTTTTGTGCCAGGCCTTGACACTCACCCCTTGGTTTCTTCAAGGCCTTTAGCCTTTAGGGATCCCGGGACCCAACCACTTTCTAGCTTCTGGGAGCACAATTCACCGCAGGGCCAGCAGGCCCATTTGGGATCATCCCAGGTTAAGACCCACTCACCATTGACGCTTGGTCTTACCCCCTGTGCACACCCACTTGACCTCTCAGATAGACACAGGCTATGGTCAGCTTAGCCTGGGAGGGAGGCCTGAGGCCTGATCGGATGTCTGGGGAGATAGCAGAAGCCTCTGTGGATTGGCTTTCTTTCTGAGAAGTCTTGGGAGCAACTATAGTCATTCTTAGATGCCAGAGACGAGCCTAGGGGAAGAGTCTAGCCCTGTCTAGGGCAAGCTTATCTTCCAGATGGTCCTCGAGCCTTGCAGCGAGTCTTTAGGCTGCCAGCCCACTCATTCTCTCCCAGAAGCAGGCAGAAGACCAGCATTGGGTCTCTGTGGCTCATCCTCACTGGGCCCAAGCAGACCGCTCCGTCTGTAACACTGGCATGGACTCAGGTGTCATAGATTAGCAAGGGACACACCCGGGACTCCAGCTCTACCTGACCCATTCTTGTGCCAGGCCTCAAAGCTCATCTCCTCTCCCTCACCTCTAATTTCTTACCCAACACCAACTTCAATCCCCCACCCCCTCAAAGCATCCTGTTCTCCCTGACAGGATGTGACTGTCTACTTTTAGAGAGTCGGGGCGGATGGCATCTGGGAGGTTCTGTGATGGAGAAGGCAGTGGCCTATAGCAGAGAAGGCTGCCTAGTCTTTCCTGGCCCCGAGTAAGGGAACAGGTCCCATTTTTCTGGACAACCCAACTTAGTCATCTCTTTAACCCAGGCTTCCACACGGCCTGAGCAGTTGGATGGGGCCCGAGAAAAGCCTAGACTGAACACACTATTAAGTACAGTGGTCCAAGTCTTGAGGAGCGGTAGGAGCCAGGATTCAGAGGGTTCTGGGAATCCAGCCAGAGAGCCTGTGCAGCTCAGTGAACACACCAGGGACTTCTCACCTTGGTACATGCTGCCTGCTGTGCCTGGATCGTAAACAGGAAAGTCATCTGTGTGTCTGACTCCATCTGGGCTCAGAACACAACGGGAGCTCACCCAGACTTGAGGGTTGAGTGGAGTTGAATGTTCTGGGGTAAGGCAGGGAAGAAGAGGGGTGACTTCATTAGACTGTCCTCTTTGTCACCCACATGCCCCTGCCCCTGCTTAGTACATCTCTTGGAGTTCATCGTCCTTGCTGCCTTGGCTCCTTGGGTTATTATAAGGATGACAGGCTTGGGATGGGATGGTGGAGGGCGGAGGTGATATTTTTCCCGTGCTGTCTTTGCCTGCTCCGCGCCGTTCATCTTATACCTTTCCCCTCTTCCCCCGTGCCTAGTTCTTGGACAAGCCAGAGGATGTCCTGTTGAAGCACCAGGCCAGCATCAATGAGCTCAAGAGGACCCTGAAGGAGCCCAACAGCAAACTGATCCACCGGGATCGAGATTGGGAGCGGGAGCGCAGGCTGCCCTCGTCGCCCGCCTCCCCCTCCCCGAAGGGCACCCCTGAGAAGGCCAGTGAGGTAGGTATCCTGCTGAAGACTGGTCATTGTATTAAAAGGCACAGGGTAGGGGTACAGGGTTAAGTCTGTATTTACCTTCATCCTCCAAACAAATCTGTACCTGTTGCTGCCTTAGGCTGGTGGGATGGGGAGGCAGGTTAGGTTGAGAGGGTCAAATCCACTAACCGCTGGGTCCTAGGGACCATCTCAAAAAACTTTAAAAACTCCTGGTAGCTTGGTGCATTCCCCTTCAGTCAAGCAAAGAAAAAGGGAAAGCGTGCTTGTTAGAAAGACAGGTTCTGAGACCCCACAGAGGACCCACTGAAGCAGAGGAGCCCTGGGCCCAGCCTTTTAAACAAGTGTCATAGACAAGTCTCTTTCCTACTCAGCTTTAAGATTCCAGGAAGCATTACCCAGGAGCCAGCTCCTTTGGAGCATCTGACCATACGGGAGATTGTGGTCCTTGCTGGAAGGATTCTCACTTCATCAAAGCGGTCAATCCTCTAAACAAACCAGACTACTCCCGAGGCTTTCCCAAAAGGGCCCCATGTATCCTGCCCTCCAGGGTGGAAATACGCTGAGGGTATTTTCTCAGCTGAAAAAGATATGATTTGGGAAAATCCTGTATTTCTACTCCCAAGCTCCAATTATTTTTAGCAATTTCTAAGTCTTGGCAGAATTTACCCCAGTTCCAGTGTGTAGGTGTCTTCTCTCTTTAGCTGCCGCTCACCGGTCACCAGATGGATTGCCGTCTAAACTTAGTCTCCTGGTTCCATTACCTGGGAGCTGGAGGACTCTGGGCTTGTTGCCTCATCTCCCTGAGGCCCTGTTAGGTGGAGATGTTTATAGTGATGTTATAAGGGTCAGCTGAGATAATGCCTGGAGAGGGACCACACGGCTACGTAGGAGCTATGTGGCGTTTCTTATGGAGTCCCAGGTCTCATCCTTGCAGATCTCTAAATCAAAGCTAGAAGGATGCTAGGAACCCTCTCTGTTCTAAGACCTTGTATTACTGAGGCCCAGAGAGACAAAGAATAACTCAGTGTGATAGCTGTGCTTGTCGTGTTCCCCAGCATTGTCTGGTAATTCACAGCCTGCTTGAGGCAAGACCGAATCGCACGCAGACCAGATATAGTCAGTAGTGTGTGTGCTTTCTCTCTAGTGCTTTGGATGTTGGTGATGGAGCCGTGATTGAATCCGTAGAGTGTTGATCGAACTGGTCCTCGCCATAGTCTGAGTCCACCAAATAGCAGAGGGTTTCCTTTGTGAGGTATAAACTCTTGAGACGGCTGGAATTCCATAGCTGCCAAAGTCCCGCTGTTAGGAATGCTTTGGGGGCCTTGAAGGCTGGTACCTTAGAGAGAAGATAAATCTCTGCACCTATGAACAGAGGGGGCACACTTAAACATTATGACACGACACTGTCATCTACACATGTATGGATCAGCTGTTGTACTTACCCAGCATGCACACAGCCCCCAGGCTGGAGGTTGGGCAGGCCTCTGAGGGCTTCTGTGGTCCCAGCACAGCCAAACCCTTAAACTGGGCTGAGGCTGTGATGTAGTGAGCTGGTCCACAGCACTCTCCTCTCGACCCCTCATTCCCTAAGGAGAGACTTGGCCAAAGTGACCTCTCAGTCCTGAGATGGCCAGGTCTTGGCCTGGATCCAACTGAACTGTGATGTAGAAACCTCCTGAAAGGTGAGATGTCACCAGAGAAAGGAGGGGCAAATGAATGCTGGTGAGCTAGGACCTGGAATTGTAGTTGTGCCCCACCTGCTGGTGACAACTGGAACTGCTGGCTAGGGACCTTATTAGATGGAGGCTGTTCCAGCCACCACCTCCTTAGCCCTGAAAACTGCAGTCGCCACTCCTCTCAACTACGTTGGAGTTATGAACTATTTAGAACTTTCCTTTATGCCCCTTGGCATTTATGGGTTCTTGAAGATTGGCAAAATTGGGATGAGCCATAGACAAGGACTTGACTCTGTCCTTGGGTGAGTGATGTCACCTCTGTGAACCTCCTTTCATAGGCCATCTGAAAGGGGACCAGAATGTCATTCCATTGGGTGGTCATTGGCAAAGCTAACTGGATCAGCAAAGATGGAAGCTCATTGTCTCCTAGGAAGTGTTGACAGTTATGGGGCCACTGCTGAAGGTGACTAGAATCCCTGACCTAATGGCTCTGTGGAGGACCCTGTGGGGACACACCACCCAGAAATCCAGAGCTGTCTCAAAACATGTGTGCCCCACCCAAACCAAGGAGAAAGCAGCAGGAACTTGAGCAATTCCCATTGGGCAAGCCTAGGTTTTAGTTTGAAAGACAATTATGTGTGGGTGGTGTAGGTGTATATGTGTTCGTGTGGGTGTGTGCACATGTGAAGTACACATGTATGTGTGCGTGCATTCATGTGGAGGCCAGAGATTGGCACTGGGTATCTTCCTCAGTCATTCTCTAGTTTTTATTATATTTTTTATTTATTTGTGTGTATGTGTCTGTGTGTGTGTGCGCAATGTGTGTGTGTGTTTGTGTATGCTTCTTTGTGTGTGTTGTGTGTATGGAGGTCAGAGGACAACTTTTGAGAGTCTCTCCTTCCTCCATGCGGGTCCTGGGGATTGAATTTAGGTTTTCAGGCTTGGCAACGGGCACTTCCACCCACTGAGTGCCAGTCTCTCCACTTTATTTTTTGAGACAAAGCCTCTCACTGAGCCCGGAGTTCACTGCCTGTCTCCACCTCCCCTGAGTTGGGATTACATACGTGTGCCGCAACACCTGGCTTTTTTCACAGGTGCTGGGGATCTGATCCCAAATCCTCATGCCCCTGTATAAGAACTTTACTAATTGTGGCATCTCCTCAGCTTCTCAAAAGATATGACTATGACCCCAGCTACAGGGTCAAATCATAGTCTAAGCCCATGACACCTTGGGCTGACTTGAAGTCAGAGTCTAAATGGTAGGATTCCAGACTCTTGAGTGTTAGTGGGCACGAGAGACTGGCAAGGGCCACAGGACTGCCTCACAGCCAACCACAGCTGCCCCTCTCTGTCCCTCCCTCAGAGAGGCTGCCCCTCCCTGTCCCTCCCTCAGAGTGGCTCCTTCCTGACTGAATCTGTGAACTAACCAGACAATGTGGGGCCTCCAAAGCTGGACTATTTACAGACTCTGTGTGTCTCTTCTCTCCTGCTCTCTCTCTCTTTTCCTTTCTCCCTCTCTCCTTTTCCTCCGGCCCTGGGCCTCCCCTGCAGGCCCAGAGGACCCAGGACTCTTCTCAGCAGGACTTGGTACCTGGAACAGCAGCAGGCTTGGAAGTGTTCACTCAGAAAAGCCTCGCAGCATCTCCTGAGGTTACTGTCTTCACTTTCCCACACCCCTCCCTCCCAGGCCTCCAGCCCATCCCTGTCCACCCTCCGGGATCTTAAGGAAACCCTTTCCCTAGGGTGAGGGGAATAGGCCAGACTCTGCCATGGAAAAGAGACCAGGGGTGGCCCATGTTGTCCCATGTTGTAAATGTCGTGTCCTCATCCCAGGGATCCATGGAGGGCCAGCCCCTCCGTCATCTGTTGCTTACCAGGAAGGGCAGGATCATAGCTATACCCAGAAAACATAACTGTTCACCTCTATCTCAAAAGGGACACAGATATGAGCCTCTCTGGAGGCCGGCTCTAACCCTAAGCTTGAGTGTGGCCTGCCCTGAGGTCTTGGTTCTGTTTAGAAGCCTGCTGTAGTCTATGGGTGGCTCGTTAGGGTGTGGTATTAACCCTTCCCCTGTTCCCAGCTATCTAACCCTATCTGAGACATTGGTCTGAGTCTCCAGTCAGGCAGAAATCGATACCTTCCTCCCCCAAACATCCTACTAAGTGAGGAGTTCTTTGTTTCTGGGTCCAGAGGAGCATCAGATCATGGGTTCTTGGGGTTTCCTGTGGCCCTGTGTGGATACTGGGGATGGACTCCCCATATCCCATCCCACCCGCACGCCGGGATTACATTGTCTGTTGAGTTGAGAACCAACTGACTTGAGAAACATCCTTCATGTAGCCTCTTCTCCGTCTGTTGGTGTGGCTCGTGATGGCGTGGACCCTTCTCCTTCTGCAGAGAATACTTGTGTAGCTGCTGTGAGTGTCGTGACTGTCAGAGGGGCATGAGCAAGTGCCACACAAGGAAAATGCAAACCAAAGCTTTCCCCGAAGTCGTCCCCCATGGAAAACTGAAAGCAAACCTATCAGTGTTCTCTCTCAAGGGCAATGAGACAGGAGTCCAGAGCATCCCAGAGTTAGGGACATGGTGATGTCCTAGTGTCTGGAGATACTCTTAGAAACAAGGACGATGCCTGTCTGGGGAGGGAGCCAAGATGTGAGCCTTTGATCAGTGGCGTCCATCTCCTGCCCTTGAGCAGCCTGTGTTGTCTGTTCATCCACAGGACCAGCCGGTCATTCCGTCGTTCGATCCTACCTTCATGTTCCCTCCCCCACCCCCATCTTAGTCTTCTTTCCACGAGGCCTTTCCGTGTTACCCTGACTGGACTCAAATTTGTGGTCCTCCTGCTTTGGTCTCCCAAGTGCTGGGCATGAAGTTTTATTCAGGTTGACTAAAGTCTGCCCTTTGGATCAGTTGCCTGTGAGCATCCTCTTGCCTCCTGGTGGCCATGGCCCCGCTTTGCAGCCTCCCTGAGGGACACCCTTCAGATTGAGCACTTTCCTTCTGCACCCCTTCCAACAGCTTCTCCCAGGATGTGGATTCTTGAGAGCCCCCTTCCTGGACACAACCTGACCCCAAATGTAATCCAGAGTTCCAGAGGGCTCGAACAGCCAAGAGTCAGGGGAGCCACCCTCTGGAGTTTCTTCTTGTCTGGCATGAAGCAGCGCTGTCCGCTTGTCCTGCTCCTGTGGCTGGAGGAGAGGCAGTGCCATCAGGTAGCAGGAGGTACTCTAAGGAAGGCACTGAAGAACCAGATGTTGCCCCATCTTGTGACGAGGGCCAGATGTGGCTTTACCAGCACACTGATGCCAGCAAATTTGTCCTTTTCTTTTTGTAAATCCCGCCCCTCCCCATGTCCTTAACTGTTGTTTTTTAGCAGAAGAACCCTTGTTTCTTCCCTCACCACGACTGTGATCTGCAAATCCCCTCTAGGGGAGCCTTGCTTTCCCCTTCTGAAACAAAGTTGCCAATTGGAGTAAATTTAATTATGTAGATGAGGGCTGGTGCTGCCTGGCATCTAATAACTAAACATTACCATGTGTTTCCCTTCTCTGCCTCTAGAATCTTTCCAGTTCTCCCAGCTTCCTCCCCCACACGCCGTTGCTCATCTAGCCTATGCTAGACGGGATTGGTGTGGGAATATTCCAGGAGGGGCCTCTTTGGCCAACTTTGACCATCATCACTAGGCTGATGATGTTAAGAGCCGAAATGGAAGCAGCTGGCAGAACTTGCTTCCCAAGGAGATGAGAAGGGTCCTTACCTCTGCAGGCCAGCAGAACATGTCCCTCTGAGAGTTCAGGCACAGACACTTGAAACGTCTCAGAAAGCTATGCCAGACCGTGTCTGGACCTCCCTTCCTTTGATCTCTTTCCCCTGGTAAAATTCTGTCAATGAAGTCAGATTGCCTGATCTGGGAATAGGATTCACAGAACAAGGATCCCTTGATCCTTCCAGCTCCTTCAGACCTCATGGGTGTGGCAGACTCAGCACCAAGTCACACCCCAAAAAGAAGCCCAAGGTCATGTAAGCCTCTGGTCTCCTGCTTCTGGGAGGAGTGTCAGGCGCACCTGCCGTGGAGGCAGTTCTGCTAGGGCAGGAAGGTTAAACTTTAAACACTCAGAATCAGGTGTTGGGTTCCAGGCTCCGTGACTTGGCGGTTGAGTTGATTTCCTTCCCTAGGCCTAGATTTAGAAGTTGATTTCCATGTCTGCCTCATTGTGACTTTGGAGGAAGGAGGGATCTTAAGTATGTGATCTTAAGCACATTGCAGGACTGCAACCTCCACAGGGCTGCTCAGTGTTTGCAGTATGCATTTGTCAGATGGGAATTCTGATGAGATTTTATGGAGAGAAAGTATTCTGTGATCCCAAGCCTAAAATCCCAATGCTCTTAAGGCTTTGCTAATGATTTGAGAAACCATCAGTACCTCTAAGCTGCTGGGGACAGGTAGAGGACTATTCTGGGAAGTTTGATAGTGACAAACTTGATAGTCTCTTTGGTGTTGTGATGGTGTCCTCTGTGGTCCGATCTGGTTAGTTCTTTTCTATTCTCTCCATGGGTTTTTGTTAGCATTCTCCAAGGATCGGTCTTAAAAACGTTTCTTTTAAGTGGAACCCCAGAACATTCAGACTGTTTTAGCCATTGCTTCAACGGTGCTAACCTGACTGGTATCATGGCTGTTGATCTGTTTCCTTCCCAGAAGCCCCTGTAGATGGGTCATGTTTTAGGCTGGGGCTTGTGAAATATAGTTCACTGTTTTCCTCTCAGTTGGCATCAGCTCTCAGTTGGCACCCATGTTCAAGGTTGTGAGTTAAGAGTTCAGGCATCAAGAAGCAGCCGTTCTTTTCCTGGCTCTGCCATCAGCAAACAATGGCCGCAACCAAGTCATTTTCCTTCTCTAGACCTCAGTCCCTCCCCCCCCCCACGAAGGAGGTGACACTGGATGTCTTTGGAGCTCTTTTGGCTCAGTATCCAGAGATCCCTTGTAAGCGCCTTCCCCACGATAGTGAGAAATGTTCAGTTCCAAGAGGAAGAGGCCGGTCACACCCGTAGAGCTCCCTTTTCTGTGGTCCCTGGGGAGAGAGGCACAAGACCCCATCCCACTGTATCGGGATGAAACCAGCTATTGAAGAAGGTCAGTCAGTTTATTGGGGATCTTAATGGGAAAAAGAACTTTGATCATGATGAATAGCTTTGTCACCCCGTTCTGTCCCTGCCCAGCTCCTAGAACACATAGTCCCAGTGACAAACCCTTCGGTGTAGATTGGTCCCTTCTTGTAGAGGGAAGAGGCCATCCCTTCAAGTGCCTGCTGTTTCATGTTAACTCTTCTTGCTCCAATTGCAACACAGGGCTCAGAGCATTGGGTATTTATAGAAAGAGTATACACTAGGCCAGAAGAACTTGGCCTCCTAACCATGGCCACCACACAACGGGAAGGAAGTGAGGCAGGCCTCGCTGAGATCCTTGCTGATGGCAGACTCTCCAAGGTAGACATTCTGGTGGACAAGTTCAAAGTTGAAGTGGCCACAGAAGAAACAGTGGGAGCCGGAAGAGCAAGTACTCACCAGCAAGGGAGGATGATTGCAAGTCCAGGAGAGTTTGAGACAATGAGAGAGGAAGGCCCATGTGTCAAGGGAGGCACCCAAGAGACTGCTCAAGCTTCAGGCTACACATCAACAGACAAGCTTCCTGAGGGCTCCAAGCCCAAGATCAGGAGCCACCGCATCTCAGATGGTCAGCTAGAGAGCCCAGTAGAGCTGAGTAAAGGGCTGGAGGGGCTCCAGACTTGGGGAAGACCTACAGCTCCGGGGACTGGGCCAGTGCAGGGAGAAGTTCTTTCTCCTGCATCAGACAAAGGAGGACTCCAGTCTTTCCTGTTGGATCCAGCCCAGGCAGAAGCCAGAGCTGACTCTAGCGATGAAACTGATACCTCCTTCGCAGAGAGGAGCTTCTACCTAAACTATGGAGAGAAAGACACTGAAGACGGAGTTTTCCCTCTACCCTCAGAGGACAGAGAAGAGCGCCTGGATGCCCCTCCTGGAGATGGGACCTGGCTGGAGCTGGCAGGGGAGCACACGGAGCGCTTGGAGCTGAAATCCTCAGCCCCAACAGGTTCTGCCCCAGGTTCCAGCTGGAATAAAGATGAAGGCTGGTCCTCCAGGGACCATGGGAGGCCTGGTGACCTACAAGGAGCTGCTGTGGGGCAGACTTTTGCAGAGGCCTGGGAAGGAGCACAGCAAAGGCTGGAAGGAGAACTGACCTACCCAATGGCCAGGGCAGCTGAAGACGAGGAGGCTCTCATGAGTATAGACCAGATGGGAGAGACTGAGAGAAGTCCCCCAGGGAGACGGAAGAAGCAACCCCCTGGTGGAGGAGGAGGGGTGCACCTAGATGCCCAGGCCTGCGCTCTTCTGAGGACCATTCCTCCTCATGTTAGGAAACCAGTCAGGAGAGACCAAAGCAGCTTTCTGCCCAATGAGAAGAGGCCAGTTTCCGCTCAGGCTGTAGAACCCATGACAGAGGAGAGGGAGGCAATCATCCTGCTGCCAGCCTCCTCTGGTCACATTGATGTTCTGGCAGCTGTGAAGGACACTTCTCAAAGCCAAATCTCTCCTGGGTCAGGGAAGCCTTCAGAGTTTGGGGATCCTTTTGGAGATCAGTTCCCCACAATTTTCAAACATATCCATCTTTCTGAAGAGAGCCCTGTGCCCAAGGACACACGAGGTGAACGCAAAGCACCTCCAGTTGCCAGCAAGAAGCCCAGAGTTGTCCCTGAAGGAACTGAGGGGCCTGCAGTCCTGGAGTTTGTGTTCCCTTCAGGAAAGCAAAAGACTTCCCTCCGGGCTGGGGACCAAAGGGGTTCCCAGGAAGATATTAGCAAGACCTCAGTGGCTAACAAGATTCGGATATTTGAGACCCATGGAGTTGAGTCGTGCCGAGCCAGTCAGGGTGAAATAAGGGCCCTTCCACATGAGCTGCCTTCGGAGGCTTCCCCAAGGCAGGTAGAACATCAGCAAAATAGGCTTCTAGACTCGGGTTTTGTTCAACTCCAGCCCCCTGGGGACTTGGCCAGCCCCAAACTCACGCCTTCTTCTGTTACACCTCTGGCTACCCAGCACTATGGGGAGGGCACCTCTGCTACTCCCCACCAGGAAAGATGCACAGAAGCAGAGCTCGTGTCCCCTGACTCAGGCTGTGAAACCACGCTGGAGGAAGCTACCGTGGTAACTGGCCATGTGAGCCCCCACCCCCAAACAAATCCCCACTTGTAGAAACTGACCGCATGCTCTGTAGCTCTTAGAGGCATGTTTTGGTGGCCCCTCGTCATTCCTGCAATGATGCTGCTTGTTCATCCCTAGAAGGTCTTCTCCTACATGGCCCTGAGATAGCCCAGGCTGAAAGATGGGGCCATCTGCTTAGCCCTTGTTAGCTTGTTTGATTCCCCCAGCCTTTTGTGTGAGACCTTGTGTCCAGAAGGTCACACAACAACCACGGAGAAGGCACCAGCAGCAGCAGTAGATCACGTATCTGCATCACGTACCTGCTCTGCCTTGCTCGTCTCACCTGCTAAATTCCTCCCTATCTTGCTTGGCTTCTCCGGCGATCTTTCTTCATCCTTTCCCGTCCCTGGTACCCTGCCTTGTGGAAGCTGACAGTCCAGAGGTTGCCTCCACTCTACTTCCCTCTCTAGTTTCTTTCTGCCTCCTTAAGACTAACTGTCTTCTCTAATCCAGAACAAATCCGGAGATGCGGGCAGGGAAGAGAAGAGCTTCTTCAGCCGCTTAGCACCAAACACCCCTGGGAAAGGGGGGCGCCTGAGATTCACCAGCCCTCCAGCCCCTCAGGTCTCTACAGTCCCACTGTGCCTTGATGACTCGTTCATCTTCATCCGGCTGGGATGCTTCATTCCCTAGAATCCCACCTGCTCAAGTAGCCAACACCCCGTGGCTGTTCACACTCTGGCTTGTCTAGAATGTGTTCCTCACACCTCTCAACCTTCCAGAACCTGGCCAATGGGAGGCTGGTTCACAAATGAATCTCTGAAGCATCCTGAACCTCCAGAGCCCGAAGCTGAGTTTTTTCAAAACATTTTGTGGGTGTTAGATTGGTCTTTAAAAAAAAAGTCGCAAACTAAGACAAAGAAATAATAAGCAAGCAAATAAACAAAGCCGTGTATTGTTTAATCCCTGACAGGCCAGTTGAGAGGTATGTATTTAGGACAAAGTTTGCTGGTCCTCCTTGGGCATTCCCTTGGCCTGCTGTCGTCAATTACACTGATGGGGCCAGAACTTCCTCTCCATGGTTGCCATAGAGTTCAAAGTGATACTGAACTCCCTTGGAGCTAGAATTTCTCCTCTCCCTGGTTGATGCTGGCCCTCCCCACCAGAGACTCAGTGCAATTGACAGGCTGCTGACTTCTGTGTTCCTCAAGCTCCCAGCTTCAGCCTCTTTGCCTCCTCTCCTGAATTTCTCTGAATCCCTGACCTCCTTCCT